>NW_024870701.1:12340000-12940000 GCF_019054845.1 Dipodomys spectabilis | reverse complement strand
TTGCTTTTCAGACATTAGATAAATCCAATGGCAACACTTCATTGAAGAAAATTTTTGAAAGCTCCAAGTGGGTTCCATCAGAATTTTATGTTTTTACATGAAACAAACATTAAGTAAGTATTACTGTCATCTGCCTCCCAATTTCTTTCTTCTTGTTTTTGTTTGTTTGTTTTTAGCAGTACTGGGGATTGAACTCAGGACCCAGGCACTCTATTACTTGAGCTGTACCTCCCCTTCATGTGTTGGCTGTTCAAGGTAGGGTCATGATTTATGCCCAGGCTGGCATAAGCTGCAATCCTCATGCATCCCCAATCACTTCAAAGGAAAGGCCACAGCACCATACTTGGCCATTGGTTAAAATGGAGTATCAGAAATGTTTTTGTTACAGTTGTTTCGTTTTGTTTTGTTTGGGGCTTCAACTGGCCTCTAACCATGATCTCCCAATCTCTGCTTTCCAAGTAGCTATGATTATAGGCATACACCATGGTTCCCTGAATTGTCTCCAAATTTTTGAATGATCTCACCTACTGACATCTTTTGGGGCAAAAATAACAGAGCATACATTGATAGGAAGCCATTTGACTTCCTCGGTGTCTGAATAATTCTTATACATATAAATACTTGTATTCAAAGACTTGTATTTATATTAAATAAAACTGAAAATTTTATCACTAGGGTCTGTCAATTAGAGCGATTTTGAAGTTATTAACTCCCCCCAAGATTAGAAAAATAAAATGTTATAATACTGACTATACATACCCCCCCAAAATTTGATTCAGTTGAGTGTCATTGTATTGAAAGATCAGCCCCCAAATAAAAATGAGAAGCAATAGAAATTTCTATTACCTTTCCTTCTAGACAAGTATGAATCATATAACCTAGACTAAATGAAATGAATGAGGCCTTGAAAAGACATATGCACCAGTATTAAAATTGTCGAGGAATAGTAATAATTTATTCTTCTTAGGAAGAAAACTTGGCAATGATACCTTGCCATGGTCTTTGAAGTGATTTTTCATCTTACAGAATTCCTTAAGTTCAAGAAGGAATCTTAAATTTTTATGCTATTATAAATAGATTCCTGGATTTAACATATTAATGCATAAAACGTCCCATCTAAAGTTAGAATAATTTATTTGGGGAAGTTTCTCTAATATTAAATTTCTGAATAGGCATTTAAAGCCTCATTGAAAATAACTAAGTACATATATAAAGGTTTTATCAGTTTACATTTCTACCAACAAGGTATGTTTTATCATGTCCTTGACATCCAGGCTTCTCTTCATATTAAAGAATGTTTTGTGTAGCTATAATCAAAGAAGTTACTAGCAATTACTGACATTGTTGAAGGTTTGAAAGTGTTAAACAAGGACCAAGTCTGTTTTATTTTGCATCTTTCAGATATGTTTAATCTTTCACATATTTCAATATATTTAGCAAATCTTTCTTTATCAAGTATTATATTCTAGATTCTGTTTTAGACTACAAACAGAAAAAGGGATTCATATATATTATTGTTTTTGAGAAGGTTGGTTATTACTTTAGTGCTTTTCTAAATAGCATATAGCAAGGATTTAAAGCAAATTTTATGTGTCCTATTACAAAGAATTCTTTGGAAACTTTCTATAAACTATTGGTGATGTTGGTGTTAATTTAAAATAATCATTTCAATTATTTATTCAATATGTCAGAGACTAACCTAAGAAATGCCAGGAGTATATAAAAACATAGAAGACATTTTATGAGTAGGGAAATTGGCAGCCTTCATTCTGGGTCATCTTTTCCAGGATGTATATATAGTAAAACAACTTTAGAAGCTGCTGCTACTTATTCTAAAGGCAATTCTATACTATTCCGCATAATAAAGACAATAAAGGAAGGATTTTACTTGTAAAAGGTTGGGTTCTGGGAGTAGTGGGGAGAGTGGAAGAGGGAGGCTGGTAGTTCACACCTGTAACCTTAGCTACTCAGGATGCTGAGATCTGAAGATCGCGGTTCAAAGCCAGCCAGCATGGCAGGAAAGTCTGTGAAACTCTTATCTCCAACAAACTACTCAGAAAAAACCAGAAGTGTTGCTGTGGCTCAAGTGGTAGAGTGCTAGTCTTGAGCCAAAGAAGCTCAGGGACAGTACCCAATGAGTTCAAACCCCAGGATCAGCTCCTCCCTCCCCCCAAAAGTTGGGTTATCTAATGGGATTCTTACTTTAAGAAGTTCCCGTGTGTGCAGCACCTACCTGGACCACTCTCAGTCATCCCCTAGGACTTCAAGGCAAGAGGAACTGATGTGAACATGAAGTTCATACTTCCTGAAATTCCAGGAGTAATTTGTTGTTTCTCATGCAAGAGTCTTTTGTCTTCTGCCTATACCCATAAAAGTGAGTTAGGCTAATTATTTGCCTAACAAGTAGATAAAAATCTACAGCTCTTGACAGTAAAAAATGCTATATATTAAGGATATTAAGAACTTTACTCAGAAGACCACACTATAGTATGATTATGATAATTATCTATAATACTATAAAGAATTAAGTTGATCTTGCCCCCTCAAAATTTTTTTTAAAACACACACACACAAAGTTTTGTATAGGTGGTTAAAGTTGAGGTGTAAGAAGGATTTTCAAGGTGTAAGAAAGGAACTTGTGTGGAAATTGGAAGGTATAAGAAGTGTTATAAATCTATGCATGTTTCTCTATTTGTTCTCAGTATCTCAGTTAGCTTTCCTCTGTGATCCTTATGAATTGTAATGCCCCAAATGCTATTACTTCTCTTTGCCATCTCTGTCCTTTCCTGGGAAATAGTATCTGTGACTCAGGTGACCAAGTATGTATTGCTGTCCTAAATTTCTTTCCCTAGCCATCACCTTGTTTCAGATTAGCTCCACATACTTTACTGGTGACTCAAATTAACATATTCAAGTTGAACCAGTTCTCTCTTTTTTAGTCTCTAATCACTGATCTCTTCCTACTATCTGTTAATGGAAGTATTGCTGTCCTAAATTTCTTTCCCTAACTCCATCACCTTGTTTCAGATTATCTCCACATACTTCACTGGTGACTCAAATTAACATGTTCAAGTTGAACCAGTTCTCTTTTTTCTAGTGTCTAGTCACTGTTCTCTTCCTCCTATCTGTTAATGGAATCATGATTCTTAGGGCCCCAAACAAGAAATCCATAAGTGATTCTCATTGCTAAGCAGATATGCCAACAGAACAGAATCAATTCAATAGCATCAGTGTGAAAGAAATTATACTGCTAAAATCTACTAAATATTAAGATTGTCAGTAAAACCTACACTTGCCTGGAGGTTTGTCCTGTGCTTTCAAGGTGATTGCTTTACCATCACTCTGATTTATCATGGATTAACTTGACAGTTCAATGCAATTTTCATTTCAAATTTCTTATAATTTTCTCTATGTACTAATTATATGCTTACTGATTAGATTTTTCACAGCTAGGTTCGCTGATTGTTTAATGGAGTTATGATCATTTTTGGAGAATTGCTTCACCCCATGAAATAAACCACATTCTAAAGATTTTTCTACCTTAATAAATGTCTAAGTTTTTCTCTTATATCCACCTCTAGGAATATATTGACCTGCTCAAACCCTTGATCATCAGTCACCAGGTTCTCTTGTCCTCTAACTGTCTTCTGTTGTTCTCAGATTCAACCTCTTCAAATCTACCTTGGGGACTCTTCGAAATTCAAACCTGATCTTGTTAATTCCCTGCTTAAGATATTCCAGTAGCAGCTATCATTTATATTATAGACCATCTATTACAGGTCTTTTGAGGTAAAGGTAAACCTCTTTCTCAGGAGAGACAAACTTCAGCATTATCTGAATCTTGCCTAAATCTTCACGTTTGTCTGTTACTCTCTACTTGAACTCTCAACATACAGCAAATCAGAATGATTATAGATCCTCTGCAATGTGCTGCTTTGGGCCTTAATGCTTTTCCTCACACTGTTCCCTTTCTAATCTTTTTCTAACACCTTTTCTTAACCTGGAACTTCATAGCACAGAAGTTTTCTCAAAGGAGTTTGTATTGCCATCCTTCTAATTCCTGCCAGGGATGAAACTTCCCTTGTAGTTCCCCAAATACCATTTCCTGTCTTTAATCTTAACATTTGGATTGTAATAACACCATTTCTAGCTCTCCCAGGAACTCATCTTTCAAAATCTACTCAGCATATAACTATTCAATAAATATCTATTAAATAAATGAGTAGATTGATAGGTGGATCAATGAAGATTGGGTGATAAGCTATGTATATTTAGATACCAATTAATCAAAGTCATTAAAAATGTAATGAAAGGAAAATTGATATATTTTTCTTTTGAAAGAGTATTAATTATTACAGTAAGCACAATAATTATAAATACTTGCTTTTATTCCTGTTAAGTTCTTAACAAGTTAGGAATGTTAGAGATAGGCTGAGACTTAGTCAATATTTTCAGTGTGGTATATTTAATCTCATATTCAATAGTAAATACAAAGGATTTGCAATACTAGAGTTTAAAGGGTAAAAAGCTAAGTTTTCTATATATAGTATTCATTCTTTGCTTTTGTTTTCCTTCTCTCTCTCTTTTTCTTGCTGGTCTAGGGATTGAACTCTGGGCCTTGGCACTGTCATGAGCTCTTATACTCAAGGGTAGCACTCTACCACTTGAGCCACAGCGGCACTTCTGGCTTTTTCTATGATTAATTAGAGATAAGAGTCTCACAGACTTTCCTGACTAGGCTGGCTTCAAACCACAACTCTCAGTTCTCAGCCTCCTTAATAGCTAGGAATCCAGGCATGAGACACCAATGCCCAGCATCTTCACTTTTTTTTTTTTTAAAGAATAACTGTTCATTTGAATCAACTCAAAAACACATAACAAATGACTTCAGTCCTTGAAAGAAAACCTAAGATTCCAAGTTCAAGTGTAACTCTAAAGTATGTGGCAATATAGTGATATTTGGAAAATAGGTAACATTTTAAGATGTCAGTACCAGTGAAGTTGTGACAAAATATGTTCTAATCATCTGAGATACAAATATTGTGCTAGAGAAATGGGCTTTTAAGAAACTAAGTAGGAGTTTGAGGAAGAAAGCAAAGATAGTGTTCCTGAGGACCATCAGAACTTCCAATAAGACCTAGGGAGAGTTTGCATAATCGCTCTAATGGCACCATCTTCCACTACATTAGCTGGGATTGTTTAGAGCAAAGTGAAACTCCATGGTCTCTGCCCCCAATGACTCCCCAGTGCCTATTTAAATGTCAGGGGACTGTTAGGGCAGATCAGCTTAAGCTAGATACCTCCTTATAGGCATTTTATCTTTCAGTTAGATTTAACAGTGAGGACAAAGAATATTAAAGACATTTATTTATTTCTAATAATAAAATCAAGAAGGAAAAGAAATTGAAAACTCAGGACCATTTTGTTGAGGAAATGTAAATGTAGGTATTGAACAGAGGCATGAAAATAATAATATCTATCTATATATATAGGTATATATATATATATATATATATATATATAGGTGTGTGTATATATATATATATTTCCCTATTCTTTCTTGATTTTTTTCATAGCCTCATACACCATCCCAGTATTTTGTTCAGTAATTTTCTTGTTAAGTTTGACCTCTGAAAATAACTTCATTTTTTGAAGACCTTATTCTACTGCTTACAAGTGTGGTTATTACATATAGAAAAAATATATCTATATTTATGAACCACATTAAATATTCTTGTCCCTTTATTTAATTGTATGGACCAATCTCGAACTGCATTTAATTGTTATTACTTATTAATCATTGTTCACATTTGAGGAGAACCACACAGGGCATCAAAACCAGGGCCTTGAGCATACTAAGCTACAATGGTAGCCTCAAGGCTGGATAAATGGGATTGCATTAAACTGCAGAACTCCTGCATGGCAAAGGACATAGCCAGCAAGATAAACAGAAAGCCCACAGACTGGGAGACATAGCTACATAGCAGACAAGGGTTTATATCTAAAATATACTTATAGCTCAAAAAATTAACCCCTCCACCCAAAATAAACCCTCAAAGAAAGAACCACCAAGTGGGTAAAGACTTAAAGTCTTCTCTGAAGAGGAAATAAGAATGGTCAATAGACACATGAAGAAATGTTCACCATCTCTGGCCATAAAAGAAATGCAAATCAAAACTACATTGAGATTCCACCTCACTCCAGGCCATTTTCAAGATAGCCATAACATGCTAGTGGTCCACAAAAGGGACTGCAACTACACTATCGGTGGGAATGTAAACTTGTTTAACTACTCTGGAAGGCATATGGAGATTACTCAAAAGACTAACCATAAAGCTCCTCTATGACCCACCAATCCTACTTCTGGGCATTTACTCAAATGACCACAAACAAGGCCACATTAAAGCTACCAGCACAACTATGTTCACTGAAGCATTATTACCAAAGCTAAGATACGGAATCAACACAGGTACCCCTCAGTAGATGAATGGATCAAGAAAATATGGAATATATACACAATGGAATTCTATGCCTCCATCAGAAAGAATGATACTGACCCATTCATAAGGAAATGGAAACACTTGGAAAAAAATCATATTGAGTGAAGTAAGCCAGACCCAAAGAAACATAGGTCCCATAATTTCCCTCATTTGTAATAATTAGTATACACCTAGGATAGTCGTAGAAGAAGATCACAAAAGCTATCAAAAGCTATCTATGTACATATGACCATATAAAATGATGCTAATTGAAATAAACTCGAGGGTTTTTTGTTGTTGTTTTGTTTTAGTCCACTGTTTGCAGTTATTTCTTTTTCTTTTTCATTCCCACCCCTCTCTAGTTTATTCCTATGGTCACTGTGTTTCATTTCAGTACCCTTTGTTTTGTATATAAGTTTATCTGATCTGGGGAAGGAAGGAGATTCACAGAAAAGGTGGGACAAAGGGTTAAGCAATGCAACAGTGATACTCACAAGACACTATGTTGGAAATGAACTTTACAACTTGGCAGAGAGGGGAGTGAGGGGGAGGGATAGTGGGAGAAAATGAGGGAAGAGGTAACACTGAAAGAAATATACTCTTTACTTATATAACTGTAACCTCTCTGTACATTATCTTTATAATGGTCAATCAATCAATATATACAATCTTTAGCCAAAAAAAAGGTGCCTAATTGTATAAAAACAAAAATATAAGCATCCAGTGTAATCAGTAGGAGTGAAAGTTCATACGCTCTTAGGAAGCAAATTAACAGTATGTACAAAAAGCTTTAAAAAGTTTTCATGTACTCTAATAAGAATTCCCCAGGTAGTAACATGTAGTAAACCAGTGAGTGGAGGGGGCAGGGAGAAATCACATCTATTCTCAAAGATTTGCCTATAAAAATAGTCATAAAGACATGATTAATGATTATTAAATGGCAAATAACAAAAATGCCAAATCATAAAAAGTTGGGTAAATTATTTGTACAGATGATAAAATATTATAGTCATTTGAAAAATCACATTTTAGAATACATAGCTGCACAGAAAAATGCCCACAATATAGTGCCAAAACTGGGTGCCAGTGGATTACACCTATAATTCTAGCTACTAAGGAGGCTGAGATATGAAAATCACGGGTCAAGGATAAGGCAGGAAAGCCCGTGAGACTCTTTTTTTTTTTTTTGGTCGGTCGCGGGGCTTGAACTCTGGGCCTGGGTGCTGTCCCTCAGCTCTTCAGCTCAAGGCGAGCGCTCTACCACTTGAGCTACAGCGCCACTTCCGGTTTTCTGGTGGTTTATTGGAGATAGGAGTCTCACGGTCTCTCCTGCCCGGGCTGGCTTTGAACCGCGATCCTCAGATCTCAGCCTCCTGAGTAGCTAGGATTACAGGCGTGAGCCACCAGCGCCCGGCTTATGCCTGTGAGACTCTTATCTTCAAGTCACCACCAAAAAGCTGGAAGTAGAGGTATAGTTCAAGTGGTAGAGAGTCAACCTTGATCTAAAAGCTCAGGGACAGGGCTGGGAAAGTGGCTCAGTGGTAGAGCGCTTGCCTTGCATGCATGAGGCCCTGGGTTCGATTCCTCAGCACCACATAAGCAGGGAAAAAAAGCTGGAAGTGGTGCTGTGGCTCAAGTGGTAGAGCGCTAGCCTTGAGCTGAAGAGCTGAGGGACAGGGCCCAGGCCCAGAGTTCAGGCCCACAACTGGACCCCCCCAAAAAATAAAATTATGGCATAGTCCAAATTAAACAGATATGCAAGCATATACACAAACATACCAGTGATATAAGCTATGAATATTAATTCAGTATAATGGATCATAAGCTATAGTTTTTTTATTCACTGAATTTTCTTTGTATTAAAAAGTAACAAGTTCAAGCACTGGTGGCTCATGCCTGTAATTCTGGCTACTCAAGAGACTGAGATCTGAGAATTGTTGTTCAAAGCCAACCAGGGCAGGAAAGTCCATGAGACTCTTTTGTCATTGTTGTTGTTTGTTTGTTTTTGCTGGTCCTGGGACTTGAACTCAGGGCTTAGGTGCTGACTCTAGTCCTCAGTGTGCCCCAAGTTAGCTCTCTCTCACCTAAGCCAAAGTGCCATTTTGAGCTTTTTCAGCATAGTTTATTAGAGATCATTTGGGGAGGGAAGAAACAAAATGCTTAAATAGGGATACAGGTTGACCCATTGTAACAATGAGAAATACAAGACACTATGCTGAAAATGAATTTTACAACTTGTAGGTGGGGAGGAGAGAGGAGTTGGGGAAGTGGGGAGGGAAGGGATAGCAGGGGAAAAACAAAGGAGGAGGTAACAATGCTCGATTTGAAATGCACTCATTACCTTACTCATGTAACTGTACATGTATCTTTACTATATATATATATATACATTTTTACATATAAATATATATATATACATATAAATATATATATATATATAGAGAGAGAGAGAGAGAGAGTCATGGACTTTCCTTCCTAGGCTGGCTTTCAACTGTGATCCACAGATCTCAGACTCAAAGTGGTAGAGTGATACCCTTGAGCAGAAAAGCTCACAGACAGCACCCAAGCCCTGAGTTCAAGCCCCATGACCAAAAAAAAAATAAAAATAAAAATAAAAATAAAAATAATTAATGACATTTAAAGCACCACATTGATCCTTGATACAAAAAATAAGATAAATAAGAATAAAACATATGGTTGGGAAATTTGGCTTCTGAAATGGGAGTATGGCATGAGCTCCTTAAGATACGGATTTGGGAATCAACAGAAAGTCTAGTGGAGAAGTTAAGTATGATCTTAAGCAATTCTATGTAAATTAATATGATACTCTCTTATCTTCATTGACCAAGAATCTGAATAATGAATCATGAAAGAGGTCAGGGAGGAAATATTGTGGCCTGTTTGCACAGGTGTAGCGAGATGTTCAGAAGAGTCCAGCATCATGACAACCTTCTTTACCTTTCTTTTAAACTTTCCCTTTGAACAATTGTTGCAATAGAAGGCTCAGAATACATAACTCAAACAACATATAGGATGGTCTTTCTTCAGAGGATTTGTTGGCAGGAAACTATGATCTCATTATCTTTCCAGGGAGAGACTTAAAACTGGGAGCCATCTCTAACTGCCTCTGACATTAAAACTTCTTTTGAAGTTTCATATCATCAGAATAACAAACTTGTATGCTCTCTGGGAAGATTTGGAACCCTAATAAATGTTTAATAATATGAATTATTATTTTGTGTGTAACAAAACCAAATGAACAACTTTTACCTATGCTTATTATATGAAATATACATATAATTTTTGTAAGCTCACTAAATACATTATATCATTTACCTTTTTATTTTAACTGTTCCTTTTTTTCAAATTTTTTTATTGTGAAAATACTGAACAGAGGGGTTACAATTACATGGGCAAGCTAATGAGTACATTTCTTATCAAGCATTGTAGGCTCCTCCTTTGTTTCCCCTTCCCATCCCTTCCCATCCTCCCCCACCTACCCAAATCCTCCCCCCCCACACCAAAGATGTAAAGTTCGTTTTCAACATAACAACTTGTACAACTCATTGTTGCAATGGGTCCACCTATATCCCTATTTAAACGATTTGTTTTTCCCCTTCCCCTCCACAAATTATACCGACATCAAATAAAGTGAAAGCAGGGGTTATACTGTGGGGGAGGGACATACAAAGCAACAAAGAAATAATCTTATAAATGTGTTAGAAATAATCGCACAAAAGAAAAAAACATTTAAATACATACCTTAGGGTTCATTTCCCTAACATCAATTTAACTGACCTTTTCTGCTTGACTCAGACGTATACTAGTTATTGCAAATAAGGGAAACCATGGGACCTATGTTTCCTTGGGACTGGCTTATTTCAATTAATATAATTTTTTCCAAGCCTTTCCATTTCCTAACAAATGGGGCAATGTCATTCTTTCTGATGGAGGCATAGAATTCCATTGTGTGTGTGTATATATATATATATATATATATATATATATATATATATATACCACATTTTCTTGATCCATGCATCTACTGAGGGGCATCTGGGTTGGTTCCATATCTTAGCTATAGTAAATAATGCTGCAATAAACATAGTTGTGCTGGTAGCGTTAGTGTGGTCTTGTTTGTGATCATTTGAGTAAATGCCCAAAAGTGGGATTGCTGGGTCATAGGGGAGCGATATGTGGAGTCTTTTGAGGAACCTCCATACTGCTTTCCAAAGTGGCTGAACAAGTTTACACTCCCACCAACAATGCAGTAGGGTTCCCTTCTGTCCACATCCCCTCCAGCATCTGTTGTTATTAGAGTTCTTGATTTTAGCCATTCTAACTGAGGTGAGGTGGTATCTCAGTGTTGTTTTGATTTGCATTTCTTTTATGGCTAGGGAGGTTGAGCATTTCTTCATGTGTCTATTGGCCATCCTTCTTTCCTCTTCAGAGAGGTTTCTCTTTAAGTCTTTAGCCACTTATTTATTGGGCAGTTGTTTCTTTGAAGATTTGTTGTTGGGGGATTTAATTTTTGGAGTTCCAGGTATATTTTAGATTCTCACCCCTGTCCGTTGTATGGCTAGTGAAGATCTTCTCCCAATCCGTGGGCTTTCTATTGATCTAGCTAGCTATGTCCTTTGTCATGCAGAAGCTCTACAATTTCATGCAGTCCCATTTGTCCAATGTTTCTTTTATTTGTTGTGTTTCTGGGTCTCTATTAAGAAAATTTCAACCTGTGCCAACAAGACCTAGGGTTTCTCCTATTCCATCCTGTAATGTTTTCAGTGTCAGCTTTGACTCCAAGGTCTTTGATACATTTGGAGTTGATTCTGGTGCAGGGTGATATATAAGGATCTAGCTTTAGTTTTCTACAAGTAGTTAACCAATTTTGCCAGCACCATTTACTGAAGAGGCTGTCTTTCTTCCATTCTAGTTTTTTAGCTCCCTTATCAAAGATTAGATGGCTATAGGTCTATAAGTTCATTTCTGGATTTTCAATTCTATTCCATTGGTCCTGAGGTCTGTTCTTGTGCCAGTACCAAGCGTTTTTGATTACTATGGCTTTATAGTAGAGTTTGAAATTTGGTATTGATATTCCTCCAGCACTGTTCTTTCTGTTGAGGACTGTTTTTGCTATTCGGGGTCTTTTATTGTTCCATATGAATTTTGGGGTTGTCTCTTCTATTTCCTTGAAGAACGGGGTTGGAATTTTGATAGGTATCGCATTGAATTTGTAGATAGCCTTGGGAAGTATTGTCATTTTCACGATGTTGATCTTTCCAATCCAGGAGCATGGGAGTTTTTGCCACTTTCTAAGTTCTGTTATGATTTCCTTTTTCAAGTTTTTAAAGTTTTCATCATAGAGGTCCTTCACTTCTTTGGTTACTTCCTAGGTATTTTAATTTTGTGGGGCTATTTCAAATGGAGTTGCTTTCCTAATTTCAGCCACACTTTTCTCATTGTTGGCATACAGAAAAGCCATTGATTTTTGAGGGTTAATTTTATACCCTGCTACTTTGCCAAAGTAATGCTGAAAAACTAAAGCCATTTCCTCTTAACTCAGGAACAAGACAAGGATGTCCACTCTCTCCACTTCTCTTCAATCTAGTATTAGAATACCTAGCTACAGCAATAAGACAAGATGCAGACATAAAGGGGATCCAAATAGGGAAAGAAGAAATAAAACTCTCCCTCTTTGCAGATGACATGATCTTGTATTTAAAGAATCCCATAGACTCCACTCCCAAATTACTCAAGCTGATTGAAAACTTTGGCAAAGTAGCAGGTTATAACATTAACCCCCCAAAATCAATGGCTTTTCTGTATGCCAACAATGAGAAAAGTGTGGCTGAAATTAGGAAAGCAACTCCATTTGTAATAGCCCCACAAAAAATAAAATACCTAGGAATTAACTTAACCAAAGAAGTGAAGGACCTCTATGATGAAAACTTTAAAAATTTGAAAAAGGAAATCATAATAGAACTTAGAAAGTGGCAAAAACTCCCATGCTCCTGGATTGGAAAGATTAACATCGTGAAAATGACAATACTTCCCAAGGCTATCTACAAATTCAACGCAATACCTATCAAAATTCCAACCTCATTCTTCAAGGAAATAGAAGAGGCAATCCAAAAATTCATATGGAACAATAAAAGACCCCGAATAGCAAAAAAGCTCCTCAACGGAAAGAACACTGCTGGAGGAATATCAATACCAAATTTTAAACTCTACTATAAAGCCATAGTAATCAAAACAGCTTGGTATTGGCATAAGAACAGACCTCAGGACCAATGGAATAGAATTGAAAACCCAGAAATGAACCTACAAACCTATAGCCATCTAATCTTCGATAAGGGAGCTAAAACAATAGAATGGAAGAACGACAGCCTCTTCAGTAAATGGTGCTGGCAAAATTGGTTAACTACATGTAGAAAACTAAAGCTAGATCCTTATATATCACCCTGCACCAGAATCAACTCCAAATGGATCAAAGACCTTGAAGTCAAAGCAGACACTCTGAAAACATTACAGGATGGAATAGGAGAAACCCTAGGTCTCCCTGGCTCAGGCCGAAATTTTTTGAATAGAGACCTGGAAACACAACAAATCAAAGAAAGGTTGGACAAATGGGATTGCATAAAGTTGCAGAGCTTCTGCAGGGCAAATGACATAGCTAGCAAGATCAATAGAAAGCCCACAGATTGGGAGAAGATCTCTACTAGCCATACAACGGACAAGGGTCTCATATCTAAAATATACTTGGAACTCAAAAAATTAAACCCCCCAACAACAAATCCTCAAAGAAACAACTGCCCAATAAGTAAGTGGGCGAAAGACTTGAAGAGAAGCTTCTCTGAAGAAGAAAGAAGGATGGCCAATAGACACATGAAGAAATGTTCAACATCCCTAGCCATAAAAGAAATGCAAATCAAAACAACATTGAGATATCACCTCACCCCAGTTAGAACGGCAAAAATCAAGAATTCTAACAACAACAGATGCTGGAGGGGATGTGGACAGAAAGGAACCTTACTTCATTGTTGGTGGGAATGTAAATTTGTTCAACCACTTTGGAAAGCAGTATGGAGGTTCCTCAAAAGACTTCACATAGAACTCCCCTATGACCCAGCAATCCCACTTTTGGGCATTTACCCAAATGTTTACAAACAAGACCACACTAAAGCTACCAGCACATCAATGTTTATTGCAGCATTATTTACCATAGCTAAGATATGGAACCAACCCAGATGCCCCTCAGTAGATGAATGGATCAAGAAAATGTGGTATATATACACAATGGAATTCTATGCCTCCATCAGAAAGAATGACATTGCCCCATTTGTTAGGAAATGGAAAAACTTGGAAAAAATTATATTAAGTGAAGTAAGCCAGGCCCAAAGAAACATAGGTCCCATGGTTTCCCTTATTTGCAATAACTAGTATATGTATGAGTCAAGCGGAAAAGGTCAGATAATGTGATGTCAGGAAAATGAACCCTTAGATATGTATTTTAATGTTTTTTTCTTTCATGCATGTGTTTCTAACGCATTTATAAAATTATCTCTTTGATGTTTTTTTCTTTCATGCATGTGTTTCTAACGCATTTATAAGATTATCTCTTTGTTGCTTTGTATGTCCCTCCCCTACAGTATAACCCCTGCTTTCACTATATTTGATGTCAGTATAACTTGTGGAGGAGATGGGGAAAAACCAGTTGTTTAAGGATACAGGTGGACCTGTTGCAACAATGAGAAGTACAAGTTGACATGTCCAAAACGAGCTTTACAACGTGGGTGCGGGGGGGGGGGGGCGAGGGGGAAGGGGAGGAAGGAGAAGGATTGGGATTGGGGGGAGGAGGGAGGCTGGGAAGGGATGTGAAGGGTAAACCAAAGGAGGAGGCTGCAATGCTTGGTAAGAAATGTACGCATTATCCTGCCCATGTAATTGTAACCCCTCTGTACAGTATGTTCACAAATAAAATAAAATTAACTTAAAAAAATATAATGCTGGCTGTAGGTTTGTCATATACAGCCTTTATTGTATTGAGGAATGTTCCATGGATTCCTAATTTTTCCAAAACCTTCATCATAAAGGGGTGTTGGATCTTGTCGAATGCTTTTTCTGCATCTATTGAGATAACCATGTGGTTCTTATTCTTGCTCTTGTTGATGTGATGAATTATATTAATTGATTTGCATATATTGAACCAGATTTGCATCCCCGAAATGAATCCTGTTTGATTGTGGTGTATGATTTTTTGGATGAATTGTTGAAGTCGATTGGCCAGAATTTTGTTGAGAAGTTTTTCATCAATGTTCATCAAAGAAATGGGTCTATAGTTCTCTTTCTTTGATGAGTCCCTGCCTGCTTTGGGGATGAGGGTTATGATGGCTTCATAGAATGAGTTCGGTAGTGAACTTTCTCTTTCAATTTCATGGAAGAGTTGAAGGAGTATTGGTGTGAGCTCTACTTTGAAGGCCTGGTAGAATTCCACTGTAAAAACATCTGGTCCTGGGCTTTTCTTAGATTGGAGGTCTCTTATTGCTGTTTCTTTTTTTTTTTTTAATTTAATTTAATTTTTTTTGTGAACATACTGTACAGAGGGGTTACAATTACATGGGCAGGATAATGCGTACATTTCTTATCTTATTGCTGTTTCTATTTCAATGATTGTTATGGGCCTGTTAAGATGGTTTAACTCGTCTTGGTTTAGTTTCAGCATGTCAATATTTGCTAGGAAAAGGTCCATTTCTGTCACGTTCTCAAACTTATTAGCATAAAGTTTTGAGAAGTATTCCCTTATAATGTTCTGAATCTTAGTTGTTTCTGTGGTGATGTTTCCATTCTCATCTCTGAGTTTATTTATTTGGGTGTGTTCTCTTCTTTTTCTGATAAGATTTGCTAAGGGTCTGTCAATTTTGTTAATTTTTTCGAAGAACCAACTCTTTGTTTTGTTGATTCTTTCTATAGTTTTTTTGGATTCTAATTCATTTAATTCTGATTTAATTTTAATTATTTCTTTCCATCTACTGGATTGGGGTTTATCTTTCTGCTCTTTTTCAAGGAGGTTCAGATGTCTCCAATTTGTTGATGTAGGAACTCAGAGCTATAAACCTGCCCCTGAGTACTGCCTTTGCTGTGTCCCAGAAGAGCTGGTAATTTGAGTGTTCATTTTTGTTGAAAATCATGAACATTTGAATTTCCTTTCTAATCTCTTCCATGACCCACTCATGATTCAGCAGTGTGTTGTTCAGCCTCCATGTGTTACAAGACTTTCTTTGGTGGCTTTTGGTGTTGAGTTCTAATTTTATTCCCTTGTGGTCTGAGAGAATGCAAGGTATAACTTCAATGTTTCTGAATTTGGACAAGTTTGCTTTGTGGCCTAAAATGTGGTCTATTTTGGAAAATGTTCCATGTGCTGCTGAGAAAAAGGTGTATTCTGATGCTGCTGGGTGAAATATTCGGTAGATGTCTGTTAAATCTAGTTGATGTATGCAGTTGTTTAGATCTGCGGTTTCTCTGTTGAGTTTTTGCTGAGTTGATCTATTTAGTGGGGATAGTGGTGTGTTAAAGTCCCCAACAATTAATGTCTTTGGATCTATGTGGTATTTGAGGGAAAGTAGTGTTTCTTGGATAAATTCTTGGATAAATCTGATATTAGGATTACAAGTCCCACCTGTTTATGGGAGCCATTTGCTTGGTAGATTTTTCCAGCCTTTCACTTTCAAAATGTGTTTGTTTTTATGGGCAAGATGTGACTCCTGAAGGCAGCAGATAGAAGGATCTTGCTTTTTAATCCAACTAAACAGTGTATGTTGCTTAATTGGAGAGTTAAGTCTGTTAATGTTGAGAGATAGGACTGAGAGGTATTTGGGAGTTTCTGCCATTTTATCCACGTTCTAGAGGGCTGTGGCTACTGGGTTCTTCCTATGGTTCTTGGATTCTCAGTTTGGGTGTGGTTTCTTGGTCTTTATTGTGGTCTCGTTGGTTTTCTATGTGTAGGACATTTTTAAGAATCTTTTGTAGGGCTGGTTTGGTGGAGATATATTGTTTCAAGTTTTCTTTGCTATGGAAGGTTTTTATTTGACCTTCGGTTATGAAGGAGAGTTTAGCTGGGTACAGAATTCTTGGTAGATAGTTGTTTGTCTTTAGGGCATGGCATACATCATTCCAGGCTCTTCTTCGTTTGATTGTCTCTGCTGAAAAATCTGAGGTGATTCTAATTGGTTTCCCTGTATAGGTGATTGATCTTTTCTCCTTGACAGCTTTAAGGATCTTTTCGTTGGTCTGAATTGATCCTGTGTGGATTATAAAGTGACAGTGGGATGTCCTATTCTGGTCTGGTCTATTTGGAGTTCTAAAAGCTTCTTGTATCTGAATAGGCCTATCTTTTTGCATGTTTGGGAAGTTCTCTGCTAGGATCCTGTTAAATAAATTTCCTAGACCATTAACTTCTGTCTCTAAGTGCTCTTCTACACCCATTATCCTCAGATTAGGCCTTCTGATGGTGTCTTCCAAGTGTTGAATAGATCTAGCATATTTCTTGGATTTGTCTTGGATGGTTGTATGTTCTTTCTCTATAATATCTAGGCTGTCTTCACTCCCCGAGATTCGATCTCCTGCATGCTCTAACCTACTGTCAAGACTCTCTACTTTGTTTTTTATTTCTCTTCCTTCTAATTGGTCAGCTTTGATGGCTTCAAATTCTTTGTTGGAACTTTGTTTTAGATCTTGTATGAACTTCTTTACTTCCTTAATTTGGTGTTCAGTGTTTATTCTCAAGTCACTTAGTTGATTTGTTATGGTTTCCTTGGATTCCCATTCCTTCTGTTGGGTTACATTCAGCATTGCCTTTGTGGTCTCCCTGACTTCTTTCAGCTCTCTGTTAATGGATTCCATGAATGCCTTTAGTAATCTTTGTGTATTTTCATCCTGCTCTCTCGATTCCTGTATTACTCTTTGATTAGCTTCCTCACATTCACACAATTTCTGTAGTTCTCTTTGAGTGTTCTCAGCCTGCTCACGCCATTCCTGACTTTCTCTTTGACTGATCTCAGCCTGCTCATGCCATTCTTTTATTTCTCTTTGAGTATTCTCAAACTGCTCACGCAATTCCTGTATCAATTTTTGAGTAGCTTCCTCACTCTCATGATATTCCTGTATTAACCTTTGGTTTGCCTCCTCTCTCTCCCTATTACACTCATACAGAGTCCTTTACAGGTTTTCAATCTTTTCATTTACCATGTTTACCAGCAGTATTTGTAGAGCTATTTGGGAACTCTCCTCTGGATTATTCATTATCTGTTCTGATCCCTGATTATCATGAGTGGGAGTTGAGATACCCGGACTTTCCATTTTTCTTGTGTTTTTCCGCCTTGTCTTGCCCATTTGGGATGAAAGTAACACCAGTTTTATGCTAGAACACGATCTTAAGGCAAGCATCAACCAAAGTCTGTAGTTGCATAGTCAAAAGTCTGCAGATACAATCTAGTTCAACAGCTATATCTATTCAACATCAAACAACTATGTATTGATGGGCTACGAACCACAAAGAAGAATTTGGCAAACCAGAAATTATTAGATTTAGGGAGACATTTGGGTAAAAATAGGAATAGAGGGATGTGGAAAGGCAGAGGGAGAGTTAACTAAGTCCTAATCTCAAAGTGGGAAATAGATTGCAGAGAATGAAAGTAGAGAGAGAGGAAAAAAGAAGACAGAGAAAGAAAAAAAAGACAAGAAAAAATAGAAAAGCAAAAATTAAAATTAAAAAGTGCAACACTTAAAAATTATACAAATTTAAAAATGAAATATTCAGAGAAGAATGTGGATAGAATGGGAGAAGGGGAAGGATATAAAGGAGATGTGAAAAACTTAAAAATGAAAATGATTAAAATATTATATAGGTATAAAGAGGTAGTACTGCTATTAAGGAGTTTAAGTCTAAGAGGTTTTGAATGAGTAATAAATTTTTGTATTAAGTGTGTACACAATTGGGGATAAGATTTAATAATCGACTACGGGTATATCTGAGGATGAGCAGAACAGCAATTAAGTCACTCAAAGAAGAACGAAAGAGAAGAAAAGGTGAAAAGAATGAGAAAGAAAGGAAAAAAAGGATCAAAATTTAGGAGAGCTAAACAAAAAAATTTTTAAAAAAGAAAAAAGCACACACACATATACCCTAAAATAAAAATTATAAGAGGAAGAAAAAAAAGTTAATAGAAAACGATTGTTTTAATTAAAAAAAAGTTTTAGAGAAAAAAAATTTATAAAAGGTACAAAAAAAGAGTTATTTGATGGGCGGGGGGGGGGGGGGGGGGAGAATGGGAAGATCCTGTATCTCCCTTGTGTCCATAACAGTCTCTTGTTGGAGTCTCTGGATTTTCCTGTTGCTTGGTTGGTTTCTAAGTCAGTTTGTTTGAGCAGGCAGAAAAATGCTCTGCTTTTTGTGATCCTCTTTCCAAGCTAGTTCAATGGGAGGGGGATCTGCTCTGAGTATTACAAAAGAGGGAGATGGCTGTTTCTTCTAGTTTGGAGATGCTGTAAGGAGGCTAGGTTCTGGGTAGCGTTGAGGCCTTTCAGCAAACAGTAGTTTTTCCCTGAGGGGCTAGCTTGTGAGACACTCACAGAGCCCAGCCTGGAGCCATTCTCAGGGTTTATGTTTACTGAATTTCCATTGATTGTCCAGGCTGCTGTAGGGAGGGGTAGCTCTGGCTCTGTTTACCCAGTGAAGAAAGCCACTCCTGGGGCTGGCAGCCCAGGCTGGGTGACTTTTCCCTGGGTGGAGCTGAGCCTGGCAGGTCAGGTTAGGTTCCTGTCACCTGCTAAATGACTCTAGTTTTCTTCCAAGGCCTGAGTTGGAGCTAGCTGCTCAGCCAGGCCTTTGTTAGTATCAAAGATGGAGATCTCCAGTAGTCGGGGGAGAGGGATGGCCTTCCCTCCTCTGCTCTCTGAGAAGGAGTGAGGATGTCAGGCTTCTACTCACACTGCCGGAGTCTTGGTTTCTGGGTCATCTCTGGTCTGCGATCTGCAGGATGAAGATATCTGCTCCTTGTTGGTTCTTGCTGGTGTTGAGTAGAATCCTCTCGCCAGCCGCGTCTGGCGTCTTTGTCCCGAACTCTCTGTGTTGCATGTATGGCGGCTACGGCCACCGCCACTGCTGCCACCGCAGCCACAACTGCGGCTGCTGGCAACTGCTCAGAGCTGTCTTCTTGCCTGGATTTTCCCTCTCTGGCCTAACCCTCTGTACTGTGATGGCACACTTGGTGTGATTCTCTGGCTTAGGATTGTTCACTGAACACTAAAACTGCTTTCTATGTGAGAGCTTGTTTGCCTCCAGCTTCTTCTCCACCATCTTCCCGGAACTCCATTTTGACTGTTCTTGAAATTTGCACATCCATATAACTTTTACAATAATGTTTTGAGGAACTTTTAACTATTTAATGCTCAAAAGGAACTGTCATGTTAAGCAGTATTTTATTTTTATTTATTTTTTTGTTGATTGTGGGGCCTGAACTCTGGGCCTGGGCACTGTCCCTAAGCTCTTCAGCTCAAGGCTAGTGCTCTACCACTTAAGGGACAGTGCCACTTCAGGCTTTTTCTACTTATGTAGTGCTGAAGAATTGAACCCCGGGCCTCATGCATGTGAGGCAAGCATTCTTCCACTGAGCAACCTTCTTAGCTCTAACGTAGTATTTTCAATGGAAGTTATGACCCAGTGTGTGTTATGGAACAAAGTGAGTGAATCACAACTAATGTTTAAAAACTTAAAAAAGAAAATGTTGAAAGATCAGATCAGAGTAAGGCTAGTGGTACGGCCCAGTGGTGTTGGTTTTGCCTAGCCTGCTTAAGGCTCCAGAATAGGTCCCCAGACTGGTGAAAAAAAGCACCTTAGGGTTCAGTATACATTATACATATAAAAAAATATATCATTTTATAACTTTTAAAAAAAAACTCAAGATATATAAATATGCAAAAATATGTATCATTTTGTAAAATTTTGTTTTCCTTACATATGTATGTATATACTGATACTGGACTGCAGTATGATATGTCATTTTAGAGCAACATTTTGTATGCTTTGTTTGAAAGCTAACACTTTCCCATAAGATCCAATTGGCAATTTGTGATTTTTTTTCCCTTAATAGTCATATTCTTCTTTTGGCACTGGAAGATCTGCCCTTCTCCAACAATCTAGTGGTGGAGGTGTCTGCTAACAAGCATAAGGCCCTGTGTTCAAGTACCAGTTTTTTGTTTTGTTTTGTCTTATTTTGCTGTTGTTGTTGTTTAAAGGTATGCCCTCTATCAAAAGCAAGACAGGAATAAATGACAAAGTAAATTTCAGAAAGTGCCCATATGGGCTATACTTCTTATAATCTTATGATCTTTTAATGTCATCTTATTATGTCATCTTTTTATATACAAGTATATACATGCATATCTATGCATATGAACTCACTAAAGATATATGCACAAATATACACACATGTATATGTGTATATATAGTATATATAGTAGCAAGGGATGCTTTAAGATAATAAATATGCCCTTTGTAGGAGCAATGTCCTAGTAAAGGACACCACAAATAAGCTAACAAACAGTAAGTGGACTAACAGGTTCCACAAGTGTTGCAATTGTTAGTCAAGAATTATCATTTCCAGTTTGGTGAACTTTATTTAAAAAAATTCAAATTTTTGGTTGAATACAAAGACTGAGGTAGCAATCTGATAAAAAAAATATTATTTTTATGGGGCTGGAACTTATTAATGAAAGTATCTAAACTTGATGAGTTGTTTTTAATGAAGGGATAAATAGCATGACCTATGATAAAATAGAGTAAGAAGATGACTTAGTCCATTGATTACTCAATCCAACAAACATTAATTGAGTACTTTCCCTGTGCCAGGGATGGGAACAGGAAGTGAAGAAACCGGTGAACTTGTACATCGATGTCCACTGCTGCACTATTCACAATAGCCAAGTTAGGGAAACAGCCTAGATGCATACAATAAATGAGTGAATCAAAAAGTGATACCAAGACACAATGGAATTTCATGTAGCCATTAGAAAGAATAATATAATGTCATTTTCAGGGAAATGGATAGACCTAGAACAAGTCGTGTTAAGTAGGGTAAGCTAAGCTTAGTGACATAAAAAAATAAGCACATGTTTTTTTTCTCATATGTAGAAGCTAGATCTAAAATATACTGGGACATTATAAATTATACAGGATTCTAGGCAGTCATGCACAGTGAGATGAAAGGAGGATACTCTTAAGATAGGAGCACAAAGGTAAAATGCCTGTATATTTATGATTATTTAAAATAGTATTTCTCGGGCTGGGAATGTGGCTCAGTGGTAGAGTGCTTGTCTCGCATGCATGAGGCCCTGGGTTCAATTCCTCAGCACCACATAAACAGAAAAAGCCAGAAGTGGTGCTGTGGCTCAAGTGGTAGAGTGCTAGCCTTGAGCTGAAGAGCTAAGAGATAGCACCTAGGCCCAGAGCTCAAGTCCCACGACTGACAAAAAAAAAACAAAACCCCAAAACCCAGTGTTTCTCTAAATGAACTCCAGGATATAGAAGTGGTTTTTTTCTTTGCTGTTGCTTTTGTTTTCTTTTGTTTTGTTCATTTATCTCTCTTTGGGAAGGAAAAGGAGGGCACAGAAATGGAGAGATAAAGGGTGAACAAATGCAGCAGTGGCACTCAGCAGACACTATGTTGAAAATGAACTATACAACTTGTGTATAGGAATAGGAGGGAGGGAGGGAAGGGGTGACAATGTCCAAAACAGAAATGGACTCATTACCTGACTTATAAAAAACTGTAACCCCTATGTATATTACCATTTAATAACAATTAAAAAATAAACAGATAAATAAATATATTTTGTGGGGCCACAGGGAACTGGTGATTAGTAGTGTTAGCTGACATAAAAATAGATGAATAAATCATAGTTCAATCAGCATGGTTCAAGGGGTCATTGCTAGGTGAAATGGTATCACAGAATAACAGAGAAATATACATTTCGTAGTATGAGAGAAGGCTTTCTAAGCTGAGAAGACATCATGGCAAGGGCACGGAGCAGTATGGTATGAAGAACCACTGTAAGAAGGTTGTACTAGTGAATCCTATCGTGTTGGAAAGCAGCCAATAAAATGCAGGTTGCATAGGGCAACCCAGACATTTAATGGAAAAACCTTTTATGCCGGGCGAAGGACTTGACAGTTTATTTATAGACAATGAAGATAAAGATACTGAGTATGTTTTTGATGCCCAGGGAATGACTTTTAGGTTGACTCTGGCTGTAGCATGGAAATTAATTGATCAAAGAAAAAGATTCTGGAATTCTAGAAAACCACTAAGACTGTGAACTTTGATACCCACTTGACCATTAGCCTACAATGTGTATCAGACATTAAATATGCTTTCCACCAACATGTAATATGTTTATGTTGCAAAGCTGATAATGCAGGGATTAACAAATTATGTTTGTATATATAGTAGTGTCAGAGTTAGGAAGATGGGATATGTCTGTCCCACAGTATCTTATATGCCTTAGTCACCCTTGAGCTTATCAAAAGTGTTAGATTCTTTAGCAATTAAAGAGATACCATGACCACTGTCTGTATCTTCCATGTGACAAGCTGGCTCACTATACAATACTTAATCCCACAGCGTTTAGATTTGAGAAGTGAATTTCTGTAGCTGGGTTTTTCTTTTAGAGGAATGTTCTTCTATTCTCTGTCTTATATAACTCTTCTTCTAAAAATCAAATCATGTCTTTAAATTTGAATTTACCTCTTTATCTTTAAACTTTGACCCAGTCAAAGCCAATAGTTCTTTTAATCATACAGGTTGAACATTCACAATCTAAAAATAGCAATAGCAATGTCCCAAATCTGAAACTTTTTGAGCACTGACAGAATGCTATAAGTGGGAAATTCCACCTCTGACCTCACAAGATAGATCACAGTCAAAACACAGACACATTAAAAATTATGTGCACAATTACCTTCAGGAGGCTGGAAGGATAGCCTGGAGGTACAGTTCAAACTTAGCATGTGTGAAGCCCTGAGTTCAATGCTCAGCACACACACACACACACACACACACACACACACACACATTACATTCTTACATTCAAGCCATGTGTCTGAGACACATGGATATCATGTTTAAACTTCATTTTATGTCCTAAGATACCCTAGTATATAAATGCAAATGTTCTAAAATTTAAAAAAATGTGAGATCCAAAACATTTTTGGCCCCAAGCATTTTGGATAGATTCTTAACCTGTGATTGTAAACTACTTTCTATGTACCTATCAGATATTATTTTAAATGCATACTAATCACACTTAGGTGACTGAGTCAATTTTTTTTCCCCCAGGGCTGAGGACTGAACCCAGGGCTGGACGGGCACCCTTCTGCTGGGCTAAATCCCCAGCCTGAGAGTCAATATTTTTTTAAATCACCAGAATATGCTGCTTCCCCTCCCCCAAATCTCAGCTTTAGAAAGGCATTCAGCAGGATCAAGGGACCAGGAACATCAGCATTTGCCTTACAGAGAGCTTTTCTTGGCCATTACTTTTTGTAAAACTGCAAAATCCTCTAAGTGTTACTATTATGCTAGTCAGCTTTCTACTAGTATGATGAATACCTAAGATGATAAACTTGCAGTTGGCTTACAGTTTTGGAAGTTCTAGTCCATGGCCTCTTTGCTTTTTGGTCAGTGTTGGGCAGCATAGCATGACAGGAATGCATGATGGAACAAAACTTCAACTCATAAGAACCAATAGAACAAAAAAAAAAAAAAAAAAAAAGGAAGAGGAAGAAGCCAGGGTCCCACTATTCCCTTCAAGATTACCCCTACATAGCTAAATTGGTTGATCATTCTTTTGTTCTGGAGAAGGGAAATGGGGTGTTGATCATCCACCACCTTTTGGTGTTAGATGTTTTGGCCTTTTTCATTCTGCCTAACAGTTAATGCAAAGACTTCCCAGTAGTAGGCCCTTCCTCTTAAAGATGCCACCATCTCCAAGTAGCCATCCTGGGAATGTGACTTAAACATGGACTTTGGGGGAGATACTTAAGATTTAAAGTATAGCATCCATCCATCTGATGGTTATGCTTTTACTATATGTTTACTGTTTCATTAGTCCAATTGTCTTCAGAAAAACATATTTGGAAGTACAATTTAGTCAGATTGAAAGCTTATTTTTCTGAGTCGATGTGATTTTTATAGTGTAATCAAAGCTTTCTAACCCTCACAAGCAAGATCTTACTTTAAGAGTTCCACCAAGAGAGGAGGCTTGCTAAGAATTTGCTGCTCATTAAAGTTTCTTCTCTTGTATGCTTATGATTAAGATGAAACCTTTTCTGCCAGGTCAGCAATCAGACTAAATCTAATGTAAGAACTTTATTGATTTAAAAAAAAAAGTTAACTACATTAATCTTTTACTTTCATTTTATCTTTAGGTCATTAAAGCACTGATCCTTTCTGTGAAAGGGAATTACTTCTCATATTGTCTGAAGCTTTTATAGAAGATAGAAGAATAGCAAAAAGTTATTTTTCTGAAACTCCGTTTGCTATGTAAGGATTTACAGTCTACTCACTGGTTGAAGGATCTCTGACCTTGCCCAATCTTAAATGCTTCCTGTGTCATTTTGGAGTCTCAACTTTATTTTTAGAAGTGGTTAGCTATTTAGAAAGAATTGTTAACTGGTGCTCAGCTCTTTATGGTTCTCAAACACACTTGTAGATGTGAAAAAAAAATCAGAGCTTCTGATTTTTAATATACTTGGCAGACTACTTACCTTTTTTCAAGATAAAAATATTAATATAAATTGTACAAAACTCAGAAGAACTTTCTGATGCTTTCAATTAAGAGGATCAGGAAGGTGGGTGAAGGAATCTCTGTTTTTCTTCAAATACTATGAGAGCTTTTAAGCCTGACCACTCCAAGGTGGTGAGATCTTTTCAAGTCCTCTGGGGTTGGCCAAGCAAGTGAAGTGTTTGGCCTTATCAATTATCAGAAAAAAAGCATTGAGCATAGAATACATGTTGTACAAAAAAAGAATTGATAAACAACTTTGGTTCAGTAATCACACACTT
Organism: Dipodomys spectabilis; assembly: GCF_019054845.1. Lineage (NCBI taxonomy): Eukaryota > Metazoa > Chordata > Mammalia > Rodentia > Heteromyidae > Dipodomys > Dipodomys spectabilis. The sequence continues at coordinate 12,914,406 of NW_024870701.1, read as the reverse complement.
GTTACTTTAACCTCATACTTTAAAAAAAAAAATCTTTAAAACCCAGGAATCTCTCAGTTACCTTCCCCGCCTCCTGACTTTGATCTGTAGTGGAGCTTGAACTTCAGGCCTGGGTACTGTTCCACCACTTGAGCCAGCTCCACTTCCAGTTTTCTGGTGGTTAATTGGAGAGGAGTCTCAAGAATTTCAGGCTTCCAACCGCCATCCCATCCTTAGATCTCAGTCTCCTGAGTTGCTAGGATTACAGGCATGAGCCAGAAGCACCAAGCTCTGGCAAGCATTTATCAGGGAAAACAAAGAATGGATTTGCAAGGAGATCCAAGAGTGGTGTAATTTTCTGCAATCACCTAATATGTGGGTAATACATCTAGAACAAGGGAATTACCCCAGTCTTTTATTATATTATTAATCTTATTATTTAATCTTCAAGTAGTCGTACAACATGTCAGTTTGTGAGTACAGTGCATCTTAGTCACTGTCATCTGTGGAAGTCAGACTTAAACTCTTCCAGTCTCTAGGAGTGAAAAAACTATGTGGGAAAGACAAGAGGAAACAGCCCACTCCACTGGGATTCCAGAAGCCTCCATGTTCTTTTCCTCTGTGGCAGTGGGTGACCTCATCTCCGCAGTCCCAGGCAGCAGGTCACATAATGAAGGCACCCAGTTTTGGAGATGTGTGGGAATGGGGTGTTGATCATCCACCACCTTCCCCATTCTGCCTAGCAATCAAAGAGCTGTTAACTTCCTTTGTGGAGTTGTAGGACTGGGGGAATGCTCCTGGGAGCTCCGGTGGCACTCTCCTGGCCTCTTCTTGGAACCCGAGCAACCGGGGAGTCCAGAGGAAGCACCGGAAGCTTTCTTTGGCGCCCCATTACTAGGTACCCACTGCAGGGTGGGAGTCGGAGAGGACAGTGCACGACTGAGATGCAGGGCGCTCGATCTGCACTCCAGGAGTCCGGGAAAGGGCCTGGCGCAGGACGGGAATCACGCACGCGGCGGCGCCGGGCGAGGCTGGCTGCAGGGCGCCGGAGCGGTCGGATGGGGGAGCGAGAGCTAAAGCTTGCGGAGCGCGCGGAGCGGCTGGCGCCAGCAGGCGAAGCCAAAAGCCGGCGCCGCGCCGAGTCCCGCGGGTCGCCGGGCCGGAGCTTCGGGGAGGTGGGGCGGGGCCTGGGGGCGGTGGGCGGGGCCGTGCCTGTGGGCGGAGCAGTGGGCGGGGTCGGCGGCGCCAGGGAGGCGGGGGCGGGGGCGGGGGCGGGGGCGGGGGCGGCGTCTCCCCGAGCTGCGCAGGCGTTGCTCGCACCTTGCTGATTAGTCAGTGCTGGGAGCGGTGCTATGGCGTTTCTCAGACCCGCGGCTCCTCCTCACACGCTCGAGGCGGAGGGAAGGAGGGGGAAGAGGAGGAGGAGGCGAGCGGGCGGCTGCCGCAGCTGCAGACCCGGGGCCAGAGGAGGAGGCGGAGCGGGAGTCGCCGCAGCCACCCCGGCCGCCGCCGTCGCCGCCGCCCGCGGACGCGAGGCTGCTCCGAGTCCTCTCCGGGCTTGAGGGGCGCACGGGGCGCCCTCAGCCATGCCCCGCCGAGGCGGCTGAGCCGGGCGCCGGCCGCTTCAGCCGCCGCGCCCCCCTCGGCTGCCCGCGGCTGGGGCTGCCCGGCGCCTCCCGCGCGCCCCAGATCGCGAGCGCGAGGTAGTGGCGGCCGCCGAGGCGCGCTGGTGCCGGCGGCCGGCCGGCCGGGGGAGCGCGGGACCGCCCGGCGGAGGCGGGGAAGATGGACCCGGCGCCCTCGCTGGGCTGCAGCCTCAAGGATGTGAAGTGGAGCTCGGTGGCCGTGCCGCTCGACCTGCTGGTCAGCACTTACCGGCTGCCCCAGATCGCGCGGCTGGACAGCGGTGAGTCCCGGGCGGGCGCAGGACCGGCGGGCGCCGATCTCCGTCTCGGCCCGGGTGTGCGCGCGCGCGGGGGGCTCGGGAGGGCGGGACCGTCGGGACCGGTGGGGAGTGGGCTGTCCCCAACCCCCTCCCCGGCCCTGGGGCCCCGGAGTTGGCCGGTGCGGCTGCCGCAGCCCTGGCGCGTTGCTCTCGACTCTCCTCCAAGCAGCAGCCAACAGAGGTGGAGATCGGAGTCCTGGCGTGTAATTTAACAATAATAAAGAATCCCTTGAAAAAATAACACGAGGGAAACCTCTGCAGATAGAGATCTCGGACCCAAGCCGCCCCTCCCCAGCCGCCTGCAAGAATTACTCAACCTGGGAAACCCTGAAGAGTTATCTCCGACAACTTTCTTAGGGAAAATAATTGTGCTCTGCACGGCATCGTGTTTTCTGTGCTCTCTCTCTAACCCCTAAAGCTGCAGATTTAAGAGGAAAAGCTCCTAGGTGACCAGTGAAAGGGATCATATTTCTCAGACATCTTTTATTACAGCTTGTCTGTTTTGTTTAACCCAACTGAAAGTAATTTCAGGCTATGTGTTAGAAAATGTCTTTAGCAGAAGTGATGGTATGCTTAAGGTTAATGATTAGCTGAGCACATTTCCAGCCTGGACATTTAAAAAAAAAATAGGTCACTATGTGCATGTATATGCAACAGAACCAAGAAACACCTATATTTCCTGAAACTAACAGAAACCAAACATCTCTCCATCCTGAATGCTCTATGTAGTAGGACAGCTACAAACAAATCTACAGATGTGCAGATCAAGCGAGAGGACACCTTTCAGTTAGAGAGTTGAGACAAGAAAGCGGCTATTTACATCGTGTTTTATTTTCACAACCTCAGTGGGGTTTGGACTGGGACGATTTTAGACTGTTTGCAAAAAGGAACCTGACCTGCTATGGGATATCAGGCCCCAGGATTGCAGGCTAGGGAGGCAGGCAGGCAGGCAGGCAGATAGGTAGAGAGAGCTGTGACCACACACAGGTCAAGTTAAAATATCAGTGAACCGAAAGATGTTTTGAGTCCCAAGTACTTGTGTAATTTCGTTGTTTTCTGGGCTATAAGAGTGTGACACAAGATGTGTAACTGTCCAAAGACATTTTTATTTCATTTCTTATCTGTGGTATTGGGTTACATATTTGAAGCACTCATGTGAGAAAGAAGTGCTGGAAAGTTCCTGACAGATGACAGACAACTTGCTATCCTTGTGTAGTGTGGGTCATGGTGGGAGCTGGAAGTAATCTACAAGTTATGATAGTATCTGAGGAGTCCAGAGGAAGATAGATAGGTTGAGGCAGTCTGCTTAGAATGTGAGTGGGAAAAGTATTTTGTGCATTAAGTATGCATCTGCAGGCCTGAGTGTGTTTGTGTGTGCGTGCGCACGCGTGTGTGCATAGTGTTTCATTTCTTCTTCCACTATGAAAAAAGTATATATTGGCAGGTTTTGAGTCCTCACCTTTCCAGACCTTCTCTCATCTCTGAATACTCTGCCAAGACTTCTTAGCTAAGCAAGAGAGCATTGATGAATGTGCTATAAATGTCATTCAAAAGCCTCATCAGACTGAAAGTTTTTTAAAGAGGCTCAATATCAGCTTCAGACATAACTCTTAGTTTTATTTTCCACTTTCTCATCCCTACCATTCATGAAAAATACCTGATTCAGCAATTCACTCATCCCACTCTGTTTTTTAAAATTAGGACGTGGGTTCTGATTTTAACACTGTGTCCTTTCAACCCCTGCTAAGAATTTTGATCACTCTGTGTCATTCCAGTTCTCTTTTGTAAAATTTTTTTGTTTATTTTATTTGAATATTACCAGAGCTCACCCAAATCCATAATTAGCTAAATACTTCTTTATATATTTTTCTCCCACTTAACAATCCCACTTAACAATCCTTTCAATACTTTTTTGTGTTTTTAGTAGATGTCTATTTGTAGGGATAGCTGAACTACATCCAGTCTTTATTAATGAATATTAAATAGCTTACTTGTCTCCTGTTGTAAATTATGATATAATGAACCTCTTGTACATATACTTATTTGTTGTGGTTGTAGTGTATTCCTACCTTGCTGAATGCATATGCAAGTCTTTTTAAAATCTTGGTATACATTGCTGTTGATTTAGAGAGTTACTTACACTAACTTAGGCATTGTAAGAGTACCACTCTGACCACATCCTTACATTTTTAGGAATTTAATTTTTATTTATTTATTTTTTTAATTTAATTTAATTTTATTTGTGAGGAATTTAATTTTTAAATACTTGCTCACTTCATCTAACAACATGTTATCTTAAGAATCTAATTTGGGTGGACTTTTAAAGAACCAATCATAGATTCTTTGCTTATTTTTAAACATGTTTCATACTAGTGTTTAGAAAAGGTTAAGGGCATGCTGCTATATTTTTAAATGATATCAGTAGAATCTCAAGTTTCGTAGAGTCCTTGTCCTGTGTGTGTGTGTGTGTGTGTGTGTGTGTGTGTGTGTGTGTGTATTTTGCCAGTTTTAGTTCTGTGGGTATACTTATACACACATTGCACACACACACCCTATACTTAGACATGAAAGGTAGTCATTTTCCAAATCACTTGTTTTAAAAGAGACTAGGAAGAAATTAAACAACTTTGCCAGTAATTGACATTATGCCAAGAGGAAGCTATTGATAAATTTTTAGCTATCATGGAAGCACATTAAAATCCTAAGCTCATAACTTGATAATTGGATACCTACTATGGGCCAGTTTTTTTCCACATGCTTGATCTATATTGTCTTAGATCTTGAGCCACCTTATTGTGGGAAGCTGAGGGAGCTGAGATTCAGAAAAATGGAATGAAAAACTCAGTCAGTGGTGAAGTGGGATGTCCAGGCAACTTTGTGCCTTTGAAGACTGACCCTTTACTCAAGCCGTACTACCTCATCATCCTAAAGAGGAGTATCTCTATATAGCCTTTCTCTGTCTCTCTCTCAGAGATGGAGGACAGTCAGTATTTTTAGAACAGTGTGGACATCAAATTACCTTTTGGTGTCTTCATCATATTTAGTTGACTCTCTGCTTTCCAGCGCAAAGAGCCAACAGAGAAGAGGAGAAGTTACAGGTTTGGAGAAAGAATTAGAGAACGAAAGAAATAACTGGAGTTGTGGAGGCATTAGGGTATGCATATATGTCCATTGCAGTAATTTCTTGATGTGCTTATTGTTAAAAGTATTAACTGTACAATATTTGAAGAATTTAATTTTTTGCATTTCTCTACTTCTGAAATGCTGCTTAGATACTTTTTGAATTTACATGTCCAATAGTGAAATTTATCTTTGTATGACAAGATAAATACAAAATTAGTGAGCCTTCATGAATATTTGCTCATGAGTTCTTGTAGAGAACACAAAGAAAGGAACTATAGCAGCTATCCTTGGGATAGTGGATGAGAGTCATCTCACCAGCCAACCTTACCTTAGTCTTATAAATTGTTGTCTGTAGGATCAAGTGCAACAAATTTGTTCAGGACCAAGAAAAGGACATAAAGAATACAAATTTTCACTCTCCCTCCAACAGTCCACAGTCAAAACAGTCGATGAGAAAAGCTATTTTTTTTTCTCATTATTTTATCCTGGAAGAGTCTGAAGATCTAGAGCAATGTTTTTCCAACGTTTTTGTTTTCTGTAGCTTATAAAAAATTCTGTGAAACTATTTATTTACCAAAGTTTTCATTTTAGGTTTAAGTAGTTGCGAAGGATATAACTTTTTATATTAATTATCAACTATTGACATTTTAAATCACATTGTCATATCACAGAAAAACAAGTGAAATCTGTATTTGATTCCTAGTATTTATTTTAAGACACACAAATAAATTCTTTTTAACATTTTAAAATTTTATATCTCCGTATATCCTAAATTTTGTATTCCATTTCCTTTTCCTCATATAAGATAATGTTCCAATGCAGAATATTTTTATAGTTGAAAGTGAATTATTGATCACTCTTTCATTCTTTCTCTAACCAAGAAAAAAAGTATATAAATTAAAATGTAGAATTTTGTATTTCTTTCACCATAGGCTTTTTTTGTACTTGAACATTTTTTAGTATTTTTGTTGTTGTTCTTGGGGCTTGAACTCAGAGTCTGGGTGCTGTCCCTGAGCTCTTTTGCTCAAGGCTAGCACTCTACCATTTTTAGCACCACTTCTGTCTTTTGAGTTAATTGAAGATAATAATCTCACAGGGACTTTTCTGCCAGACTGGCTTCAAACTTCAATCCTTAGATCTCAGCCTCCTGAGTAGCTTTGACTATAGGCAATGAGCAACCAGCACCCTTGCTTGGCTGTTTTTTGTTTTTTGTTTTTGTTTTTTGTAAACAAAGAACTGGGAAATACCTGACTTACAGAAGGAATTGTCACTCAGCTACTAGATACTTTGACTCTTTTGTACATCCCCTGCAGGTCTTTGCATTCCTGGCTCCTACATTTTAGAAACATCTGAGGAAGGTAGTGCAACTCATGTAGTGGGCGAGGACCATTGAGAGGAGGGAGAATTAGTTATGGCAGCTTCTATTAGTCCAGTCACCACTGGAGGGATGTTCTTGCATGACAGTCATGCCCCAGCAGAATAGTTCTGATAGTGCATTTGAAAGTTGGGGCTCTGGAAACTGTTTCTTTTCTAGCTGTGATGGTGAATCCTAGTTAAATGTTAGCTTTGCTGAGAATATATACCCCAGATTGAAGCATCAGTCTAGGGCAGCAAAAGATGAGTTAGTTGAAGGTCTTGTTTGACATATGGAAAAGGGAATCTGAGCATGCAGAGACTGATCTGCAAAGAGGAAAAAGAGAAGGTGAGAAGAGTTGGAGATGATGTGGAATGGTAGTTGTCTCTCCTTCCAAATGATAAGGGGAAGTCATATTTAAGCCCTAAGTTGCCTAGAGCCATGGGAACATTGGTTTTTCTTTGTCTTCATGTGCTTCTACAGTGCTGTCATTTATGAGTCTGAAGATTCTAGGAGCAAAAGCATGGGCATTTACACCCCAGGGAGGTTCTAAGAAAATCTATGATCCACCCCAGAGATCCTTCTAGATCCATATTTTATCTTAGAAATTGATGCAAGCTCTCAAAATCTACTATATGATTGATGTTATTTTATGAGTGTGTGTGTGTGTGTGTGTGTGTGTGTGTGTTTTCCTAAAGTAACAATGTAAATCTTGATCCAGGAAAATACGTATGTTTATCTTAGGGCTTCATTTTCTCTGACATTCCGTGTTTACAGTACAAGGGTAGGAGAAGCAGTTTATAGGTACTGAGATTCACAGCCTCGAGATCTTAACCTCTTTTCATATAGAAAAACACTGGATTCTGTGTTTCATAGCTTGTCATTAATTTGTTTATTCAGTTCTCTAATATTTATTCATGTTGTTAAGCGCCTACCACATGATAGCCCCAAATTTAGGTAAATTGCAGCACGGAGAGGCTTTTAAGTATTGTATCATTTAGGCAGAAGAAGTAAGCTGAATAATAAACACAGTATCCTTGTACAGATAAACTGAGAGAAATGCTCTGGGTGACTTCAGTCTGTATCCTTTTGAGCATTACAGATTATTGATCTAGAAGTCTGAAGATTATTCAAAACAAAAAAAAAGAAGTAAAGTTTTCAGAGAGAAAATGTTATAAACTAACCCAATCTTGGATTTGGAATGAACATCAGCAGGAAGTTAGGAAATGAATTTTTGTTGTTTTGTCGGTGGTGGGGCTTGACCTGTGGGCCTGGGTGCTGTCCCTGAGCTCTTCAGCTCAAGGCCAGTGACCTCCCACTTGAGCCCAAGCTCCACTTCCAGTTTTCTGGTGGTTAATTGGAGATGAGACTTTCCTGCCCAGGCTGGCTGTGAACCACAATCCTCAGATCTCAGCCTCCTGAGTAGCTAGGATTACAGGTGTGAGCCATCAGCGCCCAGTTAGGAAATGATTTTGGGGGGTGGTAGTTCTGGGGTTTGAACTCAGGTCCTCACAGTCTGGCTTTTCGCTAATTATTTTGGAGAGAGAGTCTTATATATTTTTCTTCCTGGACTGACTTTGAACCTTGATCCTTTAGGTCCCAGCCACCTGAGTAACTACGATTATAGACATGGGCTACCGGTACTCAGCTAGGAAAGGAATTTCTAACATAATCTAGAATATATATTTTGGTAATGGTATCAAAACAATGAGCTTGGATGCTTAAAAAATTAAGCATATATTTGCCTTTATTTTTATAGATCCAGGGCCAATTTTTAATACCTGTAGTTATGTAATGGTTACTGGGGAAGAAACACCTAATAAAAAGCTATACGCAAGTGAGAAGAAAGTCTCTTATATCCCTTCATATACTGTATACTTTTTTTTTGGGGGGGTCCGGTCGGGGGGCTCTGAACTCTGGGCTTGGGCGCTGTCCTTCAGCTCTTCAGTTCAAGGCTAGCGCTGTAGCTCTTGAGCCACACCGCCACTTCCGGCTTTTTTCTTTCTGCTTATGTGGTGCTGAGGAATCGAACCCAGGGCCTCAGGCATGCAAGGCAAGCGCTCTACCATTGAGCTACCTTCCCAGCCCAACTGTATACTTTTATGTTACTTATTCTTATTCTACTTATGCGTAGATAGTAAGAAAGAAAGGATGTCGTTGTGGGCAGTAGACAGTGACAAGCATTTAGATCCATAAAATAAGACTAGATGGTGGTCCTTCAAAGTGCTTGTTTTTCAAGTAAGATGGCAGTTTTGAAAATCATAATTTCTAGACTGGGAAGGTGGCTTAGTGGTAGAGTGCTTGCCTAGCATGCATGAAGCCCTTGATTCCTTAGTGTCACATAAACAGAAAAGGTTGGAAGTAGCTCTAAGCTCAAGTGGTAGGGTGCTGACCTTGAGCAAAAGAAGCCTAAGGACAGTGCCCAGACCCTATGTTCAAGCCCCAGGATTGGAAAAAAAAAAAAAAGGGAAGAAAGAAGGAAGGAAGGGAAGGAAGGAAGGAAGGAAGGATCGTAATTTCTACACTGGCTGCAAAAATCTTAAGCTACTTGCCTCATTTTTAAAAGGAAATATGGTTTGATTGCTGTGATTGTATCATAGTTTCAGAAGAGAGAATTCTTAGGTCTTTTGATCACTGGCCACCTTATTGAAATAACAAGTTAGGAACAGCTCATAAACCCATTTATTTTTGTTTGAGATTCCTGAGGTGGTATCTGCCTTTTCACTTAAGGAAGGACTCATAAATTCTCCTCTGGTTTTCAGCAAGATTCTTGATCTTAACAACACCAGCTGTTGTATGCAACATGAAAAATAACTTTCATGGTTGGCATGTGTATTGTTTTGCCAAACTTGAAAAAATATAAGATACCTGCTAAAATATTTTAAATCTCTTGAGATTAATTCTTCCATAAGACATTACCACATGAAAAGCCTCCCCCACTTTCCTGCCCCACCCTTCCTCCCAATTTCATAAGAATGTTTGCTTGAGCTTCAAGTTGACGATACTTAAAGTTATTCTTACTATTTACTAGCTCCTAGCACGATGACAGAGAAGTAGAGGTAGTTGAAAGCATTTCCTGAATGAACGAATATAACTATATGATCTGTTATATCTATATTACTTAAGCTGCCCATTAGCTCTCTAAGTCTGAAAGATAATTTCAGACTTTATAAGACAATATATTCCACTTGCCCACTGTTGCTAAATAGAAAGGAAAGAATGGTAATCCAAAATATATCAGGTATTTTATATATCAGAACCAAGATGGCAGGCCTTAATATTATTAGTAGCAGGAAAAATAAGAGATTAGTAGACCATCATAATTTATGAGGTAATTAGTCTTAAGGCTGTTACTAATATTTTACATGAATTATTTTTGAAAATTACATTTTATATTCAGATATTTTACTTTTGCTGGATTAAAAAAATCAGTTTTATTCTGAACTTTACACATTAGATATTACCATGTCTTTGAATTTTTAATCTTTGATATCTTTATGCCTCCTGATAATATGTTAGAATGCCATAAATCTTTGAAAACTAGCTAACTATTACTCCAATAAAGAAAAGGCTTGACTGGATCTTTAGCTAACCATTTAACTATCAGCTTATCTCTGGACTGCAGCAATTTTATTTCTAAGCAAAACCTGTCACTTGGTTCAAGATAGTGTTACAAAACTATAACTGCAAATTTGGTACAGTTGTGCTTCCTAGAATAGCCCCAAGATTGCTTGAAACACTAGTGTCTTTTTAAAAATTTCTATTGTAAAGGTATTATACAGAGGGGTTACATTTTCATAAGTCAGGTAATAAGTACATTTCTTTTTTAAATTTATTTTTTTTGAAAAGGCGATGAGCAGGGAGTACAGTTATATAAGTAAGGCAATAAGTACATTTGTTTTTAATCATTGTTACCCCATCCCTCTTTATCTCCTATCCCTCCCCAAGTTATAATGTTCATATCCAGTGTAGTGTCACATGCATATCAATGTTGCTGTGGTTCATCCGTTGTTCTGCTGTTTCTGTGATTCCCTTTCCCTTCCACATATTGCATTGTTTAATACGCAAAACACAAGGTACAAAAAACTAAGAGAAGCAAGAAAAAAAATGAAACAATAGAGAAAAAAGAACAAACTACATACAGGGTCTAATAAGAACCTCTTGAGTACATTTCTTTTTTTTTTTTTTTTTTGGTCAGTTGTGGGGCTTGAACTCTGGGCCTGAGCACTGTCCCTCAGCTCTTCAGCTTAAGGCTAGCGCTCTACCACTTGAGCTACAGCGCCACTTCCAGTTTTCTGGTGATTTATTGGAGATAAGAGTTTCACGGACTTTCCTGCCCGGGCTGGCTTTCAACTGTGATCCTCAGATCTCAACCTCCTGAGTAGCTAGGATTACAGGCGTGAGCCACCGGTGCCCAGCTGAGTAATTTCTTTTTGAACAGTGTCACCCTCTCCCTCATTTTCTCCCACAACCATGGTGTCTTAATTCCAGACAATGAGGTTCCATTTATGCTCCTGAAGGTATTTTACATTGTGGTAAGAAAGAAAAACAAACATCTTCTCCAGCCCCTTTCCAGTTCTGTGGATGAATCCTATTATAGCAACAGGGCCCATTTTGAAATATTTAAATACCATTTGGGTTTTGATAGCTTAATGGTTGTTTAATAAATACCAAGTTACTGAATGTAAAATACAAGGTGAAGTTTTTATAGTTATGAAGTATTTGTCATTTTGGGGTAATATTTAATATTGTTACAGGTTATTATGGTTATAACATAGGAGGCAATGTAATTGTGACTAGTGCATATATATACATACATATACACTCATTTAAAGAAATGAACTAAGTTATGTTTTGTATGTTTCTTCCCTCAGTACAAGATTTTCCTACACTTTTTAAAAATACATTATTATTATTATTATTTATTAATAAGATTTTATTGTGAAAATACCATACAGAGGGGTTACAATTACATGAGCAAGTTAATGAGTACATTTCTTATCAAGCATTGTTGCCTCCTCCTTTGTTTCCCCTTACCATCCCTTCCCTCCCATACCCCTCTGCCAAAGTTGTAAAGTTCGTTTTTCAGCCTAGCATCTTGTACATCTCATTGTTGCAATGGGTCCACCTGTATCCCTATTTAAACATTTTGTTTTTTTCCTTTCTCTCTCCAAATTATACCAACATCAAATGCAATGAAAACAGGGATTATACCATGGGGGAGGGACATACAAAGCAACAAAATAGTCACCTTATAAATATGTTAGAAACAATAGCAAGAAAGAAAAAAACCACTTGTGTCCTTATCTTGGGGTTCATTTCGTCTAACATCATCTTATCTGATCTTTTCTGCTTGTCTCAGACATCTACTAGTTATTGCAAATAAGGGAAACCATGGGACCTATGTTTCTTTGGGCCTGGCTTACTTCACTTCATATAACTCTTTCCAAGTCTTTCTGTTTCCTAACAAATGGGCCATTCTTTCTGATGGAGGGCATAGAATTCCATTGTGTATATATACCACATTTTCTTGATCCATTCATCTACTGAGGGACATCTGGGTTGGTTCCATATCTTAGCTATGGTAAATAATGCTGCAGTAAACATAATTGTGCTGGTAGCTTTAGTATGGTCTTGTTTGTGATCATTCGGGTAAATGCCCAAAAGTGGGATTGATGGGTCATAGGGGAGCTCTATGTGGAGTCATTTGAGGAACTTCCATACTACTTTCCAAAGTGGTTGAACAAGTTTACACTCCCACCAACAATGCAATAGGGTTCCCTTCTGTCTACATCCCCTCCAACATCTGTTGTTATTAGAGTTCTTGATTATAGCCATTCTAACTGGGAACATTGCTCAATACAATAAAGGCTGTATATGACAAACCTATAGCCAGCATTATACTTAATGGTGAAAAACTAAAGCCCTTTCCTCTTAACTCAGGAATGAGACAAGGATGTCCATTCTCTCCACCTCTCTTCAATTTAATATTAAAATGCCTAGCTACAGCAGTAAGACAAGATGGAAACATAAAAGGGATCCAGGTAGGGATCCCTTTGCAGTTGACATGATCTTGCATTTAAAGAATCCCACAGATTCCACTCCCAAATTACTCAAACTGATTCAAAACTTTGGCAAAGTAGCAGGGTATAAAATTAACCCTCAAAAATCAATGGCTTTTCTGTATGCCAACAATGAGAAAAGTACAGCTGAAATCAGGAAAGCAACTCCATTCATAGTAGCCCCACAAAAAATAAAATTCCTAGGAATTAACCAAAGAAGTGAAGGACCTCTAAGATGAAAACTTTAAAAACCTGAAAAAGGAACTCAAAGTAGAACTTAGAAAGTAAAAAAACTTCCCATGCTCCTGGATTGGAAGGATCAACATTGTGAAAATGGCAATACTTCCCAAGGCTATCTACAAATTCAATGTGATACCTATCAATATTCCAACCTCATTCTTCAAGGAAATAGTAGATGCAATCCAAAAATTCATATGGAACAATAAAAGACCCCGAATAGCAAAAACAATCCTTAACAGAACAGTGCTGGAGGAATATCAATACCAAATTTCAAACTCTACTACAAAGCCATAGTAATCAGAACAGCTTGGTACTGGCACAAGAACAGACCTCAGGACCAATGGAATAGAATTGAAAACCCAGAAATGAACCAAACAGACCTATAGGCATCTAATCTTTGATAAGGGAGCTAAAAAATAGAATGGAAGAAAGACAGCCTCTTCAGTAAATGGTGTTGGCAAAATTGGTTAACTACTTGTAGAAAACTAAAGCTAGATCCTTATATATCACCCTGAACCAGAATCAACTCCAAATGGATCAAAGACCTCAGAGTCAAAGCAGACACCCTGAAAACATTACAGGAAGGAATAGAAGAAACCCTAGGTCTCCTTGGCACAGGCCGAAATTTTCTTCATAGAGACCCAGAAACACAACAAATCAAAGAAAGGTTGGACAGATGGGATTGCATGAAGTTGCAGAGCTTCTGCATGGCAAAGGACAAAGCTAGCAAGATCAATAGAAAGCCCCTGGATTGGGAGACGATCTTCACTAGCCATTCAACAGACAAGGGTCTCATATCTAAATTATACCTGGAACTCAAAAAATTATTTTTATTAAGATGATAGTTTTCTCAATGCCAAACTTCAGGATGTTGGAAATGAAAATTTTCCCTTCTATCAGGGAAATAGATTCCTATATCTAAAGGTAACAGTAAAGTGCAAATGTTTCATTCCTGTTTTTAATCCTCTCTTTTATCCTGTAGGTAATTGGAAAACACTGGTTATAACAGAATATATCATCCTTTCATAAGAAGGTTAATGAAATGCCTGAGAAAGTTTTGCACAACTCTAGGACATCTATCTGCACATGCTGTGTTTTATCCTATCATGGAATTTCATTTGGGATTATTATGCTCCTTCTATTTAGCAAGAGTGGTCAAGTGGACTTCTAGAACTAACAAACCAGTCCCTTGTCATTCCTGGTTCTAAGTAGCTTCAGCTCCCAGATTGTCTTTTTAGCTTGTTGCCTGTTAACATTTAAAATAATTCAGAATCCATTTTTACCTTTGGTCTCCTAACTCAAAAAAAAAGGAAAAAAAATCAATCAAGTGCCAGATCCAAGTTAAAAAACAACTTAATTAGTTGGAGAGAAGGTTGGGGGAGAGGAGAAGGAAGAGAGATCACGTGCACATAATAGAGCTCTAGAAGGTTCAGATTACCTACTTAAAAATAACAAGTAACATGAAAGCTTTATTAAGAAGCTCTGCTCTTATTCTTTTCTGTTTATTTTAGTCCCATGTTTTGGCCAGTAAAAAGGAAAGAAGCCACTGAGAGTAGATAGGACTGAAGGGAAATCTCACAAACTCATGTTAGCCATGTATATAGGTAAGGATAAGGTCAGTTGTGCATAATAACAATGACAAAAACAAAACAAGGAGGCTCTTTCTTTTCTGTATAAAAGAAGCTTGAGCAGACACAGTGTAGGACTGATAGGACAGCTCCACCCAAATCATGGGATTTTTGTCATACTCTTGAGGTCAGTTCATCTTAGACAGCAAAACATGTAAAAATGAACTAGCTTCTTCTACACAGACTTCTTTCATATCTCACAGGTCAGGAAGTAGCCACCTCCTTATGAGAGTACCAGAATGCAGAGAGGACTGAAGTCTGAACTGGACCTTGGGCTCAGAGGTTCCTGTGTCAGAAGGGAGCAAAAATGTGTTAAAATAGCCATGTAGTACGTTTCCTTCCATAATCTCTCTTGTTCAGTTTCTCCCTCAGCCAAGGCTCTATGAATCTCTTTGAGCATGAGCTACAGCATTTAAGTGGTTTTACATTTACAAAGCCTAGTTTTACTTTTTTTTTTTCAGTGCTGAAGATCAAACAAACCTATGCCCTTGTGCAGGCTAGGCAAGTGCTGTCCCACAGAACTACATCCTGGGACTAAAAGTCTTGATAGAGGTAAAAGTGCTTTGTAGGAAGTAAGCCATGAAAAGTTGTCTATATGGAAAGAATTATTGTTATAAAGACTTTCTCACATTTTTGGGGGGGGGCTGGCTTACTATTCATTTTTTCCCCTGATTTGCTGCACTTAAGGGGAAGATATACAAGTCTTTCCCTAAGGTTCCCCCACCCCTGTTTTATTCTTCTTGCCAGAGAGTAGTAGTTCTATTTAAAACAATCTTTTCTGCTTTCACCCAGCTCTCATGATAGAAAATTTGACAAGTATAGAAAAACAAAAGTGAATATTAGTTTTAAATCCAGAGAGCATATAACTTTTTACATAGCATTAGTCACTTTTTTCTTAAAAAGTAAAATTTTCTGACTAATGCGATTCTGTTATTACCCATTAAGCATTATTTATGTGGCCAGATACTAGCTGTTGTGTCTTGTTTTTGAGAATACCTTTGTATTTGAATTTGTCATTTTTGTGGGGATTCTCATAATACTCAAGCATAATATGGATTAATTACTTTTTAAACTTCATTTCTTGTATTAATGTGTGCAACCAGGTATCACCATTATGTTCGAAATTGATTATTTGTGATTGCTTTTCTTTGTTAACTTGAAACTTGGATTTAAATGTATTTTATTTCGGCTGCTTTTCTGAAAGAGTGATTATCCATTTGTTGTATGAAGTATAAATAATCTTTCGAAAGTTGGCAAAATCATGTTGTATATTCACAACTGTATTGTGTTTGAATCATTGTGTTTCACAGGTACCTCACTGTTAAATTCCTGTGGATTGTATGAATCTGAGCTGACAAAATAGAAATGGACAAAGAAAGAAATGGATAAATATGTAAAGATTATTGAATTATTTCTCACATGTTATACATAACCCAGCCTGAAATTCTACATCTCCGGGCAGTTAGATGGGACAATCTTAGCAACTTCAGAGTCTGTTGAATCTAAGTCCAGATGGGATAATTACAATGTCATTTCATCTTCTGTTGAGTATCTGTGCATTTCATTGTAATATCTAAGAAGAAGGGAAGAAAAGCCCAGGTTAATTCTCTGCGTGTAAAGCCAATGATTGATGGGAAATGAAACACATATCATTCTGCCAATGTAGCACTCTAGAAATAGTCATATTTATCAGTGTTTTAAGTGACAGTTACTGAAAGTGATGAGCAAGATAACTTTCAGAGACTCTTTTTAGTGCTAACAAAGAGTTTTAAGTTAACTTCACAGTTGATGAGGCAGATTGTGAGTTATACTCACTCGAATACTCCAGTCTTCTTTCTTTTATTTCCTTAACTCAATTGGAAGATAAAATCTGAGTAGATTGTGTTCAGTTGGATATTAGGTTAGATAGAGCCTAAAATGAGGACAAGAGGAAATGCAAGCACCAAGTATAAGTACCATTTATGGGCTACCTAGTTTTCTAAATTGCTACAATAAAACTTAATTCCTCCAATTATAAATGTAATATATTCTCTATTAACAATCTGAATACATAAAAATGTTTAAACGATGTTAAATTCTACCATCCAGAGATAACCACCATTTAATATGTTGATGCATCCCCATTCATAAACAGATATACTTACAGTAAATGAGGCATTATGGGAACTTAAAAAATTCCTCTTTCACATTATCCATTCCCCTTGGAATCCTGCCTACTCACATAATCCACTTCAACAACCCTGTTCATTTCCTACATATTTTCTCTGTACTTACTACATCAGCATTAGATGTATGTATAGATAGATACAGAATTCTGTTAGTTTAATAAAAATTGAATTGTATTACAAGTGCTTTTTGTCCTTTATCAGTCATGCAAGTTTGTGTCTCTTATAATATGTCCTTACTTTAAAACAACTGTATAGTACTTCATCACATGGAAATAGTCATTTTTTATTGATTGTGCTCAGTTTATTTCTGAGTATTGGCCACTATGAGTTATATTTTAGTAAATCTTCCTGTATTAATGCCAATAATACATTCATTGTTTTTCTATGATTCTAATCCCACTTAACAGCTGTAACTTCTACAAACATCTTTGATAGCATTGTCTTTCCAATTCTTTCAATGTTACATGAAAAGAACAAAATTTCACCTTTTTTGGAACAAGGGGAAATGGGTCTTATATATATTTCAAAGGAAAATTTACAGAATGGACTTGATTTAATACATTTTCCCAAAATATGTCCCAAGGCCCCTAACAATTCTCATTTCCATCACAGAAACATCAATCACTTCTCTAAATTTATATCAATCATAGTTATTGTAGAATTTAAAAGTAATGGGGGGGGCTGGGAAAGTGGCTCAGTGGTAGAGCGCTTGCCTTGCATGCATGAAGCCCTAGGTTCGATTCCTTAGCACCACATAAGCAAAAAGAAAAAAGCCGGACATGGCGCTGTGGCTCAAGTGGTAGAGTGCTAGCCTTGAGCTGAAGAGCTGAGGGACAGTGCCCAGGCCCAGAGTTCAGGCCCCACGACCAGACCCAAAAATAAATAAATAAAATAAAAATAATGGATAGAAAGTATGGTTTTATTGCTATGCCAATTAGCATTTTTCTCTTTTTGTGAAAGAAATGTTGCAATTTTCTCATTTTTTATTTGCACCTTTCTGTATTTTTGTTTGCCATTTGCACTTGACATGTAAATTGAAATTATATTCTTTTTTCTTCCTATTATTGGCTTGTTTTCATCAATTTCTGAATGTTATTTGTATATTATAGAGATACCTTTTCTTATTTTCATTTATTTTGTCTATTGACTTTGTTTACATTCTATTTATCTGCTTAAGAGTTTTAATTTTTATATGAGTCAGTCCCTTTTTTAAAATTTTCAATCTTGGTTAAACAAAGAAGTCCTCCTGAAACTTAGCCTTTTGTATGTAGTCTCTTAAGAGTGTCTGGAAACATTTGAATTTTTTTCATTTGCCTTTAATCCATCTGGAATTAATTTTTGCCTATGATGTAAGATTTTTATTTCCTTACAGGCTGTGGTTTTGCCAGCCTGTTTATTCTAAACTCTGTTTATAATTGATACAAACTATCTTTGTCAAATTTATTTTGCTCTTTAACAGTAGAAAAACACACTTGAGCCACACCTGTCTTTCAAGGTCTGCCTTGGGCTTTGTTTCAGTAACACAAAAATTTAATGAAATCTGAAAATAATCTTTTTTATTCCCCAAAGGAAAGAAATTATTGCTAGACCTGTCTTTAATCTTGATTTAATTCTTCTTTTCCAAAGGCTACGGGAGGCCCTAGGTTTGTTGTTGTTGTAACAAAAATTTAAAATCAGGCTATCCTGATAAGATTTGGAAGCCATAGTACCTTGTTAAATGTCTTCAGGAAGCATAGTCAGGATGCTTTGGCAGTGTTTTCTCCAGAGGAGAATTTGTTTTGAATTGATACCTTACTAAGTTGCCTGCCTCCCCCCTCCTCCCCCTCCACCTGTCTGCAGCTTCCTTTCTTTTGTATGCATTTGGGAATTTCAGAAAGATTTGCAAATTGTATACAAATTTTAGATTATGAAATTGGAAGGTTCTTTTCCTTTGTTTTTTATACAAGAGATACACTTTTGCAGAATGGTCTTAATGCATAGGTATGCTATAATAACCCCTTATCTGTTATATCTGTTTTTCTTAACATTGTGTTTACCTCTCCCAAATCTTTGATAACATTGTTTTCTTGATTCCTCTTAATCTCACATTCAAGGATCAGAATTAAACATTCTTTAGAAAATAGTATTGGACATTGTGGAATTTATGCCTCAATTTCAAAACCCGTACTATTTGTATAAAGAAATGAGTGTGAGAAGAACTGAGCATAGATTTTTCTCTAAGACTTTGTCTACTATAGGGCCCTTAGATTCCTTGAAGAACCTTAATAGATAAGAATGGAATGGATTTCGTTTTATTCTTTTCTTAGATTTACCTTTCTAAACTGTCTGAGAGCAGGGATTCTGACTTCTTCTATCTTAGAATGCACAGTGTCTAGTGTGATGGAGTAGAAGTCTTGTCTGAATGACTGCCATAGGGTTGTCAGGGTACTCCTATGTACACATACAAGTACACACTCTTGTCTTTACCTTTTCACCACCTCACAGATTCTAAGCAAGGAAACTAGTAGGATTCTAACAGTTACTCCTTTGCTTTCCATATCCCCCCTCCCTTTCCTTCTTTCTTCTCCTTTTCTTCCTGTCCCCCCTCTCCTTTTCTAGAGGCAGTATTACGGTTTCAACTAGTTGCTGGAGCTGGAGCTTGCTAGGAAGGTGCTCTACTTCTTGAGCCCTTTTAGCTTTAGTAATTTTTCAGATAGGGCCTTGAACTTCTGCTTAGTTGGTCTCAAACTGCTGTTTTCCTGCTTTCTGTCTTTTGAGTAGCTGGCATTATAGTCATGTGCCACCATGCCTGATTGTGACTTCTCAAACTATGTCAACCCTCCAAGAGACCTAGTATATGAGAGTATGTCTTAATACTGCATTATACTTATGTATTTATTATAATATTGTATATGATGTAATAAAATAATATAATATATAATTATATATTATGTTTATTATATTTATGTATGATAGAAAGAAGTTGGAAAATATTCTGAGGCTGGTAAAAGCTGACCCAGTGTTAAAAATCTGCTATTAGATGACTGAGATTTTATCTTTACTACTTAATTAAAAAAAACTGGTTAATTTTATCAATGTGTTGTGAGAAATGCTTCCAAAATGGATATCTGTAGATTTCATTTATGCTAAGTAAGGCACATAGTTTAGTGTTTCTGAAATTAGGATGTATTCTATAATTAATGATGTGACATAGCTTAATCAGCGGTGTTTATTCTGTTGTGGTTGTAGTAAAACTATGATTGACTTGAAAGTGATGACACCCTAAATCACAGGAGTTATGGTCCTTCCACAGGGTAGCTGTCAGTCATATAATTCAGTGTGTAAAACATATAAAACAAAGAGTGTGAATAAATGTCCCTTACAGGCTACTATATAAACTGGAGCAAAAGTCAAGGAATATCCATTGAATATCTCTAATAGAGAATGCTAGAGATTAAATATGGAACATCCATCAAAGGTTCAGGTGAAAGGCTTAGTCCTCAGTTTGGTGTTAGTGGAGCTGGTAAAAACTCTTAAAAGGTAGGACTTAGTGAGAAGTCTTCAAGCCATTGTGGGTATGCCCATGAAGGAGGAAGGATTGGGCTTTTCCTTTCCAATTTTGTTTGTTCCAGCCATAAAGTGAATGGTTTTGCTCCCCTGTGGCCATGATGCGCAGCCTCACCACAGACCCAAAAGCAATGGGGCCAACCAACCACAGACTGCAGCTTCTACAATGATAAGCCAAGATAAACCATCTCTCTTTACAAATTGATTGTGTCAGGCATTTGTTACAGCAAAAGAAAGCTGACTAATAAAAAATGTTGTGTTACTCATTTAACAACAAATAAGGTGAAGTTCCTGGTTATGTATACAACTATACTTTCCCCCCTGTGCTACATTTTCTAACTTTGAAGAATAATTTCTGTGCTCTTCATTGGACTCTGATTTCCCTGAGGGCAGGAATTGTATCTTTCATGTTTGTCTTTATGTTCTCTGCATCCAGCATATTTTTCAGAATGTGGTACCTTGGCAACACGTATGTATGTGTTCTATGTGGCTTCATTTAAGGACTTATTTTTAGCACACTATAACACAATAACACAGTTTGGAAGAGAAAGTACAGAAGGAGATTTGAGACAGAAGTGGAATAGGTATTTTAAACCATAGACACAGAAATTAGAGTTTACTTAGAGTCATTAGAAGCCAGAAGAGGAAGTGAACATAATCTCCTATAGAAACTTTAGAGGAAGTATGGCTTGATTAACTCCTTGACTTTGGACTTTTGACTTCTAGAACTGGGTGATAATTAATTTCTGTTATTTTAAGCCATTCGTGTCAATTTAGTATAGAAGGTTCAGGAAATTACTGTACTGATATACATGTACAGGTGTGCAAGTTTCGCTAGTCTATAGTGAAATAAAATGCCAAATTAAAAAAATAGAAACTATAAATACAGAATCACCTTCTATATATGTAATAACATTTAAAACATAGTTTCCTCTAATACCCAACAATAAAATGGGTAAGTGGGAGCATATAATATGGTTTTCACAATGTTCTTCATTTATGAACTATGAATCACATGCTATCTGATAAACATAGAACTGAGAGCTAGGAACACAAAGATGAATAAATGTAGTCCTGATCCTCAAACAGCTTGCCCACTGGGTAAGTTGCTTCTTAGACAATCAACCTGCCTTATGATTAAACAGGTATGAACTGATTTTGTCAAAACTCTGAACAGCTTTTACAGAAAACATTGACTAGTGAGCTAGGCATTGAAGTATGAATAGAATTTTTCTAGGTTTAGAAGAGAGAAATCAGTATTCCTGAAGGAGGTTCAGAACATTCTGAATAGACACATATGAGGGAGGAGATAGGAAATGAGGCCTAAAAGGCAATTCGGAAGCAGAGGTTTTTTTCTCATGGTTTGAACCCAGGGCCTGCAGCTTTGGAAGCATATTTTGAAGAACTATAATATTTACCAGTGGGTAACCCTTTATCTTTGGTTTCCTTCTAGAACACAGATGGCAGATGATGTCTTTTCAGAATAAGTTGCAACAAAATCCACTGGACTCCCCAATTGTGATGCACTGCAATATAAACATTTAGCAAATAAGAAGCTATAATATTTAACACATAAGCTACTCATCTAGCAGTCTTCAGAGAGGCATGATAGAGAATTTTCAGCCATGTGCACATCCTTACACAGGTTTCACTCTGTTAATCTTAAATGTTGGAGATTGAACTAGAGCCTTGTAGAGGCAAGTGTGTGCACGCTTTCTCTGTCTCACTGCCTCCCTCCCTTTGTCCCTCTCACTTTTCTCCCTCCCTGCACTGAGCAACATCTTCAGTGCTCTTTCCCCTTTGCAAGAAAGTGAGTAAGAGTCAAGTTTTCATAGAGAATTTAAATCACTTTAAAACACTTCAGTGTTACGAAAGCTAGCATTGAGCAACACATTGTGCAGGTGGCTGTCACTACACCACATTGGGAGATCGGTGCAGGGGCACATGGCTCATTGCGCCCACAGTGTGTCTGACAGTACCTGGTGACAGGAATGTTCTTCAAATGTTATATGAACAGTGGGAAAACATTTATATAGGAAGTCTTGGAATTATTGTTGTTGTGTTTTTTTTAAACCCGGGATTGTTCTGATATCATTTTGGAAGATCATAAAGGTAGGAGTGAGAAGACAGTGGAAGCTATAGGATTATAATTAAGGGAAAAGGTGTGTGGGGATGTAGAGGAAAAAAAATGGGAACTATTTGAAGGTGAGTTTTTAGGACTAAACATAAATATGAGATATGAAGAAGGAAGCATCAATTAGTTACGACATTCCTGGGTTAGGTATCATGCCCTTGCCAGCAATACAAGAACATAAATGGAGATACAGGAAAAAGTGTGTTCGTCAGAATAGGCCAAGTTTGACTCACATATATCAAGATTATAAAATAGGATAGGCTCAGATTGTAGTTTAGTGCTTGGCATATGCCACGCAAGTCCCTGATTTGGTCCCCTCCACCACAAATAAAGCAAACAAAGCAACAACAAAAACACAGTAACACGGGCTTATTACTCACAGTGCACATGGTTATCATGAATTGGTTGATTGGGGTGTTGATATTTTACAATCTTTTCATCCTCATCACTGTAGACCCCAGGCCTTTAAGCCCCATGATTGTTTGTCCATGCTTGCTGAGGCTTGCAGAAAGAATATAGCAAATCATGCACTGACCCCTTAAAGCTTTGGCCCAGAAGTGGTATATTTATTGTTTCTCTTATATGCTAGGGCTGAGTTCCTGGCCACACCTAATTTTCAAGAGGGTAAAGTTGTACAATCTTTCTCTATGAGAGGAATATGGCTCCAGTGACTGTTAAGGTGGGAGGTGTGGGAAGGTAGCATTGTTTGTGGATCGGTCTGTTCAGAAGATAGTGGAAATCACGAGCTGGGAAGGTGGCTCAGTGGTAGAGCACTTGCCTTGCATGCCTGAGGCCCTGGGTTCCATTCCTCAGCACCACAAAAGCAAAAAGAAAAAAAAAAAGCCGGAAGTGTCCCTGTGGCTCCAGTGGTAAAGTGATAGCCTTGAGCTGAAGAGCTGAGGGACGGTGCCCAGGCCCAGAGTTTAGGCCTCATGACCGGACCCACCCCCCCCCCCCCCCAAAAAAAAGAAGATATTGGAAATCTTACATCTTGAGAGACTTCAGGGCCAGAAAAAGAGTATTAGGAGGTTTCAATCTAAAAGTGATGAATCAAGTGAATAGCACTCATCTGTGGAAACAACAAATGCAAATGATTTAGACTATCAAGTTTGTGGTTACAAATTTTGCAATTCCTCAGCCCTGGTGTTTTGTTTTTGTTTTGGGTTTTTTTTTGTTTATTTCTTTATTTATTTGGCTTGGGGCTTGAACTCTAGGTCTGGGCTCTGTCCTTGAGCTCTTTTTCTTACACTAGCATTCTAACTTGAGCCACAGCCCACTTCTGGCTTTTTCCGTGATTAATTGGAGATAAGAGTCTTACTGACTTTCCTGCCCAGGCTGGCTTTGAACCTCGATCTTCAGATCTCAGCCTCCTGAGTAGCTAGGATTACAGGCATGAGCCACTGGTGCACAGCAGCCCTGGTTATTTTATTTATTTATTTATGTATTTATTTATTTATATTAAGGAGCCAGCTATAACTTTAGTTTTAACTAATTATTGTTGTAGTTGTTGAATTAATTACTGAAACAGAATTTAGTTTTTTTAGACTCCAAAATTGCTGACTTGCTCTTAGTAATTTCAAAGGTGCCCTTCAGAACTTGCAGTTAAGATTTCAGCCAGTTTTCTGACCCAGGAGGAAAGACAATATATTACCAAGGGCAGCCATTATAGTTGGAAGAGAGGATTGATTATAAACTTATTGATAACAAGGTTGCAGAACATTTGGAAAATTAGAGTTCTTTTAAATTTTTTCCTTTCTGTGTCTCAGACAGCAAGAAAGGCTTAGCCTTGTTGTAATGATGTTCTTTTTATAGCTCCAATTACTGGCAAAGGGAGGTAGTTAAGAGCAGTTTTCTCCATTGGCTGGTGTTCAGACATAAGAAGACTTGATGTTCCTATTCTCCATTCTCTTGAAAGGTTTTTGACACTTTTGCCTTTCTGACCTCCAAATGGGTCTACATTAGAAATGCTTACTTTTTAAACTTGTTATGTAGACATATGCAGTAGCCCAAACTCTTCATCTTTAAGATTGTGAATTTACTAGGAAAATGAAAAAAAAAAAACAACAACCTTGGTTTAATACATAGTATTATTTAGTGGAAAATTTGAAACATTATGAATAGCCATAAAATGATCATGGTCATTCCAATGTGGACAGTCATTGAATTTCTTCTCTCTCCTTCCCTCCCTCCCTCCCTCCCTCCGTGTGTGTGTGTGTGTGTGTGTGTGTGTGTGTGTGTGTGTGTGTGTGTGTGTGTGTGTGTGTGTGTGTGTGTGTGTGTATCTCCTGTATGGGGGCTAGAACTCAGGGCCTTGGGTTCTTGTCTGGCTTTCTTTGCTCATGGCTGGTGCTCTACCACTTGAGCCATATTTCCACTTGTGGCTCTTTCTTAATTGGAACTAAGAATCTTGTGGATTTTTCTGTCTGAGCTAGCATCAAATCACAGTTCTCAAATTTCAGCTTCTTGAGTAGCTAAGCTTATAGGCATAATCCACTGGCTTCCAGAGAAATTTTTATTTCTTAGTAGCACTATAGTATAGATGATTGCATTAAAAACTATAGGAAGCTAGCTTTTACTTTCTTGATACAAGCATATAAAACTATGAAAAGTTACTGTTGTGTCCTTCAAACTAGCAAAATTATTGGTGTTTGCTCCTGGATGATAATTATAGCTCCTATTTATTGAAGTCTAATATGTGCACTGGCTGTTGTTCAGTACTTCATATACATTATCTCACCTCTTGCAATAATTCCGACATAAGGGATAATTTACTTAAAGTCAAGTAGCTGAGACATAGAGTAAGTCAGTAACTGGAGGTACTTTTACAGCACTAGTCTTTAACTCATCCTGCCTCTCCTTATTCCCATATCAGCAGGAGCCCTTCTTTCAGTCCTGTTGCACATTACAGAAGGAGAGAGCATGTTGTCCATCATCTTTATTAAAGATTGAAACAAACAGACAAGGTACCAAGAATAGGCCTGATCTCACTGATAGAGGTAAGAGAACCTCCCATTGATGTAAATAAATAGACCAGGGCTCTACAGAACTGTTTCTAGAGGAAAAGAGCTAAAGTGGACCTCGAAGATTCCCAACAGAAGTAGGGTTCCTATTTGAAATGTTTGTGTTTTCCCAGCTCATTCTCCCTGACAAGTTTGGATAAAAGGTGACAGGTAATAGCAAAATAAGAGTACTTTTCATTTTTCTTTCTTGACTTTTAAAACACTTGTTTCTCATTTGTTCTCAGTGTTCCATATACATACATATATTCCCATACATACACACACATATTCTATTTCATTACATAAATCCATGGTGATTTCCTTTATTTACCTTGGAATAGGACTTGAAGAAACTCTATCTGTCTTCTTTTCAGCAAATCTGTGCTTCTGGTCTTTGTCTGTCACAAAGCTTGTACCTGTCATCACACCCTTTTCCTAGACCGAGGAGTAGTGGGTTTACCTTGCAGCATAAAATAGCAAACACTTTGAAAACCAAGCTGAAGCAGATTGCTTTCATTAGAAGTGAGACTTGCTCAAAGCAGGTGGTCACACTTACACTCTAAAAACAATGGATGGATATTCCCTCACTCCACAGACATCTACACAAGAGAGTTTACATTTTTGAAAATAACTGTAGCCATGAATCTTGCTTAACTGTTTGGAGATCTGATGAAAGCTGCAAACAGACCCAAATGTCAACATACTACCTAGGACTTTATTTAAGGTAAACAGACCCAAATGTCAACATACTACCTAGGACTTTATTTAAGGTATTTGTGGACACTCTTGCCCCTGCCTGAATCCAAGACTCAGACTCTGGATGGGAAGATTCTTGTGGAACTTGAACACTACCTCCCCATGGTGGCAAATTACCAGGTGGTAGGTGTTACTAAGGATGAAAAATCACACACTGTTTATATTCACTTTAGTAATTTGAATTACAATGTTTAGTTCATTAAATAGCATTGAACAAGTAGTAATTTTATCAATGTGAGGAAATAGTAGCTGGGACAGGAAGGAATAGAGAAAGTTTCTCAAAGACAGAAATATATAATACCACAATTCATAAATCTGATTTCAGGTTATATTGTTCCCCACCAAACAACAGCAAGTTTACCCTAAGTCAGAGAGTAGCTCCTGTAGCCCATGGACTAATTGGCTTGCTGCTGCTTAAGTAAATAAGGTTCTTTAAAAGACAATGAACCTGGGGGCTAGGAAGTTGGCTCAGTGGTAGAGTGTGTGCCTCACATGTATGAGGCCCTGGGTTCTACTCCTCAGTACTACATAAGCAGAAGAAAGCTGGAAGTTGTACTGTGGCTCAAGTGGTAGAGCACTAACCTTTAGCTGAATAGCTGAGGGGCAGCACCCAGGCCCAGAGTTCAGGCCCCACCACCGACAAAAAAAAAAAAAAAAAAAGACAGTGAACCTGTTGGCTCACATACTGTCAGAGCTTTTGTACTAATGGAGCAGCAGTGAATAGGTGTCAGAGAAATTATATAGCCTAAGAAATTCTTCACTATTTGCTACAAGAAATAAAAAGTTTACCAACATTCATCCTAAGCCATTTGTTCTTCAGCAGTTAACTCTGAAACCATTGTTTATTTGCATGGATAAAAGATGTCTGTAGATCCTGAAAATTCAACTTGCAGAGATGTAGATAAATCTCATGTACATTCATTTAGTACAAATAGTTCTTTGAAAATGGGGCGTGAGAGCCCCAAATAAACCCTGTTAGACCACTTAAAAATGTTCATATTCCCATCTTTTTTTTTTTTTTTCTCTCCCTGTGGTGCTGGGGATGGAACTCAGAGCCTGTCCTTGCACAAGCTAAGCAAATACTCAATCACCGAACTACATTCCCGGCCCTTAATAAACCCCTTTAGGAATACAGTATAGCAATTTCTCATTGTATGCATCCCTCACATTTATCTGTGAAATAGAATAATTTTCATCCCAGGCCAGGTTTGCTAGTGCCCACTCACAATATACCACCAAAGCACATAACCAGAAAGCTAAAACTATCCCAGTAATAACACGTAATGAATTTCAACAGCATAATTTCAAATTATGTGGTTTCTTAGGTCATCTGTAGTACAGTCTTTCATTAATTCTACTGTCTGTAGAAATAAATTGTGAACATGTTGATGATGTGTAGGGCAAATGGGAGGAACAAGGAAATGGAAGACCTGAACCTTTGAGAAAATTTTGATTCAGTACTTTCCTTTTAGAAGGAGAGTTACAGGATTTTTTTCCCAGTATAAATATGTTTATTGGAGGATATTTACAAAATACATAGGAGCTAAAACATTGGCCCATTATTTCTTCATCCAGAGATAATAGCTTATGTTTTGCTACAGTATTTTTTTTTAAAGCACTATTCCAGTAGAGTTGTAGATTTAGGAAAAAAAGAACAGATACCAATCTTAAGAAGTAAGTATTCCTCATGTATTGCTTTTAAAAAATGCATTACCATTTTCAGCTATCACTAGAGCACTGGTACGATAAGAAAAGAAATACACTGTGCTGACAACGTAGTAAAGTGGTAGAAGGGATGTTTATTACCCATGGGTTCAATCACCAGCACCAAAACAAACAAACAAAACCTCTCTCCTATTTATCGATCATGATGTATTATAAACTAACCTGTTGATTAGTAACAACTACTTAAAGATAATAAAAGATAAATGGCACATTTATCTAGAAAACCAAAGATATTTGCTTATGACGGTGAGTTTATAAGGACTATAACTTATTTGATGGATGATTTTGTTTAATAAGCTTTTAATAAGCAAATAGGAAACTAAAAATAAAAGAATTTGGGTGTTTAATGTCTTATAGAGAAATTAACTTCTGTCTTTATTAAAGCTATCCTTATTAAATTTCAACCAGAAAAATGTAGCTGAAATTTTGGCATAAAAATTTTATGCAGAAATTCTTTGGCTTAAATCATAGAAAACTACTTTATGTAGTAAATGTAAATGAATGATTAGAAACCTACTCACAGCTTCCTACTGGATGTAAATTAGGTGGTGCAACTGCTGTGAAGCTGTTATAACCATGGATTGTGCATGCTGTGGAAGAACAGTATATACAACTTTAAAGGCAGAGAAATTGCATGCAATTAGGGTTCTCTGTGTATATAGTACAATTGGGGCCATTGATGGCTTGTAGCACTTGAACCTACTGGAATTATGATATATACAGTCCATGCTCTTTAATGAGACACCACTGCCCTGTGACTGTTAGGAGGTTGTGACTGTCAACACTCACCAGGGCTGAATTTTGCTATATATACTCTATATTCATGGACACAGTTTCATCATCCCAATGTCTTGAAATTTTAATTGTAGAGTAATGACAAATTATAAGGTAGGGTTGGGGAAAGTGTTAGTGAAAAATGATCTTTTCAGGAATCCTTATACAAATAATATGTCAGTAGACCCAGAGTTATGGTAAAATATGGACTACATTCATCAATTTCTCCATTTGGTGTTTGCTTGGAAGATTGTTATTTTTTTGAAATATAGGCAAATAAGCTTTGTCAATCCAAATTCCTTTATGTTCCTCAGTGTGAACATAGAAAGTTAAGGAACTTTTCTAGCTTATTTCCTTATATTGAGTGTCACAGGATCCCAGTTTGTCCAGGATGGTCCCACGTTATAGCTGTATTCCCAGAGAAATTATTCATAGTGCCCTTTTCATTCTCAGAAGTGCCTGACTTGGAGCAAACATTGTGTAGGTATTTTACCTATAGGTGAGATATTGAACATGTCTTCTTCCTTAGCTCCTGTGGCGACTATATTACGTAACATGAAAATGAACACAATTCTTAGTTTACAAAAATAAAATTTTTGTTATTGCAAATAACCTTGTTATTACAAGAATGGTAGATATTTGTGTGTATGTGTGCGTGTGCACACATGCGTGTGCATGTGTGTGTGTACTGAAGTTTGTGTGCTGAACTCCAGACTTTACATTCTTGTGTGGTTTCTTGCTCAGAATTGGTGTTGTACTACTTGAACTACACCTCTAGCCCAGCTGTTTGTTGGTTAGTTTAGAGATGGAGTCTCATGGGCTTTTCTGCTCAGGCTGGCTTTGAACTTTGATCCTCCAGTGTTAGTTAGACTTCTGAGTAGCTACTTTACAGGCATGAAACACTGACGAACATTTTTGCATTTTTATTGTTTTTGCACACATGCATGCACGCATGCTGTGAAGAAGTTGCTTGCATTTTGGAAGGAGCAATTACTGTACATTAAGATATTTCTATTGCACAGTTTTCTATGTCATTGTCCATCTGTTACTTGAATTAATTTGAAAGCTTTAGCACCCTTGTGGCAGTGCACCATTAAAATTAAGGATATTCCTAATGGAGAGCAACATATAACTTAACATTACATTTCTGGAATAACATGGCTATTCCTGAATCAATGGTGAGAGTAGTATCTGTCATGTTACTGCTGCATTAATTACATTTTTGGACATAAAGATAGATTTTGCTTAATACTATGTATCTTGATTCTGACATTAGTGTACATGCTAATCAATGGTTTGTGATTCACAATGGGGATTTAAAACTTTTTAGGAGGTGGAAATAATTTGTCATGCTACAGTAATATAATTAAGTTTTAGAATCCTATAAAAAACAATTCATATTTACACATCAAACTTTGGCTATTTAAATGAGGAATCTTAAGCTTTAGCCCTTCAGCTTGACTTAGTCATTTTTCATTAGAAGGTTTCTGGTTTATAGTCAAAGACATGAAATTATTCATGAATTCTGTGAAATAATTTTGTCAAGACTATTTATGCCATTCATTTTCTTCTGTCTGTTTCAATTGCTTTCCAAATGACAATGTGAGCAGGTGATGGCTGTCAAGCATTTCTGATGAACTATTTTACACAGATCATAAGTATAGTTCTTATGGAAAAAATGGTTTTTGCTTAGTAGTTCTTTGGTGTGTGTGTGTGTGTGTGTGTGTGTGTGTGTGTGTTCCTGAATGAAAGATGTATATCCTTTTAAACCCCCATTTTTACTATTATGTATAGCTTTACCTATCACTTTCTGTTAATCTCTATAAATCCTGATTCAAACTGATGATTGGGGTGGGAGGCAAGCTTCCAAGAGTTTGGATCTTCCATACTGAGTCTTAAAGGACACACAGGAATCAGCCAACAGAAGAAGGGCAGCCAGTTATGCTTTCCTTATTTCTCATACCACTTAACCAGATTGGACCTTCTCTTAATCTTGGAAAGTCATAATACTTCTCATTCTGGGCATGATGGCACACATATGTAATCCCAGCTACTTACAAGAGCAAGAGTATTGTGAGTTCTAGGTGAGCCTGATAGAAGTTTGGGGAGATTGTATCTCAAAACAAAATATAAAAGCAAGGCCTGTGACATGGCTGTAGTGGTACAGCACCTCTAGCATGTGTAAGACCCTGGGTTCAATCCCTGTATTGATAAAACATAAAAAGTCATATCCTTCAAATGTTTTTGGCAAAAGAACATATGTATGAATTTTATGAATCAGCTCACCGAGTTAAAGAAATACAGAATTTGCCCTTGCCAGTTCTTGGTTAAGTTGTCTGGCCTGATTGTAAAGAGTCAGGTTGGGACCTGGCACTGCTCAGTTTAGGACTTTCAGCTATTTTTACTCATCTGATGATGACTGTACCCAAACCAGAAAATAATGTGAAATTTCTGTTGACTCCCAAATATGCAGAGGAATTATTGCAGTGTTTTGACATCTGGCATGATCTTTCAAGTCACTTTATTGGAGTCAGACTTATCCTAGCACCCAAACCAATTAGACTGCATATATATTAAGACTAAAGATCCAATGGCATTTAGCTAGTCTAGGGGAAGAAACAGAATAGTATTTCAAGCCCTTGATTCTGAGGTCCATGCTATTTGCACACAACAGATTATTTTGTAAAAACTATGTGAACAGCTTTATTGAGGAATAATTCACGTCTCAATGTTCACTCTCTCAGTAGCTTTTCGTATATTAACTGAGTTGCACAATTGCTCCTATAGCAGTCTTATTTCCTAGCTCCCGATTGTTCAGTAACTATCATTCTATTTCCTATTTTGTTTGTTGTTTATTTTGTTGTTTTGCTGATAGTGGGGCTTGAACTCAATGTTCTTTGCACTTTTGTTCCACTTTCCTGCTTACAATGGGGCTTTACTACTTAAGCTACATCTCCAGTTTGGCATGATCTGGTTAATTTGAGATGTCTAATAGATTTTTCTGCTTAGGCAGGCTTTGACCTCTTGGTCTCAGCCCCCTGAATAGCTATGATTACAGGCATGAACCACCAGTACCCAACTCACCACTCTATTTTTTATCTGTATGTGTATGCCTATCCAGGATATTCTGTTCAAATGGAATCATAAGATACGTAGCCTTTTATAACAGTTCTTATTTCACTTAGCCAGATCTTTTCTTGTTCATTATGTTTTGGCATATGTCAATTGGTACTCCAGTCTTTTTTCATGCCTAAATTATAATCCATCACCTAGATCTAACAGATTCATCAGTTGATAGATATTTTGGTTGTTTCCACTTTAGGCTTCTATCGATACTGATAGGAAAATTTGTACAAGAGGTATTGTGTGAATATCTGTCTTCCTTTCTTTTGGATGCACTCAGGCATTACTAGGTTATATGGCAACAATATGATTTGTCATTTGAGGAACTTCCAGACAGTTTGCCATGTCTATACCATTTTACATTCCCACCAGAGATTCCAATTTCTCCACATTCTGATTGCTCCCCTTATTTCTCACAACTATCCCAACACATATGAATTGCTATTGCATGGTGGTTTATATTTTTTAATTTTTAAATTGGGTTACTTATAATTTATTTTTAATTGTTAGTTCCTTGTATATTTTGGATATAAGTCCTTTATCAATGAAACATTTTATAAATTGTTTCTCCCAGAGTGTAATCTTTTCATTTTCTTGGTGGTACCTTTGAAGCATGATACTCTTTAATTTTTACATTTTACCACAGTCCAACTGGTGTCACGTATACAAAATTGTTGCTAAATCCAAAGTTACAAAGCTTTCTACCTAAGTTTTCTCCTAAGCTTTATTGTTTTAGCTCTTACATTTGGAGTTCTGATCCATTTTGAGTTCATATTTGTATAGATTACTGTTCAATAGTGATCTGTATTTTTCAGCTGTTGTATTTTAAAATTACTTCTGATATTTCTTGAAATCATACAAAAAGTTTTCAGAAAACCTTTCTTACTGTTCTGTGTTTAGTCATTTGGAGAAGATCTGGCCGCTGACCTGCAGTTATTAATTTCAGTTTTTTTGTGAGTTGAAGAATACACATGTTCTCTTTGACAGCAGCAAATACAAGTCAATGTACTACTGAAGGCTCTTGCTCTGTTAACCTGAACAGTTGGTCTCTGTTCTAGAACAATATCTTCATTTTCTGAGAATATTTGTTTGGGATCTTTCAATGAAAGCATCTCTCTTCCCATTAGTCTCCTTTCTGCACAATAGACAAAGCCACTGAGCAGAGGGCAAAAGCTTAAGACATGCAGGTGACTTGGAAGCTGTCTTATATGCTCAAAGTGTTGAAAGTTAACCTCCACACCAAAGCTTAGTTAGTGAAACCTCCCATCTGGTCTTCTCAAATACTGGTCCGTGCAGATGTATTATAAAGTCATCTATTAAAGTTTTCATCAAAATGGGATGGTTTTCTCATTCTTTAACCATGTGTGGCATTTGATGATGCTGTTTTTATGAACAGCATCATTTTCAGCTTAAGAGTATCAAGATTTATTAAAATGTACTTTGGATTTCAAAGATTTGCAACTGCACTGAAGTACCATGTGTTGAATAAAAAGCTGAATGAAGATTTTGTATCCAAGTTATATGACTTGGTTTATATTCTGAGTTATGTTAGTACACTTAAGCCTTTCGGGTTGTTTTAAAGTTATTTTATTGTAAGTCGATAATAAAATAACTTCATACATTCTGGGAATAAATATAAAAATGGAAAATTACTGATAAATCCTGTCATTCTTGTGATGTCAAGGGCAAAGGACAGTGTGTAAAGCCATTGAATAGTTTACTTAAATAGGACAACAGACTTCTAAGACACTTTTTTTTTTTAAAAAAAGCATATCAATAATGATTAACATGTAGTCATTCAGTCATTCAGTCTTTGGCAGAGCTACTTCTTGTATTTGGAATAAATTCCTTTTACAGAAAGAAATGCACGTGCACCTGCCTTGGAGATAATGGTAGCAGCTCTGCACAGGGGCAGCATTCTGGGCTCGTTAGGAATTGCTTCTAGTGCTGTTTAACAGTGACCCTCACAGGGACTGCGCCAGGGACAGGAAGTTCACTATATTTTGGAATGCAAGCAAAAATATTGGCACATTGTTTCGCCAGATGACTTTGAGAGCACTTTTCTTTCTGTGCAGGGTGGGCTGTGTGTGGAGAGATTTGCTGAGTGGGTTAGCTTGTAGCTGAAGAAGGAGCCCTTTCACATCGGGATCTGATGACAGAATCAGGGAACTAAACTGCAGCGGGGCTGCTTTTGTTTGTGGGTACAAGGGAAGGCTTCTGTGTGTTTAAAAGATGTTGTTGTGTCTGGGTGAGCAGTCATTAAGCAGAGCACACGGTTATGGAAGAAGTTCTAGTAGTGTACTTGAGTACACTGGCAGGCAGCTTTACTCTCTGCTTTAATTTTTATCCAAAGCTGTCTTTTTGTTGTTATTGTTTTGTTAGTAGTACTGGTATTTGAACTCTTCATCTTATGCTTATGAGACAAGCATCCTACCACTTGAGCCATTCTTTTTTTCCCTCTCCCTCCCCTCCCCTCCCCTCTCCTTCCCCTTCCCCTCTACCTCCCTTCCCCTCCTTCCCTCCCTGCCCCTTTCTTTCTTTCTTTCTTTCTTTCTTTCTTTCTTTCTTTCTTTCTTTCTTTCTTTCTTTCTTTCTTTCTTTCTTTCTTTCTTTCTTTCTTTCTTTCTTTTTCTTTCTTTCCTTCCTTCTTTCCTTCCTTCTTTCTTTCCTTCTTTCTGGTAGGGTCTTGAGTTTTTGTCCAGGGCCAGTCTGGAACCACACCGTCCCCCTTCTGCCTCCCATGTAGCTAGGATGACAAGTACATTCCACCAGCTATTGGTTGAGATGGGGGGGGGTCTCAATTTTGGGGGTGTGGATCCTGGGCTGGCCTTGAACCCATGCTCCTCCTGATTCTCATTCTTATATAGCCAGGTTTACAAGCATGAGGCATTGTGCCCTGCCAAAAACTGTCTTTTGAATTGTTGTACAGTGGTCCTAGCTCATACTTACTGAGTATTCAGCATCTCTTCAGCACCTGTACCTTATTAGATAGTTCTCATACAACAGTAACTCAGTTAAGTACTGTGGTAGCCTACTATCTACAGAAGAATGCTAGAGTGTCACTCGAGTCCAACTGCCAGCCCACAAGAACCCACAACAGGTGGATTGTAGAAAAACTTTCTAAATTAAAATAGACATTGTTTTGCATATCTACACATGCATATTCACTGAGAAATTTCTCCTACATCTCCAAGCTTTCTTAGAAGGTCATCTGCCCTCTCAAAGAAAACCCAGAAGCTGTAATCCTGCTGATTCTTAATTCTTAAGAGACACACCAGCTCCTAGCCTTAATGTTGTCATATATTTTATTAAATCTTAAGAAAGAATGGATTATAAGAGACACAAGTATTTTTATATATTGCTAAGAAAGAGAAAAAAGATGCCAAATAGTTTGTAAGGGTGCTTTCTGTCACCTAAAACTTAAATTTACACTTGTTAAGTAAGCTCTTTGAGAGTTACTTGAGGTGTAGTTTTATTCATGGGCTCATCAAAGTAAGAGTGTATATGTGGAACAAGGTATGTCTGAGGCTGCATCATATTCAGGGTTGTACTCTTCTACAGTACTTTTCTACTCAGCTGTACAAGAGCATTATTTCCATACAATGTGGCCTGCCATTGTTTCTAGGCATGACACTGTTGTCTCCAGGATTTTATTCCAAGCTGCTGACACCTCTTCCATAAGTGCTGATTGACACACATAGACAAGGTTACATTACTCTTGCTATCTGGCCAGCAGTAATTGAAATATGCATTACAATTTGGAGGAGAGTCACCATAAAATAAAAACTTTCTGTAGAAATATGAGGAAGAAACAAAGTCAGATTGATGTCTTTGTTGAACTGAATGTTTTGGGTAATTAATTGGAAGTACAAGTCTCACCAGCTTTGCTTCCAGGGCTTGCTTCAAATCACCATCCTCAGATCTCAGCCTCCTAAGTAGCTAGGATGACCGCATGAGCCACCAGGTAGCAGGTAGCTGGTGTTCATTATTAGTAATGATAGCCATGTACCGGCAACGTGGGTATTATAGTATTAAGCAGGACTGGTTGACTCATTCTTTCTTGGAAATTTGAACTAGGAAACATCAACATCCCTGAGATCTGAACCTAAAATACCATGAGAGAGTGAAGTGTCAAAAGCCTATTAGAATCATGTGGAAGCTGTATGATTTTAAGCAAGTTGCTTAAGTTTTCAGTGTCTCATCTGTAAGTCAGGATGATAGTTTTTCACCTCAGAAGTTGCTTTTATTTTTTAAATTTAAGGAATTAATATCTATAGAACCTTTAAATTCTTGCTTGATTTTCTGACAGGTGTTACTTACTTAAATACCTTCATAAGTAATGGCTGATAGCATCAGAAAATACAGAACAAGGTTTAAGTAGAGAACAGCCAGTGAAAGAGAGAAGGGAAGAAGGGCCATTTACATAGAACTTTCCCTGGGTGTAGATAAGGGTGTGTGTGTGTGTGTGTGTGTGTGTGTGTGTGTGTGTGTGTGTGTGTGTGTGTGTGTGTGTGTACGTACTATGGTGGCCCATGCTACCATAGATCTCTAGAATTCTAACTCAAAGTAAACAAGCTTGTAATTTTTTTTGTTTTAAAGGGACCTGACTACTCGTTACTTTTGCAACTAAAGAATTTTAACTCTTTTGCAGTGTCTTTTGATCTAAAAATGACCCAGGGTAAGGCCCAATCTACAGTGAATCTGTTGGGCCTTCCAGGTAGAGAGGGCTTTTAAATAAGATTGGAGAGATTTCAGAAGCATCATATTAGCAGAGGTCATTCTTGTATCATTTACCTGTTTTGGACTCTTATTCATGAGCTGATTGATTTATCTGATTCAGTCTAAGATCTACAATTCTTATTCTGACATAATTCTTTTCTTTTTTTTCCTTTGTGTGCTTTTGGGAAAGGACTTTTCTCTGCAATTTCTCATTTTAAATAACAGAAGTTGTAACCATAAAGACAAGAAAGTGGGTTTTAGAATTCCACTGACCTGCCTCCAAGTGCCTGGCAAGCCTTTCCAATCTCAATGTGATATCTGTCAAACCCCAGAAAGCTGGATGAGAATCCTCTGGAGTCCTATTGTTCCAGCTCTTGGTCTTGCAGATAATGGTATTTGCTCATGACAGTAGATGTGGTGAAGTGAAGTCAAAGCTGGCTACTTCTCTTTGTCCCTACATACAGTCCTCCAATCCCTGAAGCCCTCCCTTGTGGGACACCCTACCTTCCAGTTAGCCACTTGAGAGGCTAAACACCTATTTTCATGACAGTGCATCTTCAATATTTATTGTCAATCACATAATCTTGAAAGCAATCTTGGAAGAAACTAGTATTGTAGTTTTCATTTTATAAATGAGTACACCGACAAGTGTTATTTGTGTAAGTTTTATAAATGAGCAGTAAGGCAATTCAATACCCAGAGACATTATAAACTTGTAATCCAGCGGAGTCCCTGGATTTCCTCTTTAGGTACAATTGATCAGATTCAGGATTTGGCATTCCTTTTCCACAGGGTCTTAAAAAGCCGGGAGCTGTCATTGTTTCCAACCCCCTGTTCTCAGCAGTGAGGGAAGAGTCAGTTTGCTCATGGTTCAGCAGGGTTCAGAGAAAAGCTGTCATCACAGCTAGGCAGGTGGCCAAGGTAAGGGCTTAGTGAGACCTGTGGAAGGAAGTTCATGGACTGAGGCCACAATTCACAGGGATCCCAGAATTGCTGCATTCTTGGGAACTAAGCCTCAGACCACAGCAAACATACCCTCTGCCAGAGAAAGCCTGCTCAGCCTCACCTTGTATTTAGTTATATATTATAGGTCTTTCCCCTAACATCTTTTGCTAAGTCAAGAAATGGCAGCTGAAAGTACTGAGATTGAGTTGTTTGAACTATTGAACATTAGTTTACCTTTTTTTGTGGGTAGGGGAGGCAGCCATTACTGGGGCTTGAACTCAGAGCCTAGGTGCTGCCCTTGAGCTTTTTTCCTCAAGGTTAGTGTACCACCATTTGAGTCACAGCTTCACTTTCAGGTTTTTGGTGGTTAATTGGTTCAAAACTGGCTTTGAACCAGAAACCTTAGATCTCAACTGAGTACCTAAGATTATAGAAATCCTGGCCACCATTGCCCAGCAAGTTTACCATCAAAGAAGTCAATTTGGCTGTTCTTATATGAAACATGTCTCATTTTGTCATCTGAGATTATTATAAAGCATAGAGACTGAATAAAAGCACATTGCAAAATAATTTCAAATAAAATATTCTTTAAAATATGCATCTGGTATTCTTTACATTGAAATTTTGGAAAAAAAAAAAGTAGACATGATTGTCCTTGTTTGCAATCACCATAGTTCTCTTCTGTAGGTAAATGTGTTCACATTCAGAGGCAAGCCAGGTTAGCTTCCTTGGACACTCAACAGGACAGCCTAGGTCAGGGTTTAATCATTGCCCATGATGTTCTTCATCCCCTAAGCTCAGGATCTCTTTACCTCTGACCACTCTATAAAGTCAGTTTCACTGGTATCTCTGAGCAAGGTACTTGGGGGTAGCCCCTCAAATACTTGCAGGCTGTCAAGTTGCCTTCTATAACTAGCTTCAGTCACAGCTTTTATCCATGGGCTCTTAGAACCTTGATTTGGGAGGAAGCACTGGGAAGTTTCTGTCCCTTTCATCTTCTTCCCCTGAGGGAAAGCTTCTGGAGGCAGCCAAGCTGGAAAGGGGAGAGGTAGTAATGTCTCTTCTCACTCACTTTGGAGTAACAAGCCAAGTAAAGCTAATGCTTCATCTTCAGATTCTGTCTGGTCCTGTTTTCATGTTAAGCGGTACGTTTGGTTGTTTAAAGTTGTTTGTTGCCCAACTTTTACTTTTGTCATTTTAATGATTACATACTACTAAACAGTGGCATAAAATCCACATGTGGAATGAAGAAACATATAATATGCTACTTTCTTCACCCTCTACATTAAAGGCTCCCGATGCTGGGTTGGGAGAAATATGTGTAATTTCTCCAATAAACTCTTATGTGTATTGGGGGTGGTAGGAGTGTAACATGAATGAATGACAGAGTCTTGCCAGGCTGGCCTTGAACTTGAGAACCTCACTAAGTGCTGAGATTATAGGCCTGTTAGCACCCTAGTGCTCTTGACCTCATCATGACCTTTAAAGTAGGCTTTACGTTCTTAGTTCAGAACAAAATCCTCGCAAGAAGTTCCACAGCTGTAATGGAGGCCAGACCTTGAAACTGTTCCTTTCTCAAAAAATTTCTGTCCTTGGAGTATCCTACAGCTACCTGTACATGCAGAATGAATAACCCATGCATGCAGAATGAATAACCTTCTCACAACTTGAGATTTTATTTTACCATGATTGATTTGAAAATAGCAAATCAGAATAAGGTATTTTTCTTAAATTACTATCCTGCTTTGTTTAGTTAAAAATAGAGTTAAAGAGAAACTGGTGATCCGAATAGTGTGCTAAGAAGGAAGCTGTTCAAATAACTTCTGACTTTAGCTGCTTCATCAGGTTAATTATGTAAGAAAGAACATTGGTATTTGCTTCAGTCAAAGAAAGATATTTCTTTTAATTTTTAATCATATATTCAAATGTGAAATTCTCGCTTTTAATCTGGACTTGTTGTTTAATGTGCTGGGAATGGAATCTAGGGCCTTGCACATGTAAACAAGGGCTTTACCACTGAGCTATATACTTTAGGTTAGAGGACTGTAGTTAAGTAGATGTCCTCTTCCTATTGTAATAGTTGATTTTCTTATTTGTGAATTACTATATATAAGGCAATGTATGTTGCACACACATGCACTTGTGCACATACACGGACTGGTCCCTTCTATGGTATTTGCAAGACTGCAAACCCTTGATGACTTGTGTGTGGCATTGTCCTACTTTCTTCACCGTCAGAGCTTCTCAAGAGAACTGCTTTCATATATAGGCTGGTTCTATATTGCTTTTCCTTGGTCCTTTTCATTTTCCTTCAGCTCCCAAGTTCTTCTTGAGAGCTCTTAATCCAAAGCTGCTTCCCTCAGTAACTTTCCTTTATTGTTTAGCAACTTAATTAGCTCTGCCTTCTGTTGTCTTCATTCACATATTTATTGCACTCGTTCCTTTGATGTCTCTCGCTCTTCCTCCTTGCCTCTGAAGTTGTGCCCTTTATCTCAGGAAAATTACTCTCAGTTTTTATCAGAGGTAATAAATACAGAGAAAGAGAAGGACATTTCAAAGTTTGTTAGACCTGAGGTTTCAACTCAGTTCTGCTGCTTGGCTGACTGAAACCGTGGCTACTGTTTCTACAGGCGGACAGATGTAGCCTGGCTGCTAAAGACCTCTTGTGTAAGGTGCATGCAACCCTGGGTTTGATCCCCAGCATTGCAAAAACAAACAAAACATACTTCTCTCACAAAATGACAAGATGGGCTGAGATCATGCATGCTAAGCATCTAGAGCTGGAGTGTTGTGGCACACATCTGTAACCTCATCACTTAAGAGCCTAATATGAACATAGTGAGAACGCAAGATCCTGTCTCAAAAAAACCAAAATAACAACAGCAACAAAAGCTGAAACAACAACAGAACACTTGGAATGGTGCCAGCACACTCATCTATGCCCTCCTCTGTCTCCTAAGTTCCGCATAGGAAAGTAGGTGTACTAACGTCAGAGATTCCATGAACTCTTAAACCTATGGCAATATTTTTCTGCTCCTGTAGTTGACTACTTTTCTTTACGTAACAGCATTTTCCAAGTTCTAATTTTAATTTTTAGTTCTGTTATTTTAAAAAATTGTTGTCATTATTAACCATAGTGATTTCTCCATTGTAAAAAATAATCTCCTTATAAGTTAAATACACCTTGAATACACACTGAAAGTGTGTAATATTCTGTTGAGATAGCTAGTTTTGTTTTATTTTAAGAAGTTTTTTCTTTAGTATAATTGTAGGTTTATAGGAAGAACAAAAATAGTAGCTTCCTTGTATACTCTTCAACATACTGCTTCACTGTAGTAATAACCTTGAAGCTTTGAAATTAGCATTGGTTTATTACTATGTTAGGCTTTATTTCAACTTTATGAGTTTATTATTATCTTTTAAAAATTTCTAACCTGTGTCACATTGAACTGTCCTTGCTTTTAAACTTCTATGATGTATGGCACTTCTATTTTTTCTTACTGTTCATGATCTTGACACTTTGTAAATTTATTATTATTTTTATTGTATATACTATCCCTCAATTTTTATTTGTGTGGTTTTTTTCTCCTTTTAATTGTGCATTATTGAACAGTACCTTGAGGCAGAGTGATATACTTTTCACAATGCATTATATCAACGTGATGCTAACCTTGATCATTTGGTCAAGGTGGAGTCTACTGCATTTCTCCATTGTAATTGAACTACTGCTCCCTTTGTATTTTTGGTGTGTGTGTGGGAGAATAGGTACTTCCAGGCTGTGCACATATCACATATCCTGTTTCTCCTTAAAACTTTTAAACATTCATCTGCCTGTAGCAATATTATGGTAGAACTCCTGATGGGGATTTTCTGCTTCCCTTATTCTTTCTATTTTTATTAAACCAAAATCTTCCATAAGGAAGGTTTATTTTCTCCTATATTTGTATGTTTATTATCATTAGTGAATATGATTCATGGGTATTTGTATTATTTTTTGAGTTTATAATCTAGTATTATCCCACAGTATACTTTGTTCAAAATGCTCTAGCTTTGGATTCTATGTTTTTTTTTTTCCTCTGCTCCAATTGTCAAGACAGCAGAGAGATGGAAAAAAAAAAGCAGCAGTGATTTGCCCCTTATGCTTGGGACCACAGCTCCTCTGGTCAGGAAGTATTCTTTTTCTATGGAGTTTTGGAGACCTGCCCACCTGTTGCCACCACCACCACAGTCATAGGATTGCTTGAAGATGGATGAGCTTCTATGTCAAATTCCTGTTTTTCCCATTGTTCCTGCTACTGCTTACTTTATAGAGACCACAGAATGAATGCTTCCTCATGCATTCTATTCAGAATTTATGAAGTCCAAAGACTTCTGGAAAGGCTTTGTCTCTCCTGAGATCCCAGTTGGACTTAGACCTCTTTGCTTTCAATATATTTTCTTATTACCTATTCCACCCAAGTATACAGAATGAGTTTATGAACCTATTCAAAAAGTAACAACTAGGTTATAGTATTTGTATACAAGTCTTTTTTTCTTGACAGAATTACAGCATGACGTCAGTAACAGTTTCTAAAGCTACTAAGGTCAGCCCCTTCCATCCCTTTTTAAAGCAGTTTTGACTGTATTTCTTACATGCATGTAATTTGTAATACTTTAAGATTTATCTGGTAAAACAGTATTTTGAAGATTAGATTTCTCATTTTGTGGAATACAGGAGTAATACTAGCACACCCTAAAATGATTCTGTCTTTGATCTTTTTTTTTTTTTTTTGTAACTGATACCTTGCAACTTTGCCATTCAGTATTGTTTCTTCCACTTATCAACTCTCCACTCATACCTACTCAGCAATAACCCTTATCTTTTCTCATCACTATTGGAATAATAGCATGTGAACAGTCTTCTAAGACTGGACTGGTAAGTTATGTCATGGTTTTTGACATATAACAAGTAAAAAATAAACAAGACAAAAAAAACAAAACCTCATACAGGTACCTGTGGCTCATGCCTGCAGTTCTAGGTACTCAGGAGGCTGAAATCTGAAGATCATGGTTTGAAGCCAGCCTGGGCAGGAAAAGTCCTCAAGACCCTTATCTTCAATTATCATCAAAAGCTAGCAGTGGAGCCATGGCACAGGTGGTAGAACACTAGCTTTGAGCAAAAGAAATTCAGGAACAGCATCCAGGCCCTGAGTTCAAGCCCAGTACCAGCATGCATATGTGCACATGCGTGCACATATGCACATACAATACACACACACATACACAAAAAACACACATACAACTCATAAAACAACTATTATAGTTCAAAACTCAAACGAAAATATGACACTGTGGTATATGCTAGAAACCAAGTTACTCCCATACCATGATTCTTGATTTCATGTTACTGGATTGTTTATAACAGACTAATATATATAATATATTATATATATATAATATACATATTTAATATATGTTATATATATTATAATTACTGAGCTTTTTTTTGACCCTGTTAACTAATCTTTACAGTGTAGGACACTGTGAAGTCTCTATTTCTTGATTTTGGACATGAATAATATATACCACTAACAAGATGAAAGAATGCCATTCCTCTTCTGCATCAGGAATGGCTCTTTATTTAGAAGAAAGCTCACCTCTAATTGGGTCACTGTTTTTCACTGGAGAAGTAAAGTGTCCTTGATGAACATAGATTAAAACGTTTATTAAAAACCTGAGCCAGAAAAAGAAGCTGGGAGCTAAGCTTTCTGTATCTTTCTCCTCTCCTGTCTTCAGAAGCTTAAACTCACTTTTAGAAGTTGAAGTGCTATGTTGAAGGGTTCAAAAATATCATGGTAGGATCAGAATTCAGAACGGCATTCAGCTTCTCCTTTGAGGTGAGGTGGCTGTAGTAGAAGAGAGGTTTGTTTTGTTGAAAAGGTGGAGGCGTGTATACTGGTGATATTGGAGGCATTCTTAGAGATGTCCAGAATGTTGAAGTGATTTTATGAACAATTTATACTTAATTCTCATGATAGAAATAATTCTAAGAGATGGATCACTGCCTCCAAAATCATTAAAATGTGTTAGAACATCACTGGGAAGACTTGTGAGGAATTAGTTTCTAATAGCTAGTTGAAGAATGTCATATGATTTTACTGAATTGCCCGATATTAATATAAAAGAAGCTCAATAGTGAATATAAATTTGAAATGGGTCATTTCCCTTACTCTTATATAGAAAGAGTGAAAGATAATCTGGACCATATATTGAAGATTCCAAGATTTATTTCATTTTGCTTCCCTCCCTTGCCCCATCTCATAAAAGAAAAATTTTCTTGAAGTTTTCATTTCAGTTTTGTTTTTGGAAGGGGGAGGGATGGGGTTGACACAAAGGTTCACACATTTCATTCCATAAATGCTGTGTGTGTGCGTGTGTGCATGCACATGCACATGCATGCATGCGTGCGCACACTAGTACTGGGACTTGAACTCAGCACCTTGCACTCTGGCTTGCCTTTTTCACTCAAGGTTGGTA
This sequence comes from Dipodomys spectabilis, assembly GCF_019054845.1. NCBI lineage: Eukaryota > Metazoa > Chordata > Mammalia > Rodentia > Heteromyidae > Dipodomys > Dipodomys spectabilis. The sequence continues at coordinate 12,870,670 of NW_024870701.1, read as the reverse complement.
CTTGAGCCATCCCTGCTGCTGCTGCTGCTGCTTCCTCCTCCTTCTCCTCTTCCTTCTCCTCCTCCTCCTTCTCCGCTAGTAAATTGGAGATGAGTCCCTTAGATTTGTCTGCTCAGGCTGTCTCCAAATTTGATACTCAGATCTCATACCCTGAGTAGCAAAGATTATAGACACGAGACACTGGCACCTGGATTCATAAATGCTTTTTAAAAAGTGTAAACATTTATGAGGATTTTCAAATGTTACAAAACAAATGAATTGCTTAGTTCCAAAGGGAGAATATAATTGAGACCAGAATCCAAGAACAAGAATGCAACACTGGACTGAAAGAGAACAGAAAGGATCGATGATGGTCTGATAGCTCATCAAGGGTCACCCATGTAGCTGTGTCCAGGAAGTCCAAGCATTTGGCATGCTGTAGTGTCTAGAATTTCCCCTCTAGAGAATGAGTTGCCATTTATTTAATGGAGAAGGATTAAACTAGACAGGACACCCAAGAGACATTTATTCCAATTCTGTGTTTAAATTTACCAGCTTATTATAATTAAAGCCTCTAATGGTGTGTGGCCTTCAGGAAGGTTACAAAATTGATCAAACTTGCCAATACAGGTTTTCAGCCATTTTCATATGTTAGTTGCCAAAGTGTGGCTGCTCTGGCTCTCAGAGATCACTGCATTCTAATAGTATGATATTTTTTTAAAGGGATGACTTCCCTTTGTGCTGAAATAACCCATTACCATTTTTAGAGGTCTATAATATGTTCTTCCTCCATATATAGTTATACTCTTTTGTGCAATTATATTTAAGTCCCCCTAGGCCACAGTCCTCTCCTTTACTCATGCTGTTGTGTGTTGGAACTTTTTTGAGACCTACAAAGGATTTAACGTTCAATTTTAGAAAATTTAGCTTTAATGTAGCTATAAATGATGTGGCATTTCTGAAAGGTCACATTTTTTATGGTTGGAAGGAAAATTGGAAATATTTGTGAGTCATTTTAGTTGTCTAAGTGAGTTTAGTGCCTGTTTTTCTCTTTCACCAATGTTAGATGTTTAAATTTAAACTGAGTATCACTTATCTCCATATGTCTAGTTTAAATGCTTGGGATGTGACAGAACATAATAATATAGTCCTTGTATCCAGGCCACAGCCACCTTTCCTATCACATTGTCATCATTTCAGAATCAAGTTCTTGATGCCCACATAGAGCCAAAGAGGCAGGCACTCCTGGCCTTCCCTCCAGCTCTGTCATTTCCTATCAGAGTGACTTTGAGCTGGCTATTTCTCTTCTTTGAAGTTGAGTTTTTCTCATCAGTGAACTTGGGGGAAGAGCCTTATATAGACGTAAACCTGTTTTGTATTTTAATGTTAGTAAAAGAATACTGTTTTTAAGAACAATAAAATAATCCTGCTTTGCCATTTGTTTAGTGGGCCTTAATTGAACATTTTACATTCTCTTTTGTGCTCTCAAATTAAAGAAAGAAAACTAGAAAAGGTCTAAGGAAGAGCAACAGAAGCAATGAAAGGGTTATTAAAAACAACAACAACCACACACACACACACACACACACACACAGTAAGACCCATAAGGAAAGAATAAAGGAGTTCCTCTTTCTTATATATTCTTTTCTATGATAAATTTAAGAGGCTACTACTTAAAAACTGTTTTGGATATGTGAAGGGTTTCATGAAAGGAATGCTGAGAAATTGTTCACTTTCTCTTTATGCTTCTTACAAAAGAGGAATAAGTCAGATTTACTGTTCCATATATCCTCTTAGGAGAGGACTGAGAGTTCCTTCACTTGAATATTTGTTGACTTACAGTCATCACACAATTAATTGGCAATTGGCTTCAAAATGATCACTTTATCTTGTGCCATCTTTTATATCTGGATACTTTCTAACTCCTGTGTTCAAGATTATGAAATAGTACAGGAGACAAATCAATTATTGTGCTTTTAAAAGAGACTTTCTTTCATCAATTATCAAACTACAGAGGCAGAGTTTTCCATTCAGTGTTCAAATTGATATCGTTGGAATAACCAGAAAAAGTAAACTATACTTAAAAAGCAGGAACTCCTGCTTCATGAAATGTGCACAGTTGTCAATAGGAAAAATCTCAAATAAAATTTGTGCCATATGATAGTTTAGTAAACTGATTAAGTTATTTGTGCTTCCTATCCATAAATACAGACAAATTCATAACTATTAAGCAGTTAATGTACTCTAACCCACATAGTGGGTTAAATAGTGGAGGGGAAGGAGCCAAGTGATCATGTATTTGACCCTTTACTCAATCACAAACACTAAATTAGGACTGGTACAGAATTTTAAGTGCCTTTTCCTTGGGCCTTAGTGTTGTGATCTTTCTTTAGAACAGTTCTGATATACCCTTTGGAAGGCTGGCCTCTGTGGATTTTGTCTGTGCCAAATTACAACACAGAACAAGGGACTGTTCTGTTTTAGTTACCGAGAATAGTGCTTAATAAGTACTATTTGACAACATGCTGAATTAAGAGAATGTTGTAAGGATGTCTCACAAAGGACATCTGATGTTTACAAGTTTTATTTATATGTAAGTTGATAGCAATAGAAAGCTCTGCTTTAAAGCTTTATTTTAAAATCCTTATTTAACACATAAGATTATGTATGCTGAGAGAAAATGATTTCATCTGATTCCAAATATATACAGTATCTCAGTATAGTGAATACTATTTTAGAATACATTTTGTTTTGGCTTGGTCTTAAATGTGTCTTGGCTTCTGGTAAATTAATTTGTTAACCAAACCCATACCATACTGATGTGTAACCTGGGGCACATCCCTAATTTTTTTTCTTGTTTCTCATTTTTTAATCTTACCCTAGTATCTTAATTTTTAAAAAATTTTTGGAAGTGGGCTGGAAAGTTGGCTCAGTGGTAGAGTGCTTGCCTTGCATGCCTGAGGCCCTGGGTTTGATTCCTCAGCACCACATAAGCAAAAAGAAAAAAGCCAGAAGTGGCGCTGTGACTCAAGTGGTAGAGCACTAGCCTTGAGCTGAAGAGCTGAGGGACAGCGCCCAGGCCCAGAGTTCAGGCCCCACGACTGGACCCCAAAAAAAATTTTTTTGGAAGTAAATATGGTTTCTCTCCTAAAAGATGGGTTCCTAGGTAAAATTACACTGTGATATATTAGTTACAATATATTTTGTATTGATTGTCACAAACTAAGCAATTGTCTTCAAAAGTTATTGTAGCATTTAGCATATAAAAATATCCCTGTGGGACATGCAAATCTGGTTCTGTTTTTTTAATAGGTAACTATATAACCTGTAGTCAGGTACAACATATGAAACTTAAAGTTTCTGTGTTAAATACCATAATTTACGGGTTTGCTTTCTTTTCTTGGCAGTACTGGGTTTTTACTCAGGACATTACACTTAGTAGGCACTTGAGACATGCCTCCGTTCCTTCTGTTTCAGTAGGGTCTTGTGTTTGTGGTCAAGCCCAGTCTTAGGTTGTGCCTTTTTACCTCTTCCTCACCAGGCATGCAACAACAACACACCAGCTTTCTTGGTTGACATGGAGTCTTTCTAACTTTGTGTCCTGTCATACTTCACTTCTCGATTACCTGAGATTATAGACATGTATGTTACCACCATACCTGGTATTCTTTTTTTTTTTTTTTTTTTTGAGTCCGGTTGTGGGGCCTGAACTCTGGGCCTGGGCACTGTCCCTCAGCTCTTCAGCTCAAGGCTAGCGCTCTACCACTTGAGCCACAGCGCCACTTCCGGCTTTTTTCTTTTTGCTTATGTGGTGCTGAGGAATTGAGCCACCTTCCCAGCCCACCTGGTATTCTTTATTTCCTTAAATCTTCTTTGGAGAAAAGGTTGAATTTAGATGATCTCTAAGGCTTAACGTTTCTGTGTTTAACATACATTATACTTTAATAAGATGCCCATTTCTTTGAATATATAAATAGTACTTGTCACCTCATTTGAGAAAAATGTTTATATTATTTCATTGGCAATAGGCCTAAGAAGAACCTAAAATGGTAAATATTCAAATAATACCTACCTTTTTCCCCTTTCCTTAATGCTGGTGCAGTTTCTAGAGTCACAATACAAAGAGGTAAGGATAAACAGAACAAATCAAGTGATGACTAGTTTTTTAAACAATCATTATTAGTGTAATTAGTTACAGGAGGAGGATTTCAGTATGACATTTTATACCTGTGTACAACACATTCAAATCAGTCTTACTTCCTGTATCACTCTCCCATACCTCCTTCTTAAAACTATTTCAACAAGTTTTATTGTTCTATTTTCATATTTAAACAGTATACTTCCACCCTCCTTATCCTCAGTCATTCTTTGGTGTTAGCCCAAGCCTCTTTTTCTAGTACACCTAAAGCAACAAGTGATTGGTTTTCATGATGGGGGGGTGGGGGAAGCACAGTGTAAACTAACCTTTTTTTTTTTTTTTTTTTAGCAGTTGGCACTTATGTGGCATTTATGATCTGAAGAATGCCCCTACTAGCTTTCTCATTTAATATTCATGATAGTTTATGAAAGAGGTATTATTCTCACATTTCAGATTAGAAAATTAGGAGCACAACATGGGGATTCACAGTCAGCACTCAGACTTCAAAGCCAGCTGAATAGTTCTTCCTGGTATTCACCTAGCTGTCACTCGCAATAGCTTTGGTGCTACATTGAGATATACAACGGGAAATTGGGTTCTGTATTTTCTGTTGCTACAAAGTGATTGGGAATTTTGTGTACATTTTGTCAGTTATCGAATGAAAGTGCTCTATCTTAGCATAAACCATTTCAAATTTAATTGGTACTGTGCCACTCAAAATTATCACTCAGAAAAACTGATCAAGATGCATTGTCTTTATAAAGTAACATGTTGAGTTGAAAATCCTTGTATAACTACTTAAAATAATGGTCATTTGGCCTTTGATACCTGGTGAGCCTGAGGTGACCCTTGGCCAGCTTTTGTGGGTCACTCAGTCTGTATGAACATCTGCTCACAGTCAAAAATGCATGCTACACAAATCAAATCATTATCCTACTGAAGTTTGCTGTAGGACAAACTGCATGTATCTGACTTACTAAAAGAATGTCCATATATTATAATTTAATTGATCTTCGAAGAAGAACTTTCTTATATAATACTGAGGCCCTTCCTCGCCTGCTTGAAATATCTGGTCACTCGGCTGAGAGATTTAGTATATTGCAGATGTTGTAAAGTACTGGAACTATAGTTGGTCACCTGTTTTTCTAAGAATTGTTTTGAACAGGATTTTTATCTTTTGAATGTTAGGTATGGTTCAGTATCTCAGAGCATAAAGTTTCAGGTTTAACTTAAGTTGGCATACTTCTGTTTCATATGGCAAGAATCTATTAGGTATAATTCCTAGTAAATCTACTGTTAAAAAAGGAGTCCTTTGTTCAAGAGTTCATTTTAAAAGAGGGAATATATATCCCTACTCATTTTTTATTCTCTTTGGATCATATATCCCGTTTTTGTTTAGATTGCACCATGGAGTTCTTTGAGCATATTACCACTTTATTGATTTGTCTAAATCAATCTCCATTTCCTTCTTTTCTTACTGAGAATTCACAGTAAAGAATAAAACTTGAAAACACAATCCTTTGGCTTGAGTTGAACTCAAGGTTACTATAGTTTTTAAGCCTGTGAAAAAGTATTCATCCAAAAATACAACCTTAGACAATGTAGCTATGTTGATGTTATTTAGGGTAAGGAGAGAAATATCAATAGAAGAAAGTACTTGTAAAAGTACTCTGCTTTCTTTGAGGAACTTAAATGTTGAGTAATACCAAGTACTTAATTTATATTTAGATTTGCTTGATGTCACTATTTTTCAACTTTTACCCAAGATTATTCACTTGACAGCATTTTTTTTTTTTTGCACAGCAATGTTGTGTTGTGGCATACAGACAAACACAAAAGGAGATAATGGAGCTAATGGTCTAGATGGGGTATACAGAGGAATTCCCATCTATTTTATGTATAGGCACTCAAAGTAAAAATAGTCTAAGGAACTTGCATGGCTTAAGCCTATAATCTTAGCTACCTGGGAGGCCTACTCAGACAAGGAAAAAAAAATGTTTGTAAGACTCTATTTCAACCAATGGCTGAGTACAGTGGTGCTTGTTGTCATCCCAGCATAGAGAGGAAGCCCTGGAGAATTGTAGTTCAGGCTGGCCTGAGCAATAAAGTGAGAGACTCTAGCTAGAATATAATCAACACTAAAAGGGATTAGAAGAGTCACCCAAGTAGGAGAGCCACTTGTTAAAATAATAAATTAATAAATAAAAGTTGATAATAGCCATGCATAATTATTTAGCAATAAAAAATTACTGATATGTGCTACAATGTAGATAAACCCTGAAATCATTATGCCAAGAATATAATCTAGACATGAAAAGCCATATGTTTTATATTCTATTTAAGAAATTGTCCAGAAGCAGCAAACCATTATATCTTCCTATTACTTAGTTATGTTGTTACACCTAATGACTACGGGAGCTGGTAACAACATTCTGTATTCTGGACAGCCATGTGCCCTGCTAATATAAGGGATTGTTATTGAAGACGAGTGAACGGTATAATGCTGGATATCTGCTAACTTTTCCATACTGTAGTTAAAAATGAATTGCAAGAACAAAAAAAACTGATAGAAATTACTGTGGCCAACCCAATTTAATGAAAAGTTTCCTGTTAATCTGAAATAATAACATATTGAGCACTAATAATCTATTGGGAATATAAGGAGAAGTCTGAGAAAACAGAATTGCTCTTAGATTTGTCTTATGTAAGATGAAAAGGAGGCAAATATCTTTAATTCCATCTGTACCTATTTGAGTATTTGAGACCTAAGCCATTGATTGTTTATTGATAGCAGATAGGTGATTGACTGTTGTCTGGAAACAGGACAGTGAAAGTCCAGCAAGGAATCAGTCCCTAGAATGCCACAGCTTAACCAGAAAAACATGATAAACCCATGAAATGTCAAATAGCACAAGATAATTTATAAATACTACAAAAATTTTAAAAGAAGACACTAATTCTATACAATTTGAGATGCCTGAGAGAATGTTGTGACCTGAGGAATTTGAGGACTAATAATTACATTTTTAGATGGCTTAGTATGTGTAGCTAATAATTTTAAGCACCCATTAAGTTTTATCTTGCTCTGATGGCCATTCCTTTCTCTCCAATCCTACACATTCTTATAATACTTCAACCATTAAGCTAATGGCATTCTTTTCTCTTCTTTCTGGAGCTTTGAGTTCTTCAGTTCCCATTGATTTAAAATTATTACCTGTGCTTTAGTGATTTCTTTTTTTTTTTTTTTTTTGTCCAGTCATGGGGCCTGAACTCTGGTACTGAGTGCTGTCCCTCAGCTCTTCAGCTCAAGGCTAGCACTCTACCACTTGAGCCACAGCGCCACTTCCGGCTTTTTTCTTTTTGCTTATGTGGTGCTGAGGAATGGAATCCAGGGCCTCAGGCATGCAAGGCAAGCACTCTACCACTGAGCCAGCTTCCCAGCCCATGCTTTAGTGATTTCTTATAACCATATCCTACCAGATTGCTTTATAGTTTCTCCATCTCAAAAGTTGCCAATTACTTCTTAGGAATTGCTTCCCTTCTATTGTTTCCTCTTTGGAATGTCCTACTGCCTTTGCATTGCAGACAAAACAGTGTAGGTTTTTATCTTGTGATTGCTCTTTGAGTCTTCTCCAGCAGTTTGCTGTGATGTCATGTCTTCATCTCCTCCTCCGCACATCCCCTTCCTTCCCACATCATTTGGATTGCAGTCCCTTGGGACGGAGACTACTACCACAATATTGAATTCTATTCTTGATTGTCTGGGAGACAGTAAACCACTAGGACCTCATACATTGGAAATTTTTAAAGATACTAACTAAATTACATTTAATTGTATTCCTCAATTTATAAAAAATATATAAGAATGAAGACAGGGATTTATGACTCTAAGCTACTTTTGGGACATGAAGGCAAGTTGGTATTTATGAAGAATTATGGTAGTCAGGAGACTGCAGGTGCTGAGGTTTTGTCTACAGATGTTTCAGTTCAGGTAGGCTCATGACTGTAACAACAAAAAAGGGAATGTCTACCATCCGTGGCATACTTTCACAGTGGAAGGATATTTCTCACATAGCAATCCAGTGTGTTGTCAGGACAGGGTGGCTGGTTTATTCTACTATGGATAAATTAAGGAATCCATACAACTGGCAGCAGTCTTCACCTTGATCCAAGATGTTTCTGAGAATCAGTATTTAGCCATGAGTGGAGGAAAAAGTACAGACGCTAGCTTGTGAGTTGCTTTTATGGGTAAGACCAGGACAGGATGTAGAAATGTCATGGCTACTCACACATCATTGGCTAGAACTCGATGATGTGGCAACGGTAGCAGCAAGGGCATCCAGCAGTGTGATCTCTTGTACTAATCAGCTAGCTCCTAGTGTGGAAGGTATTTTAAATATTTTTTTTAGGTTGTGAGAGAAATACAGTGGTTTGGCTCCTTTAAACATGAAAAGGATTGTAAGATCAAGTGAACATGTAGTTCAACTAATGTGTTATGTATTAACAATAAGAAATTATACATATGATCATATAAAATGATATTTATCTAAATGAACTCCAGAAATGGAAACAAGGAGCTTTTTGTTATTTTTTTTCTTCTGTATCTTTTGTCTTGTATATAAGTTTGTTTTGGGGAAGGTGCAAGGGGAGCACAGAAATGGTAGAACAAAGGGTGAACAAATGCAGGAGTGGTACTCACTAGACACTGTGTTGAAAATGAATTATACAACTTTGGGTGGAGGGATGGGAGAAAAACGCTGGGAGAAAGCAAGGGAAAGGGTTCTGTTCAAAAAGAAATGTACTCATTACCTGACTGATGTAATTGTAACCCCTTTGTATATCACCTTTACAATAACAATTATAAAAAGAAATTATAAGTACAATATAATTACAGTATTACTAACTTAATTAACTTTTGTGTTGAATTAAGTAGCTAGGATAACTCAAATTATATAAATGATAAACAGCATAAATATCATCTATTAATTGACCAATTATTATAATCTATCTAGACATAAGAATCAGCTGATAAAAAACAATAGCAACTTCAGTCAGTCAGATTCTTGTTTCACAAACACTAATGAATCTGATTGTTTTAATGGGGATTTACTACTCTTGCAACAAATATTTGAGGGAACTCTGTGGACAGGGTTCTCCTAAGATTCTGAGAAGGAGCCATGCTAATCAGTAATAAAGTATACTTTTGAAGAAAATTAATTAGCAATATAAGGGCATATATTTGTATTCTGTGTGTTACAAGGATTAAAAGACAGTATCTGTAGAGACACAGCTGTAAGCTGTAAGTGTGGTGTGAAATACCACAAAGAATAAAGAACACAAGTGTAGAAAATAAAAATATTTTAATTTACTAAAGTCACATATATTTGGCCTTTTCTTTGTTCTGCTAACCAGGGTGTGTTCTTTGTAACTTAAGAGTAGCAAAAAAAAAAAAAGCAATGTGAATATTTGTCTTTTATTTTCTGGATTCATCTCAACATTAAGAGAAAACTTAGTAGAAGTAAACTCGAAGGTTTACTATCAGCAAATAAGTCATTCAGGTAGGTACATATATATTTTTTTTCTAGATTTTGGAATATTTGCAAATATATTCAGGGGATGAGATCTAAGTCTAAACATAGAATTTTGTTTAGGCTCTTATACACAGCCTAAAAGCAATTTTGAGGGGTCAGTCCTGGGGCTTGACCTCAGGGCCTGGGCACTGTCTCTGAGCCCCTTTGTGCTCAAGGCTTGTGCTCTGCCAGTTGAGCCACAGTGTCACTTCTGGCTTTTTCTGAGTAGTTTATTGTAGATAAGAGTCTCATGGACTTTTTTGCCCAATCTGGCTTCAAACTGTGATCCTCATATCTCAGTCTCCTGAGTAGCCAGGATTATAGGCATGAGCTACCAGCTCTGGACTTCTAAAAGCAATTTTGGATACTATTTTTAGTGTGAAGGGCTTACATGAGCACAAGGGTGGAGATTTCCACTACAACATCATGTTGATCCTTTAACTTTTTTTTTTTTAATTAAGGATATTCAGACTGTACCTCCTCTTCATGTTCAAAAATTTAGTAGAGGTCTGACTACTATGAAAGATGTTAGTTATATAACTACTTGGACTGATTCAGAACTATTCTAAGTTACACAGGCACTGTAGTTACACAGTAAATCTTATTCAACTGTAATGATGTACAAAGCTAAAATAGTTATGAGCACTGTAAGTAATATTCAGTATAAGGGAGATATTCTAAGTAAAGCTATTACAGTCTTTAGACAGCACAACAAAACTGAAAGGGGGTGAGTCTGGGTTGCTCTGTTGCATTGCTCTGGGCATTAGTAAGGTGGAATGATATAAGAAACTTTCATTTATACTTCTGAATGTCTCTGTTCCTTAACCCTTACAGTTATGTTTCTTAACTTTGGAAAAAATGTGCACTAGAGTTTCAGTGTTGTTGTTGGTTATGCTGCTTGAACTTAGAGCTTGGGCAATGTCTTTTTGCTTTTTTTCAAGACTGAGCCAGAGCTCCACTTCAGGCTTTTTGGTGGTTAACTAGAGATAAGACTATTATGGACTATTCAAACTACAGTCTCAGCCTTCCAAGTAGCTAGGATTACGCGCAGGAGCCACCATTGCCCAGCTGCACCAGTTTTAAAAGGGGAAAACATTCTGATAATTCCAACTCTTTTACATTATTTTAATTTCATTTTACATGTTAATGTACAGCATTAATAAGTTGACCTACATGTCTTGTGTTCATACCTTAAAAAGTTTATAAATTCAACATGGAAATATAAGCTTAAATACAATTAGGATTTGAGTCAGGAATACAATGCCCGTGTCTCAAGGTTGGAAGGTAGAGAAACAGTATAGCAGAGGAATGATGGTGAGAAGAGGACTCAGTTGTGTGACAGTGCAGACAATAGGTAAACAGAGAACAGTCTTGTTGGGCTCTAGATTAAGGACATAAAGCAATAGATTCCTTTGGAACTAGATCACAGCCCTCAAGCACTGGGCCAAGGAAGGAGTGGGAACTGTTGAGGCACGTGAGCAGAACAGTTGATTAGTGTATTTAAAGAGTTCTATCAATAATAATATTTCTATAAATGAGAAGAATGAAAAATAATGATAGCTTTGTGAGGGTAGGTACTTACTTGGTCCACTGTGGTGTACTGCTAGGTCTTTCAGCATAGTTGGTCCTCAATAAGTATCTATTGGATGAATGTAAGATGCATAACACATGACACTATGACATCCAGTTAGAAATATGTAGAAAATACAAAGCCAGAATAGTTTTTAGAATGAAAATTAACGGTTGGTGATATGGATGGGGGAGTTGTCTCTGAGCCTTTGAGAAATGTGAAACACTGTAAAGACGAGAGAAAAGGAGAATAGGTCAGCAGTATTACTTTATAGCCAACCTTTAACGCAAACATTGAGAGAAGGTAACAAGAAAGTTGACTCCAAAGAATATTTTGGACCAAAGATCAGAAAGACAAGTTACTCAGTTCTTTATGTCCAGCTTACAAATACTTATTTTTGATTTTGATGTTGAATCTTGTTTAAAGCAGATTACTCTGAAGTTAAAGTAGTGTTAAAAAGTTGTTTGTTTGTTTTTTAAAGCAGGAATGTAAAAATATAAGGGTCAAAATAGGGAAATAAAGTATGTCCCAGCATCATGCTAACATGCCAGATCTCAGGATGGTGCTCACATATTTTGGAATTTAACAAACCATTCTTTTAGACTTCTTGTTACTATATCCATGAGCAAAATATATACATTTCAGTATGTTATGCATAGTAGTTACGCAAAAGGACAATTATATCACAATACTGTTTACTTTCTGAACTTGTTTAATGTGGTATCATAGTCTATGAGTGGCCTACCCTAGGATATTTTAAGCTTTATTTCTAGACAATTTTTATTAAAGTTACTTTGCCTAAAGCAGACACAGGTTCAGTTTTTTTAAAATATTAAAAAGATGTAAGCTAAAAAGAAGGCATTGGGTTTTTTGTTGTTTTTTCACTACGTTCTGGCTTTGAAAATCATTCCGAATCCTCTTGCCAGAATGCTTACTACAAGAGCAAGCAGTAGCATTTAACATTAAATTTTCATTTTGATTAACTTGACTACAATTGTTTCATGGCTGCCTCTTTAGAGCCCACTGTGGAATAAAATTAAAACAGCTTTTATGATACAACCATTTAGTTGGAGAGAATGACATTTTTCTCTTTTCCCTGAATGGCAGTGTATTCTACCTTGAGCCACGCATATGCTTCATGGCTCTGGCTTCTTCTTACTTAGATCCATCTTTTGTACTACTATCAGATTAATTTTCCTAAAGCAGAGATTTGGTCATTCCTCTATCCTTCAATGGCTCCCCATTGTCTCCTTCTCATCTGAGGAGGAACATCTCAGTTGCTATATTTTCTCTTAATGCTTTCCTTCATCTTCTCTGCTGAAGTCCCCATCTCTACTTGAGATATTTTGTCCTCTCAGCCAGCATGGGTTTTGCCCTGCCTTACATAATATTATTCATAAGCACACTGCAATATTGAGAATGTGGACTTCAATTTGGGAGCCAAGTATTCATTATATTGTTCTGACTCCTCCATTCCTGTTGAATAAAAATACTGAGTAAAAGTAGATGTTTGCTGGACAGTTGAATGAAAAATACTTTTAAATAACAAATACAAAATTCCCTTCCCATATATTTAGTTTTTCTTTGGACCTCTCATCTTCTATTTAGTTTGTAATGTAATCATTCTTTTGCTGTCTGTTATCAGCTGTCTCCTCCTCCCTGTTGGATATTAAGCACTTTGTTTTGCTCACTGACAAATATTAATGTTTAGATCCAGGCTTGTCATGTTACTTGAGGGAATGAGTGAAATACACATGTGAAGATTAGCTTCTTCCTGTTTCTTGGGTTATTGTCATTGTTCTGTGAGGCACAGGATAGTGCAGTGGCAAAAAGATGAAGAAAAAATGTAGATGGGCACTAAAGTCATTTTGTGCCACTTGCTACCTGAGTGACTGAGTTTCTTGACTGTTCTGAAGGTCATTTTGTAACCTGTTAAAGGATAACTTGACCTAAATTACAATGTTTACATAAGGATTAAATTTTAGGGAAAACCAGTTACAATAAAGTTAATAGCTCATGTTTCCTAATTAATTCTAATTTGCCAGACTTGGTGCTAAACATTATCTGTTCTCTGTTACTATATATTACCTGTGAAACAGGAACTACATCCTAAGTGAAAAGCAGATTTGATCTGGCCAAGATCATCCAGTCAGTGAGTGGCATGATACTAATAAGATCAGGTGTGCTAAACTTCCCTCCCCTTCCTCCCGCCCTCCCCCCCACCTCCCACACACCCATTCTGGTGTTTATAACTATTCTGCCTACTATATGCCTGCCCTCTCCTGGGGATGGCAGGAGTGGAAAGCTTACCATGCAGCTTCTGGCTGATTTCCATCTTGCCCTAACATTCTTGAGGAAAGAAAAGAGCTGGCTCTTAAATAATAGTGGCCCCTTGGAGATGTCTTCAAGAAAAGCCCAGTCTTTCTAAAGCATGAAGGGCAGAGGAATGAGGTTTGGAACAACCCTTTAATGAATAATTAGGCCCTTCCATTCTTGCTCATGTATCTCTACCTCCAGTTGTTTGTTTCCCCCTCCCCCTTTCTTCAAAAGACAAAACATTTCACTGTATTTTCTACCACAAAGATATAATATTCTTGTATTAAGGCTGTTTTAAACATGGTTGCATTTATTGATTTGGAAAAAATTTAGTTTATAGTTGGAATAGTCAAAGTTGTCCATTATTGCCTTCTCTATTAATTGGAAAAGTACTGAATCTTTTTATTCTAGAGAGATCTGCAAATGCCATTTCAAAACACAATATTATCTTACTAATAAGTCTTAATTACTATAATAAAGTTAATATAAAAAATAAGAAGGTGTTTTCTGTATGAAGGAATTAGTCTTTTCAGGTATTTCATGGAACATTTCAGATAACTAACCCTGAATTAATGGGATGGATTATGTCAGCATATGAAAAACATTTTTTACATTTTAGGGAGTGGATTTCTCTTTTAAACTAGTTTCTTATCAGTTCAAAGGCCAGAAAGGTACTTCAGAGAATATTAAAATGAAAAATAATTTCATTTGGATGCTATAAAACTTCATTATATTTAATTGATTGGGAGGTTTGGGATAAGTCCAGAGAGAGCTGGCAGACATATTTAAAAGGAAATATACACATTTGACTCCAAGTATTCTTTCAACAGAGACACAGCTTATTATTTATTATAGTGATTAAAAGAAGTTGTGGGCCTAAATAATTCCCACTTTAAATTCTCACTTTTTCCGGGCAGTAGTGGCTCACACCTGTGTAGCTACTCAGTAGGCTGAGATCTGAGGATCGTGACTCAAAGCCAGTCTGGGAGGGAAGGCCATGAGAATCTTACTTTCAGTTAACCACCAGAAAATCAAAAGTGGCATGGTGGCTTAACATGATAGAGTGCTAGCCTTGAGCAAAAGAACTCAGGAATAGTACCCAGGCCCTGAGCTCAAGTCCCACAACCAACCAAGAAGAAAAAAAGAAAAAAAGATATCATTTTTCTGCTTTTTAAATCTGAGTTTAGACAAGTTACCTAATATTCTGGACCATGATTTTTCTTTCTTACCTGTAAAGGAGGAACAGTAACTCCTTAAAAGTTTTTATTACATAAAATATATGAATATATAATACATGAATATATATGAAAATATCTATACATACACACGTATGTTCAAAACAGTGCCTACTGCACTGTACGTACTTTTAAAAACTACCATTGAAATTAACTGTTCCGTACAGTGAAGTATTTGCCAGATATATAGAAAACATTTTTATGAAATCCTGTGTCCATTTTTCAACTTGGTATGGAATACTTTTACTTTTTTTTTTTTTTTTAAATCAAGGGTAGACTTTTTTCTACCTTACTATTAGTTATCAGCTTCTGCATATCAAAATTTACCTAAAGAGATTTTATTGCAAAGCATGGAGTAAGGAGATGTGAATTACAATTTTCTTACATAAAATTGTTTGTTTTCCAGGAGAATGCATAGAAGGGTTGCGAGAGAATGACTATCTTCTGATCCATTCATGTCGTCAGTGGACCACCATCACTGCCCACAGTCTGGAGGAGGGCCACTATGTCATTGGGCCAAAGATAGAGATTCCAGTACATTATGCAGGTAAGATACCTCTCAAGGGTCAGGAACAGGCAAGAAAGGAGAAAGGAGACTTAGAAAGTTCATGCTTTTCCTTCATAAGTAGAAACTGTCTCTAAACTAGATAACACAATGACTTCAAAAAACAAGAACCAAACACTTTTTAAATCAGTGAGTAAAATCTCAGACTCATTTTGTTGTAGATATTTCTAATTAAGGCAGCTAGATATTTGTAAGATGAAAATTTTTACAACCACAAAGAACTTTGCAGTCTTGGATTAAAATCAGCATGTGTAGTGAACATCTGATCTCCAAGCAGATCTGTGTACAACTTGAACATTGTCTTTGTGAATAACACTGATGCAGTGATTCCAAAAGGTGCCTTTCATGATGGAATGTTACAGGTTTTAGGAGTATGGGAAATTCAGGTACCTAGATGTGTTGTTCTTGTCAACTAGACCTTTAGAACACAGCAATGGAGAGGACCTCTCTTCTCTAATGCATGTGACAGCTATCTTGTTTTCCCTTTAAATTCTATTCAGCTTAGTGACTTCAAATTTATTGAGCACATTCTATGGCCCAAACTGAACTTGGGATATCTTAAATGGTTTGAATACACTTTCAATATTAGTAGCTTCTAAGTGCACTAAAACAAGTTTGACAAGAAATATACTCACTATGTTACGTATGTTACTGTAACTATAACTCCTCTGTACATCAACTTGACAATAAAACTAAATTAAAAAAAGAAAATATGTATATAATTTACCTTATACTTCATGCTGGCACTTACAGTTCATTATATAAAGGACCATAACTCTTTCTGTGTTCATCTTCATTTTTAATTTAGTTACAGCAGAACATTTTAACCAACTAACTATAAATTGCTTAGTACTAAACTAGCCAGTTTCTAAAATGCCTATCAGGTTGTCTGTTTGGAAAAAGTCCTTGCTAAAATAGTAGCAAATGATCCTCATACAATGAAATTTGGCGCTCTTTTGGATTCTCAGAAGTTTTGATTGCTGGTATGAGCTTCTCAAAATATTCTTCTTATTCAAAAAATACTTAGGGAATTTCTGTGAGAATTTGTATGACTTAAATTTTTCCTTCTAGATTTATAATACCTCACCTCCTGATTGAGTAGCCTTCATGGAAAAAGGGAAACATTGAACTGCCAAAGATATTCATTTGTGAGATTGGGAGTCAGGTAATAGGAGTGATGCCAGTTTTCAAAGGAGTGAAGAATGACACGTAGCCTCCAGACAGTCTCCAGAAAGTTCTCACAACAGGGGAAATCTACACTACTTTTAGCAGGCTCTAACTCTGTCTTTGTCCCAAACTGCAAAGAAACAAATTTCTGCATTGTTTGATCACATACATGACTACCTAGTTGTATTCTTCCATTAGTAGACCAAGTTCCAGTCTTTCCCTAAACCCTCTGTGAATAGTTCTGTCAAATCAGTCTTCACAGAGGAATGCTTCACAGAGCTATTTCTTCAGCTCTCTTTGGGGATTCTTTACCTTGTTGTTTAAGGCCTTTGAGAGTTCTAGCCTAATTCTTCAGTCTTTCTACTCTGAAAAGCCATTCACCTGAGATACATTAGTCACAGCCTCCTGATCACACTGGATATTTCACATTTATACCATTTGCCTCACTTGAGTTGCCTCCCTCAGCACATGCTGCTTTTCAGCCTGTCTTTGGGTTGAAACGTGCAGGTCTTCTGCTGCCCCCACTGGTCTCTTGATATACTTACTGTATATCATGTTCATTTGGCACATGTCATTACTATTCATTCAATTTCTTCTTCTTGTGGACATACATATCTTCCTTCACATACCAGTTGGACTATACACTCCTTAATAAATGAGATCAGTTAAGCATGGCCATTCACATTTATGATTCTAGCTGTCTTGGAGATGGAGATCATGGTTTGAGATTGGTCTGGGCAAAAAGTTTGTAGAGGACCGGGCACAATGACTTTTGCCTTTCATTTCAGCTATACTGGAAGTATACATGGAAAGATTACTGTCCAACCTTTCCTGGCCATAAATATCTGATATACGGTTCAACAAATAACTAAAAGCAAAAAGAGCTAGGGAGCATGGCTCAAGAGATAAAGCATCTGCCTAGAAACTCAAGACCCTGAGTTCAAGTCCCTTTACCTCCGCTTATACACATACAATGATTAGTTCTAAAAAAAAAAAAAAAAAAAAAAAGCTCCTCCTTTTGTTCTATACACAAATAATGTACATGGATGTTTGATCTCAGAATCTCACGCCTGGCTCCACATAGGGAACACATGATTGCTGGGCCCTACCTCCAGAAGTTCTGAAGATTTTAAATTTCTCTGTGATAGAAAATGCATCCTGGGTTGTAAATAGGTGTTTATGGTGTTAGATGCTATATTTTTCCTAAATACGTGTAAATACATTAGTATTTTAACTTGTTGTATTAAAGCCTCTCGGCTTCCTGCAGGTGTTCAGCAGCTTATGTTTTATTTGTGAGGGGAAAAAACATCATGTTACAAGCAGTAAACATTCATTTTAGTGGAATTGAAGAGCCAAGAGTAAAGGAAAAATGAACACTAAGATCACACTACCTTACATTAAAAGGAGAGGAAAGAAAGGATAAAAAAAAAACTTGAAATAAGATCAAATGGTTTGAGAGGTCATTTCCATTAGGCAAATTAAAATGGATGGTTGGTGTTGAATGCCCATCTAAGTTTTCTAAGCTGTCCTTTCTGAATTGATTGAGCAAGAAGTGTAGATAGAAGTCTTGAGGTACAAATAGATGGTGGTGTCATTTTGTTTGGGGGCTCACATCTTAAAAATTGCCAAGAAACGTTCTTTACAAAGTTAAAAGGAACAGATTTAATGATTTGCTATGGCTAATAGGGAATCAAGAGGGCCCAGCACTTTGATACATTATAAAAGTGACATTCTTCAATCTTCAATCTGATGTGATCATTTGGTATCACGGTTTAAGTGCCCTGTGGATGTGAATAATTTCTTCTCCTCCTTCTCCTTCTCCTTCCTTCTTCCCTCTTTTTTCTTTCTTCTTCCTTGTGGTCATGAGTTTGAACTCAGAGCTTCATACTTACCTGCCCACTGTCAACTATATTCTCAGGTGATTGCCCAGGCTGGTATTCAACTCCTACGCTCAAGAAATTGTCCTATCTCAGGCTCTCAAGTAACTGAGACCACCTCATCCAGTCTACAGTGGCATCTGTTTTGTTTTGAAGAATATATGTATTATGAAATTCAGCCTTTTGAAAAGAAAGTGAGCATAAAGTATATTATGGAATCCAAAAACATCATTTATCTCTGTCTTACATGTACTCTAAGTTTAATTAGTAGAGGAAACCCTTATCCATGAATACATGTCAAAATTTCATCAGATTGAGATTAATTGTTCATTCCTTAGGAAAATTAATAAACAGGTTATTAATAAACAAATTAACCTAATAGCAAAGCCCACCAGTTTTATAATCAAACAATCTAGCTTGGTTCATGATTGTACTATTTACTATCTGTATTACTTAGTTTCCTCATCTGTAAAATGGAGATAATTACAGTACCTTTTTCCAAAGGGAGTTGTAAAGATTCAAAGAGGTCATACAAGTGGAGCACCTTCCAGAGTGCACAGTTCCTTTAAACTGCTCCATCAGTGTCGATGGTTACTATCATGGTCATGAAACTAATAAAATGTCTCCTGTACTATTATTTACAAGTTTAATTACTTTTCTGTTCACACCTAGTTCACACTGATAACCCTCAAAATATTTCTGGGTTATGTTGTTGTTGTTGTTACTGTGTGTATCTTTGTGAGTGATTTTTTTTTTTTTACTTTTTTTTTTATTGTGAAAATACTGTACAGAGGGGTTACAATTACATGAGCAAGGTAATGAGTACATTTCTTATTAAGCATTGTTGCCTCCTCCTTTGTTTCCCCTTCCCATCCTTCCCATCTCCACCCCATCCCCCGTTCTCCTGCACCCCCCCCCCGAAGTTGTAAAGTTCATTTTTCATCATAACATCTTGTACATCTCATTGTTGCAATGGGTCTACCTGTATCCTTATTAAACAATTTGTTTTTTCCCTTCCCCTCCCCAAATTATACCAACTTTAAATACAGTGAAAACAAGGGTTATATCATGGGGGAGGGACATACAAAGCAACAAAATAGTCACCTTATAAATACGTTAGAAACAATAGCAAGAAAGAAAAACCATTTGAGTCCTTATCTTGGGGCTCATTTCTTCTAACATCAACTTATCTGACCATTTCTACTTGTCTCAGACATATACTAGTTATTGCAAATAAGGAAAACCATGGGACCTATGTTTCTTTGGGCCTGGCCTACTTCACTTAATGTAATTTTTTCCAAGTCTTTCCATTTCCTAACAAATGGGGCAATGTCATTCTTTCTGATGGAGGCATAGAATTCCATTGTGTGTATATACCACGTTTTCTTGATCCACTCATCTAGTGAGGGGATCTGGGTTGGTTCCATATCTTAGCTATGGTAAATAATGCTGCGATAAACATAGTTTTTAAATTTTGAAAATGAAGTAATATACTCCTTTCACTCATTTACCTTATCATTTTTTTCCTGTCTTCTCCAAGCTCTCTTACAAATATATACACATGCATTTTTTTCCTCTGAATCATTTGAGTGTTTCACTCAAACAAGGATATATAACCTCAGTACTATTAGCAAATTTAAGAGACTTAATACTTTGATCTACAGTCCGCATTCAATTTCAGCTGTTGTCCCAGAAGTGTCTTTTACTTTATTTTATTTTATTTTTTTTGCCTCCAGGTCTATAACTAGACAGAGGCTATACCTTATCATTCACTGTCATGTCTTTAGCCTGCTTGAATCTGGAGCAGCCTTAGCTGTCTTCGTGTTTTGTGACACACAAACATTTTTGAAGAATATAGGCAAATTTATAGAATCAGCACCATTAAGAAATTCACTGTGTTATTCACATAGTCTATATCGGAGAAGTTTCATGACATTCCTCGTGTGAAAAGAAATAATTTCAGAAAACTTTGAGAAGAGCTAAATATAACTTGACGTTTGCATGAGAACTACATTCTGAAATGGTAGTTAAAAGAAGCTCCTTATTCTGATTTCTGAAATGATTAGATGTGCTTTACACAAATAAAGACTTTCCTCATTCTGGTAAAATAGGCTTAATTTTGGAGAAAAGGAGTTTTCTTGGTACAATAATCAATTCCAAGAGACAGAATGTGTTCTGTCATCATCATGTATTTT
Source organism: Dipodomys spectabilis (assembly GCF_019054845.1). NCBI lineage: Eukaryota > Metazoa > Chordata > Mammalia > Rodentia > Heteromyidae > Dipodomys > Dipodomys spectabilis. The sequence continues at coordinate 12,850,058 of NW_024870701.1, read as the reverse complement.
TCTTTCACACAGTTGGAGAAAGTACTCAGAAAAATTGGCATAGTGCTTGGAAAAGACATTGATGCTTTTACATGTGTTTTATTCAGAAGGCATCACAGATAAATCATCTTCTTTCAAGTTTTAACTTCTCATTGCTGCCAGAGGGGCTGAGATTTTCTAAGGAACATGCATGACCATCTCAGGACTGTTACTGCATTCTGCATATTCAGAACATCTAGCTTCAGAATTGCTTGGAAATTCAGACACAGGCTAATTCACCCTACACATCCACCCTTCCCCTCATTTACCCTCACTGCTGAACAAAGCTCTTCTTTTAAAAATTAATTTAAAATACCTAATATATCTTAATTCTAGGCAATATAAATGATTTTCATTTTACAGATCACATTTTTAAAAGAAAAATTAAATTCATTTTTTCTCTGAAATATGGAGTAGTCAGTCCAGGAAATGCAAATTAATACCACAAAAGCAAATCTCATGTTACCCTCCAAAGGCCCCTAACCTAATTTAGATTATGATTAGGTTAATAAAATAACATGATTCGGTTCATACTAATATAAATATGAATCATGAATGTAATTTGACACTTTTAAAACATGTAATCTAAACTTAAAGTTCTGCAAATACTTGGAAATACCATATCCTCTGAAATATTTATCCCCGAGTGCTGTCTCTGTTATACACGATAGACAATTTACCCTAGAACGTGTTGGGGAGATCTAATCCCTTTCTTTACCACCTCATGAGAACCAACAAAGAAGATTCTGCGGGTAGAGCTTTGAGAAATCGAATGAATCAGAATGTAAAGTGTCTTTGTACCTGTGGTCCGCCAGCTTGCCAAGTAATGGAATTCTGACTGGGCTTATGAAATTGTAAATCATTCCATGGAACGCTTATGATCCTTATGGATGAACAGATTGGTGCTTGAACATAAGCATCTGAGATTAACTCCAGCCATGTTTGGTTTCTATTTTTAAATTTTCATCTTCCTGCAAATCTGGTGAATCTATAACAAGATAAAGCGATCTCAGTCCTTTCCCTCCCAGCTGCAGTATATACAGAAAGAAGTGACACTTGTGCACAAGGTTGAGAGAATTGCTTATGCAGTTTTCAAGGCCCTTAGTCAGCAGCACCTGCATTTCTGTCAGCAGTGCCTGTTTTAAAAAAAATGTGGGATGTGCAGTGTCTGTCTCACGGGCAAAATTATAACGCAGTACCTAACATAACCTTGAATTGTAATTACTGAACAAAAGGAAATGTTAAAACAAGCTAATTTTATTCTCCTGGGTTGCAAGTTTAATTAGTATGAATCACAGTTTACAAAAGTAACTACTAGTGTTGAACAACAGTTTGTGTACTTTTTCTGTTCTATGGGATAAACTTTCTGTGATAAGTGGAACATAACTGACCTTCCTTTTATAAAAGTCCTAAGTTTTCCTGTATCCCATTCACTTTTCCCAATAGTACAGATTGGTTGTCTAACAAACAACTGAGTTTTAATGACTAACCATAAGGGTCACAGTTAACAATAACTAATACTTACTGAGAGCTTATTTTTTCCTTTGCAGGCTATTAACAGCTTTTACTTTCATTTCTTTTGTGTACGTTTCAGAAAAGGAAAGATTGAGAATCAGAGGTATTATATATCTTGTAAGATTACACAGCCAAGAGTCAAGTGTGATTTGAACCCAGGATATGTAGCTCCAGAGCTATTCCCCCTTCTTGGCAAATTCTAGAGGTTACTTTCTAAGCCAGTGTGTGCCACCTAAGCCATGCCCACAGTGTTCTATGTGGATGGGGCATGAATTATAGAAAGCATCTACTGATTCTAGGGAGGAGAGATCTGGTAGAATTAGTCAGTATGATGAGAAAACATATTCTGACTCTAGTCAAATTAAGTAGGTATCTAAACCATGACACTTTCTGATGTGTAAGTCATCTGCACATAGGTGATAGTCCAGTCTGCCAGTAATTACCAGGAAAAAGCAGAGACAGAAAGAACTTCCAGGAGACCCCTGAGTTGATGGGTATGGCTTCTGCTGGACCTGGAAAGTTTGAAGGTCTGGGAAAAGGCATTTTACTAAGGGCACTGGCGATCTTCAACAGAGCAGCCTAAATGAATGAATCAAACAGAAGAAAATTAGATTACCGGAGAAGGTAATCTAATGAGTGACAAGTAAGACAGCAAGCAGGGATCAACTATTTTCATCAAGATTTTAGTATTAAAGGGAAGCAAGAGAGATCAGAGGAATGAAAGGCTTTTTAATATTTCATTTTTAGAGACTAATATAATCTGATGAGTCTTTCTAGGTTAAGTTAGAATGATTCCTAGGTAGAATGATTCAGAAGAGAGGAGAGGAAAACTAATTAACTAATGTAATAGCCTAGTGTCTGGGAAATTGTCTCTTCCACTAACCCCCCCCCCCTCCCCAGGTATTTGTGAGGGTTAAAAGATTGCTGTTGAGAGTCATAACACATGACAGATTAACAAAAGAAAAGCATAGCAGATTTATTTTTACATGACTCTGTAATGTTAAAATGAAGTCCCAACCCCAGTGAAAATTACCTAATTGTCTATTTTTATGCCTAGATTTGATGAGGAATGGATAATCATGTACAAATGTAATTAGACAAAAAGGTTGTAAATTTCACAGAGGGTATGAGCAAGGCTTATTCATATAAACTCTTCTTTGCAGTTCTGTATGGCATTTCTTTCTCACAGAAAACACAGGACCCTCTTTGGAATGAGGAGCCACTATTAGACAAGGTAAAGAATCTGTTATGGCAGGGCCAAGGGGGAGATTAGAGTAATATGGTTGGCTTTGGGGGAAGGGAATTTCTAGTTTTCAGTCATAAAATTGCCTTAGGAAAGAGACATTGAATTGGGGGAGTAATGAGAGCAGGCAAGAGAAAACCAGAGACTGCTTCTCGAAACTCCTCTAGTGTCTTTCAGCAGGAAGTACTCAGCATGTCAGATCCCCATTTGCAGTGTTGTTTTCTGATCCCCCTCCCCACTTTTTTATTCAGTTATTTAAATTTAAATTATTTAAAATTTTTCTGGGCTGGGAAGGTGGCTCAGTGGTAGAGCGCTTTCCTTGCATGCATGAGGCCCTGGGTTCCATTCCTCAGCACCACATAAGCAGAAAAAGCCGGAAGTGGCAATGTGGCTCAAGTGGTAGAATGCTAGCCTTGAGCTGAAGAGCTGAGGGACAGAGTTCTCCTACAATCGACAAAAAAAAATTCAGCTACTTAACATAGTGTTTGTGGTCAGATAGAGGGTGGATGTATCTTTTCCATATCGGTGTGAAAAAGAATAAAGAAATAAAGAATAAAGAAATCATATAAATGTTTACCTTTGCTAGAAGACTTAACTTAAAGATAGACCCTGATGTTTGGTTTTTGTTTTGGTATGGCTAGTCTCACTTCTCATTGGGTATGAATAATAACCCAAGAAAATTTGAATGCAAATTATATTTAATGATGAGATGATATTTTGACATCATTTTGATTTTGTTAGTTGAGATACTGGTATTATGGCTCTGTTAGAAAATACACTCTTTAGCCGGGCGCCGGTGGCTCACGCCTGTAATCCTAGCTACTCAGGAGGCTGAGATCTGAGGATCGTGGTTCAAAGCCAGCCCGGGCAGGAGAGACTGTGAGACTCCTATCTCCAATAAACCACCAGAAAACCAGAAGTGGCGCTGTAGCTCAAGTGGTAGAGCACTCGCCTTGAGCTGAAGAGCTGAGGGACAGCGCCCAGGCCCAGAGTTCAAGCCCCACAACCAACAAAAAAAAAAAAAAAAAAAGAAAATATACTCTTTAAAGACACTAAATCTTTGAGGGTGACATGTAATCACACTTTATAAAATAAGTACTTAAGTAAAAACAAACAAAGCAGGTGAATAATTGGGAAACTATTGAAGTTGTTAAAACTAGAATGGAAATGTGGATGCTTGGTACCCTACTTTTCTGTTTGAAAATTTTTGTACTAAAAGGAAGAAACCTGACTCAGTGATGTAACAGCCAGCACAAAGTTTCCTTAGGTGATATTTTAACTAAAATCTTACTGCCTCTGTCTTTGAATTCCATTTGGAGTCTTCTATTTCTCTGAGGTAAAAGTTCCTTTTTTCACTGGGTCATTTTGATGAGGATTAGTACTCACTGAAATGACTGGAAAGTGTTAAGAGGGGGAAGATGAATTTGGAAGAAGTAATGACGGAGCCTCCTTAGCTGGTAGCTTTCTGTAGAACCTTCCTTAGTCTCAACCATGGCAATGTCTGGAGGCTTACTCAGCTTACTGATTAGCAGAGATCAAGACCACGTTTTAGAGAGGATAAAGGAATTTATTGCCCAAAGTTCAAATAATAAATAAATAAAACAATGCCTTGTGGGCTTCCTGCTGTCATCCATATGGCCCCACCTAGTCTGCCCCCAACCCAGATTCCAGGAACAGCCCCACCAGGCCACATTCCAGCAACTGGAGGTTGTGATTGAAGCCCCTTCAGGAGGAATGGGAACTTTCTATTTCAGATTACATGAAAAAGAGGTGGTCATATGTAAGAAAGGAAGAAGGGAGGGAGGGAAAGAAATAAAAATTACCTTTTTATTTATTTTCTTAATATAAGAGATTTGTGGGAGATACAGAAAGGGGGAATATGAGCAAATACATTAGAAACTTCCTTGGTATTGCACTGTTTGGCTTTTCTAAATTGTGCTGTAAACACTACTAAAATAATAAAAATTTATTATAAATAGTAAAAGAATAAGTCTCTCAATCATGTTTTCACAATTCAACCTGTCCTTATTCTCACACTCCTTGCAAATCATATGCTGAAATCTATAAGCAAAATCAGAAGAAATAAAACTCTTAACACAAAGTAGGGATGGTCTTTAGAGTTTAAAACTCCTAGGCTGTTGTTTTTGTTTCTCTTCTGCTTCTGGTTTGGTACTTAATGGGAAGTTGGTACTGGAAAGGGCTAACTCCAGTTCAAGTGTAATGTAACCTATGAGATAATGTGATCAACATCAGGTGGAAAGTTTGAATAAGCCACCTGTGACCACACTGTTAATGGAGTGTTTATAGCATGGGTAGGAATGTACTTGTCTCACTTCATAATTTGATTTCCATGTTGGATTTGTACCTCTAAGAAGTAGTGTGACCTTCCAAAAGCTTTTCTTCTAGCTTTTAGGGTTTTCCTTGAGCTTCACAGAAAATAGACTTAATAATTTGTTCCAAAAGTGATTGCAATGCACTAAAACTTCCTGATGTCACCACTGTTTTTTAGGATTAAAATCACTTGCCTTTAATGACTCACTACCCAAGGAAGTCTTGTGCTGGCTTTGTGTGAAGACTGACACATCTGGGCAGTGGTGGTTCTGTGTACTTTCAATAGAAAACAACAGGCCAAGTATACTGTGCATAGGTGCACATGTTTCTGCCATCTAGCGCAAGAGGAGAGGTGATTCAGACACTTCCTCGTTCACTTCTAGAAAGGTGTACGTTACATGGTGCCTCCAACTTGTTAGAACTGGTTCACAGAAGCTAGTGGGGTTTGTCCCTTGTGAGTCAAGCCAATGAGTGAGTGTAAGATGAGCATAATAAACATGGAACTTTTATTTTCTAGATGTTCAGCATCACTGTAGTTAAGTGAAATACAGTGCCCACATAGATAATTTGAAATGTTCCATTTGCCCAGTGATGCCTTTTGTATTTCATTAGTAGTTTTAGTTTTAATACTCAATGGCAGGCAGTTTTTTGTCTTCATATGACTCTTAACACTATTTCCTAGTCCCAACTTGTTTTCATATGTGAAACTAGAGATACCTTGTGTGGAAATTCCAGTGCTTCATCCTTCTTGGGCCCTTTCCAACTCGCCCCCAAAGTAACTGTGTACTGTCTTGTCGACTCTGCTTCTGTATTCCCTAAACAAGCCAAAGTTCCTTTTCACCCTGCCTAACTGTTTCTCATCTGCTCTGATCATATTTTCCTCCTGTACTCAGATCTTCTTTTTTCCCCAAGTACAACTCTGTTCTGTGTACTGGCTAGGACTTTTTCAAGGGTTGTGTTTTTTGTCAATACAAACTCTTGTTTAGCCCTGAAATCTGTCCATTATACACCCCAGTAGGCACCAGCCCACAGGCTGTGGTTGCTTACTGTGTCCTGTCTTGCTCCGTTTTCTTTCTTGTGCTTAGAGAGCCCACTTTCGAGTCCTACCCCATTACTGTCCTACCCCCCAAATACTATTTTCCTCAAGAAGTTTTTCCCAGTCTTCCACATCATGAAGGTACAGCCTTTCTTTCTGGCTTTTCAGAATCCCTACAACATTCCATGCCTGGGGCACTTGCTCTTATTCTTCCCGTTACTGAATGCTCCTTGAAGAAATTCAAGTAATATTGATCCTATCTGCATCTAGTATACTCTCGGTTAGTTTAAAGGCTTACAAAATGATCTTAACCCAACTGAAGTTGATTTGTCTTTAAAGGACAAACTTTAAATTTTTTTTTTTTTCTGTAGCATAGGCATTTGAACTGAGGCCTCATACTTGCTAGGTTGATAGTTTTTGCATAGGTTATTTTTTGAGATTGTCTCACTTCCTGCCAGGAATTATCTGAACCTTGATCCTTCTGTTTATACTTCCCATCTAACTGGGACAATCGGTTTACATAGCTGTACCCAGCCATTGGTTAAGATGGCATCTCTAGAACTTTCCACCCAGGCTGGCTTCAGACTGCAATTTTCTGATCTCTAGTCCCCAAGTACCTAGGATTACAGACTTGAGCCACTGTGCCTAGCGGTACAGTATAGTACAGTAGCTGAAGACCTTTTGGACTGTAAGGTGGAGCTGAGGACCAAAGGTAGGCATAATGCTTACATGAACAAGTCTGGTTTCTTACAGTTCTATATCTGATGTTGACAGGAAAGGTATTTGAAAGTACTGGTATAGCGATACAAGCCAAATTCCTTGGCAGTGTGCATTAAGGAGCTTTGGTCTGGGAATGGAAGGTGAGACCTTTAAGTGGACATGCGCAGAAATGACCTCCTAGACCAGAACATCATGCACAAAGCTAGACTGTAGGCAACAATAATAATAGCTTAAATCATTTGTGTCATAAAGGAGATGGAGAACTTAGAAGATACAATTAGAAGACTAGTTTAAGAAAAATGAATAATGATTCCTAGGCAGAATAAGGAGAACTATAACCTCTGTGCCCTGTTAGTCCTTCACAGAATCTGTGTTTTTAAAAGATTACTGGTGAGCTAGCCTACTGTCCTCTATGTGTGAGTTTAATAGATCAAAGTGAGGAATGCAAAGACAGTGGGAAACTGCAGATAGAATAGCCTCTTAAGAAAGTTCTTGAAGTAGACCTGATATGGGGGAGCGGCTAAGCAAGACCAATAGAGAAGATGAATTTGATCAAGGGACGTTGTGTGCATATATGGAACTATCATAATGAAATCATCTTGTATAACACATGTGTTCATTTAAAAAAGAAAGATAATGAAGTTATGGACTAGGCTAGTGGGGTTGAGGTAAAAACAGATATTGAGATATGAGAAATAAGGAAATGGGAGAGAAAAATAAACCTGAGAATAAAAATTAACTTTTTTACACGATTTAAAAGGAAATAGTTTCCCTCTCTTTCTTCCTCTTCTCTTTCCCTTGCTCCTGCGTTTTGGCTTCACACTTGCTGTGCATCTTTTTTATAATGGCTTTATTTCTAACATTTTCTTTATTGTTAAAACACCTTCTCCCCTTAAGATAGAATTTGCCAATAGCAACAACAAAAAGTATTTAAGATTTTTCCTAATAAGAGAGAAAGAAAGTAGATTCAGGTTTCTTTTTAAAATCCTTAATCTTTGGGACAGCCAGAGGGTTTAGTAAAAGTTACTTAAGACTGGAGAGAATGCTCTTATCTTTCTCAATCTTGGGTCTGTCTAGTATATTAGAGTTAGAATTTCCATAGGTAATGTATTTAGAATACAGGATGAAGTGATAAAACATGGCAAACAAAAAATACCAGGTTCTAAAAGGTTATTACTATAAGGATTTGGCACTTTACCTGTATTTTGACATTTATTTCCTATATCCAGTAGGAACTCTTCATTATCAAAAATCTTAAGTTTTTCAGTACATGGTCTCCCTCATAAGTGGATGCTAAATCCAAAAGGTTAGGTGATACGACAAAACTAACAGGACTTAAGAAACAAAGAACTCCCGCTCATCTGGTTGAACCACTACTAAATATCCTCATGCTGCTGATCACAAATATGGTATATAACATGTGAACACTGTTATATATTACAGACTGTGGTAGACAATTTGCTCCAGGGAAGTTAGAATGAACTTGTGACTTTGAAATTATGTAATCATTTAATCACAATCAAAAAAAAAAAAAAAAAAAGAACCTCGGGTAAGGGAGGGAGGGAGGGGATGGTAGGGGGAAAACAATGGAGGGGGTAACAATGTTCAAGAGGAAGTGTACTCATAACCTCACTCATGTAACTGTAACCCTCTGTATAGTAGCTTTACAATAAAAAAAAAAATCTTAAGTTTTTTAAGTTGCATGAAATACATTGGTTATATATTCTGAATATGATAATAAACTCCTCTGTGAAGAATATATGTGATGTAGGTCAACTTACGATCGAAACCTAATATCTGCTTATACTGTGTCTAATGTGTCATAATTTGTAATAACACTATTACTTCCTCAAGAAAAAGGATTGTTTTCTTTGTTTAACATAAACCAGTGGTTTTCAACCAAGTTGAAAGTTTACACCCACTTTCCCACCCTAGTTACATTTGGCAACTTCCAGAGACAGTGGAGGTGCAGCCGTGCAACCTGCTGAGTCTCTTAAAATCCACAGGATGATTGGCCACTTAGGAATGTCCAGCCTCCAAATACCAGTGATGCTGAAGTAGAAAAATGAAGTTACTATCACTCTTTTCTTTATTATCATAATCAGTTTTACATTCTGTTTTTAGACAGAAGCTACTATCAGATATTGTCTATGAAATTAGTGTTATAAAGTTGGTTGCTAAAACAACCAGTTGTTGCTCAGCCCTAAACAGACAAACAAGTAAATGTCCAACAGATTGTAAGCTTATGTTAGTTTTCACACACACACACACACACACACACACACACACACACACACACACTGCCTGAAATTGATAATCACTGTCATGTCAACACACACACACACACACACACACACACACACACACACACACACACACACACTGCCTGAAATTGATAATCACTGTCATGTCAACACACACACACACACACACACACACACACACACACACACACACACACACACACACACACACACACACACACACACACACACACTGCCTGAAATTGATAATCACTGTCATGTCAAGACCAAAAAATTCAGGGGGCCTAAATGGAGCAATCCTTTATTATAAAACTTTATCTTCCAGACTATCCTAACTTATTTTTTATTTCTTCCATTTTCAAAAAAAAGAATGTAAATGCCTACAAATACACAGATTTTGAAAGCTCTAAAATGGCAAACAAGCTCTACCTACTTGAGATGTGAGACCTCTTTTCCTTGATTTCCCCCAGAGTGAATCACTGTCTTCTGTTGTAAGTCTTTATCCCTTCCCAACATTTTAACTACATGTTTTGTTCCGTTTTTAAGTTGAAATAACTGTATAAAAAAGCTAATCTCAGGAGGAGAGACAATAACACTTAACAAGGGGGAGCTGGGAAAGTGGCTCAGTGGTAGAGTGCTTGCCTTGCATGCATGAGGCCCTGGGTTCGATTCCTCAGCACCATATAAGCAGAAAAAGCCAGAAGTGGTGCTGTGGCTCAAGTGGTAGAGCACTAGACTTGAGCTGAAGAGCTCAGGGACAGTTCCCAGGCCTAGAGTTCAGGCCCCACAACTGACTAAATAAATAAACAAATAAATAACACTTAACAAGGTTAGGTAGATCTGTGGATCTACTCAGACATGAGTTGAATAAGTCATGTTAAATACCTACTGGATACTGGGCAGGATGTACAAAGAGCAGGAGAACCATTGGTAGTAGTGAGTCAAGACATCAGTATTATGAGATGAAGTTAAGTGAAATGAACCCCAAGATAGGAACACAAGTGGTATTTTCTTTCTTGCTGTTGTTTCTAACATATTTATAAGGTACCATGTGATTTTTTGTTGTTGCTTTGTATGTTCCTCCCCCACAGTATAACCCCTGTTTTCACTGTATTTGATGTCAGTATAGGGGGAGGATAAGAGAAAAAACAAAATGTTTAAATAGGGATACAAGTTTGACCCATTGTAACAATGAAATGTACAAGACAGTATGTTGAAAACAAGCTTTACAATTTGGGGTAGGGGGGAGTATAGGAGTATACTTGTGGACGTGGAAGGGAAGGGATGGTAGGGGAAAGCAAAGGAGGAGGCAACAATGCTTGATAAGAAATGTATTCATTACCTTGCTCATGTAACTGTAACCCCTCTGTACAGTATTTTCACAATAAAAAACTTATTTTAAATAAAGACGTGGGGGGAGTGGGAGATGGGAAGGGATGGGAAGGGGAAACAATGGAGGAGGCAACAATGCTTGATAGGAAATGTATGCATTATCTTGCCCATGTAATTGTAACCCCTCTATATGGTATTTTCACAATAAAAAATAAAATAAAAAGACATCAGTAGTGAGCAGTAGGAAACACCTACTATGTGACCCATGTCTGGTGCTACATATCACCATTCTCTGATTCAATACAGAAACCATTCTAGATGAGGAAACCAAGGCTTTGGGTCTTCTAGTCAGTAGGTGGTAAATTTGAGGTTCCACCCCCAAACCACCTAGTTGTAGAGCCTAAGTAATCAGGCTGCAGCCTGCTACAGGGTCTAGATCTGAACTCTTGTGGACTTTCTGGGCTCAGGCTGTATTTTGTAAGCAGTGAGTTTATTCTCAAGATGCTGTGCTTTGTTTCACGGATAAGTCTTTGACAACAGGTTAGGTGGCCCTTTGTGGCTAGCAAATTGCATAAAGTGGAAGGAACATACAGCACATTCCTTTGTCATTGGTTCTCATAACTTTGGGGCCTTATGAATCATGAAGCAAGGGATGACAGCACATGGACTGAGGCAGTTGTTCTTTCTGCCTTACCTTCTTTCTCTTACCTTTCACTTTCTTGCCAGCCAGGGCTCACAGATAGCATTTTTAAAGAGAGCTGTTCCAGAAGGGAAAGCCTTGTGTTCCTCTTGCCATATGGAAAGTCCTTCTCTGTGTGCCTAAGGTTTGAGAAAAAGCAGTCCTTCAAGGAAAATCGGAGTGCTGCACTTTTCCTGTTGCAGAAGAGGAGCCACTGTGTTCTGGCAAGTACCCATCAAGCATGTTAACAGGGGGACACTTTCTTCCCATCACTTGTCCCCTATCTGCACGCTGCGCAGCTGGGAAGTGCCAAACTAACCCAAGACCCTGAGTGACATAGGCTCCAAGATGTCTAGGTGGATAAACCTTGTGTCACCTCTGAGATTTCAGGCAAAAGCCCTGGCTCATACCTTGCCCTCTTCTTATGGTTTAAAACATTATATTACTGATGTCTTTAGAAATGAGAACAAGATGAGGGCCTCTGCCCTTATGTGGCCTAACAACTTTCTCCAGCCACAGAGAGTGTTTTACCAAAAAAAGGAGCGGGGGGGGGGGGGCTTATTTTCCTGGCTCAACCTCTTACATATGTCCCCTGACCTTTCTTTGTCTCATTTTCACCATTTATAAAACAAGGATAACAGTAACTACCTCACACTCTTGTCAGGAGGATTAACTAGTCTTAGAAGCCTATCCTAAATATACTAAACACTAAGTTCTGCTGTTATAGCTACTTTAATGTGTTTTCAGTTTGATACATAATAATTGTATGCGTTTATAGGACTTGGTATGATATTTTAATACATGTAGACGTGTGTAATATTAGATGATAGTACTGTCACCCTTATAAGGTATCTATCATTTCTTAATTTGGGAAACACAGCTATTTTGAAGTATTCAATTAGTTGTTGTCAACCATTTTTGATGCATTGTACAGTAGAACATTAGAAATCATTCCTGTTCAACCACATTTCCCTACCCATTAATAACCCTCCCTCTGTCCATTCCTCCCTCAATATCCTTCTCAAGCTTACACAGTTCAGTACTGAATCTTGACAATATCTTTTTGACTACTTTTCATATGAAGTAGATATGCTTAGACTAAAAAGCCAGGCACATATTATATTTTGTGATTTATTTAGTAATGGAATGACTTCCAAACCATTGCCTTAAACCACGTAATTTTCAGTTTAATTGGACAAAACACTAGCATTATGATGTTGTGTCTTGTAAGACCTTATTCAAGGAAAACATCCCTTCAGTTTGCAGCTTTAGAATAAACAATTTCTGAAATGATTTTTCACTTACCAGTTACAATCATTCTGAATAAGATACAGAAATTGCTCAGATTCAGAATTACTTGCTTAAAAAACAACTCCTGTAGCTTGGGATTTAACCTTCCTTTCCCAGCAACACCTCCCTTCCTAGTATTTAGCCTTGTTCTTTTGGGTATTGAGGGTATATGTAGTGTAAAATCAAATGTGTACATTGTAGTGCTTGCATCTGCAATTTATGTTTACAGCCCTGCAACCTCAAAAGGCACCTTTATTATTTCTAAGCCGTATTTCCCAAATTTAAAAAATAATTATAGTAATATTACATGGCTAGGTGTAGAATATTAGCTGTTTGCATTTTGTAAATAATAAAGAACTATTATTTCACAAAGCATTACTTTCCATATGTCTAGATTTTCATAGTCCTATGTATACTCAGCATGCTTTTTTGGAGTAAGTACTTAAAACAATGGTATTTGATCTTTTAAGCTGTGCTAAACGCCCTTGCCTTAAATCGCCTAGTTAGAAGAACATTTTTTTCTTATCATATATCATAAGGGATTATGTTTGCCAATTGAGTATGTAAAGTTTCTTTTTTTGTAAAGTATCTTTTATATGTGTCTTCTGCGTTCTTGTCAACTCTTGAGTATATCTCATTTATTTTGCCTTCTTCACAGAACCTGCCATTGTGATAGGTCCATAGTAGACAGTGGCTGAACAGTTGAATTCATGAAAAAGTATTGAATTACAATATCTGTTATTCACCATATAAATGTTTTCAAAGGCACATGTTACACAGCACAGTTTTATTATTTTTATCATCATCTAGACCCTTCCCTTTTACCTCTCACACCTTTCTTTCTTACCTTAATGTACATGTGTTTCTATAGTTGCCGCTGAAAACTAATGCAAATATTTATTTGCTTTAGTTGGTACTATGTACTGTTAACATAAATCTAAGAAGAGTTTACTGTAAGATCTTGTGTATTTGTTCACTATCATTGTGACTTATCCTAGAGATAGAATATTATATGGGTATATGCCAAATAGGATATGATACTTGCAAAGCGCATGAAGCTAAGTCATTGATCCAAGTATACACACTTACATCTAGAAGATGGACCTACAAACAAAAGTCTGTACTCTTGTAATTGCACATATAATGAGTGAAGACAATGTGAAAGTTGGCTACCTTCCCAGAAGAGGATTTATGGTCTTATGGCCTCACCTTGCCTTCAGCAAAGTGTCACTTTTCTAACATCTACTTGAATGTCCTTCATGTCTTTGAAAAACATGCATGAAACATTTGACAGGAAACACAAAGTGTGACTCTGAGTTCACAGTCTTTGTTGGAAGTGAAAGCATTGAGGGGACTGACTTAAGAGCTCTGTTTATGAAATCTGGCAGCAATCAAACACCAAGGTATTGCTGTTGTTGTCTTCATTGTTATTCTTTGTTGTTCATACCAGGTTTTATGTATGCATCTAGTGTCCTGGAAAAATGAAGTCTCTAAAATTGCTGTCCATCAGTAATGGGTACTGTGTTCATGGGATTTTCTTAAATGGAAAGTAATATATTGGTTTTACCAGAAATTCTTATCTGTAGTTTTACAAGGCCTTTAAGACTGATTTACAAAAATGATTATAGAAGGCTTCCCATCAGTTGACACCACTGACTGTAAATATAGTCTATCTACTGTGATACAGATGGTGGAAAATTACCTTTGGAGGTTGGGAAAAGTCCGGACATCATGTAGTGACCACCCTTAGCCATTGCCTCCCTGATGTACTTGTGGGCAACCAGAGCGCATTAGGTGACAGCTGTTCCACGTTGGTATCATCTTCCACATGTCCTCTTTTCAGGTGGCTTTGCTTGTAAAGGTCTCATAAAGACATGAAAAAGTCACGGTTGTGCTGTTTCTTGTCAGTCTTCATAGAAAAACATGTGGCAACAGAAAGTTCATGTCTTTTTCTTTTTGTAATCTACTCAGACCAAAGAATGATTATGAATAGGTTGTTACCCAAAGAAAAATTTTCACATTGTACATTTCCTATGCATTTCAGTGATTGAAAATAAAGGGGCACATGGCCACTGAGGAATTCTGCTATTTCTGCTATCTGCCCTATATACTAAGTACTGTTGCCCATAACTCCTTTTGTCCATTTCCTTGAAAATCATGGTTGGTTGCCATCAGAATGTTTTGGACTTTGAGTTCTATACAGCCTTATTTGTCTGTATTCAAGGGTTTCATCAACTGCATACCAGTCTCAGTTACATGGTGATTGTCCTCAAGCTGTTGTAAGAAAAATATCCTAGACTGAGTGGCTTGGAAATAGCAGAATTTTCTCACAGTTTCATATGGGAAGTCCTTTACCAAAGCATGGAGAGATTCAGTGACTGACAAGGGTAACTTCCTAGTTCATAGGTGGTAACTTCTTACTGGAATGGCAAAGGTGTCTGCAATGTCTCTTTAGAAGGGCAATAGTCCCATTCATGGATTAGGTTTCACTAATGAATTTCAGGGAGAAGGACACAAGTATTCTATCCATCACAGTGGTAAAAAAGAATCCCTTCCAAATGAAGCCTAGTTTTTACCTCCATAACTAAAATACTGAGTATTGACATTATAAGCAAGAAACAGCCCTAGCTAGTGATAACACAGTTTTATGCACTCATACCTAAGCTATTTTACTATTAGCTTTTTATTCTCTAGTTAAAAATACAAAGTCAGATTTACCTACAGTACAGAGAGATAGTAGAAATATGGCGATAGAGCTTTTAAATTACATACAAACTGGGATGACTAGTTCATACAGAAAACATTGCCAAACATGCCCCTTCTGATGTCTGCTAGGAGAACTTCTTCCACAGAGTGAAAACTGGCATAGGAACAGTGAGAATGGGAGTGAGGGTGACGAGAGAGCTAAAGAACTGCTTCGAGCACTGTGTTTTCTACGGAAAGCACCCCAAGCCTACTCTCTTCTCTAGAAGTCTTTGTGAGCTGCCTTTACTATGTTACAATTCTGACCTCTTGCCCCATTTCCTACTAACGTGAACCTAAGCCAAATCCTGTGGCCATTCTGCTGACAGGCCTGTTTAGCTCGTCTTTCCAGTTCTGTTGGCTTTGCCACACCACACTAGAGAGCTGAATGTTGCTCTTTCTGTGGTAATGAGACAGAAGGCAGGTGTGGATGCTTCACAGGGCAGGACTTGTCCCTCTCTGGTGATTCACTGGGTGCCACTCTTTGGGTGTATATTGTTAATATCCTCTTTGTAGGTGGTTGTTTGCCCTCAGAGGTACATCTCCCAGGTCTGTGCTCCTAAGATTGGGTATTTATCTCCCTGGAAGTGTTCCAGGTGGGTAATTGCTTTCTACTTTCTATAAATCAATGACGTTGGGGTGTGTCTTTCTCCTAGGCTGACTGTTATGTACAATGATTCTCAGAAGAAACAAGCTTGTTTTAGTCAAGTCATAGTGTGTGTCACATATAAAGATTGGGATTTAGTTGAGAAACAAGATTGTATTGCCTGTTTTTTTGATATTTATAACTTAAAGAATGATTTATATGTAAAATTGTAATTCACTATATCATGCATGGTTATTCGACAATTTTTTGTGTTTGCATTTTGTATGTGAGTGTGTGTGTATGTATATATGTGTGTACATAGTAATACATGGATGTATGGTCACCAAAACAACATGGGTTATCTGTAGATTGTATGTTTTCAACTAAAGTAACCTGAGCCTACCTTTAACACTGTTTCTCAATTTAACAACTCCTTAACTAAACATTATCTCCATTCCTTACCTCTTACCTCTCATTTATTTCATAATTCATTGAAGTGCAGCTTCTGTTCTCATAAATTTACTGGAACCACTTTTACTACTGTCTATATATAATAGGCATTTTCCAGTCCTCAGCTTGCGTAAGACTGCTGTTCATGACTTTCTCCTTGACATTGTTGACCTGTAGGCTGTCAAGACATCACCTTACACTTGCAGTTCCCCTCCAAGGTCTATCACTATCAGTGTGACCAACCTTTGGGATTCAGTATCACCCAGAGTACCAGTTGGTTTGCTTCTCTCCCTCCCTGAGATATGTTGCAGGGATGTCTACCTCAGTTAGTATAGCTTCCTCCAAACTTACTTCCCACCCTAAACCGGCTTTTCTTCCTATATCCTGTTTGGTGGCATTGCCATCCAAGCTAGAAATCTGGGAGTCTTCCCACAACATTATCCTCTACATCCTGTGATGAAAAGTCTCACTGATGCTATCATCTCTGCATATCAAATGTGTTTTAAAAAAAAAAACATTTCTGCTCTCCTAATACAAACTGTCTTCCTTTTTAAACCTTCAGCCTTTTAACTGACTCTAGCTTTGTTCTCTTAAGTTTTACCACCCATAGAGTAGCCAAGGAGTCCTTCATATTTAAAACAAACTATTAAAAAAATCTACCTGAGTTATATCTCTCTTTTTAAGTTCTTTCATAGTTCACCAGGCCAAGAGAGAATCTAAGCTTCTCAGTGCCAGACAACATACTACCTGATCGAGATCTTGCCTGTCACATCTGCAGCATGGTGGGCCATTCTCTGAATGTGCTACGTCATTTCCATGCTCCTCTTTTTCTTCTCATGCTGTCCTCCCCACCTGGAGTATCTTGTCTTGGTCATCTATCATCTAGAAAGCATCTTCAGATATATCCTTCCTGTGTCTCTAATCCTGTCCGAGACCTTGACAGTCTCATTAAGGAGATCCTGCGCCTTTTGAGAGAAAATACAGAATTTCCTCCTTGTGTCTTTCATGTCTGTCAGAGGAATGGCATGTTACAGTACAGTACATTTTCGACTCAATGATGTATTTATATAGTTTAAGTTGTTTATAGGAATTAGGATATATAAGGATTATAAACCACTTCGGCTTCAAAAGCATCTCTCTGCAACACCAATTTCTAACTATCTCTGCTCAAAAACATAGAAAAATGATTTGATGCATAGAGACATGAAGCAATTT
Source organism: Dipodomys spectabilis (assembly GCF_019054845.1). NCBI lineage: Eukaryota > Metazoa > Chordata > Mammalia > Rodentia > Heteromyidae > Dipodomys > Dipodomys spectabilis. The sequence goes on along the minus strand of NW_024870701.1, from coordinate 12,832,637 downwards.
GGATGACTGTCTAAGTTTATGATTTGAAAAGTAGTTCCAAATCTTTTTAGGAAGCACGTAGGCCCTGAATTGTGAATTTACACTTGAACCTAGCTTTGCCTTTCATTCAGTTACTCATTCACCCACTCTCAGGATGTCTTTGGTAACACAGAGTTGTGCCAGAGACAATCATCCATAGAGCTTATTGCTGGAAAAGACAGTGTGGTAGCAATGACATTCTGATCCTGTTGGTGTTCACAACACAATGGATCAGGTTTACTATAAAGAACAAATGCAGACTGAAAGGACAGTTACTACATTTTATATTTAATTCATCAAGTAGATTTTTTTTCTTAGCTATATTTAAACTCAAATACTAGGCACTACTTTTTTGTTTGTTTAATTTTGCTGCTGTTATTATTACTAAGGAACTGAGTTTTGTAGATTCCTGGTCCACATGGATACCATTGAAAATCCATATCCATATTGTTTATGAGGAATAGAGAAGAAAAGAGTTTGTGAATGAATGAGAAATGAGCCAAGAAGCACTCGAAAGTAAACCAGGATTAGATTGTAAGGAGTCTTTATGGATCCATTTCCAGTCATGTATTGAATAATTTAACCACTTGGTAATTAGCACCAGGGTCTTTAGAGACTTTTTAACTTTTAAAAGAGTTCCTGCTGTCTAGAATCTATAAATAGTGTAGAAGCAGTAATTCAGAACAGAAAAGAACAGTGTTTTATCAACTGGAAAAAAATTATGGAGACCTCTTTTTCCCTTTTCCTGGGCAGCAGCAGTGTCACATCACTAATGATATAAAGATCCACAGTTACCAAGAATTTTGATAAAGTTGGGAAATAATATACTTGTTTTGATCAGTTCCACAATGGCTTCAGTTGGTAATAACCAACTTTTCCTTGTAAAAGGCCAGGCACTAGTCTTCTCTTACAAGGAAGCAGATAACGAGAATGTGGCCCAGTTGTCAAGAGGAGAGAGACTCAAGCTTAAATCAAGTTCCAGCAGGTCAAAATATCCAAGATATATTGAGGAATGCCAATTAGAACTATAGGGGTTTGTCTGGTAAAGCTGGAGGGAGCCATTGTTGTTAAAGCTTCTTTGGGAGGAAATATAATCAGAGAAAGGATAAATGGGTCTGAGAAGGCATCTGATATATTTAAAGATAAGGGAGTAAGCCAATGGATTTGTCTGGAATAATGTACTAGTTTGGGAGTGGACATCTCAAAACATTTCCTAGTTTTTGTTGGCTCTGCTTGGTCTTCAGGAATGCCTTTCTCTCTACCAGCCCTCAAACCCCAGCTTAAATGTCACCTCCCTTGTAAAACCTTACCTGACGCCCTTAGACAGTCATCCTTCCTGAAAACATGCTTGGCTTTCTTTACTTACTCCCCTGCATCCTTTCTCGGTGTGGTAATCCCATTTCCGACGTCTCCTTGGCTTGTTCAGAATTGAAACTGGGCCCGATTAACCACTCTTGCAACCTTGAGACCCAGGCAAGTGCCCACTTTGGAAATATCGAGCAATTACAACAAAACAAAAAATAAAATTGGGACTTTGACATTGAGGAAGTATGTAAGAGGTTCCTCTTTGATAAAAGTGGTAATCTAAAAACTAGATGACAGAAGTTACTAAAGCTTCTCAAAGGAGCATGTCTTGTATATATCAGTGAAATTTGGGTTATTCCTGTATTTTATAAAACTAAATATTTTAGTAGAACGCAAAGGCTTAGTATCAATCTTAAGCCTTTGAATATGTCTTCCTCTATTGCCTCTGAGTTTATAGTTAGGAAGAGTATGTTCTTACCCCCACTTGATGTTATATATGTACATAAATCATCTATGTATTCTTCCTCTATTAGTTAGGTATTTGTATCTTACATAAACCTTATGTAGTTGCTTTGAACAGTGGTTCAATGGTTTCAGGAATAATGACTTCTTTTGATCGATATGGATACATTTAAACTAAAATATGTCTCATCTCATTTGTAAGAAATTTTTTGTTTGATATGTATCAATTTGAAAATCAAATTTAAAGTTAAAATTTAAGGACATTGGCACTGCTAGATGTCTCTGAGAGCAAGACAGGGCATAAGTGAGATTCTGTATTTATTGTTGCAGCTTGCTTTTAGCCACATAGCCTAATACCAGTATCTCTCATCTCAAAAATTATAAACTAATAGTTTTAAAAAATTACTCGTACTTCAAGTACTTTTTAAATGTGGTTTTTATGAAGTCATGATTTTGGTAATGTGATACTTGATTTCACAACTTTACATTTCACCTGTTGACAACAAAAACTCTGTTACTGAGAACCTAAATTCCACCCACTGGTTTTTCCAGAATATTTGTAGAACTTTCTCAACAACTAAAAGTTGCCAACCCAGTTTTGGTATGTAGACCTCCCAGCTAGCCGGAAACAAAGCAAAATTTAAAATCACTCCTGTATTGCATAACTGTGAGTTCATTCTGATACTAAATCTTAGTTAATGATTTTAGCCAGAGTTTTATCTCCTATTATGATGTGATAATTTAAGTTTTCTTCTAAAAGGATATGCGGAAAATGATTAAATTTCACTGTTACAGCTTTTTGGTCTAGCTACTCTATAGGTTTTTTAAATGGATATATCTAAGCAGTAGGGAACTTTATTATCTCATGGTTCCTCACACACACACACACACAAGCACACATATATATACAGATATATGTATATATATATATATATATATATATATATATATACATATATATATATACATATATATGTAGTATACTTTAAAGTATCTCCTTTTTCTCCTGAGGTAGCCCTTGATGTGGCAAACATTTGTTAAGAACTCTTCATGCCAAACACTGGTCTAATTTCTCCTGCTAAAACACTAGTTTTTACTTTACACAGGACAATTATAAATCTGCTTGGAGGGAGCTTTATGATATTAGGTAGTGAAAAATAGTACCAGAGAAGAAAAATAAGGTACTTAAGACATTAAGGCAAAGCTCCCAACTAGACTAGATAGAGCAAGGGGAGTTGTAGTGATGTTCTTCTGGGATTTAGAGAATGTTAGCATGGCCACTGTAGGTGGAACAGGAGAGAAATGTTGCAGACAGGGAGGAAAAAGAAGGATATTTCAAGAGAAGAAGAAAGTTACACATTTGAAAATGCTTGTGTCAACAGTTTGAGAAGAGAAAATGGAGAGATGGAGCTGCATTGGTAAATCAGGTCTGGGATATGTTCTGTGACTTACCAAACCATAAAGCAACATGCGAGGAATAGTATTTAAAGGAACTCTGGAAATTCCTCTCTGCCTTTATTAATCCTCCCCAGCAGTAGAATTATTCATTTAGGTTTTACATAGCAGATGCAACACTTCCAGATATCATAATGAAACTCTCACACTTTTTTTTTTTTGTCCGTCATGGGGCCTGAACTCTGGGCCTGGGCGCTGTCCCTCAGCTCTTCAGCTCAAGGCTAGCACTCTACCACTTGAGCTACAGCACCACTTCCAGCTTTTCCTGCTTATGTGGTGCTAAGGAATCTAAACCAGGGCCTTGTGCATGCAAGGCAAACACTCTACCACTGAGCCACCTTCCCAGCCCCAAATTCTCACACTTTTTGCACATTGTTGTAATGGTGCTGCATTCCTTCCAAGATGATCCCCAGAAATTGGGATTAGCACTCAGGGCCTTTTGATGATGTGCTGGGAGCAGAGGTAGTTAGATAGCCAAGAAGTTAGAGTGCTTAATGGAGAAAATCCAGAAATATGACATGAGGCAGGCCAATGGATGTGGAAACAAATAAAAAATAATCATGTCACCAGGTCTGTCAGCCCTGCCCCTCATATTTCTCATCTCCCCATCATGGCATATAGGGTTTGGTATCCATGTTTCTACAGATAGGAGATACAGGGTTTATGGGACATGAAATGTTGGGTTTATAGGATATCTTTGTGATCTATTTATGTAGAAAACAGAATATTTGAAATATAGATGGCTTCATTTGCCTCAGTAGCCATTCGTATGGAATGATAGTATTTCATATGATGTGAATAGGTATTTTTTCTACTGAATAAACTAGAATGTTGTGATAGATTAGCAAATAAATATTCTAATAGAGTAGAACATCGAAGTTTGGAACACTTGGAATGTTTCCTAATAAAAATAAAAATAATAATTTTGCATTCAAAAAGGTTCTAGCCATAGTTTATTTTTCTGAAATGTTCCTGAAGTTTACAAGTGAAAACAATTCATGTCACTGACCTTTGCCCATCAAGAGCAATTCCCAAGTGGCCAGGGCCACAGGTATTACGCAGTCTGGAATCTGAGTTTTTGCTTTGCCATTCATTACCATGTGACTGAATATAACACAGTTTCTTCCTCATTTTATATTACAAATAATGTATTGAGAAATCTTGAGAGGTACATTTAGTGGTTTGATTGTTTTTGGTACTCATGTATACCTAGCATATGGTACAGTTTCATGCTTAAGAGTTTTAAGCTGGGAGCTGGTGGCTCATATCAGTAATCCTAACTACTCAGAAAGCTGAGATCTGAGGACTACAGTTTGAAGCCAGCTAGGGAAGGAAAATTCATGAGACTATTATCACTGATGAATCACCAGAAAGCTGGAGGTGTAACTGTGGCTTAAAGTAGTATAGTACTAGCCTTGAATGAAAGAGTTCAGGAATAGCATCCAGGCCCTGAGTTCAAGCTGCATGACCCACACAAAAAAAGTTTTGATCAGATCATCTTCATGTTGTAGTATGCTACTGTTAGCATGTGCCATACACACACACACACACACACACACACACACACATACACACACAAACATACATATATATTTGCCGGTCCTGGAGCTTGAACTCAGGGCCTGGGCACTGTCCTTGAGCCTCTCTGTGCTCAAGGCTAGTGTTCTACCACTTGAGCCACAGTGCCACTTCTGGCTTTTTCTGTTGATGAGGTACAGAGGAATTGAATCCCAGGATTCATGCATGCATGCTAGGCAAGTATTCTACCACTAAGTCACATTCCCAGCCCATGTGCCTTATATTTGTAAAAGCATTTTTCTGTATATCAGTAATACTGGCTTAGGACAGACAATTTTGTAAGTGTATATTAACAATGTAGTCAGAAGAAATAAAGTGTTAAAACCAACATGCTAGACTTTTATATAATAAATATAGATGAAATCATCATTAAATTTTGCTTTTTTTTTTAACCATACTTAGTTTTTGTGTTAAATATCTGTGTTTGTTGAGGTTAGCAGAGAATAAGCAGAATCTAATAGAAGTAAAATAATGAAATTATTACTTTACTGGTACTAGAAAAATAACTTTTGCCAGAAATATTAACCCTTTACCAAAAAAAAAAAGACCTTTGTTTTAGGTGGAGCAGGAGCTCTCCTTTAGAAGTTGTTTTTTTTTTTTTTTTTTTGGGTCCAGTCGTGGGGCCTGAACTCTGGGCCTGGGCGCTGTCCTTTAGCTCTTCAGCTCAAGGCTAGCGCTCTACCACTTGAGCTACAGCGCCATTTCCGGCTTTTTTCTTTTTGCATATGTGGTGCTGAGGAATTGAACCCAGGGCCTCATGCATGCAAGGCAAGCGCTCTACCACTGAGCCACCTTCCCAGCCCATCTAGAAGTTTTAAGAACATCATCTGAAGCTTCTTTAAAATGGCCTTCCTTTTCCTGTTATATAGATAATGAAAAATCAGCACAGATAAGATTGTGTTTTTTGAGAATGAAGAATATTTCCTTGTCCCTGAAATGAAAGGAATGAGATTAACTCATTAAGCCTTTTCTATTGTTTGCATTTGGAAACTTGCAAAAATTTCAGATATTTACTAAGCTTTATTTGTTAGAGATTAAGACAAAGACTTAAGACAAAGGCCTAGACCTTCAGTCCATGAACCAGAAGAATCATTCATTGGGAGCAGAAAATTTTGTGGAATCAAAGAATTGCTAAAGAAATTGTATTTACTTTAGTTTTATCTACTATAAATTTATAGATATCATTAATATTTTAGCCACAATTGTATAATTAACTGCAGTTTTTTGACTATGTGAATATAATGTCATGTTTATTTTATAAGAAACAATGACAAGGTAATTTCAAAAACATAACATTACCTTCACAAAGGAAAGGAGCACCAGCTTACATTTAATGGCTAGGGAATTACTGTTAATTTTCTTAGAATAATTTTTGTTTTTTTAAAGGTATACTGTATTTTTTAAGTGAAACTTATTTCCTTGAGACAGGAAAATATTTTTTTATCTTACAAGAAACATAAGCTTAATTTTACAATAATCATTAGAGAAGCAGTGGTAAATTCACTTTTCAGGATTATTTCTGCTTTTTTTAAGACAGAAATCAATTTAGACTCAGAGCTAATTATCCCATATAATTATTGACAACACTGAATACTTAGAAGCTACAGTTTACCCCAAGTTGGGCTTACCCCAACTTGAAGCTTGACAAATGAGTCTACAAATAAGGATAGATGAATTAATTAAATAACTGACACATATCCCGTAGGATTCCTTAGAAGAGTAAACTTAGGCAGTAAAAATTATTCAGTATAGATTTGAATTCACACTTGAACAGTGAATATACAAGTATGTAATTAGGGGGATATTTTTGTTTTAAAAAATGCAGACATATCTGATAAACATCTTGTTTCCTCATTAGTATACTCTTGATAATTAAAATGTTGTGAATTTGTTCTTTTGAAACTGAAACTTGAAGGGCAGATTGACATATAAATACATGGTTAGGTTGTCACTGATGTCACTGATAGGAAGGATTATATCTCAGTAAATGCTACCTTGGTCATCATTTGGTTAAACCCATATATGTGTTTCTTGCTTCATCTTTGAAGTTTTCATGGTTCATCATAATTTCTGTCTCTTCTCTGCAACTTGCCTTTAAAACTGACACATGAAAAACATAATCTAACAGACTAGTTGTTTTATTACTGATTTCGTACAAAAATTTAACTACTGAAGAAAAATAAAATTTCAAATACCATTTACAATTTAAAACACATTTAATTGAGAAATATATTAGGAGTTAATGAGACATGGGTGGTATCTGAATAGAAACTCAGAAACATTTAAGAACAATTTATTGCTATATGTAAAAAACTATAGGAGGAGTTGGATTTTTAATCCACTAAAATTCCTTTTAAAGCTTTACCAAAGGCATGGAAAGGACTTACGTTAGAAAATGTTCTGTTTCTGATAAGCTATAGTGGCACATCCCTGTAATCCCACCACTACGAAGACCAAGGCAGGTAGATCCTGGGTTTGAGGCCAGTCCAGACTACATAGCAAGCTCTAAGCTGGACTAAATAGCAAGACTTTGTCTTAAAAACACAAACCAAAACTTCTTCCAGACAGATACAGACAGATCATTTGGGCATCTGTGTTACTTTTTATTATATGTGATCAAATACTTGTCATAAACAACTTAAAGAGAAAAGATTTATTTTGACTGAGGTTTCAAGGTGTCAATCCATCATAGTGAATCAAGGGTGAAGGGGGGTGCAGTAGAGCAGAGTAGTTCACAGGAAGCAGAGAAAAGAAGATACAGGTAGAAACCAAGGTAAGATACAACCCTCCTAGTGACTTGCTTTCTTCAATTAGGTTCCACCACCTACCTTTCACCACTTCCACTAATGCTGTCATTGTATGAATTACAGCAAGAGGAAAACAATATCAAGGGATTCATTCTTTCATTAGCTCAAAGTCTCTGTGATCAGGTGCTATCTGGAAACATCCTCACAGACACCGCAGGAAGTAAACTTAATACCCTATGTGTTTCTTAATTCACTCAAGTTAAAGATTACCACTACGCACCAGATAAATGTATGGGAATGGAGAGGGAACACTGGCAAATGTGAGACTCTATCCTGAAAGTCAGAATTCTTAAGGGAAACCATCTGAGATGAAAGCCATAGCTATGTGTTCAAAGTACTGGAAATTTTTCCGTGTGTGATCATTGTTCTGTCTTCTGCCCTTCTTTCCAGTTCAACTGGTTAGTTTCTAGTAGGATTTGATGATAGAAGAATTTGCTTTTAAAGTTTCATAGCATAACTTAAAAATAACCACTTTTAATCACTACACATAGATGATTACAGCTAAGATGGAGATATACACAAATATCCTTATATTTGTGTATATATACTTAGCATTTTTATTTCATTTCATTTTAATTTTATTTTTTGCCAGTCCTGGGGCTTGAACTCAGGGTATGGCTACTGTCACTGAGCTGCTTTTGCTCAAGACTGTGACTCTACCCCTTGAGCCACAGTACCACTTAGAGCTTTTTCTGAGTAGTTTACTGGAGATAAGAATCTCACAGACTTTCCTGTCTGGCTGGCTTCAAATGGCAATCCCCAGATCTCAGCCTCCTGAGTAGCTAGTATTAGAGGTATGAACAGGCACCTGACCCCATATATTCAGCATTTTTAATTACTAACCTGGCAGGTGTGTCTTCAAAAACTGAATGAATGTATTCAAAGGAAGAAGATTCCATTCTATTTTTTGCCTATTAGTTTAACCTTTTGAAGTTGATTTTATATGAGGTAAACATAGTACATTTTATAAACTCTACTAGGAAATGTTTATAAGGTTTTTAAAATAATGACTTACCCGGGGTATTGGGGAGTTTTAAAATGCTGGTATAAAATCTCCCATATAATGTCTAAATTTTATTATCTGTTATTTTTTCAGAGGGAGGAAGAAATGCCAGCATTTCAAACTACTTTTTTCAATCTAGAATCAAAATTGAAAGAGGTTGCCTATGAATTTGTGATTAATCATACTATTACAGTTAATAAAATCCAGTTGTTCAGAGTAATTTAATTAAATCTCATTTCTTAATTTCATTGAGGCAAAATAAGTATTCCAAAATAATTTCACTTAATTTTTGGCTTTATTTGCAGCAGATTTGCTTTCCTTGCCATGCTTGGTTGGTGCTAACATTGAAAATAGCCAGGATTCTCAGGTTCATACCAACCATCAGTGAATGAAGAAGTAGGCTAGATGATCTCTGAAGCAGATCATCTCCACATAAATATGTTCTTATATGGAGTGAGGAAGGCAGGGATTAGAATGGATGTCAGGAAGACGAGAAATCCTATCTGCCTAAGAACAACTCACCAGAATTCTGGCTTTGTTACATGTACAACCAGGAATCTGAAATGTGGGAGATGATTGGGGAATTTTTTTTTGTTTGGCTGTTTTTTTTTGGGGGGGGGAGGACTGTTGTTGTTGTTGTAGTTGTTGTTGTTTTGGTGCTGGTTGTGGGATTTGAACTCAGAGCCTAGGTGCTGCCCTGAACTTTTTTGCAAAAGGCTTGCTCTCTACCACTTGCACCACAGCTTTTTCATGGTTAATTGGAGATAATAGTCCTGCAGACTCTCTTGAGAAGGTTAACTTTGAACTGTAATCCTCAGATCTCAGCCTTTAGAGTAGCTAAGATTACCAGTGTGAGCCACCATTACCCTGCAGAATTTCAGTATTTTTAAAAGAATATTAAATAAGAGAATGTATTCACAACTGGAAATGCTGCTAAAGCTAATAATGATGTTTCTATTTAAAGTCTGAGGTCAAGAGAGAACTTTGATTAAATATTAGCATAAGCATGAATATTTAGCATTTGTAAGCATGGATATTTGGTATTTGTTCTCCCACAAAATCTAGTAATCTTCATTGAGGGGCAAATGGGATTTTGAACTATTAAAAACAAACAGAAGGCCAGGGAACATGGCTTAAGTGGTAGAGCATCTGCCTAGCAAGTGAGAAGCTTTGAGTTCAAACTCTGATATTGCCAAAAATAAAAATATTAAATAAATAAATGAAAACATGAGGAGAGGAAAGATTTTAACAGCTGTGTAATGTTATGCAAATGTAATCCATAATCTATCAGTTATCAGCAGAATGGATCCATAGCAGACATAAGATAGAAATACTAGCAATTAGTGTTCTATGAAAATTAAGAACTCATTTTAGGGTTGCTTAGAGTGTTTGCTGACCAGACCTACCTGTCTCCTCTAGGCAAGAGAATTCTATATGGGGGGAAAAAATGATGCTCCTTATTCCCAATAGCTGCAAAAGATCTATAAACACAACATTTGAACTCTCCTAATGAAATACTTTATCATTTTCCAGCCCACAGTCCCATTTTATGCCCCCAAACTTTCCATCTGAGTTTAAAGCCTGTCTCCCTATTGAGAACTGGCAAGCTAGAAGCATGAGACCTGTGAGGAATGTCTACAGTGTGACTGTTAGGAGCAAACCGCACACCTGGAGAAAAAAAAGAAAAGTCTTGAACAAAATGCCATCCAAGAAGCAGGAAAAAAGAAATCTCTTAATTGTTGAGAGATCAGAAAAAGGATACGTATTTAACAAAAACTGGATATTTTAAACAGTTGGAACATAGAAGTTCTTTTAGAAACTAAACCTACTGCACAAATAAATTTAGTGGAATTATTGGCTAAAGATGAGAAACTTTTGGAAAGTATCAGCTTTTAAAAAGAAGAGTATAAGATAGGAAAGAACAAATTATTATTCAATGTTTGAGTGATAGCTAGTCCAGAAAAGGAATGAATGGAGTTGATTTAGGTGAGGTGGTGAGGAGATAAAAAGGGGGCTGAGAGAGAAAGAGAAGAAATTGATAGGTTAATGTGTTTGACCATAGTGAGTAGGGTTTTGTGCTTTGTATTAACAGGAATTAAAAGTTACTTAAACATGAGCCGGGCGCTGGTGGCTCACGCCTGTAATCCTAGCTACTCAGGAGGCTGAGATCTGAGGATCGCGGTTCAAAGCCAGCCCGGGCAGGAGAGACTGTGAGACTCCTGTCTCCAATAAACCACCAGAAAACCGGAAGTGGCGCTGTAGCTCAAGTGGTAGAGCGCTCGCCTTGAGCTGAAGAGCTGAGGGACAGCACCCAGGCCCAGAGTTCAAGCCCCATGACCGACAAAATAAATAAATAAATAAAATAAAATAATACAAAATGTCTTGTGGGCTAGGAAGATGGCTCAGTGGTTGAGTGCTTGCCTTGCATGCCTGAGGCCCTGGGTTCCGTTTCTCAGCACCACATAAGCAAAAAGAAAAAAGCCGGAAGTGGCACTGTGGCTCAAGTGGTAGAGCGCTAGCCTTGAGCTGAAGAGCTGAGGGACAGCACCCAGACCCAGAGTTCAGGCCCCACTACTGGACCCAAAAAAAAAAAAAAGGTAAAAAGTTACTTAAACAAATAACCTATATGATAATTATTTACCTGTGGGATAAGGAGATATTGCATATCTATAAACTACTTAGCTTTATGGTGAATCATATAGTGTAAGCACTGAATATTGATCATAATCCCCAAGCGGCCTATATTAGTCAGTTTTATTATCATTCACCAAATATCTGGTATAAAGAATATAAAGAAGAAAGATTTATTTTGGCTCACTGTTTCATAGAATTCAGTCCATGGTTGCTTGGCCCCATGCATCTGAATGAAATATAATGGTAGCACCATGTTGTTGAGGAAGCAGAGAGAGGGAGGGGGAAAGGAAAGGGAGAAAGAAAGACAGGAAAGGATCAGGGACCAGGTATAACCTTCAGAGGCACATCCCCATTGAACCTTCCTCCAACTAGACCTGATCTCCTAAAATTTCTAGGTTTCCAAAATAGCTCTACCTGGATGATGATCAAGTATTCAATATGTGAGTTTGTACAGGATGCTTCATATTCAAACCATAACATACAATCAATGGCCCTCTAAGCCTCATGACCATCTCAGTGCAAAACACATTTTGTTCATCTCCAGAAGTATTCAGATTCTTAATATTCCCAACATTGTTCAGAATCTAAATTCCAAGTCTTATGATAATCAGTGTAGACTTTTAGTCGTGAGCCCCTATAAATGAAAAGATAAAGTACTTTTAATATAAAATATCACAGAATGAACAATCCCACTCTAAAAACATAATAACAGAATTCCAGGGAAACATACGCCCAAAGAAAGAGCAAACCCCAGCAAGCCAGAACACTAACTTCTACAGTTTCTTATGTGACACCTGGGGCATATACTGGTGTGATGTAAGCTCCAACAGGCAGAGGCATCTCTAACATCTCTAGGTCTCCACTGCGGCTTATGCATCACCCTTACAACTTTGTCATCATCTTTTCAGAGACTGCCTGCAGAGACTCTGACCCCCGACATTGCCACACATTCCTGCCCTCCCAGGTTTGCATTTGAAATCATGGAGCCTTCCTGACCCCATAACTCTTGAATTGTGCATGCCTGCAAAACAGTATGATGTGTGGATGTTGCTGAACTCTGCTGCCAGATAGAAGAGTAGCCAGGTTGCCTTGAATTCAAGCTGTTGAGGCAGCTGAACCTGGGAAACACTTTCTGTACATATTGGCCACCTTGGAATTCTTTTCCCAAAGCAAGATTTTTTTCAAATGAGTGAAACTCATACCCCAGAGTCTCCCATAGAGGTGGGATCTGACCGATTCCTGAACTGCCTTTACGACTTGCTTCCTTTTCAAGTCCTTGGCTTCTTTGCAATATCTATAATCTCTCCAGAAAACCATGCTCTCCTGAACTCCAACTTGACACAAACCTTATTTCCAAACTACCAAGTTTTTTGTCTGCTTTGCTTTTGCTCACAAATTTTAATTGGCTAAAAACAGTCAGTGATAAAAACAGTGCTACAACCTAAATGCTATATTCTCTTAAAATATCTGCCAAATGAAGTGCTCCTTTGTGCTGAAAGTCAACTTCACTCAAAGTCATAAATAACACACAAAATCTTAGATGAATTTTCTTTTGGCCAAAATGTAACACACATGACCTCTATTCCAGTTTCTAATATAGCTCTTACCCTTGTCTGAAACCTTCACTAGCCACATTCCTATTGGTGTTCTGCTCTTCTGAGCTTCCACCAGAATCACCCACTAGGTTCTGCTTTTGGTATCCCCAGCTTTTCCTGCGCCATATCTTCTAGCACTTCCAAATTCTTCTGAAAAAGTAGTTTCAGAGGCTACTGAACTACATACATCCTTAGGTTTAGTCACAGGAAGAACTACATTTCTTGGTATCAATTTTCTGTTAGTCATACTTCGTGTTGCTGTGACCAAAAATACCTGACATAATAAAGAGGAGGAACTGTTTATTTCATTAAAGTTTCGGAAGCTTTATTACCACCATGATAAGGGAGGGTGTGGTGGTGGAACAAAGTAGCTCAAATGTACAGAGAAGGGACCTAGGGAGCAGGTACTCCTGGAATCTCCTGCCAGTGAATCCCACGTCCTAATGTTTTCCCAACCTCCCAAAAGAATGCCACCAGCTAAGAACCAAGCATTCTATAAATGAGCAGCCTGCTGTGGGGTGGGAATTTCATATTCAAACCTAACACTGTCATAGAACAAGATGTGTGATCTGTGCATATAGGTCACATAACAAACCTCCTGCATAATAGTCAATCAATAGACTGAAACATAAAGTGATTCATATTCAGAAACATGACAGAAGAAAGTCCTCAAAGAATGAAAGATACTCATCTCTAGGGTGACAGGATCAGGTTGGGAGGCATGAGAAGAGGCTATTTTTCTTCTGTAAATTATAAGCCTTTGAGTACTGTTTTGGTGGTGTTGGGATTTGGTGAAATCTTGAAGAGATGAGATGTAGTGGGAGGTCTTTACATCATTAGGGGGTAGAATTTGTTTCCTTGAAGTTTATTAATGAGACCCAGGCTCTTCACTACCTATTCCCTGGTAAGAAATTATTGTTTCACCACATGCTTCCACCATAATAATGCTGCCTTGACATAGGTCCAAAGCAACAGGCAAGTCATTTATCGGCTGGAACCTCCAAAACTGTGAACGAAAATAAACCTTTTATGAGTTTATTATCTCAAGTTTCAGTAACAGAAAGCTGACTGCTGCAAATACCACCTGATTGTTGTAGCTCTGAGCATGTTTTAGTTTAATTTAAAAGTTAAAGCAGAAGGCAAAGCTTTGTTTTGCTTTTAGCAAAGTATAGCACATACAGCTTCTTTGTGTTGTTTTTTTGTTTATGTTTATATTTATCTCGTAGCACTGTGTTTGAACTCAAGGCCTTGTGCTTACTAGGCAAATGTTCTATTACCTGAGCCATGTTCTCAGCACCCGCCACTCCCCCCCCCATCCACCACCCAACAAAGTTTGGGTTTGGGGTTTGGGTTTTTGTTTTGGGGTTTGGGTTTTTGTTTTGTTTTGTTTTTGTTTGTTTGTTTGCTGGTTGTGGGGCTTGAACTCTGGGCCTGGGTGCTTTCCCTCAGCACTTCTACCACTTAAGCCACAGCCCTACTTCCAGTTTTCTGGTGATAAGAGTCTCACAGACTTTCCTGCCTAGGCTGGCTTTGAACCGTGATCCTCAGATCTCAGCCTCCTGAGTAGCTAGGGTTACAGGCATGGTACCTGGTTACTGGTACCTGGCTCCAACAAAGTTTTTATACAACATACTAAAGTCACAGTACGAAGAAGGTAGAGTGCACAGATGGGCAATTTGGATTTTATATTTGGATACTTTACATTTGGATTTAACTCATGATCAGACATCCTAAGCAATCAACCTAGTCCAGAGCTTGTTTTAGTGCTGTGATGTTGCTGGGTCTAAATTCTTCATAATTTAGGGACAAGAAGCCCCACTTGTTCTTTTGAGCTAAGCTCTGGAAATTATGTAGCCAGGCCTGCTGTAATGGATACATTGTTTGGATTCTGGCCTGAGTGAGGTTGCTACTACTTCCTATGACCCTGACCTTCTAGTGGCCTGTTGTTTTCTGTACCCAGACAGACTGATAAGTCCACAAAGACTGCAATACACTGACATCCATCTCAAGCATTTGAAAGTCATACATTGCCCAATACCCTAGACAGTTGTTCAGTGTGTTTTATGGATTAATGTTATGTCATTTTCAAACGAAAATTTGGCATGGGAAAGGTTATGTTAAATTCTGAACTATGTAATAAGTGGAATCATTTTCACAGAAAAGAATGTCAGTATGTAGAAAGCTAAGCTTGAGACGTCACACTTGTAGCAGCAGAAGGATGTTTAAATTGATGTCCAGATTGGAAAGTCTAGATTAGTCAGTCACCTTGAGCTGTGGAGAGACATTACTTCTCCCTCAACCAATAACAAGGAATAAAATGTTGCTGCTGTGAGACACAGACCAGGCCTCACTGGATCCTTATCCTGAGCAACGTTACTTGCTCATTTCTCAGGCTGACCACCACGTTGTAGTTTCCACACACACTAGTATGCTACTCTGAAAGGGTCTCCACTGTCTTTTCCAGCTTCAGTAAAAGATAATACTGTGTTACCTTCAAAGAGAAAGCAGGTTTTCTGGTTTGGTCACTAAGATGGTTTTAAAAAACAGTTGCCAAAGAGAGTGCTTAAAAATATCTCATGCCATGATAGTGTGGCAGAAGTCATTGTTCTGTCCCCAGAGTGATATATTTGAAGAGCACTGCTCAATTGGGTGTCTGTGGCCTGTACTGCTTCTGTTTGCATTATTTATAGGTGTATCTTACTTAGTCATTAAAATTGTTTCAGATGTCACTGTCTTCAAGATGGCTGTGTTAAGTACAAGGAAATAGGAAGATTAGCTAAAACTTCCTTTTTACATCTTGGAGAAAGCATTTTTGTAAAGAATTACCATACTGTCGAAGGGAACATTAATCCAGATGTGCCACAGAGTAGGAGGTAAAGCCCAAGAAGCAAACAAAACCCATGAAATAGCTTGAGGCTTCCTTCTTCCCCATGTGTAATGGCTCTAGATGGCCAGGATCTGACCCACATTCCCATCACTGGGTGAGACATTAGAATACAGGCTGTAGCAAGATAAGTGCTGTTTCAGTGGAAGTTCAGAGTCTAGGGAGTTAAGGGAGAAGTTAAACAGTTGCACATTGAGTTAAAGACTTAAAGTGAAGAGTTCAAGGTGTCCTGGGGATTTAAAAGAAGAAGGTAATTTAGATTGAGTTCAGGACATACTGTTTTTGAGAACTGATTGTAAGCTGAAGCCTAAATAATTTGTCAGGATAGAGATAATTATGAGTACAAAAATAGAGCATGTGAAGGACACAGAACAGTGAACTGTGTATAAGAGAAATCCAATAGATGCAGTGCCCCTCCACAGTATAGACGTAATAGAGTGGAGTCACATGGATCACACTATACAGGGAATAAATGGCCAAAGATGCCAAGACCAAAAACTTTATAAGACTTTTATTCTGAGATAAGGTCTCACTGCGTAGCCCAAGCTGACCTCTTAACTACTGAGCCTCCTGCCCTAGCCTCCCAAGTACTGGGATTACAGGCTGTGCCATCATTGCCTGGCAGAGATTTCCATTTCAAAATTATATACTCAAATAGGCACATGTGAAGTTCCTGTGTGATGTATAACATTCAGTAAATTCTCATTACATGATACAAGAGAATAGAAATCATCATTGTTATGTATCTGAATACTTTCAGCAAATATAAGTGGACTGAGGAACAGAATAGCAAATAAATCATCTGGTCATTAAATAAGAAAAAAATTCGTTTCAGGAATCAAAGAAAACTAAAATGTTTTACATATATTGTATTGTTTTCATGATAGGAAAATGCAAAAAAAAAAAAAAAAAGCAGTAATGCTCAAAGCACCTAATTCCTTTTCCTCTTGGGTGTTTTTACTTTACCTAATTGTACGATTAAATAGTTTGCATGTTAGAATTTAGAGAGCAAACATGGGAGATTAGTGTGAATCATCATTAGACATATTCCAGAATCCCTCATATATAATCATTGGTGTGTTTTGAATTACTCATTTTCTCGAGGAAAGTTTTTAGAAACTTAACTTTAAAAAAAATAGGAAAGAATTGCTAACCTGGCCTGCTTCGTGGTGATTCATTTCTTCTCCCATTTTGCTCCTTAAAACAACCAAAAAGCCAGATGTTTAGTTGCTTAAGATGAAAGCTGTTTCCTTAGAAATCCTGAATGAAAGAAAAAGTGCTTCACTAGAATGGCAAGGTCTACTTAGAAGGTAATCATGACCGGCCTCAGGCAATTGAAGGTTGCTCATAGCAACAGAGACCACTTGTAGATATACTAATTTCCTAAAATAAGCCTTCTCTAATAAGTGTGCCTGGAATTTTCCTGTTCTACTGTACCAAATGTTCTTTTTTTTCAATGACTGAATTGACCTAAATATATTCTTGTTTGGTAGGCTTGTAACCTGTAGATTACTTCTGTAGGCTTAAAAAATATTTCATTTCTATTGTGGAATCTTTTTACCTGCTGACACATTTTTCTTTGTTCTTTCTACAAATTTAAATCAAATTTAATGTTAGTGGTTTGATAGTAACTAGAAAAATATTTTCATTTTCTTATGGTGGGTTTAAGTGGTGAAATGAAATCAGTAACTTAATTGTTGACATTTTTTAAATGTATGTGTGCCAGTCCTGGGGCTTGAATTCAGGGACTAGGTTCTGTCCCTAAGCTTTTTTGTTCAGAACTAGCACTCTACCACTTGAGCCACAGATTCATTTATGGCATTTTGGTGGTCAGTTGGAGACAAGAGTCTCAAGAACCTTTCCGCTTTCTGGCTTTGAACTATGATTCTCATATCTCACCTTCCTGAGTAGCTAGGGGACAGGCATGAGCCACCAGCACCTAGGTAATGGTTGATATTTTTAAAGTAAAATTGAAATAAAGGGCTGGGGGTATAGGTCCTGGGTTCAATCCCTAGTACAAGAAGAAAAAGATAGGAAGGGAGGAGAAAGAAGGAGATTTCTAACATGTATGTATATTTATTGAGTTTTGGTTTATTATTGTTAATGACAGTATGAAATACTCAATGTAAAGCTGTGAAACATGAATCTAGAACTAGTATTTTGACTATTTTCTATTCTTAACTCCTTAAAGTAAAATTCATGAATGATTATCATAAATAGAAATCTGATCCTACAATTTTTCTTTTACAAATGGACAAGACATTATCACAAAAGAAAATTTTATTTATTCATTCAAATATATCCTAGGAGACATTTGTTTGTTCTTATTTACTTTTTTTTTTTTTTTAAGGAATTGGGTATAGCTTTATCAAATTTTTCCACTGTTAGATAGCTTAGGAGAAAGAATGCCATAATTAAATAGAGCTCTTCCATATCAGTAATGTCATAAGACTCCTCTCTTTGGGTTTTTTTTTTTCTTCGATTTCTTGCACCCAGTTTTTATATTTGCACAGGCTTGTAAAGACAGCCTTTGTAGAATTTTCTAGAGCAGCAATAATCTCCGTGGTTAAACGACAATTAGACAACTATAGTGGCTGCTTCTGTCACTCCCTCTTTACTTATGCTGTTTTCTGATTTTGCTGAGTTTTATGATTTTTCAAAAAATTTAAACATTTAAATATAGCCAGTGAAGGTAAAACCCTGGAGGGAGGTCAGAGGACTAGAACACTAGTTGCTGTTGTGCTTTGTGACACAAGGCAAGTTATTTGAGCTGCTGAGCCTAAACTCAGCCAGCGATGAAGGAGTTGGACTCGGCCATCTCCCCACTCTGGTTTTTGTTGTTGTTTTTGGTGCTGATCTTAGGACTTGAACTCAGTGCCTGGACACTGTCCCTAAGCTTTTGTTCTCAAGGCTAGTACACTACCACTTTGAGCTACAGCTCCATTTCCTGCCCCATCTGGCTTTGAATCTCTATCCTCAGATCGTAGCCATTAATTTAAAGTTTGAATTAAAGGAACAGGAACATTAATACAAACCAGACAAGACAGAAACTCTGATTTCTTTTTCTTTTTCATTTTTACCACAGCCTTGTAGTGACAATGCATTTGTCAGTTAGACTATCAAAGTGATTTATTTGGATCTGTGGTTTCTTTTGTTTTTGTCAGTATCCATGAATTAGTTACCTAACATTGGTCAAGAATACATCTTTTTCCTTAAAAAAAATAACTTTCAGTAGTTGTACAAAGGCATTTCCATTCAACACGTGAAAGAAAGAATCTTTTATGAGTAATCCTTCATCCCAAATTAATCAACTTACTTATAAATGATTTTGTAATCTTTCTGAAAATAGAACTTTGCTTTCTTTCTTTACTTTGACAGTTTCAGTTCTTTTTCTTCCTTCCCTTTTTTCCATTCACTACCTCTCTTTCTCTCCCGTTTTTTTTTTTTCCGCTCTTCATCAGTTCTATATCTTTCCAAACCATTCCTCCATGGAGGCTCTGTCCTTCCCTATAATCACAGATGTTCCAGGTCTAAGGTGAACTCTGGCTCAATCTCACCAGCCTACTACTCTATCCCCTCCCCACTTATTTTTTTCTACTCCACTACCTCTCCGCTTTAACTCTGACCCTCTGTAACTCCTCTAAGTTTTCTGGTCAATTTGTCAACACCCAGCCTTCTTATATGCCCCTGACTTCCTGATATTATATTCCTCTTAGAGGCTACTCCTTACTCCTTCCTGTATGCCCCATAATAGTCAATGAAGATTAGCTATGACAAGATTCTGGGCTCACAAAGAGAGGGGCAGGATTCTCCACACAGAGCAGTGCAAGAAGATAGGCCTTTGCCCTTTTTGTGGGGTTAGCCATGAGTATATTTTCCAAGTGTTCTATACAACTCACCCCATCTCTAGTATTTTAAATCAAACTTTCTGTGCTAATTTGGAAACTCAATCCCCAATTGTAATCCTGTGTCCCTGAGAAAATGTTAAGTTTCGAAGAACTAAGAAAAGAACTTTTGGAATACATACATCTTGTAAATAGTGACTGCTAGTTTCTCATAAGATACATTCTGCAGCTGCTCAAAGGGCTAGGTGTAGGGTTGGGGATGGGAGGAAAAGGGTTTTGATTGTTAAAATTTCTTAGAAATTTCAGCACTAAAAGCACTTTGTAATCATTTTAATTTATGTAATTATTTCATCTAAGTTTGCACATTTTAGAATTAATGACTTCTTGCAGAAAACCATGTATTTGAGCTATGTAAAATTCCGTAATTCTGTAGATCAGCAGCTGTATAACTCTGAAGAAGAGATTCCTTTTCACAGACATTTTTTATGGTATAGAAACTAATATTTTAATCCATCTTTTTAAAGACTATACTGAGACTCTGAATGTAGGATAGCTGGTCAGACTTAAACAGAATGGCAAGTCATGCCTAGTACTTTACTTTAGAGATACTTACATATTTTTACTTTTCAGAATATTACTTAGGATATTTCCTAACCAAGTCACAAGACTCTGAATGATTAAAATCATCCTTAAAGAAATGTCCTCTGGTTAAACTGGACTCTGTGATGAATGTACTCTGGGACTTGGTTGACTTTTGTGAAACCTCCGTCATTCAGGCCCTTTAAGATATACTTCAGTATTTTTCATAGAAAATGTATTATTTATATCTGAGGACCAAGAAATATCATTGTTGTTCTGCTTGCATCAGTAGTTTTATATAAGCCTTCTTCACTGATAAATTTGAGTCAGATTAATGAGTAATAATTCTAAAAATAACCTTTTGAAACTATTGGAGAGCGAAGGAAGTGGATATATAATTATGCTTTAAAAGGATACATGACTAAGGCACTCAAATACATTTCCTATGGTACGTAGAGTGGTTTTTTTCCCCTAGTTTAACGCAACTGAATGATTATTTTCTACATTCCATCAACATAGCATCATTAATAACATTAAACTTTGAAAAAAAGTGATACAGGGTTTGCAAAACAGAAAGACCAGAAGTTTAGCCAAAGGACTAAGAAGTTATTTTAAAATACAGGTACCAAATGACTTACCCAGCAAATTTTCTCACATTTTCTTAGTATGTACTTTCTCCATAATTAAAAATGAGTGCAATATTAAAAACTGTATTTATCAAAAAAGAAGAATTTGTCTCATTAAAACACCATGCTTTACATTCTTGATATGCCATAAAGTTTAATATGAAACATAAATATAAAACCTTGGCCAGTTGGTTTTATGTGTCTTTTGAAAACAGAGGCTGTCACTTAGGTTGTTTCTATAGTATTAGCTTTGATGTTTGATGTTTTATAACTCACATTATGTTATTTTTGTCGGTTGTGGGATTTGAACTCAGGACCTGGGCATTGTCCCTGAGTCTCTTTGTACTCAAGCCTAGAGGTCTATCACATGAGCCACAGCACCACTCCCCAGTCTTTGAATGGTTAATTGGAGATAAGAGTCTCATGGGGACTTTTCTGCCCTGGCAGACTTCGAACCATGATTCTCAGATCTCAGTCTCCTGAGTAGTTAAAATTACAGGTATGAGCCACCGGCTTCTAGCCACGTTATCTTTTTAACTCATGAAATAGGCATGATATTTCAATTTATTATTTCCTCCACAATGAGCAAATATTCAAGAAAGAACTTTAAAGTGATATTTAACCTACAAGAGTTCACATGGCTTCTAAACTGTCTTTAAACTACATTTAAATGAAGTTTTCATATTTCCTCGATTAAGTAGAAAATTCAAATTATATTGAAGAAATGTCAGTTAGTTCTTGTGTATAAACAGATATTTCTTAAGCATTTATACTTCTTTTTGTCTATTTTAAATGTTTTTGACTTCATACTTAATATAATAAAAGACCCTGACTCTCATTTGAAAGAATTTGGAGCAAGAATATCCTGTTAACCAAAATTTCTGATGATTGTATTACACGATAGTTCTATTAAGGCTGTGTTGTACATAATTTTATTTTTTACTTTCCATGCTATAAAGAGGTTATATTACATTCACAAATAGACTTTTTAATGTCTCCATGTGTATATATTTAAATATTTAGGGAAGAAGGAGACTCTGAATGACTCACTCTGGAAAAGGGGGGGAGGGCAATTTTTAACTTTTCAAATAGCTTTCTTTCCTCTTCTCATTTCTTCATAGAAACTTGCCAGTTACTCTACATAAAAGTGTCCCTTTCTCTTAACTATCTCTGCTTGTTGCCAAGGTGTAAATCAGAAAGCCCAAGCTTCTTTCTCCCACTTCATAAACAAGACTCCGTTCTGCTTCAGACTGTTTGGAGGTCTGCCAAAGTTGTCATGATGATGTCAGTTTACCAAGAATGTTCACATTTCTCATGCTGTGTTCCACATTCCCTGACTCAAGCAAATGTCCTTTTAGAGCTCACTGAAGTTTTAGGCTTAGATTAAAAAAGCATGCCTTGTATTCAGTCCTTACTCTTCATATGCTACCTTTCCAAAATCAAAGGTTCATTTTCACAACATGTCATTTTACAAACCACCTTCACACATTTCATATTTGTTGACTAAGAAAATATAAAACAATTGAAAATTGATCAGATAGTATAATAAGGTTTTTTTAAGTTTAGCATTCTTCCATTCAGCAAATATATGTGTGTATACCTATATCTCTTATTTACTTGGAATATATTGTTTGACTTCAGCTTTTTCATTTTGCAAATAATAATATATCTGTTTTTGCAAAGTGGTTCCTATTT
Source organism: Dipodomys spectabilis (assembly GCF_019054845.1). Classification (NCBI taxonomy): domain Eukaryota; kingdom Metazoa; phylum Chordata; class Mammalia; order Rodentia; family Heteromyidae; genus Dipodomys; species Dipodomys spectabilis. The sequence continues at coordinate 12,810,151 of NW_024870701.1, read as the reverse complement.
TTAGGAGAAAGTACATAGTATATATCAAATTCTCAGATATCTTACAGTATTTCTTGGTTCGTGGCTACCTCATTATCAGCCACTAGGTAATTATTTCTAGTCACTAAAAAAGATTTTGACATACTAAAATTAGACTGGAAATTTTCTGATAATATGAGGGACATGTCTACAGTTGGAAGGTTTAGTTTAGGCTTTGTTTTTTATCTTGTCCCAATCAAATTAACAGATGTCTTATGGAAAATTCATAAGTCCATGATGATTTTGGTCTACCCGACATTTAAACTGTGTGTAAACTCAATTTTATGGACCTTAAGAGAACAAAGCTTACAATAAAACCTGTTTTGTGTCTGTTGCGTTTGAACTGGTTATCTCACGTGATTCAAAGCAATGTGCAGAACTGTAGTACTGAAATGGCCCTAACAGAACCTTGGAAGTAAATTCTAGATAACTAAGCGATTCTGGACACTTCTGCAGGTTGGGAAATTGAATGTAAGTATGACATACTTGTAAAATAATGATCATTGTAAATAACCAGTAAATATCAGTATGTTTGAAGCCAGGCTCCAGTAACTCATGTCTCTAATACTAGTTTCTCAGGAGGCTAAGACTTAAGGATTTTGGTTCGCAGCCAGGCAGGTAAATCCAATTTGACACTCTTATCTCCAGTTAACAAGCAAAAAGCTGGAAGTTAAGGCATGGCTCAAGTGGTAGAGTCCCAGCTTTGAGTGAAAAAAGCCAAACAAGAGCATAATGCCTGAGTTCATTCTCCAGTAGTTGCGTGCACATATGTGCATGCATGCCTCCCCCCCCCAAAGCATATTTGCAAGGATGTGTTACAGCTAATGAGTACTTATGACCAAATTAGACTAAGAAACAAATATCAGTATATATTTACCTTTTAAGTATATTTGATTATATTTTGATTTTTGATTAGATATATTGTATATTCATTAAAAAGGGAGAATTTTCTTGACTATTAATTTTAAAAGTGGCCTCAGCTGACTTTCATAGGCTCATATTGGACATTGCCTGGTTTTTTCATTTCTTTTGCAATAAGGAGAGTTACAAAAATTTTTCTTTTAATCACTAAGTTTGTGTCATTCAAGAAAATGGAACATCTTGAGATGGAGGAAAACCCTAGCCCTTCTGTCCTTTATTCTCATTGAGCAGCATAATGACTTTTGCTGAGATTCCAATTCATAAATTCAAACCATTGTGAGTTTTAGGTTTAATCCTACTAACATTGCTCTATACCAAATATATATCATTTTGACAATTTTTTAGAGCATTCCTTTGTGGCTTTTTATAGAAATTTCAAAACAGTTAAAATGAGTTAAATTAAAATCTAGTTGAATACAGAGATTTTTTTAAACTCTATTTTAAGAAATAATTGCAGATTCTAAAAGTAGTTTTCAAATTAGCAAGGAAGCCTCAACCAGTGTTTCAGTCTCATCTTAGAAGGCTCAGTGTGTTCTCTAGAATTTCAAGAGTTAGTTTCCACAGCTAGAAAAGGGCCTGAACTCCAGAAAGTGTCAGATTGATTCATGACAATGACAGATCAGATTCAAGGAATTGCTTAGGATGTGTTTATCCATTGGAATACCATAGAGATTTTTAAACAAATGAGATATAGTTTGTTTATCATAAAAGAATAGCCAAAACTGGCTATTGAGCCACAGGCCAGTGTACTGTTTTAGATAATACTCTTGTCTCTATATGAATGGGAAATGTCTGTTTTCTTCCATGTTTTTTTATTTTAATTATTTTTTATTTATTTGGTGCCAAGAACTCAAACCCAGGGCGGCCACATTCCCAGCCCCTCTTCCATATTTATTAAGCAAATATATGTTTCCATATGTTGACCTAATGTTTCTGTGATTTTGAGTTAAAAGGGTTGCTGTTAATATTATGTAGCTTTTTTGTTCTTTATTTTAAAGTAGATGTACAAAGGAGTTTCAATTCCACAAATCAGATTATAAGTACAGTGCATCTTCATCAGTGATACCTGCTCCATTGTTTTCCATATTTTTCCTAATTCATATTGTATATCTTATAGCCTTTTCTAAAGTAAAAAGGTCTCCCTTTTCCTCTGTACATGTGTTTCCTAATTGGCAACTCATTTTTTACTATCCAATTTATGTATATGTAATTCTGCAGTTCACCTTTTTTAAAAATCACTTTTCTAAAAAGAACCTCGGGGAAGGTAGGGAGGGAAGGGATGGTAGGGGGAAAACAATGGAGGGGGTAACAATGCTCAATAGGAAGTGTACTCATTACCTTGCTCATATAACTGTAACCCTCTGTATAGTATCTTTACAATAAAAAATTTAAAAAGTCACTTTTCTAAATTTGGTTCTGTGTAATATTTCTCTTGCCTTTTATTTCTAGTACATTCTCCAGATTGTTCCATTTGCTCACAAGCAGCCAACTAAAACACTTGTTCAACAAGGGCAAGAGGTTAATTTCCTTCACTATAGAGCATTGCTTGCCATAGACCAGAGTTGCACTATGATTATTTTCCTTCTTTTTGATAGTGGTACTGGGGCTTGAACTCAGGACCTCATGTTTGTTAGGCTTGCATTCTACTACTGAGACATGCCTCCAGTCTTTTGCACTGGCTGTTTTGAATGAGAGAAAGAGTGAGATGTCTGGAGTATAAGCCTACTATTTTACACTTTTTTGCCATATATGGATGATAGGTATTCACTACTACACCTAGCTTCTTCCAAAAGATGGAACTTCACAAATTTCCTTCCTCCCTGCCTGCCTCCCTGCCTGCCTCCCTGCCTCCCTCCCTGCCTCCCTCCCTCCCTCCCTCTCTCACTCCCTCCCTTCCTTCCTTCCTCTCTCCCTCCCTCCCTCCCTTCCCTCCCTCCTTCCTTCCTTCCTTCCTTCCTTCCTTCCTTCCTTCCTTCCTTCCTTCCTTCCTTCCTTCTTTCCTTCCTTCCTTCCTTCCTTCCTTCTTTCTTTAATTTTGGCCTGAACCAAGTTCCTCCTGATCTCACCTTTCTGCATAGCATGGGTGGCAGTAATGCACTACTGCACCCAACTATGACTTCATAGGGGTTTTCAATAACTTTTTGCACAGGCTAGCCTCAAACCATGATACTCACGATCTACTCACTATCTCAGCTTCTCCAGCAGCTAGGACTACTGATATGAGCCACTGTGCCTAACCTCTTATTTAATTTTTAACAATTGTTATCTTTAAGTAGTTGTACAAAAGAGTTTCAATTCAACAAATCAGCTTATAAGTAAAAAGCTTCTTGATCAAGGTAACCTCATTTATCATTCCTTTTTCTTTTTTACAATGGTCTTGTTACTAGAACATTAATCTTGTCCTTAATTGCCCTAAAATCATTTCCTTTTTATCATTTCACGTTTGCAGGTAGTATTTGAAGATATGTTTCTGTAGTTGTACACAAATTAAATATCTCAAGCCTGTCTGTCTTGGGGAGGATTTATATTCAGACTTCTCTAAATTTTGTTTCCAGACAGGATGTAGTATGAACAAAACAGAGACTGAGGGATGGATTGAATTGAGCTACTGCTAACACAGTGTCTCATCTCTTCTTGTTCTTCCTGGTGATCAACCTCTTTTCCCTTTTGTGGGAAGTTCTTTTCATATATGAAGTTCAGCTCTGCTTTATAAACATTTTTTAATGTTAAGCTTGTGCTTTGGGAATCTTACTCAACATCCTTACATTAGATCCTATAAAATTCTCCTAAATTCAGTGACTCTATACCCTCTTCACTTTTCAATGTCTCACAGGACCAGGAGTCATCATTTGGTTAACAGAACAATAAACCGTTTGTTCTTTTATCATCAAAGGAGAATCCAGATCCTTGGGTTGTATTCAAATTTTATTTTTATATATGATCTAAAACAAAAGGACCATCAGCCAAGGGTTGGGCACTTTTTTCATATAACAGTTCACCTTTTAGTGACCTCTCTCATTATTACTATGATCCACTTTATGCTGATGAAACTCTTTCAAAATACTTACAGTCCCAAGAAAAGGATGTACAGGTTAATGATTTTATTTTATCTGAGGTTATCCTGGAATGTATTGTCAGCTTTAAAAATCTATATACTATAGATTGAATCCAGTGCCTTATACATGCTAGGTAAACATTGTACTACTTCACTAAGCCTAAACCCTTTTGCTTTGATTTTGTTATCAACTTTTCCAGGGCCAGCCTTGAATTCCAAGTACTCTTGCCTCTTCCTCCTGAGTAGCTGGGATTATAGACATGTGCCAGCATACTCAGCTTGTCAGATTTTAGTAAACATTAGAATTCATGTAGAATGACTTTAATTCAATCTCAGTTAAAATTAGCCCAGGGTCTGATAGGAAGTAGATAACATCTTAAGGGAGGGTACCTTCTGATGACCACCAATATCAACAATGGCATCAATACCCAGAAATCAAGCATTTCTAGATATTCAGGTCAAGTTTTAATCAGCTTGGTGATGTGAATCTCAGCTGGAAATTTATCAGTTACTTTTCATCCTGCCAGTCAAATAAGCAATTGCTTTTGGGGGAAGGTTTAACTGGAAACTAGCATTTCCAGAGCTTATTGCCAATACAACCAATTTGTCATTACCTTATCGATGTTGCAGAGACTTCTTAAAATCTTCCTTGTCTTTCAGTCTATTGGAAGAACTGAGAAACAGATCCAGTGAAGTTAATTTGTCCTTTATCTCCTTTCATATCATCAAATTTCTGTCCTACATCTTCACTGAATGATACCTCTATTAATAGTTTTTCGGTTTACGCTCCCAATAATACAGCTAAAGGAAATGTGATGGAAAAGATTTCTGTGGTAATTCTGGGTTCCTAACATTAATTTTCTAGTATGTAGACATTTTGCCAATTTGTAACCATCTTAGCCTTTTTGCAAATGAAAACTTTGTTCTTAATTTGTCCCCTAGATATTCCAGAGTTATGTGTTCTCTGCCTACACTTGATTTATTTATTTTACTTGCCTAGTTTGCTTATAGACTATGGACTGCTTTATTGTAGACTGCTCATAAACTTTCTAATCTGTGATTTCAGTATTACAGTTTATATAGACATACACTTTTTTCAATTGGCAGTGTTATATTTTGAAAATGCTTTTTTACATTAGAAATCTTTAAGCTTAATATGTTACCCGTATAATTTAATTTTCAATATATTATTCAAGTAATTAGGCATTTCTAGATTCAGCAAATTGATATTTATTCAGCGTAGTGAGCAGCTGTTTCTTTCCCCCAATTTAGCTTGATTAGACGTAATTATTGATAATCAGTGTTTATAAATCTGTTTTGTACCTTAAAAATCTGAACATCAATGCATCATCTGAATTCTTACTGGGCATTGAATCCAGAATCTCATGCATGCTAGCCAAGCACTCTTCCACTTGAGCCTTGTCATCCGTTCCTTCGGGCTCTTCTTTATATCTCCAGTTTTCCACATTGGCTCCCAGAAGACTAGTATCTGGCTTTGCCAAACCTAAGCAGGAGTGAAGTTACTTGTCAGTCTAATCCCTGATTTGGAGACACTTTAAAGCTGCTAAGTTTTGTGGGGAGAGGCCCACAGGGCAGATCAGGTTTCCACAGGAATGTAGCCTGTGCAGTCTAAGTCCAGTTGTATATCTGGGTCCAAAAAGATCCAGATTCAGAAGAAAGTCTGACAGCTGAGAACATCAGCCACACTAGGGAGGCAGCACCTTTCTGTAACCAGCATGCAGAGGTGAGATTAATTCCAGTTCTCAAGGTGGACATTTCCAGGACTTCTTCAGAAGTAGGACTTGATGAGAGCAGATGTGCACAACCTGTGGAAATCTGAGCTCTGGCAGAAAGAAGGAAAGAGAGAGAGGGAGGAGGGAAGGGGGAGAGAGGAGGGAGGGAGAGGGAGGGATGGAGGGAGGGAGGGAGGGGGAGGAAAGGACAGAAGAGAAAAGCAGAGGATGATATGTAGAGTGTTACTATGCTTACAAACCCAAGAAGCCTTCAGTGGAGGGAAGCAGGCAGCAGCCCACTGATCTCAGGCAGGGGAAGATGAGCTAGTCAGGGAGTTATTCTGATGATCCTGACTGCTGCGTTTAGGCTGCAGGAGAAGTGGGTGGCTTGCTGACAGTTGGCTGTGTATCTGGTTCCTTACCTGGATCTAGACAGTGCTGAAGATGGCAGCCACTGTTTCGAAAAATGTCAATATGTTATTCTAAACACACTCTTGAATGCATGAGGATCGATATTGGAAGTACAAAGATTTGTTCTTTTTTATTTGAAATGGCTTGGTTTGAAAGTATTCTTGGAAGACTCAACAAGGACGCTTTTCCTTCTGTTTGTCTCATGTTTTTTGTTTGTTTGTTTTCACCGGTTTCTGGCATTTTATTTAGGCAGGATACCTTCTAAAACTAAAAAAAAAAGTTATTTTGCATTATGTAGCAGAACAATTGATAATAAACTTACAAGTTTGTTGTGAGTAATTTGGGGCTATGGCAGCTTCCAAAGTTAAATTAGCCAATTTGTGCAGAATACAATGACCTTAAGAAATGGAGGGACTTGACAGTGAGTCCCAGAAATGGTGCATCATTCTTGACATTTCAACGCTGGGAGTGACTATACCTGACTTAAGCTCAAGTCACTGTATCTATAAATAATAACACACATGAAATGTTTCCGTATAAAGGAAGCATAGAAAAAGACATCAACGGGGCAAAAGAAACTGAGGTTGGAGGGGGTTGGTGAACATCTATGACAATATGTAGTAATCTCCCTTTTGTGCTTACAACGTTTCCTTAGCTTCGGTTCATATAGCACTTGCTTTGTCCCACAGACATTTCCAATATATGCTATCCAATTGTTCCTTTCAATTAGTATTACTAGGAGATGAGGAATTTGAGACAGAGACTGCCCTCAGGGAGCTTTGGAGACACAAAGATCGTCACACAAACAGTTCTGCAATAACAGTTGCTGGTATCTCCAGACTATGAGCTGAGATGTGGAAAAGGGCATCACAGACATGGGAGAGAGTATCAGCTGTCCTGAGAGTCACACCCCACCCTACCCCCTGCCCTGTTCTGCATCCCTGTTTCAAAAAAAAAAAAAGAGAGAGCTGGCAAGTCTGGATCATGAAAGGTTGTGTGTCATGCTAAAGAGGAGGTAGGTAAAGCCTGGAAAGGTATAAGGTAGGAACAAGGTGAGCCAGTGGGCATGTAGCAGCAGCATGGGTGATGGTACTAGCCTGAGGCAAATAGATTATTTAAGAGGTAAGTATAATAATCCAAGAAAGTCACCAGTGACAATGTGGTTCTGAGCTCTGATTCTCCTTAGTTGCTTAACTTTTGAGCCTTGTTTTCTTTATCTGAAAAGTACACGTGATGACAGTATCAACATTGAAAGGAGTTTGGGGTAGAAATGATACTTATCCAATACCCAATCCATAGTAAACTCTCAGTTAATAATCAGTATTACAGTACCATGTCTCACAGTCTCCTTCAATTCATGTTAACCAGAACAAACCATTTCTCTGCTGGCCTACGAAATTTGTGCTCTCCATTTCACTGTGATTGTCTGTCCAGAGACCCAGCCAACAACTCAGCAGAAGCCTGGACAGGTCCCTTTCCTCCTGCCCTAATGATGCTATCTCTAGCTCTTGCTGTTTTATCCTCAGCATAAGTCTGCGGTCTGTTCACTTCTCTTTACCTCCTGTGCAGCTGTTTGAGCACAGAGGATTACAGACAGGTTACAGGGACCTCTTCTTTGATTGGCCCTTCCCTGGCCCACCCACTCCCACTTCATTCTCCACTTTGGAATCAAGAGTATATAGATCTTGGGGCTGGGAAGTTGGCTCAATGGTAGAGCGCTTGCCTTGCATGCCAGAGGCCCTGGGTTCGATTCCTCAGCACCACATAAGCAAAAAGAAAAAAGCCTGAAGTGGCGCTGTGGCTCAAGTGGTAGAGCGCTAGCCTTGAGCTGAAGAGCTGAGGGACAGTGCCCAGGCCCAGAGTTCAGGCCCCACGACCGGACCCAAAAAAAAAAAGAGTATATAGATCTTTTCAAAACACAAATCTGTGTTAAAATCACCATGTTAAAGAAACAAACTTCAGTAACTTCCCTTTGCTCTTAAGATAAATATTAAGGTTCTCTAGGGAAACAAGCAATATGTGTCAATTCTATTTTGTCCAATTGTTTTTATGTGTCTGAGAACAGAATACCCTACACAAAGGTGTGTGACATACTTTATATTAATTATCAAAGAAAGTTGGACTTATATCAGTATTCAACAGAGACTGGACTGGAGGCAGGGCCCATTGGTTGCTTTTACTTGACAACCTGGAGTAAACTACTTCGGTCATGTCTAGGCCTTACTTGCTAACTTTGTCCTTAGGCAGTTACTTAAACTTTACTTTTCTCTACCTCTGTCATTACATGACAGCATTTAGCAAGTATCTAGAACCTAGCAAGAACTACATAAATGTTTGCTGCTCTTGTTATTTACTTTCTTTGCTATTGTTGAGTTGTTGCTATAAGCATGTTTTGCTCTTACAACACATTAAAGCTTCTTAAGCAATTTTCAAAGAAAGGTGAAGCAAACGGTCCAAGGGGTCTGGGTTAGATTTACAGTGTGTCTGGCAAGGCTTTATGTGACAGCCTCTGCTTCTATAGTAACAACTTCTTCACAGACTACTGTTCTTCCCCTCCTTTGTGAACTATGTCATGCCAAACTTCTCATTTCCTGCAGACACACTTCTGCTCATCTTTGAAGTTTCAGATAAAAGTTGCAATCCCATGGGAGGCTCTTTCTGGGCCCTTTACACAAAGTTTGATTGCTGTGAACTCATGGTACTTTTTCTTTAGAGCTTTTTCTCCTTGTCATCGTTACGTTTCTTCAAGTGATTAATAACAAACACCTTATGACCCCCATCACGTAACTAGAACCACGAAAGGACCCAAACTGTTTCACTCACATTTATATCCCTAAGTGCCTCACAGAGCTGTCTGCCAAACTAGGCTGAAAGGGGTGAAGGCAGGAGCAGGCGAAAGCATTCTCTGGTAGAGAATGAAGTCATGTGAATACCACAGCTAGAGGAAGTTACACTGGAGAGGAGGGGACCTGCTGCATTTATCAGGATATATCCAGGGCCATGTTTATAGAGTTAGTTATATTTTAGAGAAGTTAGCTATATTTTAGAGAAGTCATTCTACCTGTCCATTGTGATAGACAAGTAGAAAGCAGAGACAAACTGTAGCAGTGTAAATGAAAATTGCCCCAGGTCTGGGTCTAAGCAGCAGGGATAGAGCAGAGCAGCAGGAACAGCTTGAAGAAATAAGCAGATGGAGCACTTGGGAGGCGGAGGCAGGAGGATTGGATGTTCAAGTCCAGTCAGAAACCAGGAGGATTGGATGTTCAAGTCCAGTCAGAAACCAGAGGGAGGGAGGAAAGAGGGAAAAAAGGAAAGGAGAAAGAAGAGCAAGGAAGGGAGAAAGGAAGGAAAGAAAGGATGGAAAGTAGAAGGGAGGGGAGGGAGAGAAGGGAGGGATGGAAGGAGAGCAGGAAGGAGATAGAAGAAGTAATATTACTATGTGATAGAGTAGATGCAAAGCAATGCTTTGGTGAAGATGATGTCTAGGTTTTTGGCTTGAATTTATTTATGAAATTAAGCGCCAAGGGGGTAAACATTGAATTCAGAGAGAAGTACTACGTGTTCATTGCTTCAGAGACATTATAGAGGAATTGTTCAGTGGAGGTTTAAGGTGGGATAGGCTAGAAAGATGTAGGAGATGCCAATCTGTATAAGGTGATGTGGGAGTAGTATACACCTTCAATCCCAGCACTTGAGAGGTGAGGTAGGAATATAGCATATTTGAGAACCAGCCCAGGTTGCATAGTGAGATCCTGTCTCAGAAACAAAAACTGTTTCTTAAAATCAAGGAGGGTGAATTTATTTAATCCCGCAGGGTTCCAGGTATTTTAATCTATCTGGAAGTTATAATTCATTCCTTTCTAGGTCTGGTTTTTGGGTGGTTTTTTTTTTTTTTTTTTTTTTTTTTTGGTTGATAACCAAGATTTGAACTCAGGATCTGCCATTCCCTTGGATTGCTTACTGGATTGGCACTCTACCACTTATTCCATACCCTCAGCCCTGCTTTTTGTGAGTGATTTTGAACATGGAGTCTTGAGGACTTTTCTATCCAGGATTACTTTAAACAGAAATCTCTGCTTCTCAGCCTCCTGAGTAGGTAGGACTACAAAGTATGAGACACTGGCACCAGGCTTAGGCCTGTGTTTTTTGATGAGTGAAAACTTTAAAGAAACTATCTCCTGCATTCTCTAGATCTCACTCCCGTTGCTCCATAAGCTTTAAGAGAGTGTTTTCACGGTCACCCTGTCTGCCAGGATTAGGTCTTGTGGTATGCCTCCTTCCAGCTTGTTTGGTTAGTTAGCTAATGTGTTTTGAATTCAACCAAGAAAGTTGAAAATACTGTCTCTGAGGGCCAGCGAAGGTGGAAATGTTTTTCAGGTTACAAGTGGGCAGGCTGGCTAAGTTTTTGGGGTGATGATTGAGAAAACTGCCCACTAATTTTAGCTTGGGAGAGCTTGGAACACAAATTGAATTTTCAGTAGGAAATAATGTGCTTCTGAGATATTTTGTAGCCATTGGAACTATTGCCTGGCTCTTTAGCCCTTAGTCGTTTTCTTACTCATTATCATATTAAGAGCGGTCAAGATTTTAGTTTTGAAAATTTGATATTTTACCTTAGATCATCAGAATCTCAAAAACCATCAAAGACTGACTTGGCATTCCATGTGACTAATGAGATGAGAAGCAGTAAGCATGTGGCAGGCATCTCACCCAGAAGTGCTAAGCTGGATAATAGCACACTGGACTACACCGTCTTCTCCAGTTACCACTTTCAGATCTGTGTGCCAGATACTGGACTGAAGTATTCCAAAATGTTTCTTAGCTACCCCACTTGCATACACAGTATAACTTTTGAAAACAAAAATCCTGTGTTCATTAAAAAGTTTCATCTGCTTTTGTTTTCATGGATGAGGTTTAAGTTTATGGCCAAAGTTTGATTTGTCTTTCACAGGAAATTACATATGGCTTAGTGAAGCCCATGTCTGGTACATTTTCACCTCATTTATTTATTTATTTGTTTATTTATTTAGTTTATGCCACTCCTGGGGCTTGAACTCAGGAACGGGACACTTTCCCTGGGCTCTTTTGTTCAAGGGTAGTATTCTACCACTTTAGCCACAGCTTCCTTTCTGGCTTTTTGGTGTCTCCCAGACTTCCTTGTTTGGGCTAGTTTGAACCATGATCCTGAGACCTCAGCCTCTTCAAGTAAGACTGCAGGCATGAGCCATTGGTGCCCAATGCTTTTTCAGACTTTTTAGAGCTTCATCTAAGCCACTAGAAAGTAACACATATTTTCTAGGGATTTGATTTCCCCATAATAGTACTAACCTGTGATATAGTTTTGTCTCATCTCCTACTTCATATTTTTGTCCTTCCCTCTAGATTTTCCCAGTGACAAGTCTTTCACTATACAGAACTGTTGTCATTACTGTTTCAAAAAAAAATGAAGTGGAAACACAAGAAAAACACTGCCCTGATTATCCAGACTTTTAGCAGATGCCATTTTTTAGCCACCTACTCTGCATCAGGAGTTTTACTAGCTGTTTTATATAAATCAGCCTAATTTACTCTTATTACAATCCGTGAAGTCAGTGGCTAAATATCTTACGTTATAGATGAAGAAGGTAAATTTCTGGGAAGTTAAATAATCCATTCTACCATTTGCTACTGGTGAGTGGAACCCATCTGGTCTGAAGCCTGAAGTTTTGGTTGTGTCATTCTCTGCCTCATTACAGTCTTCTATTGACATGATTCAGGTCTAGGTCTGCCCATGACCCATATTCAATTTTTAGCCTATTGAAGTATTTGAATGGAGGATGGAACAGATCTGATGTGGATTGAAACTGTGTACACTGTATACTCATTTTAATGACAAAAATCTCCACATTTGTATTTTTAAAGCAATTGAAATGTTTCAATAAAGGATGAAAAGGTGTCAAGGAAATTAAGATATTTAAATTCAACAAGTACTCTTAAGTACTGGTATTTGCTAAGTGCTATGGTGGTTGCTATCCTATGTCCTGTTTAATATACTTTTGTAAATCTTCCCAAGCCTTCATTATAGCTCATCTGCAAATAAGGAAACTGCCTCAACAAGAATAAATTATTAAGAAAAGGGTGTAATTCTCACTGCTATTCCTGTGGTCCCTCTGCTGCCCCTCAGCCCATCAGTAGCCCAACCCATTGCTTGGCATTTGCATTCTCTCCCTTGTGAATTTCACCTAGGTCAGACATCTAGGCAGAAAGCATTTCCTGAATTGTCACTAGAATTGTTTATGGGAAATGGTGCATCTAAAGAAGGTCTCATATTCTCCATCATTAGCATCTATCTTAGCAATCTCTGCTTTTCAGAATTAATTTCACAGAAAGTGATGGAGTTATTTATCAAGCATTTCTCAGAAATAAATACAGGATGGATACATGTAGTTTAAATCAGGACACCTCATTACATCTGCTCTGTGTATTTAAGGAATCCAGAGGTAATTGGACAGAGTAATTGTGTTGTTGTTTCTGAAAGGTTTCACTAACATTTATTTTCATTTGTGTTTTATCTGAGCCTATAATTGCTAGAAACATTCTCCCATGATGATTAGTTCCCAATCTAAAATAGATGGTTTCATTAAAGATAACTATAATGAGACCAGTGAGGGCCCAAGCTGTGTCCCTTAATGATAGTACTACCCTCTTCACTTGCAACTTGACCATGTGTCCACAGAATGGTATGAGTCAAAGCCTTCAACCTCAGTCTATCTGACAATGGCATTGCTTTTAAGGTCCCTTCCAGATTTAGCACTCTGTAATTCTTTGGAATATTCACCAAATGGAAGTTCAGAAATTGATTCTGCTTTCACACTGAGAGAGAAGAATGCCTTCAATTGAATAAAAGATTAGAAGCTGTGAAAAGGAAATGGTTGTCTTGAGTGAGTTCTTTTATTGGAAATCAGCCTTGGACTACTGGACAGGAAATTAAGTTCTTGCCTGGGTCATTAATCATTGTGCTGATCTGAAGATTGGCAGTGGAGAAAGGTGGCTCTTTTTGAGGAGGAAGGAAGGAATGGGCGGAAAGAGCTCTCCTAAAGCTCCGGGTCTGAGTGGGCATTCAACAGCAAAGACAGGGTGATACCAGCCACCCCCTCTTTGCAAGTCCCTGGTATTTTCGTCAGATCTCCTAATAGTCCCTTACATCTCTTACCCAGATCACTTATAGCAAAAGGAAGGAAATAGAATAACATTGAGAAAGGGCAGAGAATCGATCAATGGGTAATATTACCCTGCTTAGCATATTAGAGATAATATGGGAAGGAAAAAAACCACAATTAGAATATTATGAATTTCTATTGAAGTCAGCATCAATAAACCTAAAATACTAACAAAACCAGGGTGAATAGGTCATGCTGTATTAGAACAGCCTTTGCCCCTCAAAATGACTCTATCCTTGGCCAGGTGCAGTGACTCACACTTGTGATCCCAGCTGGATGGTGGACATCAGAAGGATCTGTTTGAAGCAAGTCCAAAGTTACTGAGACCCCCATCTCAACCAATAGCTGCTTGTGGTGGTCCTCCCTGGTCATCCCAGCCATATCAGAAGGTTAAATAGGAAGATTGTGGTCCAGGCTAACTTGGTCAAACCCTATCCCAAAATTGAAAGCAAAAAGAGATGAGGCTGGAGCACAAGTTGTAGAGTGCTGCCTGGGCTCTGAGTTCAAACCATAACATCAACCCCAAATAAGAAAACAAAAAGACCTACTCCAGGGCTGGGAAGATGGCTCAGTGGTAGAGCGCTTGCCTTGCATGCCTGAGGCCCTGGGTTCTATTCCTCAGCACCACATAAGCAAAAAAGAAAAAAGCCGGAAGTGGCGCTGTGGCTCAAGTGGTAGAGCGCTAGCCTTGAGCTGAAGAGCTGAGGGACAGCGCCCAGGCCCAGAGTTCAGGCCCCACGACCGGACCAAAAAAAAAAAAAGACCTACTCCATCCTTCACTATGTCCTCCATATTTCTCACCCTCTTCCCAGATAGAAACCCACTTGGAGGAGACTATTTCAGCTACATAAACATGGGGCTTCCTTTTTGCATGTCTTTATTAGGCTAGAAAAGTACCCAGATTATCCTAGCTTTCTCTTTTCCCTCCTCTCCCTGCCCTTCACTACCCACCCAACATGGGGCTGTTTTAGAGAATTTGTGCTTTTCTGCTTATTTTTCCTGAAAGGTGAGAAGTCTTGGTAAATAAAAAACTTGGCAGCAGATTGTTATTTCCACAAAAATAACAATTTTGACATCTCAAGGTGTCATGTGTCTCAAAGCTGTTCCCAGTAGAGTCTAAATTTGCCTCTGGGCTTTCTCATCACTCAGCAGGCCCACCAGGGAAATTTGCTGCCCTGAGGATACAACTGACTAAACCTTCTATAAAACTCTCTCTTCTCTTACCGATTTTTTTCTGATGGGAGGGTGGCTAAATTGGATTGGGAATTGAGGTATTTGGCTCAGTTATATATTGTGTGGGTTTTTTGCTCTTTCTGCCTCTCTCTAGACACCTGCTTCTTTCTGACTGGGAGTTCGTAATGTTCTTAACTGATCAGTGTGCAATATGGTCCTCTGCACCTCAGATTAATCCTACCTCATTCATCCTCTTAAGTGTTCCCGACTGGTGGCATGGTGGTGGTGTTCACAGCAGTAGGACAGGTGTCACCTTGCTTTTGCTATACAGATCTAGCCTGCGTGAAGATCTGTGTCTTCTAACTAATAATAACAGGACTGTTATTTACACCAATGACAAGCACCTAACAATAACTTCCAAAATTAGGAGGGGGAAAACAAGAGCAACAACAAAAACATGAGGATATAAATGTCACTGTCAGCTCAGGAAGTGGATTTGGAGCAGCTTGTGATGTGGAGGATGAGATCTGTTGCCATGAGCCGCCTCTTCACAGGAACTCACACAGGCTTGCAGGCTAGGAAGCTCTTTTGAATTAGAAAGAGTAGGCTGGGTATCTACTTGTTGGCATTGTATACCTAGCTCAAGAAGTAACATACACTACAACTTTTTAAAAATCATTATCTTTAAGTAGTTGTACAAAGGAGTTGCCAGTTAAGAAGTATTTTATGAATGTAGTGTGTCTTGATTGATGTCACCCTTTCAACATTCTCACCCATCCCTCCTTTACCCACCCCTTCTCTCACTTGTCTTAATTTGTAGGATATACATTGAATTTACTTCATTTGTTTATGCCTCTCCCCTTGACTCCACCCCACTCCTATCAAATAACCATTTCCTGGTGTTTATTTTGTTGAATTTTTACTTTGCCTTTCTAAGGTGTTACAGTTTCAGTTCTCTCTTGAATCTACCATATTTCAGTTAATGCATTTGTAAACACTTGCATACCACCCAGTGTATTTACTTACAAATTTATACGCTCATCCTAGCTTCTACATATGAGGAAAACATACAACTTTTTGTCCTTCTAGGTTTAACTTACTTCACTTAACATAAATTTTTTTTCCAGATCTTTCTGTGTTTGTAAGTTTTGGACCCCTAACTTTGAACTGGATCACAACAGTGACTGACCTGGCCTTGATCTTAGTTGACACTGGCCTGGGAACCTGGCTTCTAGCATCATAGTAATTTCTCATGGTCAGGCTTGCGAGTCTTTTCCATGACTGCTTCTTGACTCTTTGTAACATTGCACACCAGCAGCAGCTATCCTTGAACTCTTTCTCCCACTCATATGATGTTCCATTCTCCTGGCCTTCATCCACCTGCTCTTCTGCAGTTCATCTTCACTGTGTTGGTCGCAGACTCAGCCTGTTCTTCCCCCTCTCTCTCTTACCCTTCTTTCCTCCATTAATGTCTCTTCCTCTCTTATTCCCCTCTCCATCTTCCCACAACTTCTACCGTAAACTCCTCTTGGTTTGACTGCTCTTATTCTGTTCCAAAGTTCAACAACCACTATACCTTCTTTTTCCATCTTGTCAGCCTTAATTACTGCAAAGGAAAGTGTATCTTTTCTCCCGTAAACTTATCCCTACCCTGCTGTGTCTATTTTTGTCATTTTCATTACCCGTAGCCTAGGCCATCAAATTGATCACCGATACTCTTTTTCCATTGAGCACTATTTTGTGGAAGAAGTTCAAGTGGATTTATAAGGCAGAGTTGCCAGGGATCCAGACTGCAAGCTTAGAAATGATAGGTTCCATCAATAAACCACTTGGTACTAAATCCTATGCAAGATATTTTTCTAGTTTACTCCATGTGGTCTTCATAGTGTCCTATCAGATGATTAGAAGAGGGCCCAGGCTCTGCACAAGGATGGGAAATGGGTTCAGGTACTCCTCCTCCTCCTCCTCCTCCTCCTCCTCCTCCTCCTCCTCCTCCTCCTCTTCCTCCTCCTCCTCTTCCTCCTCCCCCCCCCCTCCTCCTCCTCCTCCTCCTCCTCTCCCCCCCCCCTCTGTTTTCCTCTTTTTCTTCCTCCTCCTCCTAAGACATCCCAAGACCAACTCTCCTTTAGTGTAGGAATTTAGTTCTCTCAGATGTTACTTGAGTGGTCAGATGGAGCCCACAGTTTAATAAGACTTCCAGGTGATTTGGATGCAACTGACATTTTGTAACAATAGTGTGCAACTTCCTTAGAATTTAATTATGTGTTGCATTATTTGCTTGCTTCATATATTATTTCACCTCCAGGATCAGACTGTAGTTCTACTCTTTGGCTCACATTCACATTTTTACACATTAATCTTTAGTTATATATTTGGATCAGTTGCTGAAAGTCATTCCAGTTAATTTTCACTTCATTTCTTTCTTATGACTAATAATTTCATCTTGATCTGCTGAAGAACAGCATATGTACAGAAATGTCAGATTCCTCACAATGCCTGAAACCAGGTGTGAAGTTACTGTTGGAGGATGGTGTAGTGTCACACAGGAAGGGGCATGACTCCCAACCACTCTGGGTTTTATAAGAAGAGGAAGAAACAGATTTGTTTGTGAATAGCAATGCTTGGTTAAGTTGAAATTAGGGTTGATATATCTGGGGTATAGGGCTGGATGGATTTTTTTAAGCAGTCTTGGCACTTGAACTCAGGGCCTCTTTGTTCTCAAGGGCAGCATTCTACCATTTGAGCCACAACTTCTGGCTTCTTCTGCATAGTTTATTGGAGATAAGAGTCTCACGGACTTTCCTAACCAGGCTGGCTTTTTGATCCATGATCTCAGATCTCAGCCTCATGAGTAGCTAGGATTACAGGCATGAGCCACTGGTACTCAGCTTCTATATGGAATTTGGAAGAGGGTACTAGAAAGACAGCTGTTTTAAGGAATATTTTATATCCCTCAAACTTAACTGTGTGGCTTATATGGCACTCAAAATGTTTACTTTCTTCCCTTTTTTCCTCCTTCTGTCTTTCCTGGTACATTAAATAAATGTTTAAAAATGCCAGCCTTATGTTTACTCTCTACATATCGGGGGGATGTATTTTCTTCTATTTCATCTCAGTAGTATATATACTCCCTTCCCACTCTGTCCGTATATAACCATTGCATTGTGTTTATTGTGCTTTGTTTTTGGATAGTTTTTTGTTTGTTTGTTTTGCCAGTCCTGGGGCTTGAACTCAGAGCCTGGGCACTGTCCCGGAGCTTCATTTGCTCAAGGCTAGCACTCTAATACAATGTCACAATGTCACGTCTGGCTTTTTCAGTTTATGTGGTACTGAGGAATCAAACCCAGGGGTTCATGCATGCTAGGCAAGCACTCTACCACAGATAGAGAGAGACACATATATTGCACTTTTGCCAGAGTGCAATATATGTGTCTCTCTCTGTCTGTCTTGAATGTATTTTAGCAGTATTGGGGGTTGAACTCAGGGCATTGCACTTCTAGGCAGGTACTTTTTCACTTGAGTCCTGAGCCTAGACTTTTTTGCTTTGGTTATTTTTGAGATAGGGCTGGCCTGAACAGGAGATCTTTCTACACCTCTCATGTGGTTTGAGATGAAAGCTTTTATTTGTTGTAATGGGATTCTGTGAACTTTGGTATGGGCTGGCCTTGAACCACGAACTTCCAATCTTAGCCTATCATATAACTCCCATGTGGGATAATAGACATAAGCCACTGTGTTCAGCTTATAGTTTTAATTTGTGCAAATTACATTGTGTTCTAAATCCCATGTTTTTGTTTTCTTTTCCCTCTTCATTCAGTTTATTTCATTAAATATCATTTGAAAAAACCATTCTTGTTTGAAACTCCATTCTTACAATGTGTTCACCTGGTCTCCCAAAGGAGGGCAGCAAAAATGCTGCTGACATGAATATCTTCGTATCTCCCTGTGCTCTGTGTGAACATTTCTTTGGAACTTTTATGTAGGAGTAGAATTTATGGGTGTTAGAAGCATGAGGATTTGCTTTGACTCAACGATAACAAAATCTCTCTTCAGTGTAGCTGTCCAACAAGATTCCTGACCTCTGTTAGGAAATTACAAGTTTGTGATTGTAACAGTTGTGAAATAAGAGCTCTTACTTTGCCTTTGTTGTACTCTTTGAGGTTCTCTTCACATCCTCCTAGTTTTTAGGCTGGCCTCCTTAGAAATGCTCCTCCACTGTCATTTGTAGGATTTCACAGAATTCCACCCCCCCTCCCCCCCCCCAGTATCTATCTCTCTTCACTTTCGGACTTTATAATCATCTTCTGTCTGTCACCTGTCAACTTTTCCCATACTATTCGCAAACAGAATATTTAATAAAAATCCTTGCTTTGCCTTAGTTTCTGCTTACAAAGTCCATTTTAGTTCTTCTCCATTGTTAGCCAGTTTTTAACCAAATCCAAAGACTAGTTTAGTCTTGTCGAGTATGTTGTGGCAGTAACTTAATTACATAATACTGAGATTTTTTTTCCCATTTACTAACCCTCTCTGTGTTTATTGAACAGAAATGCTTCTGTAAGTTAAAATAGCCAGAGCCCCAGAAGAGTTAGATATGTCCTAAAACTAGTAAGAACATCACCAAAAAAAGATGTCAATTCACTCTGAACCCAGCCTCAGAAATTTCAGCTAGACTGTCAGCGCAAACACAGTGCATAAAGAACTTTGTTGACCCTGTCTGTTCTCCCTGTAGAGTATTGGCCTCAACAACCAACATAAATTCAGATCCCATCTCACTCTCTCCAATAATGATTTACCAGTTTACCAGTTCTGAACATTTTAGACTTATGACTTGTTTATAGGGCACAAAAATAAATAATGCTAAATCATACTTGGGAAAATTCAAACCTATATATAAAAGAAAGAGAAAGGAACACAAAGATTTTTAAGCATTTTTCTGCGTTGGCATACCTTTGAATACTGCCTTGTACAGAATAATAAATAAATACATGAAACTGTTATAATGGTTTTGTTCTGTTTTGTGTTTGTGTCTATAGTGGGGCTTGAACTCAAGGCCTAGGTGCTGTCCCTTCACTTTTTCACACAAGGCTGCCATTTGAGCTTACAGCTCCACTTCTGGCTCTTTTGCTCTAGCTGGCTCCAAACCATGATCCTTAGATCTCAGACTACGAGCCCAAATGAATTTTTCCTCTTTTAAGATGTTTCTGTCAGGTATTCTGTCACAGTATCAAGATAATTAACATGTACCCTTAGAATATCAGAAAACACAGTTGTTGACTCAAAATTGATCTTTCTAAATTTCCAGTAATTTTTGTTAAAAGCCTGACCTTATACTAGAAACAAGAATTATTTTTAAATCAATTGATGATATACAGTGTGTTTGTAATTCCATCATTACAGAGGTTGAATCAGGAGAAATGTGAGTTTACCGTTAATCTAGGCTATATAACAAGATTATCAGAGAGAGAAAGGCAGGGATGGAGGCAGAGAGGAAAGGAGGGAGAGAGGAAGCAAGAAAGAAGAAAGTGAAGAGAAAAGAAAGAAGGATTTTTTTTAAAAGTTAGAATGTGTATCCCTAACAAAGTCACTCCTCTGTAAAAGTACTTTTTCTCCCCAGCCTTTGCCATCAGACATTCCTGCCAGTGTAGCCCTGTTTACATAACTGCCCTCCTTGGATGGAATGTTTTATTGAGCACCATCCTACACAGGCACCACAGCCTGTTTAACATGGAATAAGGTCAAAACCTAAAAGGTACTTGAGAATGCCCAGTAAGTTAGATCTGTGCTGAACAAAAGTGGAAGCATTTTAACAAAAGTGAAGTATTGGAGCAAGAGCAGGGACAGTTCGCCAGCAAATACTAAAGAAAACAAAAGAAGAAAGAGTAGCTCTTTTGTGAGAAGGTGGAAGGAAAACCACTTGCTGGGTTTGGGATAGGCCAAAGGTATGTATTTGCTGTTTGACAACATGCTCATTCATCAAGCACTTTAACAGAAATGGAACTGCAAGTAAAAATAGCAACGGCATGGCTGTGTGCTTCTCCATTGTTTAATCAGAGATTCTGAAGGATTTGGCAAAAATGAGGGACTCCATATATATGGATATATACATATATCCATATATATATATATATATATATATATGCATGGATATATATCCATATATATATGGACATATAGGGATATATATGTATATATCCATATATATAGATATATATCCATATATATATATATATATGGAGCCCCATTATATATAGGTTTTCCTTTTTTTTTTTTTTTTGCTGCAGCTTTGATTGATTCCTAACCAGAGTAGGACTTGAAATTCTTTGTCATGTGGTCACATATGCATTAATTATATTTTAAACATGAGACATTGGACTTGTTCATTCATTAAGGAGAGAGTTAACTAGATAGCATGTCATGAGAGTCAACACTTCCTATTTCCCAGCCTCTGTCCCCAAACCAGTGTCCAGCCAGGTGGTTGCAAGCTGCTCTAACTATGCTGCTTTTCTTCTCCTTTCTTCCTATCTAACCCACAGCACTTGTGCCATTTCTGTATCTGTCAAATTTAAAATACCTTTTGATATCTCCAATTCTGTAGGGAGGAGCTTTTCCAGTATTATTATAAGAAGCTAACACTTTTTTCTATCCAGCAGCAAGAATATTAAAATAATATTAAGTTGCTCTCCATGTTTGGGGGGGTGGGGAGAAGAGCTGGTCCTAGGGCTTGAACTCAGGGCCTGCACATTGTCCATAAATTTCTTCTGCTCAGGGCTAGCACTATGACTTGAGCCACAGCTCCATTTTCAACTTTATGATAGTATTAGACATAAGAGTCTCATAGACTTTTCTGCCTGGGCTGGCTTCAAGCTGCATAGCTTAGCCTCTTGAGTAGCTATGATTACAGACATGAACCACAGCTCCTTTTCTTTGATGACAGTGCATTTTCATGTCACATTCTGACCTCCCTTAGATAAATACATTCACTGAGCCCACATCCTGTGTCACTTACCTTGTTAAGCTCTTTATGTGTGTTTATCATCCTAAAAAGTCTAATATTGCTATTACTAACCCATATTAATAAGAACTGGTAAGCAAAAGCGGTGTAAAAGTTATGACTTAACTAAAGTTGCATGGTAAAAGAGAAAGCCGGGATTTGAACTCCAGAAATGCATGCACTAACTGCTGCACAAAGTTGTGGAAGCAAAAATAATAATCGATGATAATCCAAAGCTCACCACCTTATTTTGAAAGCTTAATCATTAGCTTGATTCTAAGTGATATGTCTTCTTTTTTGCCTATTATTGTAAGAGCCATGAAAACAGGACACAGTGACCCTGTGGTATCTTTCTTTTACTCAGCTATTCTGTCAAATGTAAGACTCTAAGGAGTTGCCTTGCTTTAATTTTTTTTTTGATAGAGGAGTTTCAGGTTAATAGCTAAGTTTAATAGCTAAGTTTAAAGTGCAGACATTTCCCATGTATTTTATATTTCGACATATACGTAGTATCCCATAATATCAACATCACATTCTAAAATGGTACATTTGTTGTAAACAATGAAGCTACAATGGCTCATTTTTATTATCCAAAGTCTATAGTTTATACTGGTGTTTCAACTTGATGTTGAACACTCTATGAGTTTGAACAAATATATAGCAGACATGTATCATATATGCTGCTACAGAATATTCTCACTACCCAGAGAGACCTCTGAGTTGTACTTATTCTTTTTCTCTTGCTTTAACCCCCTTCCCTTGAATCACTTTACTAATCATTTTCATCTCCATAGTATGATATCTTCACAGTATCATATAGTGAGAATTATAATACATAGCTTTTTTAAGATTGTCCTCTTTCACATACTGCATGCATTTAAGCTTTCTCTTTTTTTTTTCTTTTTCTTTTTTCATTTAAGCTTTCTCTATGTCTTTCATAACTACTTATTTTGCTACTAGTAGCAAATAGTAGCTAAAGGGCTAGGAAGGTGATTCAGTGGTAGAGTACTTGCCTTGTATGCATGAGGCCCTGGGTTGGATTTCTCAACACCACAGTGCCAGAAGTGGCACTGTGGCTAAGTGGTAGAGTGCTAGCCTTGAGCTGAAGAGCTGAGGGACAGAATCCAGGCCCAGAGTTCAGGCCCCATGACTGACGAAAAAAAAAAAAGCAAATAGTAGCTAAAGAATTTAGAGAAGATAAGAAATATACTCATTACCTTACTCATGTAACTGTAACCCCTCTGTACAGTATCTGTACAATAAATAAATTAATATAAAAAATTTAGGAAAGATGTATTCCTAATTTTTCCCAAAATGCAATGTAAAACCTATATGATTTGTTTTTTACTAGAGTTCAATGTTTTAGGCTAGTTGATTTATCTTCCCCTGTCTCCTTGATAACTTAAGTGTCTTCCCTGGAGCATACCTTTAAGAAACTATTTCTTTGCATGGAATTTTAGTCAGTACAATTTTGGTACAAAGATTAAAAACGAAATCTCCTATAATCAAGGCACTTTTTCTCCCTAATGAAAACCACAGCTTGAGCAGCTGCTTATATTATTGTCTCTCCTCTGTGGTCCCACTGGTGTGTGGGAGTTTACTGTTGGGCTGTGGAAAAGGGAACGGATAAGAAGCCAAGAATGGGTCATGTTTCAATAGAGAAATAATGGTGGAATGTTAAAATCCTTGAGTTTGTTTCTCACCCTCTCCACTCTTTGGTCATGCAGTTGGCTTTCTTTTTTCCTTTTTAAATACTTCCATAAGGCATGAGGGAAAAGCCTATATTAGAAGAATCAGAGTTTTGAAAGCTTAAACTTCTACTTGAATTCGAAATGGCATCTTTTCTGTTTTGCCTGTCATTGTAAAAGGCTTTAAAATCTATCTGTATTGTACACACCCATATGTTATCCCCTCTGCACTGGTGTGGTATTTCTTTTCTTTGTCGGGATTGTGTTTGTGTCTGATGTCTTTTTCTAGTGTCAATTTCTATGCCTCATTTTTTTTTAAGTTTGCACATCTTTCTCTCTCCCTACTTCCTTTTTCCTGCTCTTCATTTTCTATTCATTTTTATGTCCCCCTTTACTTTCTATGGAATATAACTTAAAATTCAGCAAATAAAAAATTTAACATCTTTAATTTTTCTGTACATAAATAGGTCATTTGATATTTCTCCAAAAATAACCTAACTCAAATAAAATTGCTTTTTACATATTGGAACTTGGATACCTTTTTTATGTAGGTTTTTATTCTTTAACAGAAGCAGCTGCTGCATTCTGGCTTTCAGCCACCATGCCAGACATTATAAAAGGGTGGCTAGGTTCTGATTACACAGAATGAGGTGAATCCCCACTGTCACCAAGCCTTCTATTCTCTGCCTCAGTCACCCATGTCATGTCTAAATGAAAATACACTTTATCATTTAACCAATTGCCAGGGTCACTTGGGGGATTAAGTGAGACAATCAGAATAGACTTTTAAATTCTGCTAAAGTGAAATTCATTGACTACATAACATCAAATGATCCTTTTCCTTCTAATTTTTTGGTATTCTTCCAGTAGTAGGCAAAGCACCTCATCTTGTTGATCCCATTCTAAGGAGGTGTTGATGGATTTTAGAAGCAGCATAATAGTGGTGGATTTGGATCCAAACACAAGTTACAATTCTGGATTTCCTACTGACTTGGCTCTGACCGAAGCAAATTCCTTAATCTCTGTGGACTTCAGTGTCCTCACCAGTTAAATCTCTAATGCTCCTCGCCCACTCCCTGGATTGTTCATTGGAGTGATGTGTGTGAGAAAGTAGACTGACTGTAAAGAATCATCCTGGGATGACTCTGGCCAGAGGGTCAGGCTCTTTCTTTTTCATTTTGTTTTTCTGAATCTGGTTAAGATTCTCTTGAGAGAATGCTTGTTTGGTCTATGATTCCTCTCTTCTAAATCTTTGTCACCACTTACATTGGACACATTTGGTCCTAAAAAGTCGGTCAGAATACATTTTTAGACTTAGGCCAGTATAAGGAGCGTGGATATGCCTAGTCTGAATACTGGCAATAGTATAGGTCTTCAAAGAACTGGTTCATAGTGCTTATCCTTAAAGTTATAAAAAGAGGCCTTCCACTTCAATTCTGTGGTTTTAAGCTAAGGAGGAGTAAAGTATTCAGTAGGCTAGATTTCCCAACAAAGTTTTTTGAATATTTCTTCACTAAAATCCACCCACTGCTATGTGACATCAACTAGATCAGTGATGTGTCAAGCCCTTGGCCAGCCACATCTACACCCTGCTCTCCTTCAGAAATACAAAGTGATCCTTGAAATGGAGATGATTTTTTTATTTGAATCACACACTAAAACCTTGATGTATTTACATAAAAACCTCATACTATCCATTTCTGGGGATCAGCCGGTGCTAGGAGAACTAGGAGGTCACCATCTATACCTTTTTATCAGTTTTACCAATTTATAAGACTTTTCTAAAAGGTCTTATATGTATTTGAGTTTGAGGCAGACACACACACACAGAATGCAATTCCCCTTACTTGAAAACAATAGGAAAACCATTTTCAGAGTATGGAATAGCTTGGTTAGTGAGAACTTTCATCCCGGAGTGATTGTTTTGAATCCAGGTAGGTCTAGTTAATATTCAAGGATGTAGTTTCAGAATGGAAAGTGACAGTATGATCCCTTATTTTATACAATCTCAGAGAAATAGGAGTACCCACAGATTTTTTTGTGTGTGATGGTCATTTTACTGATTTTTTTTCCCTATCTTTTGGGTCTTATTCCTGTTCTCTGTAGTGATGTAATTTTTTGGCCTTTGTGCTGAGATGTGTTTTTTGCCTTTGTTGGGAATTTGTTTCTCCCAATTACACTTCAGTTCTCTTCTCTCCAAAACCATAATTTGAGAAACAAACTAATCAGATTTTAGATTAGGAAATATCAAGTTGTATCTTAAGTCTATTATTATGTTTGAAACTGTTTTAAGGTTAATACAAATTTTACTGGGCTCACACCAATAATCTTAGCTACTTAAGAGGCTAAGATCTGAGAATAGCAGTTCAAAGCCAGCCTCGACAAGAAAGTCCATGAGATCTCTGATCTCCAATAAACCCCCAAAAAGCTGGAAGTGGAGTTGTGGCTTAAGTATTAGAGTGCTAGCCGTAAGAAAAAAGCTCAAGGACAGTACCCATGCCCTGAATTCAAGCCCCAGAACACACACACACACAGACACACACAACACACACACACACAGATTATACAAATTCCAACAATTAGTAATAGAAAAATGATCAGAAAATTCACATAATATAAATTACTTATAAAAATAACTATGTCCTTCCTTATAATAAAAGATTTGTTCAAATCTCAATGGTAAACTGTTTCTCAGAACAGCCATACCTTTTTAAACTTTGTGAATGAACTGTTAAGAAAGGCATAAGGAAATGAATTGTCTGAGAGAGTAGTTGGATACAAACTTGCACTTAGTTTGGCAATATGTGTATCAGGAAGGAGAATGCCTTTACCCTTTAGCCCAGCAGTTCCTGTTTTAGGCAGTCTCCTACCAGTACATAAGAATATTCATTTCAACAGCATGGTGGCTACAGAAAATTGAAACAATCCACCAATAAGGGCTGGTTGAATTAGTTGTTATGGTGTAGAGGTATATATGGTTTTAGCAACTCTTAAAAATGAGAAGTAATTGTATAATATGCTACCAATTTTGGAAAAGGTAGCTAGACTACATCAGATTCTACCTCTGGACTATGGATGAAAGGACTAAGGATGAGTAAATGGGTTTCCTTATACTGTTAGTGGAAGTGGACATTAACATAAACTTTATACAACATGATGTATTGCTCTTTGTTATTCAAAATAGCAAGGTGATACACATTTGCTACCTGGCAGTTCCTACTTGTGTGTGTTCTGCCCTGCATAAATACACCAGATTAAAAAAATGCCTGAATACTTTTGGTATTACATCTTGATAATAAGTACTGATTGTTGCCCAGCTTTATTTATCTCCTAAGAAGTGGCAACTGCTTCATTGTTTCTGTTGAGAACTGTTCATTTCTTCACATCTGGAAATGGTCCAGTGGTTTTAAGATTCAGTTCTTTGAACTACCTAAAATGTATTTCTACACAGCTAACTTGAAACCACCCAACTTAATATTGGTGGCCTGTCTGAGAGAGGCGGGGGAAGTTTGTTCACTCAGTCTCTATTTAGTAATGCCTTGTTGATATGACCTGTAGGTCCCACACTGACTAACGTGGCTCTGCCAGCTTTCTGGGACTTTTCTTCACACAATCTTTTTATTACTTTCACCATTCTTAGTGCCCTGGTGTCATTTTGGTTGCTCTTTTTTTCTGTATGGTTTGAGGTTGGTTTTGACAGCATTTGTCTGTTCCCAGCAGCAAGGGAGACGTCAGTAGTAGTGTTGTTCACTTGAGTTATAGTCCCACAGATGGATACTGCAGGCCTCTGCTCTTATTCCGATTCTTTTTATTTACACACATAAAGTAGACCACTGTGCTGAAGGAATGGCAAGCAGTAAAACCGTGGCTGTAAAAGATTTACCACAGGCCATGCTCATTTCCAGCAGTAATGGGAACGAGTGGAGCACAAATCATGGAGAGTTCCATCCTCACTGGTTTCTGCAGCTTTGGATTCCCACTGACTGGTGATCAAAACTTCCCGGCCAATAGCAGACTTGACAGACCTGCACCCCACTACTTCTCTTCGTAATTAGCAACATTTGTTTTCATTTTCATTTCTGACACATGGTCTTTACTGCTAAGTAAAAGAGGTGTTATTAGGACAGTCCCTTAGCATTGTTCTGTGCTCTTGGCTATGCTTGATGTGTTATCCAGTGGCTGCTTTATCTCTGAGACCATCTTGAGAGGCAAAAATAAGAATATATTCTAGATGACATTCCTTCCCAGAATATTAATTATGAAATCAAGTTTTAGACATAGCATAAATAAAGCATGGATCTTTGCTTTCTAAATAGTACCTTAAAGTCACTTAGATTGTAATCGGCAAGCATGTCATTGGTGTTGGATTTGTTTCTGGGAGTTTCAGGACCTGGCAGATGGATCTGCTCTCCCATGGAGAAGTTTTATGAAATCATCAAAGCTGTCGAAAGACAATGAAACTTCCTCCCTCTCCAAGAACAGAGTTTGACAGTAACATCTCACAACAGATGTTTCCACAAGCTTCAAATGTTTATTTGGTGGCGCAAAAGACTCTGTTATTCATGAAATGGTCTGTTAAAAAATTAGTTCCTCTGCATGAGGGTTGTGGGAATATGTGTTGTGTAAATTGATTTCTCTTTTGGCAAGGGACTGGTTCTTAAGTCATCCAGTCTCTAAGGTTGGCCTCTAACAAGTTCCAATTTCCAAGTCACAGCGGCAGCAGTCACAGAGAATTTACCAATGCCATAGCCAGTATCTTTCCCAGACTATGTCAAGTTGACTAACCAAGGAATGTCACATTTGTTCTTAAAGAATAGAAGCTGAGTAAAAGTTAATAAAAATTTTGGAAAGGATGGTGAGAAAATATCAGCATTTTTGTTGTCTGTTCAGTTAAATTGTCCTCCTAATATAAGTCTGCTTCTGCATCTTGCACTTTTGATTTTAGATATGTATTTAAGGGAAAACGGCTGTTCTAAAATCAACAAGGGCAGCTTAGGATTGGCTTCAGGAACCTCACAAGAAACCATGGTGTGACTATTTAGTTAGTGTGGGATGAATGGGCTGGTCATTTTCACTTCTGCTGTCTTGTTTTGCCCCTAGCCCGATCTGTACTTTCCAATTCATCCAGCAGGACAGAGGTCAGCAAACTGTGGCCTGAGGGCCACATCTGACCTGCCACATGTTTTGTAAATAAAGTCTTACTGGAGCCTGGCTGCTGTCATGCCTTTGCATGTTGTTTGAGGCTGGTTTTGCACACCAGAGACCATTTAGTCCAGAAAGGCTAAAATACATACAGAACAAGTTTGTTCAATTCAGCCATAAGAAGTCACATGTGACTATTTAGATTTTAAAGTCACTTGTAATGTAAGAAATTTAAGTAATTAATTTTAGATAACTGTGTGTTGCCTGGGCTAGCCTTGAACTGATATCCTCATGCTCTTCGTCCCCTGAGTAGCTTAGGGGTATAGGCATGAGCCACCAGTGCCCTTATTAGTGTCCTACTTCTTTTTATCTGTGTTGGGGGAGGGGGGCAGGGAACAGTGAGGCTGGAACTCAGAATCTCTTGCTCTTGCTTAGTTTTTTTCTGTTCAAAGTTGGTGTTTTACCCACTTGAGTTATACCTCAACTTCAGGCACTTTCCTGATTAATTGAAGATTAATTGAAGAGTCTCACATTTTTCTACTCAGGCTGGCGTCAATCACAGTCCTCAGATCTCAGCCTCCTGAGAAGCTAGGTTTATGGGCATGAGCCACTAAGCTTTCTTTTTTTATTATTATTATTTTAATGTGGCTGCTGGGGTGGGGAGAGCATAATTCAAGAGTTTTAGCATCTGCCATTTAGTATTTGGTGTATGTACAGATTTCTTTATGTTAGGAATTTTTTCTAACATATTTGTCACATTTTAAGTAAATTAAACTCATTCATAGTTTTTTTATTTGTTTGTTTGTTTTTTTGGGTCCAGTTGTAGGGTCTGAACTCTGGGCCTGGGCGCTGTCCCTCAGCTCTTCAGCTCAAGGCTAGCGCTCTACCACTTGAGCCACAGAGCCACTTCCGGCTTTTTTCTTTTTGCTTATGTGGTGATGAGGAATCGAACCCAGGGCCTCATGCATGCAAGGCAAACGCTCTACCACTGAGCCACCTTCCCAACCCCTCATTGGCAGTTTTTCATAAAAGTATACCTGGTTTCATGGCAAAGGGCTTGAATTCTCTTCAGGTTTCAAAATTAAAATTTCATATTTACCTAATAAATTAGAAAATAAACATCACAATTATACATAACCAGAAATGTTGGCACAAATATTCAGTGTCTCTTTAGGATGTTCTAGAGATCCGACCAACTGAACCTATAAATTTTATCTTTTACCCTGATATATCCCATTGCAATGCTGAGGGATCATCTGTTTAATCTTGAAGGATACTTTAGCGTTTATTTAACCTAGTCTTTGGATTGGCTCCTAAAAAATATTCTTTGAGGTTCCTGTTAACATGATAATGATTTTAAGGGGCCTGGCTCTTCATCTATGGCTTTTGAACTAACTCCTTCCAAAATAAAGAAAACACAATCTCCATCAGAGCTGACTATCCATTGATACCAATCTTTTTTCCCCACTGTTTCTCTTCCTTCACACTTAAATTCTTGTATCCCTATTTGCCAGCTCAAGGCCCATAGACAGGCAGCATAACCTCTCACATGCCTACATCCTGGCTCTTTTGCTTTCTTTCACTTCTCATGCTCACAGTACTGGCCAAATCCAAGTCTTTACTTTGCACCAGCCTCTGTGTATCTTACCTTGGCTGGGGAAAACATGGTCATACTTTCTGATTTCACTCAATTCAAAACCATCAAACCCTAAGCAGGAACTTAATACATCCTAGCAGTCTTGTGATGTTACTCCCTATGACTGAACTTTTGACAATCTTCTTTTTCCTTAGTCCTCTGATGCCTCTCAACCAGTAACTTTGTTCCAACTTTGGCTAGAAGAATTTAAACAGTAAAAAGAAGATTCTGTGAGCTTCTACATTATACTATATCTGGTGTAGCTACAGAAGGATTGTCTGTGCTTCTATCTGGAGGCTACCATCACCATGTCAGATCCATCCTCTCAGACTGATTTTTTTTCTTCAGTACTGGGGATTGGACTCAAGGTTCATGCTTACTTGAGCCATACTTTCAGACCCTTTTTTCATTGTTTATTTCTGAAGGCAGCTTGTCACTTTTTATTCCCCTGGACTGTCTGGACTGTGATCCTCCTACTGGTGCTTTTCAATATCACTGGGGAAGATAAGCATGTATGTGTCATTGCACCAAACCACTGTTCTCCCTTAGAGTAGGAATAACAGAAGCATACCACCATGCCCAGCCATTGCTTGTGGTGGGTTTTCCTGCAAACCTCTTCCCTCCACCTCCCCAGTACCTAGGATTACAAGCTTAAACCACTCTACCAGGTTTCTGATCCTTTGTTAGTCATTTCCATCAATATCCAAAGTATCACTCTCACATTATATCAAGGACAACAAAATGACCCCCATCTAACTTCCACCTCCTACCTGTAGTCATTGCTTCATGTCCCTTCTCTCTATACCAGTACTGCCTAAACATCAGCTGAACAGAACTTAGTTCTGTCAGGCATTTGGTCCAGCTATCCCACTCTTCTCAAACTCCCAGTTAAATTTCACACAGTTGTGATCTCACTGTCCCATAGCAGCCTTCAGCATTGTTCTCAATCCTTGAAGTACTCAGATCTCCTGGCTTCCAGGATGCACCCTCTCTTGGTTTGCCTCTGGCAATATTCCTGGCTAGTCTTCCTCAGTGTCCAGAAACGTATACCTTAGAATTATTTCCTACTTATACTCAAAACCATGGTCAGCATTATCATAAAATATCATAATAGCTTTAAGCATTGTCTATATGTGGCTGACATAGACAAGTTCATTATTTCCAGCTGGACCTTTCTCCTGACTTCTCATTTATACATCCATAGATGCCTTCATTGTATTATATCCAATAGACATATGTCCAGACTGATTTCTAGTCCTCCATCTTCTCTAAACCAGCCCAACTCAATTAATGGCAGTTTTGTACCCTTGATTGTTCAGGCCAGGTTCTTAACACTTCTCACCATTTACAACCCCCTGCTGTCTCATACTTAAAGATTACAGGAAACTCCTGATATCTCTGCCCCCATGCCTTGCATCTTAACAGTCATCCCAACATGGCAGCCAGAGTGAGCTTTATTGGTAAAATCACTTCTTCACTCGCTCTTGACATTCTTTCTCTTCTCTCTTGCCGATTTCCCACCCTATTCCAGTCACACGGCAGCATGCTGAGCAAGCATTCATCTACCTGAGGGTCATTACCTAGTCTCCTGCCTGTATCTAGAATTCTAAGAACTCCACTCTAGTTAGCTACCAGCATCTTTGTCCTTTACCCACATCCATGGTCACTAAATCAGCTTTATCTTGTGGCTGTCCTGCTCACACCATTTTCCCCCTCTGCCCTCTGTCCTGCACATCTTACCCCACTCACATCCTGTAACCTCTTTTATTATATTTGCCATCTGTCTCTGACCCAAATGTAACTTTCAGGAAGACAGTGATTTCTGCCTTTTTCATTGGTGAATCTAATATAATGCCTCTAATCTAGAAGACACTTAATAAATGTGTTGCATATAATGAAAGTTTCCTGACACAGACACATTCTCAGAGATCTTCCTCATGATATTCCTTAATTTGCATCTAAGAAAAATTCAGAAAATACCTACTAACAAGATAACTCCACTGTGTCTTTGATTTGATTACATACGGTCTTTTATGTTAAACTGAAAACAAACTCCTCTAGACTGTAGCAGCAGTATTATTAATATTGAAAATGTACATTCAGAGTTCTTCACAAATCCCCCAAATTGTGCATGCCACAATAGTGTAATTACTGGCATGAATTTCAATCAAAGGAAGCCACAGGGAGCCTTATATGTCATGTGGCTGGTAGGGGTTAGTCCCTGGAACCAGGCTGACCCCACAGATCAGCCTTTCAGCACATTGAAGCCTCTGCACATTTGTTTACCATCATACTCAGATAGCTCATGAGCCTTCATTGTTTCTTGTGGATAGTTGAAACCAAGAATTTGAATTCTGTGAAAGCCAAGAGTCCATGATATTATTTTCTTCTGTGTTACTCTTTGTTGTGCTGGTCTTATTGTGGTGCTAGGGTCAAACCCAAACTTGTCTGGCATGCCAGACAGGTACTCTCCTGCTGAGCCACAACCCTTGTCCTTATTTTATTCTATTTTAAATACTGACTTAAAAAAATTAGTTCTTCCAGGATACTGGGACTTGATTTTAAAGTGTTATATGTGTTCTAATCCAACTAAATGACAAGATAACTTTATGTTAAAACACAAAATCCACAGTAATTCATAGACGATAATAAGTTTTCTCTTCAGATCAAATCACACATAAGCAATTTTAGACCTTTGACCATAATTATCTTAATGTAAACAGAAAAAGGAAAAAAATATATGCTTGTTTTTCAATATGATATATATATGTGTATATATGTGTATATATGCCCTAGCTTAACCCTTCTGTCATGATAACTCTTTTTTATGATGAATAAAGTTCTTTGATTAAAAAAAGAGTTGGTGGAAGGAAAGAGGATGTTGTCACCACAGTGACAGCTGTCCAACATAAACATCTTACGTCTCTTCTGTTTGTCATGTACTCTAGGGCAATTCAAGCTGCTGGAACAAGACAGAGATATAAAAGAGCCGGTGCAATACTTCAACAGTGTGGAGGAGGTGGCTAAAGCATTTCCTGAACGTGTATACGTAATGGAGGAAATAACATTCAACGTGAAGGTAACTCTTGAAGACCCAAATGTTTGCCTTCACTAAAATAATTCAATTTTCTAGTCTGTATGTACATAGCAAGTGCGTATCTGTGCTGTTCAGAGGGTTCCATTTCTCCAGAAAGCTAATTAATGTCAGCAGCCAAACTGCATATATGATAGAGCTGACTTGACTCCTAATTACCTTCCATATTCATTAGCATTATCTTTTATTAGAACATAAACCTGATAAGTTCAAAAATAAAATTGCTAGGACAGATCAAGGACATTTTAAGTTTATTTTTAGCAGCCTATATTAATTTTACCAAATAATAAGTTTCATTATAACATTTTCATGTACACGTATAATATACTTTGTCTGAACTTTGGCACATTCTGACCCCCTCCATTAATCTTAGAAGACTTTTTTTTTTATAATGTGGACTTCATTTCCTAATGTTTAGCATTTGTTTGACTAGCTCTTCTGATAGACTGGTTTTCCGCCTATGATGAACAAATATATTAAGTTTAAAAAGGAAAAACAAAAGGCTTATAGAGCTTATTCTGAGATCAGCATGTATTCATTCTCTATCCCAATATATGCAGAGAAAACTGATAAACAGAATCTTACCCAGAGAAAAGACAGATAGTGTTTGCTGTGCTTCCTTTGTTTTGCATTCTTAAAGGAACAGCACATTCCCCTTTAATATGTTGAAGGAGCTCCTTTGACCAGACTTGCTGATGAAGCAGTGCCACTAGCTAGGTTCAGTCATGTTGCCCACACATCTCCTACATCTACACTCACAATTACTATCAAACATTTTAGACAGTGTTCACATTGAAAGGATTTTCTATTTAACCTCTTTTCTACAGGAAGTCCAGCTAAGCGAAGTTCTCTGAGAATTTCAAGATTTAGGGAGGCAGGATTCCCGTTTCTTAGAAATCTGTGAGAACAGCATACTACATGGTTTCTTGGCCCAAGAATGCACTGTCTTTGTGGGTGAGTCACTCTACCCACATTCTTCAGGAAAGGAGGAGTACCCAGGCAGCCTCCTGATTGGAGAAGTGGCTCCATTGTATTGGCTGTCTTTCTCACTTCCAGTTCTAAAATACAGCAGTGGTGGTCTACTTTGTGTCGTCTTTTTGTTAAAGTGAATCAGATTTTATATTTTGTAAAATGTTTTACTAGGTAAATTTCACTTATATAAAAAAGTCTCGGAAGTGGCAGTGTGGCTCAAGTGGTAGAGTGCTAGCCTTGAACTGAAGAGCTGAGAGACAACGCCCAGGCCCAGAGTTCAAGACCCACAACCAACACACACACACACACACAAAGTCTCTATAATTTTTTAATGCCTTCAGTGTCTCAGTATTTTTAAGTCATCAAGACAGCCCTCTTTCATTTATATTGAAAGTATGTGAGAATATCTTCATTTTTAAATTCCAGATTCATTAATTCATACATTAAATCTGTGTTTTCTAGCTGCACACCGGTGGCTCACACTAATCCTAGCTACTTAGGAAGCAGAAAGCTTGAGGATTGCAGTTCAAACCCAGCCCAGGCAGCAAAGTTTATGAGACTCTTATCTCCAATTAACCACCACAAAACAGGAAGTGAAGCTGTGGCTCAAAGTGGTAGAATACTAGCCTTAAACTGAAGAGCTCAGTACAGTGAACAGGCTCTAAGTTCAAGCCCCACCAGGACAAAATAAAAGAAACTATGTTTTGTTCTTTTGTGCATTTTTTTTTCCTGTGGCACTGAATCTAGGACCTTAATCATACGAAAGCAAATATTTTACCACGGATATACTCCTCATCCCAAGAAGTCTAATTCCATTAGCATCTAAATATGATTTAAATCTTTCCTGAAATTTTAAAATATTTAATCGAATGAAAAAATATTTAGAACAGAAAGTTAATATTTGTAAATTCTTCTTAAAATATTTTATCTGCTAATAAATGATGAAAAATCAATCAAAAATTTTTATTTTTTAAAATTTTTTTTCAAAAAAGTTTTTGACTTAAGATTTCCTCTACTATTAAAATTTAGCATTCCATATTAGTCATGTACAGTATTTTGTTTTTATTTTTTTACTTTTTGAACACTGCTTGTGTGTGTTATCTATGCATGAGTACATACACATGCCAGTCCTAGGGCTTGAACTCAGGGACTGAAGGCTAGTGCTCTTCTACTTGAGCCACAGTTTTACTTCTGGCTCTTTGGTGGTTAATTAGAGATAAGAGTCCCATGGACATTCCTGCCTGGGCTGGCTTCAAACCACAATTTTCAGCTCTTAGCCTCCTGAGTACCTATGGTTACAGGTGCTGGCCACTGTTGCCTGGCTAGCTTAACTATTTCACTCAAGGCTGTTGTTCTACCATAAAAGCCAAACCTCCACTTCCATATACAGTATTTTTAAAAGATGCTTCTATCAACTTTTCAAACAATTTTGCATTAAATCAACAGTGGTTTAAAATATTATCTTGGAATTCATACATTTGATCGAGTGATTTTACTGTATAGAATACCATGTTTGGGTGTAGTCATTAAAATGTGTATAATATAAAACTGAGCTTATAATATCCATAGAGCTGATTGGATATGAGCTGAGTTCCAGGTTGTACAAACATAAATATTTAATATCTTCACTCTATGACTTAACAAACATTTAAGAGCCATCACATCCAGCTTGTATCAGTCATTAAGACATGACTCATTTCTACTCAAGGAACAATTGATACACAAAAATTTGCACACTTAGTAAATAACCACCCAAGTAAGTAAGTACATAGAGAAGAGCTATGGGAAGGTTTGTCTGGATACTACCTGAGCCAGAAGTAAACATTGAAAGTTATGGTCTTCTTTAATTAAAAGTAGACATGATTATAGTGTGTGTGAGAGAGAGCTGAGTTGATTTTTTTAAAATGGCATGGTTGGTCACTACTTTCTCTGGAAAAGAAAAAAAATGAAAAACAGCACTGTCTATTCACTGTGGTGGCTGGTTACCAGGAAACAGGTTTGTTTGTTTGGTTGTAAAACTTTCAAACCTCCTTAGAAAACTTCACCTTGTTCCTTCCACTTCAACGCATAAATTAGACCTGTAGGGCCCACCATTGAACATAGAACTTACTTAGGAATTGCAACTCTCATAATATTCAAGAGACATGAATATTCTTTGAAATAAATATTCCTATGTGTATGTTCATATACATAAAACGTGTATATTCACAGGTTCAAATTTAAGTGAATTGTAGTAAGAATTTGAAGCATCAATGATTGCTTTTCTAAAGTGAACTTACGTGAATTAGTTAATCATCAAGTATATTTTGAGCTCCTATTACATGCCAAGCACTCTTGTGGTCTCTGGAAATATGGAGTGAATATGCAAATACCTATTTTCAAGGAAACCACAATTTGGTAGGGAATGTAGACAATAAATAAGTGTTCCCCTCCTTCCTCAAGTAGAGATAACAAGACATTTGGCAGCCTGGGCTACATAGTGACAAGATACTATCTCAATGGCAGGAAAGAGGGAGGGAGGAAGAGATACACAAATCTGGAACTTGGAGTCTGGGATGATATATATTTGGGCTCATAACCTTTGGGAAGGTATTTGAAGCTGTGGGTCCAGCTGAGCTGAACACAACAGCAATATTTTCAGTCAGGGTCCATTTATAATGTCTGTAATTTTGATTGTCATGACTATGATAGAAGACATTCTTTGAATAGAGGCCAGGAATGCTCTGAACATTCCACAATGCACAAGAGAGACCCTCACAAGAAAGAATTGTCCACTTCAAAATATTAAGTCTCAGGACTTAGAAACCCTAACCCAGAGACTAGATAGTGAAACAAGAGAGCAGAGGATTGAGCCTTGGAACATTTCAACATTTAGGGCCCTGCAGTGAGATAGGAGGGCCGCAAGTATTCCAGAAGCCACATGTGAAGCAGGACTAAATACTGTATCAAATGCAGCTTAGTAACTGAATGAAATACAATCTCAAATTTAGCAAATGGAAATCACTGGTAGCCTTGACCCAAAGAAAATAATCAATACCAAGGCCTGGAAAATAAGCTAACCAGTGCTTATGGTAGGGGAGAGATTTGTTAAGGTAAAATTCAAGTGAGGCCCCTCAACCATCTTGTTTATTCCAGCATCCATGGCCTCATTGATGCAGGACTGAGTGATGTGCTATTAATCACATGTGCTTTTCTACCAGGTGAATGTAATCCAGATTAGCCTAGACGCTAATGAAGTATGATAACTCAGATGAATGGGTAGCACTGAGCCATAGAACTGGAAATGCTATATGACACATGGAACTCCACATAGGAATAGGAAGTAGGAGGCAAGATATTCATGAAAATCAGTCTTCATGATTCTGCTGATCATTTGTATGTGTTTTAACCAGTCCCTCAAAACTAAGAGCAAAATTAAGCTTACCTTGTTTTTAGAAAAGCAGTCACCTGCTGCTGTCACGTTGCTTTTTTTTAAAGCCTTTATCCATTTTTTTTCTTTACTTACATGGTGAGAATTTTGGTTTTGTTTACTTGCTTTTCTGTTCCTTTTTAACTATAATAGGCTTTTTCTGTCTTAGCGCTTAACTTTGTTTGTTTGGTTTGGTTTTGACTGCAGTAGCAAGGCCTAGGCACACTCTCCTTTAGCTTTTTTGCTCAAGGCTGGGGCGCTACCACTCACTTATTATTTTCAGCACCATCTCTATTCTTACGTTTAGTTCCAAATCAAAAGACAATTTTTTTTTTGTCAGTCATGGGGCTTGAATTCTGGGCCTGGGTGCTATCCCTTAGCTCTTCAGCTCAAGGCTAGCACTCTACCACTTGAGCCACAGAGCCACTTCTGGCTTTTTCTGTTTATGTGGTGCTGAGGAATCAAACCCAGGGCCTCTTGCATGCAAGGCAAGCACTTTACCACTGAGCCACCTTCCCAGGCTCAAGACATCTTCTTTCTAAGTTGGCCATCCCAACTGAAGGCTTAATCCTTTGCCTTTTAATAATAAAACTTCCATATCAATTATTTCAGGCTATGCTTTTTTCTTTAAACAAAGTCATGGTGACCTAAACACCCTTGAGATGGTGTCATGGTTCAGACTCTTGACCTAGAGCTGAGTTCAGCCCCAGCTCAAGATGTTGACCATGACAGCAAGAAGGCCACTTGACCTCCTGAGCCCTCAAGTCTTCACTTGCAATATGGGGGCGATACTCCCCACCTTATGATTTGTTGTCAGAATTAAATGAAATAATGCACCTGAGTCCTTTGCAAGTGTCTAGAATGAGAGCTAGCAAACTGTGGCCCATGGCTAGGCCACCTATTATTCCAAATTAAATTGTGCTGG
The DNA here is from genome assembly GCF_019054845.1 of Dipodomys spectabilis. Lineage (NCBI taxonomy): Eukaryota > Metazoa > Chordata > Mammalia > Rodentia > Heteromyidae > Dipodomys > Dipodomys spectabilis. The sequence continues at coordinate 12,771,784 of NW_024870701.1, read as the reverse complement.
AACGTGGCCATTTGATTACATATTGTCTGGTTCTGCTTCACACCAGCAGAGCTTCCAAGTTTCAAGAGAGCCAGAAGAGTTACTGTCTGACCCTGTAAGAAAATCTTACTAAAGAGTTTCATATTTAAGAAATATTTCCACCACACCATTCTATTTCACTTAACTCTTTTAATACTTCACACCCCGTGTTTTAATATTGAGAACATGCTACAGAGAAGCAGTTTTTATCATTGTTTCAAAATACCTCCTCGCTTCATACATATTATAGTTATAGTGAATAAATTCTTTTAAACATGTTCAACTCTTCAGACTCAGCCAAGTGATGATGAGAAATTTTCCCACACATGGGTTTTCTGCCACCAATTAAGTTTTAATGCAAGCTCTGTCCTCACTGTGACACTGTAAAGAAAGGGAAGAAGAGGCAGTTTTGATTTGGCACCTTGTCTTCACTGCTCCGCCTCCACAGCTTTATACATTGAAATTACTACCCTGGAGTCTAAAGCAGCCCAAATCCTCCAGGCTGGAATCTATAATGTTACTATTTTAATTTACAGCCAGTGAGGGCTTTCTTTCAGCTGTTCCTGCAGAGATTTCCCCCAGAGGCAAAAGAACAAGTTTGCATTGTCTCAACTAAGGAAACTGACCTACTCCGAAATGAGAAAGTTTCCTGGTCACCTCTGCTGCCTTTTCCGTACCATCCAAGCTGGGTAGGAGCTGAACTAACAGCCCTGTCACCTGCAAATCAGCTCCAAATTACTGCATGTGACACCTGCTGTGGCAAAGGTGTCATTGCCTAGCAACAGAGATGCTGATGGGGAGGGGAGAAGGATTTTAGAGGTAACTCCCTTTTTGAATATTGAGAAGTTGTAATTGCATGTATTTATGCATGTATTTAGAGAGTGATGTATAGGTGTGTGGAATGGTTGAATAAAGCTAATTAATATATCCATCACTTGAAGTATTCAAGAGACAGTTCATCTGTATGACTAGAATATTGTACCCTTGGACCAAGATCTCCCCATTCTCCCACTCTCCACTCTTTGGGAACTATCCATTCTATTTTCTACTTGTGTGTGTGTGTGTGTGTGTGTGTGTAATATCTCATGAAGAGTGAGAACATACAACATGTCTTTTTGTGACTGGTTCTTAACATAGTATCTTCCAGGTTTGCCCATGTTATTGCAAATTATATTATTTCCCTTTTTCTTTTTCTTTTTTTTTTTTTATTTTTATTTTTGTCAATCATGGGGCTTGAACTCTGGGCCTGGGCGCTGTCCCCGAGCTCTTCAGCTCAAGGCGAGCTCTATACCACTTGAGCCACAGTGCCACTTCCGGATTTTCTGAGTGGTTTATTGAAGACAAGAGTATCAGGACGTTACTACATAGGCTGGCTTTGAACTGAAACCCTCAGATCTCAGCCTCCTGAGTAGCTAGATTTACAGTCGTGAGCCACCAGTGCCCGGAATTATTTCCCTTTTTCTTAAGACTTAATGGCATTCTGTTGTGTGTCTATAAATACAGAGATGCCTGTTTTAAAATAGGAGACAGTATCATAAAAGATTCAGAGAACGTATATAATAGAGAAATATAACCCAAAGTAAAATAACAAAATCCTATAATCCAACAGGACTAGGAGGTTGTTTACAGACTTGAGTTTTTTTAACATCCTATTTTCTATCTGAATTCATTTTTAAGCTAGATAAGCATAGTCAGTAATTAATGTATATGGCCTAACATGTAGCCAAAATTCTCTTGTCTCTTGTATTTTCTAAAACACATAGTTTGATATAACCGATTTGAATGCTTTTGTGAATGTTACGCATGTAATGGATAGTGTATCTATACAATAGTATGATGCTAGTATTTAAAAAGTGAAATCCTGCCAGGCCACCAGTGGCTAGGGGTATAGCTAATCCTAGCTACTCAGGAAGGTAAGATTTGATGATGGAAGTTTGAAGCTAGCCTGGTGAGGAAATTGTATGAGACTTTTATCTCCAGTTAACTATCAAAAAGCCAGAAGTAAAGCTGTGGTTCAAGTAGTAGAACACCAGCCTTGAGAGAAAAATCTAAAGGACAGTACCCAAGCCCATGATATTTGTTTCTATCATCGTTATAATATTTTAGTTAATTAGATAGTATGGGTCAAAATGAACTCCTTCAAAAATACCCCTGTAAAATATTCAAGTTTTAACTATATTAGTAGAGAAGCAAAGCTAGACATGAATACTCAAAACACTGTTACTTGAAACAGTGTTAGAGAAAAGTGACTAAAACACATTGCTGAATAAATAAACAAATGTCTAAAGATTAATTCAATCAAATTAAAGTTTCACTCATTAATGCAACTTGATGCTGAACTTTGAATTTATCCAAGGCTTTCAACTTATTAAAAATCCACTTTTTTCCACAAGTCACAGATTTGAAGAAACCTGTGTGCTTTTATATTTATGTGTTAGGTACCCTTTTTTAAATTGCCATCTCAAAAAAATTAAAAAAACACACTGAGTAAATGAAAGACCTTCCACTTTTTCCAAGGAGTTACATTTCTATAGATACAGGAGTTAAATATGTCATCTTATTTTTTCTTACTCATTTTAACAGAGGAAACTATAAGTAGAATTTTGAAAATATATTAATGGGGAAGTGAGTGGGTGCTTGTGATTTTGTAATTACTGTAATTATTTACATTCTACCATCTTTCTAACCATATTTGCATTAAAATTTAAAGCAGCTTATTAGTAGATATTATTCTGCATGCATTGACTGTCCTGTGGTTGTCCTGTAAAGTAATGCAAAATTGTAGTAGTGAAATGGTGTTCTTTGGAGATTTTGTTGATTGTAGTTCAGCTCTGATCACCACTCCAGTTGAAAGTACTGCCCCAAGATTGTGACTGGAGAGCTAAAAAATAGTCTCCTCCTTGTGTTTGACTTTATAATAATATCAGGAAGACTGTTTTTCCTGTATTTTTTCCAAAATAGATAAAGGATCATTTCCTCCAGGAATTTCCTTTCTAGACAGCAAGCTTTGGTGGGTTGATGTGAATTCTAACAACTTTTTTTTTTTTATTATTATTAAAATGACTATAATTCCCTTTCAGATTCTTCCTATTACTTTCCTGCCATTTAAAGAGAATGCTTGAACAAAATCTGAACTTAACTTCATCTCCTATTCTATAGTTCATCGACACTCTTAACATCTCTTGAGATGTGTATGACTTTTGCCTTTATATGGAAAGACCCTGTACCCTTATTATTTGGTGTTTTGTGTTCTCATTTAATTTTTTCTGTTTGTTGTTGCCTCTTAAATCTATTAGAATACTTGTTATAACAATCCTTCTTTCCAGTTTTTATTTCCATTTCTGGTTGTCATGGATTAGAAATTGGTAGCTATGTTTGACAGAGCTTTATTTAGACTTGGAGCAAGTACACTAAGTTAAGGATTGTGTACACCTATCTGTACAAACCCTCATATCAGCTACATCCTTTCTTGTGGCTGCTCAGAGTCCTTCTAGTTTTTACTGCCTTTTTCTTGGCTCTTTTCCAGAAAGGTCAAGAAGTATTGATGACTGTGCAGAGTTTTGTCAAATGTAAAAAGTAATTTTTCAGATGAAGATTAAATGAACTTTAGATGCAGCCAACTTTCATTTTTGTTTTTCAGTTTAAAAGTTGCATCATTCACTTAGGATGAGTCAAATGCCATTTTATTATCAACATTCTCTAGCATGATAAATTGGGTACATTTGCAGGGTTAATTATTTTTTAGTGTTTAAAGACAGGTCAGTACTTTTTTTTGTCAAATGAGATTTTGAGACTTTTTCTGAAAAATTACCAATTGGCAAACCCTCTGCTGTGCTGTCAGATTAAATCATTGCCCTTCTATTTGTCAGCCTTGTCCTATTTCCTGTCTTAAAAAAAAACATACATACCCACAACTGACATTTATCTTAACTTTTAGAATGCTGTTTTTTTTCTCGTTTCTGCCATTTTCCCAAAGGATAGAGTTATAAAAGTTGAATTTGGTAGGACTTAATATAATACTAATAGTATCATTGTCTATTGACTGTCAATCAGATCCATCCTTGTTGTAACTTAAGAGTTAGAATTTTAACCTGCTGTTTGGTCATTAGAGAACTTATTGCCTAGTACAGACAATCAGTTTGTGTGTCTGTGTGTGCGTGCGCACATGCACACACTGTGCATATGCATGAATGTAAAAAAATTTATTAGTGTTTTAAAATGTTTCTTGACCAAGGGACATTAATTCTGAGTGGTATTATGAATGTTAAAACCCTGATTGTTTCCTGGATTAGACCTATTAGAGTTGTTTAGATAACACACTTTGAATTACTTCCTCTCAGGAAGCATTGAAACTGGAAATGTTAACCAGGCACACATACCAAAGCACTTAGATGGAACACATTGTTTCTTTTGCTCTTTAAAAAAATAAAAAGGGAAAGAAATTATGCAAATAAATCACATCTGTAGAAATCCAAGGAGACTGGCTGAACTGCCAAAGGAAGAACATTTATTTGTAAGATTCTTCATTTGTCACTGACAATGACCACAAAATTGGTCAGTACATTAGTCTCATAATTTATGTGGGGCTAATTGCTAGCATTAATGATGACATCAGAGTTGAAAACATAGACTTACAGATTGTACTCACATATGTTATGCATTTTTATATACTGAGTGGGAGTAACTTACTAAATACACACAGACAAAAATGTAGGCAAAGCCGTTGAATGCGCCCGGATACTGACATTTAGTAAGGATTACTTTGATCTATTTAATCTGTGTGCAAGACTGTCTGCTGCATGTATCAAAAGCTTACTGTCATTCTCTTCAGTTCATTTATGTGTAATACTTCCACTATACCAATCATTTTCATCCCTGTGGAAGGTTGATGTTTATAAAGGTAAATTAAGAAAAATGTAGTAAGTATACATTTAATGGATTAGAAACAAACATGCCTTGTTATTCCTTCATATTTGAAAGACACTATTGGCTCCTTGTCTATTCACTGGAAATAGTTTATTGCTAGAGTGAGTGTGTGTGTGTGTGTGTGTGTGTGTGTGTGTGTGTGTGATTCTCAACTGGGTAAACTGCCAGGTTTTTTTTTTTTACAAAGTTGCAATAAAAAGAGTTTTGCAGGCTAGTTTCTTCTAAACTAGTATATTTTGAATCCTTTGTATATGCTTTCTTCCCTTGGGATATATCTGTAATGGTATTTCAGGCTGTATTCAGTTATAAGGTTTTTTTCTGGGATAACACATTCAATAAAAATTTGAGCTAGTCTTCAAAACAGAGAAAAGGATAATCCTAAGAAGTAGTGGTTTGGGCTTGAAACAGTAGTAACTGAAAACCTAGATATCAATGTAAAAATGCGAGATGTGAAAAATACTGTGAAACTGAATTGCATAGAGTAAAATTTTTTATTGTTAATAAAAACAGTAGTCCTATTGGCCATCATTTATTGGATACCTACTGTGTTCCAAGCACAGTAGGCCCTTGTTCACATATACATTCACTTGGCCAGCAGAACAAAATAAATAAACATTATGAGGTCACTTAATGGTAAAGTCAGGATTCAAGCTCAGCTTGTAGTTTAGCTAATAAAATTAATAGTACAATATCAATCAAATTCCAAAATCCATTGATCTATATCCAAAATGGGCAAGCTCTTTCAAGAAAATGAACATGTAGATATTTTAGAGTTTGTGTAGGTTATAGAGTACTTGCTGCAAATACTCTACACTGTCAGTGTCCGGTAAAAGAAACCTCTACATACATGAATGGGACTAAGGGTGTTCTAAATCAACCTTGTGTATAAATTAGTGGGCTGGATCTAGACTGTGGGCAGTCATTTGCTGGCATCTGATCTACAAATATTGGCGCTTAAAGTAGTATCTGTAGGGATAAGTATGCCAAAAGTTAAAGTGAATAGTAAAGTGTGCTTGGGAACCAAAGTCATAAAATAACCTAAACCTTGAAGCTACAGATCATGTTAGAAAAGAAAGCCTTCACATGTCCCAAGTGCTGTCATTTAAAAAATGATGCATTAGGGCTGGGAAGGTGGCTCAGTGCTTGCCTTCATGCATGAGGCCCTGGGATTGATTCCTCAGCACCACATAAGCAGAAAAAGCCAGAAGTAGAGCTATGGCTCAAGTGGTAGAGCGCTAGTCTTGAGCTGAAGAGCTGAGGGACAGTGCCCCACGACCGACCAAAAAAAAACAAAAAACAAGATACATTAGTGGTTTAAGAAAGAAAAAAACTAAGCTATTTCTTCAAGGTCATGAAAAACATGGCCAAAGAACTCATATATCAGATGACTAGATAGTAGTTGTTTCTACTAGTATGTAGAAAAAAAGGACACTAGTGGGAAAAGTGGGTGAGATATAAAGAAAACTTGAAGGTTACTGCCTAGTACTACACCACAATGACAAGTGTCATGGTCATATAAGTTGTTACCTAGAGAAGGTAGATGTACGACACCCTCCCTCTGTCCTCCTGTGCATCTTTTTAGCCAATCCAAAATCATTTTAAACAAATATTTAGCATTCATTTATATACTTACATTTCAAAACTTATCATAATGCAGAAGGGGGAATGCATTAGTGGTATAATGTTAGGGCCAGGTAAATACTGAGTCTGAAAAGTAAACAGTTAATCTGATATCTTAAAAAATAACACTTCTCTGAGTCACCTAAAGTGGACTTTAAACATTAGCAAGGTGAATTGCAATTAAGACAATATTGTGCTGTCATTTATGTATTTAAGACTTGTGTAGAGAAATACACATTACCATGGTAACCACAGAGCTGTTGTTTTGTTTTGTTTTATTTTTACAGTACTAGTGTTGACAAATTGCTTGTTCTAGAGGTTAAAATTACACACAGATGACCTGGGATGTGATGAGTAAGAGGTTCTTTACAAAGATTGTTCTACCAAATTTTCTAAATACACACTGACAGTTATACTCGATAAGCAATATAAACATCATCAGTCAGTTTACCCATACTGTTTTTATTAATACAACAAAAAGTTCAATCTCAGCCTCTGCATAACCCTGAGACCCAAACCTGTTAAGAAAAGGGTAATAAAACCATACCAGTCTTACTGTGACAAAGATCTATAAATCATAGGTCAAATACTGTCAGAGATAATCATGCTCTTTTAAATACACATTATCATGTAAGATTACTTAAACCATATAGTTATGTTAATATTTAGATATCTACTATTAAATATTAAAGTAATACATCAAATTTTAAAATAAACAACCACATTTAATTAAATTTTTAAATTTCTTCATATAAATTTTCAGGCAAATGGAATTAGAAGACATATTACTCACATGATATAAAGTATACGTCAAACCAGAATATTTTAATATATTTATAGAGACAGTATTCACATTAAAATCTCAATACTCTCAACACCAGAGGGTTAAAGGTATGAAATTGAAAGATCAAGTATAAATTTTTTTTGTCATTTTTTCTGGGATATATTCTCAAAATAACAAGTGAATAAACTGAAAAAAAATGTTTTTGCAGTAAGATACGAGACATGGAGAATAATAAACATTCAATAACTGAATTGAAAACATTCACAACTGATAGAGTCCTAATAAAGGAATAAAAATCCGAATACATGTTGAGAGTTACCATCTGCCTATTTGGAAGTCCCAGTGATATCACGTCCTGACAAAACATCAACACATTTAATATATTTCAAAGAAAATGCACAGTACACACCACAGACAAAATGATTCAATAGGGCTGGGAAGATGGCTCAGTGGTAGAGGGCTTGCCTTGCACGTATAAGGCCCTGGGTTTGAGTCCTCAGCACCACATAAGCAGAAAAAGCCAGAAGTGGCGTTGTGGCTCAAGTGGCTGAGCGCGAGCCTTGAGCTGAAGAGCTGAGCGATAGAGCCCAGGCGCGATAGAGCCCAGGCCCAGAGTTCAGGTCCCACGACTGGCCAAAAAAAGAAAAAGATTCAACAGGTCATCTGGAAAAATCAGTAGGCAAAAATTTAAAAATAACTTAATGTCTTTTTTTTCTTTTCCCATTTTTAATTTTTAAATAATTTTATTTCTTAAAAATATTACCAAATTCACTGAATACTAACCAGCTTATACTATTGTCCATTTGCCCACATTTGTTCTTATCATCTTCTACCCCCTCACGCACCCTCATATGAACAAATACACCATATGACTTACAATTTTTCTGAATCATTTGAGAGTAAGTTGAATACATTATGCCCTTTCCCTCTTAATAGATCAGTGTATTTTACTGAAGAATAATGGTATTTTGTTACAGAAATCTGGTACCTTAGCAGTAAGGAAATTTATTTACCCTTCCTAATCAAAATTTACCAGTTGATCCAGTATATTTCATTTGCATTTACTTTTTATTTCTGTTTACGTCACTTTAATCTGAAATCATTTTTTTATCTTTTCTCTTGCATGAACATTGAGTTAAGAGTATACACTGAACCAGGCACCCATGGCTCACACCTATAATCCTAGCTACTCAGAAGGCTAAGATCTGAGGATCATGGTTCAAAGCCAGCCCGGGCAGGAAGGGCCATGAAACTCTTATCTCCAGTAAACCACCAGAAAACTGGAAGTGGCACTGTAGCTCAAGTGGTAGAATGCTAGCCTTGAGCTGAAGAGCTGAGGGACAGCACTTAGGCCCAGAGTTCAAGACCCATGACCAACAACAACAACAAAAGAAAGAGTTTATACCAGCCATTGTACTGGAATGTTTCTCAGGCCAGGAGTGTAGCTCAGTGATAGAGTGCTTTTCTAGTATAGTTGATGCCCTAATCTCCATTCCCAACACAAGGAAGGAAGGAGGAAGGACAAATATTGCTCAGTTTGTCTCATCTTTCTCATGTTTAGGTTCTGGGATGTTACATAGGTGAGATCCTGAGCAGCTCTGACTATACATTGCTGGTATGCCTCTTTTTGGTGGTACTTAATTTGATGGTCTAGTCAAGGTGTTTGTTGTCTTTTACCTCATCTCAACTAAGGAAAACACTTAAAGCCATTATATAACTTCTTTCAAACTTGATGCATTCAGCATTCACTGGTCATCTTGTGTCAACCAATCTTTACTATGATAGCTGTAAAACAGATTTTTCTGGTTCAGTCTCTCCATATTGTTTTTCCCCATTCATTTTCTTCACTTGTCCTTTTTTTTTGCTATCAGTATATACTTGGCAGTTTTTATTTTATTAGATTATAATAAAACATTATTAGATTATATTATTAAATTATAATTAGATTATAATTTTATTAGATTATAATAGTATATTTATTGTGATTCACAAGTTGTCCAGGTGCTGTCAGTAGGAACCAACTCAGGCTGGGTCCTGTTTTTTTTTTAATTTTTTATTGTGAAAATACTGTACAGAGGGGTTACAATTACATAGGCAAGATAATGATCAAGCATTGTTGCCTCTTCCTTTGTTTCCCCTTCCCATCCCTTCCCATCTCCCCACCCCTTCTGTGTTCTTTTGACACATGCTCCTTGTCTTATGAATGCTTTACTGTCTGGCACAACCAAATGTTCCATTTGGCACAACCAAATGTACCTCTCCGGTGCCACACCTGGAACTGGTCATTTCTTTGAGGGATCCTGCTTCCTTTTACTAGAGAATAGTTTGGGTCACAGGGAACTTTAGATCCTAGTTGCTTGGGAAGAAAGCTAAAGTGTGTGTGTCTGTGTCTGTTTATTTGTGTGTGTGAAAGAGAGAGAAAGAATATATGTGAATCATTTAAAAATCTCCAATTCTAAATCAGTTCTCAAGGAGTTCTGTCTTGCTCACCTGCTTATACCGCTTTAACCCATCCCATGTTTCCGTCACTCCTTCCACAGTAAAAACTGTAATCTTTAACACATCAACATACTCACTCATTTACTCCGTCTTACTGTATACATAAAGTTGATTCACATGCTTTCTGTACATATTTCTCTTAAAAAGGGTTAAAGAGAACAAATGATTATCAATATCCCCCATTCCCACTCCCCTGCTACCAGCATTACACAGTCAAAGGCAGTTTTCAGGATTGACAATACCTAGGATAGAGCAGCATTCCAGATTAGTTGTCTCTGTACCCAAAGTAGTTATTTTACAAATTTGGAATACAGTTGGGTTTATCCATTTCTGTTTGCATTCAGAGTGGTTCGTTTTTAAATCTTATTGACTTAATTCTTTGTACATGTATAACACTCACATACATCCTAAAAGGAAAACTATAAAATAGTTTACTCAGAGAGATTCCATTTTCACTCATGTTACTTTTCCTTGGTTCCTCCCTACCCTATCTGCTGTAAGTACTCAACTTCATTATTTGCTGGCTTATTCCATTCCTTTTTTCACAAGAATAAGAAGAAAATACATGCATACCCCCTTTTTTCTTTTTTTATTGTAAAGATACTGTACAGAGGGGTTACAGTTGCATGAGTAAGGTAATGAGAACATTTCCTATCGATCCTTGTTACCCCCTTCTTTATTTTTCCCCTGCTCCCTTTTTTCTTAAACAAAAACGTATGTATATTTTATAAACTTTATTGCATCTTGGTTTTATCCCTTTAATATATCATACAATTTCATATCAGTATATCAATAATCTGCCAGCTAAAGGTTCTTTTGCTGTATTCATATGGAAATCACAAATAGGCAAAGTGCAGCTCCCATAGTTGCCAACAACTCTGAGCTTTGAGTGCCAGCCGCCCAGCACAAGCTGCTAGTGCTAATAGCTCTGTCAGCTGCCTTTGGTGGCTGCTCAACTCACACTGACTCTTTGGAGCTCTTCCCATTGCTGGGACCAGTTCTCTATAGCTCTTCTCTCTTCATCGTTTTTTACCTTCCACAATCCTTCACCTCTCCATTGCCTCTCACCCGCTCAGCACTTCTGCAATTGTTCACAATCTTAGTTCTCCAGTCTCTCCAACTGTCTACTCGCTGGAACTTATCAGTTCTCTTCTAGCTGCTGGATGTGTGCAATGCTTGCAGGAATTGCTGTTCTTCTTGTTGCCAGCATAGCTCAATCTAATCATGCTTAAAGACCATAGAACTACTCAAATGAGGCTTTATTGGGGCCTAGTTTGCAGCACAAACGGGACAACAGTATGTGAAAAGGAAGTCACCCTAGAGGCGGTGAGAGAATTGTTTGCTTATATAGCTAACTTGCAAAGCATACACACATATTTTGGTATAGTATACTAACTGTACCTTTTGCATAATCATACTAGTGTAACTAAGACTGGACTGGCCAGCCTGATCCTGCTGTCGTGGGCAGGAGACATCTGAAAGTCAACAGAAGCTGCGCGTAGAGGGAGATGTGCTGAGCTCTGAAGTCATCACAGGGTGTCTAGAGTGATCATGACTGAAACAGAGTCTCTTGACACAGCAGCTGTGGAAGTGATTTTGCCTGGAACTGAAGCAATGGCTTCTGTGGTGGTCATGGCAGCTGTGGCACTTTCTTTGGCTGGACGCAAGTCTCTTCCAGGTGGCAGCGGCTGATTAGAGTCTCCTTAGCAGCTGTAAAGTGTTTAAAGTAGCTACAGCTGTCATGATGACTGCTCTCGTAATCCTGAAAGAAGCAGCTGGTTGATTGACAGCTCTATAGATTCTACGAAAGCAATGGGACTGAAGCTGAGGTTTATACCTTCTCAGATGGAACTTCAAGAGTGGCAGCATTGTCACTTTTAGCCTTGCAGGACTCAGGACGTCAAGAGACAGTACAGCTGACCTATGTCTCTGTCTGACCTGAGATAGTCACCCAGTTCTGCTCCCTGGCAGTAGCTACTACTGTACCTGGCCTAGCACTGTCAGTTCACTCACTAGACAGCTAGGAGGAAAAAGACATGAAAGATTTTTTAAAACAAAGATATAAAACAAAGCTTGACATTCTCCTATAAACCTTTATCTAACAATACTTAGCCTCAGCCAAACACCAGCTTGGAGGACTGGATTCTCCTAATCTGTCTCCATTGTCCTCATGCTTTTTTGCGTAGGACCATTGTGTGTGTATATTATAGCTCTTCTAGTTGGTCTCCTCTGGGCATTTAGATCATTTCAGAGACTGTGTAAATACAAATAACGCTGCAATGAACATACATGCATAGTTTCATAAAATTAGAAGATTGTCTTTAGGTAAACTCTTGGACGTGGGATTTCTGGGTGGAAGGATGAATGCAAATGTAGTTGGGTTCAAACATGCCTGATACACCAGTGTAGTTTGTCAAAATTCCATATTAAAATACCTCATTTTCCTCGGTATGTGTGTATATCCATGTCTTGATAGGAAGTTCTTTACCTGTGTGTTTGAAAGACTAAAGGCATTAACCTGCAGTTTGATTGATCATATTTGTAGGTTGCTTCCGGTGAATGCAATGAAGACACTGAAGTTTACAACATCACCCTGTGTACCGGGGATGAACTCACTCTTATGGGGCAGGCAGAAATCCTTTATGCTAAGACTTTCAAGGAAAAGTCACGCCTCAACACAATCTTCAAAAAGATTGGGAAGCTCAATTCCATCAGCAAGCTGGGAAAAGGCAAAATGCCATGCCTCATTTGCATGAATCACCGGACCAATGAAAGTATCAGCCTTCCATTCCAGTGCAAGGGCAGATTTAGCACCCGAAGTCCCCTGGAACTTCAGATGCAAGAGGGTGAACACACCATCCGTAACATTGTGGAGAAAACCCGACTCCCTGTGAATGTGACTGTGCCCAGTCCTCCACCCAGAAACCCATATGACCTCCATTTCATCCGAGAGGGGCACCGCTACAAGTTTGTGAACATCCAGACCAAGACCGTGGTGGTTTGCTGTGTGTTGAGAAACAACAAGATCCTCCCCATGCACTTTCCATTGCACTTATCCGTCCCCAAGTTCAGCCTCCCTGAACACCTGGTGAAGGGAGAGCTGTGGCCTGAAACCCTGGTCCATCACTGGCTGGGTATCTGTCAAGAGCAGTTTGACATTGACGAGTACTCACGGGCTGTCCGTGATGTGAAAACAGACTGGAACGAGGACTGCAAGAGTCCCAAGAAGGGCCGCTGCTCGGGCCACAACCACGTCCCCAATTCCCTAAGCTATGCTCGAGATGAGCTTACCCAGTCCTTCCACCGGCTTTCAGTCTGTGTATATGGCAACAATCTCCATGGCAACAGTGAGGTCAACCTCCATGGCTGCCGGGACCTGGGGGGAGAATGGGCTCCCTTTCCTCATGACATCCTGCCCTACCAGGACTCTGGTGACAGTGGGAGTGACTACCTTTTCCCAGAGGCTAGTGAAGAGTCTGTGAGTGTCCAAGGAAAGTCAGAACTCCCTTATGAAGAGCTTTGGCTGGAGGAAGGCAAGCCCAGCCGTCAGCCTCTCACTCGCTCACTGAGTGAGAAAAGCAGATGTGACCCATCTCGAGGCTCTGTCAGGTCTAAATGTACAGCTTCTCCTCTTCTTGTCCCTGAGACTCTTGGAGCTGCAATGAAGTCTTCAGAAATTGCCCTACCTCCACCTCCGGTGCCTCCCAAATCTGAAGCCGTAAGTTGTTTGCTTTTGAGTGGTGTACCAATCTTTCTGTCTCTATGCTTAGTCCTCTGTACTGTTTGTTTGGACAGTATTGGACCTTGAACTCGGGCCCTTTAGGTTGCCTTTAGGTGCTCAACCACTTGAACCACACTACCAGCACCACTCATTTTTTTTTAAAGAAAGGGTTATCATAATAAACAAATGTGCTTAATTGGATTGAAATACCAATGTTACTAGGTTACTCCACTAATAAGGAGTTAGAGTCGGGTGAGAGTGTTATGTTGGATGAGAAACTTCTTGAGATATTTTTTTTGTTGGTCATGGGGCTTGAACTCTGGGCCTAGGTGCTGTCCCTCAGCTCTTCAGCTCAAGGCTAGTGCTCTACCCCTTGAGCCACAGCTCCACTTCCCTTCTTGAGATATTTTAAGAAGAAATGTTTAAACCTGACTTTGGAGCTAGAGGCATTAACTCGAATGGCAGAGTGGAGACCCAGGGTTCTCATTTACAGAATAAATAAGCAAACATATAAACAACCAACCCACCCTGACTTGTTATTTCCTAGAAAACTGGTTATAGGAAGTAGACCCTAGGCCAAGAAAGAGGTAATTGCTCTAACAGAAGTATTTGGTGACAATGCCTAGACTATATAGCAGCTAGTAACAGTAAGTGGTAGGGAGAAATGAGGTGCTTGGAATATAGTTTGAAGATAGACCAACAGTTGTCACTGACATTGAATGGACGAGGGAAGTAAAGGAAAGCAAGCAATAAAGGAAAACTGGGTGTTTAGCAGATCAAAAGTGGATGTTAATGTCATTTGCAGTGATAGGATGTCTGAAAGAGAAGAGGAGTATAGAATATGAGAGACAGCAGAGAGGACCCAGGAGGCATCAAGCATCATTTGTAACTTTTTCATGTATCCCTGACAGTACACTGAGGTAAAGCATGAGTCTGTGTACACACACACACACACACACACACACACACACACAGAGCAGAATCAGGTGCCATATTGTTATGCTTAGATCTTAAAACATTACCCAGAGCTAGATGGATCTCCCATGAACTTTTCATGCTAAAAGATCAATCAGGAGCTGTGTGGAATATGGCTAGCGGAGCCTATGGTTACAGTGTATATGGTCCTAGGTTCAATCCCCATAACTCCCGAAAAAGTAAAAAGTCATTACAAATAGGAGAAAGGACTTTTGGCTTTGGTGTGGGTTTGTTATTTTGTTTTGGGTTTTTTTTTTTTTTTTTTTTTTTTTTTGAGTAACATCCACTCTGAACCTTTGCTACTCAGTTTGATCATTGTATGTTGTTATACCTGAAGAAAGGATGCACTAAAAGGATCAGACAGCATTATCTTTATGTGTTTGATAATATGTATTATGGTGATACACTTTGTTTCTATCTCTAGTGGAGTCCATTCTAAAAAAAAATTGACATGAATCCCAGTGTATTAGAAGAATTAAAGTCTAAACACACCCACAGCACGGGATTGAGAACCAGTGGTCTTTGGGCCTTTGTCCACTCTTCCTCCATTGACTGGTCTCCAGAAACATTCTTGGAATCCTGAGTCTGTGAAGAACCCAGTCTTAAAACTGTGGAATTACTGGGGCCAATGCTAAAAATACGAACAACCATAAGACCTGGACTGTGGATCTTGGTAGCTTTCAGTTTGATGTAGAAAGTGAGCAGATGTGCTGGGCGCCAGTGGCTCATGCCTGTAATCCTAGCTGCTAAGGAGGCCAAGATCTGAGGATCGTGGCTCAAAGCCAGCCCAGGCAGGAAAGTCTGTGAGACTCTTATCTCCAATAAACCACCAGAAAACCAGAAGTGGCACTGAGGCCCAAGTGGTAGAGCACTAGCCTTGAGCTGAAGAGCTGAGGGACAGCACTCAGGCCCAGAGTTCAAGCCCCACGATTGGCAAAAAAAAATAAAGTGAGCAGATGAAAATCAGCCAAAAAGTGATAAACAATAGAAGAGAGAGACAGATAATGTGTGTGTAGGAAACCATAGAACAAAGGGCAACTTCTATCTGGGAATGAATGATAACTTTCATGAAGATGTTGTTTTACGTGAGTGTAGAGAATGTACATTAAAAAAAGGAAGAGCAGAGAGATGAGAAAGACCATTTCAAGTAAAGCATGAACAAGGGTATGGGAGCAGGGGCAGCTTAAACATGTAAGTTCTCTCTGGCTGCTTGACAGGGTTCAGTAGAGTACATGAAGGGCAGAGGTGGCCAAAAGGTTGGCAGCAACACATGGACAGCCATAAATGTTGGGCAGTTCATGTCAGGCATTTTGCTTAGCTGTCCAGAAAGAGCCCTCATTTCTACAAAGGTTTCCTGAGAGAGGTCCCATCTCTTGCTTCCTAGAAACTTCAAGTCTGCACGGATTCCCTTTGTTGCTTAAAGGATCTTGGAGGAACCTTCAGACACAAGCAGAGAGATACTCAATAAGAAAATGGAATATTTAGGGAATTTTTGGTGGGATCAAGGTCCTTGGGTCCTTGTAGTCATGTCATTAAGGAGACACTTTTTCTAGGAAGTACTAGGCACCTTTAGTGAAGTCAGAACTCAGCTTTGTAATGGTGGTATTTGATGGTTGGGGGCCTTGATCTTTATTCAGAACATTAATTATATGAGCTTCTCCTCTTTAACTTTGGTCCTATCTGGCATGTAATGAGTGGCTCTCAGATTTGTTGACATAGCAAAATCTAGAGGTAAGAAACCAGCATCATTTGTATTTGTATCTGTGTATACCTCTGTGTGTGTGTGTGTGTGTGTGTGTGTGTGTGTGTGTATGTGTGTGCGTGTGTGTGTGTGTGTGCATGCACGCATGTGCATGAGTGCATGCGTGCGTGTCTGGTCAAAGGTGAATAAGGACATAAACATTAAGAAGTCCAATCTTGACCTTGATACTAAACGACAAACACTAGAGTTAAATTTAAAACTGAAAGCAAACGTCATTTTAAAAAACAAGGAAGAAAAGATTTAGACTTCCAGTCCAAGCTATAATCTCTTATGACATAAGAGAATGTCCAGTGTTTATAAATCATTATAAACAAAGATTTTTATAAACACCTGAAATCGTTTACTTTTAAAGAAAAAAATCTTACATTTTAAATGAAGTCTTTTTTTAAAAAATCGGTTCTTCAACCATGAAATGAATTTTCCCTTCTTTAGGATGAGTGTGGGATCAAAGAACATCATAATTTTTAGATACAGCTCCAGCTTGTAATTTTTAAAAGGGAACTTTAGTGGGGCATAAATTCAACTGCTTCTGCAGAATTAACTAAAAGTTCTGTTTTACATAGAATAGGAGTTCTAGAAAAGAGATGTAACATGTGTCTAACATCCCACCTAGATGGCAATGAGCTTTCCAGTGAGGGAAGCCAACAGGGTATCATCTGGGAAGGTGACAGCCCCTACCAGGTCCTCAGGAATATATGATAAGGCCATGGACCAATCAAAAACATGCTGTCTCATAGTAATAATGCAAAGCTGATGATGGGCTAATGAACTGTTTCATTAACCCAGCCATGTGAGGAAGGGTCTTAAAGGTGCAGTAGCTGCATTGTAGTACATGTCAGCTTTTCTTTTTCTTCTAATTATGTGTCACATTCAGTTCCAGTGTCCTAAGTTGTGATATTATACTCTCTCTAGCAGGTTTTCATGGTCTTTGATTCTTTTTGTGAAAATAAGAATAAATCTTTCCCCTTCAACAATCATGCCTGATTAGAATGATGCTGTAGTCATCTTGTGTCTTTGTAAAGATTAATACAGGTTTTTGAACAAAATACTGCCATTTATCCTTTGGGGCGTGAGAAACTATTCCCTGACAGAATTGTCCTCAGAAAAAGTAAATGGTTGTGGGTTCCAGAAGTAAATAAGACTTGGCCACTCAAATCCTCTAGCAGTATTGCAGCCAGGTCCAAGCTGAGGGAGAGCATGCCCAGCTTACTGGGCAGTGCCACTGTCGCTTAAAATTTTGCAGGGAGGCCATGAACCAAAATGACTCTCTTAAATGAATTATCCTTATTGATCCAGTCATTTATTCTAAACATATCCTCTGTTTCATAACATTGTGGGCCTCCATAAATCACTTTAATTTATGAGTATTGGCTAATATGTCTAAAATATTTATCCAAATATACTCTACAAATGACAAGCATGATTCAAGAGCTTTTTTCCCTCCATATTTTTTCCTTTTTAGAAAATACAGTTTTAGGGCTGGGAAGGTGGCTCAGTGGTAGAGCGCCTGCCTTGCATGCCTGAGGCCCTGGTTTCAATTCCTCAGCACCACATAAGCAAAAAGAAAAAAGCCGGAAGTGGCGCTGTGGCTCAAGTGGTAGAGCGCTAACCTTGAGCTGAGGGACAGCGCCCCTCAGAGTTCAGATCCCACGACCGTACCCAAAAAAGAAAATACAATTTTAAAAAACAATGACAGGAACACTTTATATAATATGGAATTTTATACATAGAATGACTCCCTTACTGCTCTGGTCGATACAGTGAATTACAAATGGTAATCAAAACTATTAGTTAGGTTGTGGGTATGTACCTCAATCGTAGAACACTTGCCTAATGTAGGCAAGGCTCTATATAGGTCCAATCCCCAGCCCTCCCTGCCAAAATACAACTATTGAGTGATCCTCTAAAATCTCTTGCACAACAGTATCTTACCAGGAAAAACCAAGACCCATTGATCAATATCCTTCATCTGTCTCTAGTAATAGAAAACAAAAGCAAAGAAAAATAACTGCATCTACACTTAACTTTGCTGTTAACATTATAGCAGTTCCTGACATTAGTAAGAAGAAATCCATAAAAGAAGCTCTAAGTTTTGAGCTATTCATTTAAAAAAACTGTATTGTGGTACTGATGAATTTGTTTAACCATTAGCAAATTGACAGGAGAAAGGTATAGGGAAAAGATGAAGTGATAATCCATATTCATCACTAGGAGACTGGGAGAAAACCATGTTGTTGTTTGAGAAAAACAAGACTAAAGGATGGATTGAATGCCAGATTGACTGGGCCTAACGTGAGTACTTGAAAAGACTAATTTGACTGTATGTTGGAATGTCTCTAGTCTGCGCTGGGGAGGCTGCACAGTCAGTGGAAAACTAGAAGGAAGTACTATGAATCCTGGGGGTCTTTATTAAATCCTCTCATGAATCAGAGGAAAAACTGGTCTACCACACTAGAGGACAGTATGTAGCATTGAGTTAGAGAGGCACGTTGGACTAGGATCTGCACCCTACCACATAGCAGTTTCATACTTTGGGCAAAATCACCTCCTTACTAAGTTCCAGTGGAGATGATAAATTCTTCATTGCATTATTGTATCATACAAAGTGTTCGGCATTTTCCCCCCGTGCCTGGTAAGCATTTAAAATAAAGAATAGTAATAATTTAATATAGATGGATTCCATCTAAGAGCCAGATAGGAAATGATTTTTCAAGTCTTTTCTCTCCCATCCATCTTAACCAAGAGATGGGGTAAGTCTCCCTTTTCCACTTTATGAGGCCCCTCCACAGAGTCAGGGCTTGTCTACCTCTAAGCCCAATCAGCAGTGGTAGCCCTGACACCAAGATGGGCTCCTTGTCCTCATTCCCCAAATTGTGTTTGGTAGTTTCATCTTCATTCGCTGTTTCAGAAAGAATTTTTATTTTCAAAATAGATTATGTTATAGTTACCTGGCTGTGGAGTTATAAACTTGGCAATAATCACAAGGCAAAAGAAAGAACCTCCCCCGCAAACTGCCTAATATCTTGTGGATCTTAGTAACAGAATCCTGTAATTGAAGGCGTTAGAGAGCTTGAAGGAATTTAGGGTACTTGTTTTGAAAAGGCTGCCTGTGGCTCTAAAGCTGTCAACAAGTATCAAGACACTAATACTTTCAGGTCAACCTGTATGGTAGTCTCAAAGCTGAGAATTTTCCAAGAATAATTCCATTCCTTAGGCACGGCTGAGCTAGGCCATGGTGCCAACAGATCTTGCACCCTGGATATGTCCATCATCTAGAATTAGGTTACATGACTACCCAAAGTAAGAAAGCTCCATAAAAATATTTGTTTATAAACAAGGAAGTGACCACAGAAAAACAATTCTGTTCTGCAATTTTTATTTTGGCTTTGGCTTTTTTCTCTATCACATATTAATGTTAGAAAAGACGTGGAAGGACAGGTTTTCTTTTTTGCTTTGTTTCACTTCATTTTGTTTTTGTTTTTTAAACTGACTCTCCATAGATAGCCCAAAATAACGTTGAACTGATCTCTACCTCCCAAGTGCTGGGATTACTGTCTTGTATTTGTCTAGCACAAAGGGCAGGTTTTCTTAAAATAATTTAATGATTCAAGTTTAGGTAGTAAAAAGATTAATATGGAATTAGTTGTTGGGATAGCTCAGTGACAGAGCTCTTGCTAAGAAGAGGAGGCAACAATGCTTGATAAGAAATATACTCTTTACCTTGCTCATGTACTTGTAACCCCTCTGTATAGTATTTTCACAATAAAAAAAAGAATAAGTGAGTGCCTAGGTTTAATCCCAAGCACTACACAAAAAGAAATACAGGACTGATTATTCACTTCTCAGAATAACTACTCTATAAAAAAACATCCACTCAAGATTCCACTAATTAATGAGGTCTCCTAAGGCATTTGACATTTAATTAATTTTAATTATAACTTTGAAGAGTATTGTGTAAGCAAGCAGTACCTACATTTCCATTTGTTAACTGAAATAAGGACTAAATTATTACTATGTTTGGGTAACATGTAAATTAATTGCCTTGTATTTTATATATTTATTTTTATTTTTATTACCATACTAATTATACAAAATCATGGGCTTTATTACATAATTTTCAAATCTGCATGCGAAGTATTTTGCCCATGTTCATTCCCCCATTATCTTCCTTTGTCTCCTTCCCACTGACCTTTTCCTCTTCCGAAGTCCTACACTTCTAATTTAGTGTCTATTATTTTTCTACCTAAATTCTACGTATGAGAGAAAATAGTATTTTTATCTTTCTGAGTCTGGCTGTTTGCTTAACATAATGATCTCCAGTTCCCTGAAAATGGCATTACTCCATTCTTTTTTATGGCTGAATAAAACTCCATTCTGCCCCCCTCCCTTTCTTGTTGTCTCTCTCCCCTCCCCCACTCTCTTCTCCTCTCTCTTTTTCCCCTGATGGGCACCTAGATTAGATATTATGAATAGTGCTGCAGTAAACATAGGTGTGCTGGGACCTCTAGTGTATACTGACTTAGGCTCCTTCAGGTGTACACCCAGAAGTAGTATAGCAGAATCATAACAAAATTTTAGTTCTGAAGGATTCTCCATAATGGTTTCCATGGTGGCCACACTAATTTATATTCTCACCAACAGTGTATGAGGGTGATTTTTTTCCCCATATCCTTACTAGCTTTTGATAATAACCTTCTGTATAGGGTGGGGTACAATTGGATTTTCTTTATGGCTAAGCATATGGAACATGTCTTTATGTATAATTTATTGGACATTTGTACTTTCGAAAATTGTTCAGTTCACTTGCCTACCTATTAATTAGATTTTTTTTTGTTCTTTGGTCATTTAATTTTTATTTTTTCTAGAGATTAATCACCTGTCCAGTAAATAGCAGGCAGAAGCTTTCTCCTATTCTATAGACTGTCACTTCACCCTGATCATTGTCTGCTTTGTTAAATGAAAACTTTTTAGTCTGATGCAGTGCTGTTGTCAGTTCTTTCTATTATTTCACAAGATATTGGAGAGCTACTCAAGAGTCAAATCTGCATTTTCCTATATATGAGGAGTATTTCCCCTATATTTTCTTTCAGTGCTTTTAAAGTTTCAGCTCGTACATTAAGGTCTTTGGTCTATTTTGTGCTGATTTTTGTACGGGGTTAGAGATCGATGTCAAATTTTAGTCTTCTATATGTAGGTATCCACAGTTATCCACACTATTTATTGGAAAGACTGTTTCTCCAGTGTATGTTTGGGGCATCTTTATCAGGAATTGGGCATCTGTAGCTCCATGGATTTATTTCTGGATCCTCTCTATTCTATTTAGTTGGTAGTTGCCCATGCCATGTTCCTTTTATTACTTTGCTCTATGGTATAATTTAAAGTCAAGTGTTGTGATGCTTGAGCATTGCTGTTTTTGCTAAAATTGCTTAGCTATTCAGAGTCTTTCATACTTTCCATATGATTTAAGATTAATTTTTCTATGTCTGTGAAGAATGATGTTAGAATTTTGATGGTTATTGCATTGAATCTATAGGTTGAATTCAGAAATATGGACATTTTCATGATATTCTGTCTTTTAGTGTCTTCTATAATATCTTACTTCAGTTTTTTATAGTTTTTATTATAGAGGTCTTTTATATTGTTAGTTAAGTTTTTTCCCTAGATGTTTCTTCTTTGAGGCTATTGTAAATAGTATAGATTTCCTGATTTTTTTCTCATCTTTGCATTGGCATATAAAGAAGCTATATTTTTGTATGCTGACTTTGTATCTTACTACTTTGTTGAGATTGCTTGTCAAGTCTAAGATTTTTCCTAATGGAAACCTTAAGGTCTTTTAAGGATACAGGAAAATTGATAGTGTTTCATCTACTTGTTTGTTTGTTTGGTATGTCCTTACCTAGTTTTTGTTTCAGGGTGATGCTCCCTTCATACTGTTCAGGCTGGTGCTGTTTGAAGATGAGGGCTGAGCCAGTCAAGGGTCAGTTGTCAGCTTTAAGGCTGACAGTTGCTTCAGATCCTTCCCTTCTTTGTGTTCTAGGAACTGCTCATGGCCTCACAGAGCTTTGTAGCTTGTACTCCCCCAAGTTTGTACACAAAGGAATAGCAAATGTCCAAGCTGAGGCGTTTCCACTAGGGACACTGGAGTGTTGGGAAAGAAACAAAACACCCAGGGCACCCTGAGCGAACTAGACATTCTACCTAGCGATGCTTTCAAACCCCACCCAGAAGTAAAACACCCATTTGAGAGAAGAGAGTCTGGGAAAATCTAGCAATCCATCAGACCTGGGCTCAGAACTCTCCATCCTACTTGACAGTACATGTAGCAGCGAGGCAGCTCCAGAGTCTGAGCAATTCACAGGCATGGACTCAGGCTTAGAGCTCTGCAGTCATCCTCAGATGATGGCTGCCTAAACTTCTTCAGACGTCCATGTCCTACTCTCCTGTCTACGGGAATGCCCCTTGTGGCCATCTCTTACCCAGACACTGTGTCCCTAGACTCCCTTGTTTTTAAGACTCTCTGAGTAGCTCAGTCTTATACAATAGTGCTTCTCTCAAGATCTTACTTGGCTCCCTCTCTCTATAATGTAGGGAGCAACAGATTTTCCCAATGCTGGCCTGCCACACAAGAGCAGCCATGGGGACACCAAATCCCCACACTGAACTTAAGGTTTACAAGAACTATGGGTTAATCCTGTGGGCAGGGCTGCCTGGCTTCCGTTCCTACATACCCTGTCCCTACCCCCACCCTCAGGCTTGGCAGCTTCCTACTTCCCTACTTCTGTCTATATAGCTTTCTTCTTTCTCTGCTTTTCAGCTGTCTCTTCTTTTGTAATTCTTGATGCTTTTCCTCTCTGTGTTTTTGAAATTTTAATGTGTCCTTTCTTGACTCCTTTCATTCATGGAGCCCCCTGAAGGAGGTTTCTAATCCATCATCTTACCCAGAAGCTTCATGTAGGTTGTATGTATATGTATATGTATATATGTGTGTGTGTACACACACACAAAATTTTTACTGTGTTTTAGACAGCATCTCACTGTGTCACCCAGGCTAGTCTCTAACTTGCAATCTTTCTACCACAGCCTTCTAAGTTCTGTGATTACAGCATATGCCAACACGCTTAGCGTGTAGACTGTTTCTAAATGAAACCTTCTTAAATCAATCTTCAATGTTATCAGAGGTCAGGATGACTGAGATATTATGAAAGATAATTATGACATTCTAGTAGCTAGTTCTTCTTTCAGGGCTGCATTCTTTGGTACCATTGTATAACATATTGACAGGAAGGTTATACGCACTGTAAGTTTATACATGGTGTGTTACCCTCCCTGCCCAGGAAAGGTCTTTATACTAGGCCCAATGACATATCTTTTCTCCTTAGTCTACAGAAGACCCTAGATTTTAAACAAGTACTTCTTTTCAGAATTACTTGCCCTTCTTGCCACTAGCTGAGTGGCCTCCCACTCCCTCTCCCAGCCTCCCGTGCCTCAGGATTAAGTATTAGAAGCTTTTCCCAGAAAAGTTTATCTTAAGTCCTTATTATCCGTGTATAAAACTGGAAGAAAGAAAACAATCTATCTGAGAATCAGAAGTTTGACTATAAATCACACTTGGCCTTATGTAATTAATCAATGAAAGGTTCATTTATTGAACTTCATTATTATACAACTTTAATGCTGTTTAGCTGAACATATCCATTGATGACTGTGTGACAGGGTTATGAACTCCTTGTATAAAAGCCTCTTTATAAATAAGATTTCTTAAAGCTGTAATGATTTTGTTATCTGGGAGAGGGAGTGTGGGAAGAAATGTAAAATACAGGGCAGAGAGCATGCAGTGAAGGCAAAGTTACAAAGTTCAAGGCAGCATGGTTACAAAACTCCTTTCTTTAGATAGCTGACATTATCCTGAATTTGGCTTTTTAGAGATGAAAACTTTATTTTATAGATCAAGCTCACCTGTGGCACATATATTTTCTGAATCATCAATATGGAAACAAAAGTGATCCATACTCTACCAAGTATGAATCTACCAAGTGTTCCAAAATACTCAGTGATAGCTCACAGTTCCAGGCAGTGTGATATTTTTGTTTTTCAAGGCAGGCAGGAAATATTCCCTCACTATTGGCACCAGGTGGCTATAGTAGATTTTAGACTAAAAACTGCAAGGAAGTATGTAGCTACCTTAGCAGGTGTCTCCAAATCCACTGTCTTTGTGTATGAATTGAGCAACCACTGCTATGACATGGATTCTCACCCCCACCCTGCCCCCACCCAGCCCCAGGATATCTGAACACTGTTAAGCAAAGAATGAGTCATCATGAAGTATTTTGTTTACTTTCCTTGAGCTCTCTCATTGGTCAGTTAGTGAGGGGGTGGAGATGTTGTTTATTCCTGTAGAGATGAATGGGGAGTTCCAGAGTGCCAAGAAACCAAGAGTTTCCAAGAATTACTACCATACCAAAAAGCACCATTGTCATCCTACACTGTTTCCTAAAGACTGGGTATGTCTTTTATTTCTTATCTTCTTTTAAATATCTAGAAGTTTGTAGGTAGCAAAAACTGAATGTATAAGTAATAAGTATAAAATACTCCAAATATACATAGTATTTGAATATTTTTCATACAAAGATCTACATTTTCCAGGCTGTTTTCCAACCCTGTCATAATGTGCTTTGTATGATTTAAAAAATTCTCGTGCATTATTTTTAACATGTGGACATTTAAAGAAAAGACCTTACTTTCCATTTTCTCACAGATTTTTGATCCTTTACCCTGGGCTCAGATTCCTCCCTACTGAACAGCTGTAGTGAGTACAGAGGGGAAAGGAACAGTAAATGTCTATTCCAGGAGGCAGGAAATGAAGTTAGACTTTCTGGAGAATGAAAGAAAGTCTGCAAAGTCAAGAAAGTGGTATCGACCAAAGGTTAAAGGGGTGTTTAACGTCTTTTTGACTGACTGTCTACTTAGAAAGGAATTTTCCACAGCCACTGATTCTGTTGGGTTTGTTTTATCTTTCCTTTAGCTATTAGATGATGAGCTACCATTAGTTATGAGTCTAGCTCTATGTGGTCCATAAGGGTCTGGCCAAGGTGAGAGCATGAGCAAGTGTGTGTTCTCACCTTCATCCTCTGAGGTCAGAAGTTGAATACAGAGCCCCGGGAGTTCTCATCAGAGCCTTTAGTACATATATCTAAACACCTTTCCCTACTTTCCAAAACAAACAAAAACAAACTAATAAATAAATAAGCAGGTGCCAGTGACTCAGGCCTGTAATCCCAGCTACTCCAGAGGCTGAGCTCTGAGGATCACAATTTGAAGCCAGCCTGGGCAGGAAAGTCCATGCGACTCTCATCTCCAGTAAACTACCAAAAAAGCCAGGCATGGAGTTGGGCTCAAGTGGTACAGTGCTAACTTTGAGCAAAAGGACAGCACTCAGGCCCTGAGTTTCCCTAGGACCAGCACCAAAAAAAAAAAAACCAAAACCATGATTCCTTCAGTCCCAGGTTCCCTTTCTAACAACTGCCTCACCCCTTTCTAGCCTCACTGCCACACTGACTCTACTCTCTTTCCTTTCTTCCCCTGACTCACCGAAATCTGCCTTCAGCTCCTCTTTGTTATTTTCACTAATGACTGCTATGATAATGGGGTGAATCTCTTCAAGCCCACTTCATGGCTTCCCAACATCTCTCCTTCTTTACACTTCTTCACACTTTCTGCAGGCCTCCCTACCTTGGCTTGCTTACCATTCAGCCATCATTCTCTGAGCAGTAGTCTTCACTTCTTGTCAGGGATCTCAGTTCCTCTACCAATGCAAAGTCAAAGCCAAACAGTCCCTTCAACATCGAACTCTTTTGTTTCTCCCAATCTTTGTTTCTGCCTTCTCAGTTTCTGTCTCAGCTTCTAGACCAAAAGTGCATCCTAATTGTCCATGCTCTTTATAATATTTCTTCTCTAAGACTTTCCCAATCAAGTTTCCTATGAGTGTGTTCTACTACTGCCTTGAGTAAATTCGTGGTCCTCCCACACACGTTTGCACATACTTCTGTTATTACACTTGCCGATTTTTATCTTAATTACATTTCTCTTCCTCCCTCACAATTCATTCTATGAGTTACTTACTTTTGGGTAGTCAAGACAAACTCATTGAGCATAATAGGCCTTGACATACATATTTATACTTGGCAAAGTAAGTTGATATAATATGTAAGAAAAGAGAGTGGCAGCCATGGTCTCACAGTGGCAGTTGCCAGGGAATGGAGTACACATTGAAAGTAGATGGTACCTTGCTCCCAGCTTTTGTAGTTTACTTCAAACCTGTGTTACTCGACTATTTCAGTGCATTCAATGGCAGGCACTTGAATATGCCTCCCTAGAAATATGCTTTGCAGACTCTAGAACAGAGCTCACCATTCCTACCTTTTGATAATTTACTTTTGCATTTAGCCTGAGGTTAGCAATCTGCTATGTGAACAGCAAAGAATATTACTAACACCAGACTATTTGTGCCACATAGTTGACAAAAATTAAATCATTAGCTATTTAGAAGAAGGAAAGACTGCTGTGAAGGAGAAAAGGTGGAAGAGTTATGCTGCACATGGAAGAGATACAGAGGAGCTGTCGGCCTTGCTGGTGAAGTAAGGCTCTGGGTGTGAGCAGGAGTCAGCCCTCCTCACTGCTACCTTCCCAGGAGCGTCTCTGTGGACACTCAAGCTACTCACAGTCAGGAATTAACTATTGATGGACAGAGGCTACCCATAATCTGCAATGGGTGGTAACATTCACCTCAAAACACAATGTCACCCTTCATGTATCTTAGTATTAGAGAGGTTTGTTTATTCCTGAAAACACAGACACTTTCCACATGTGTTGCTAGTTCAAACTCAGTCTCAATGTTTCATTGAGAATGAACAGAAGAGCTGTACTCTACCAGGCACAAAATAGTCTAGGATGTGTCCATTTTAGAATAAGAATTAATGGTGTGGGAAGTGCTAACAAAGCCACGTTTCTTAATTTAAGAATGCAGTCGTTGTCATTTTTACCCAAGTACTATATCAAAGTGTGATGGTAGAGGTAGAATTAATAATGGTGATGTGCCAGCCCTACTAGCTCTATTTTATTCCTGAGACTGTAAGTGAATATGGTATCACAGGCCCAGATAACCAAATGGCTTGTCAACAGCAATTTCCACATAGGAATCTAAGTCATTCTGTGGTATATTTTTGGTCTAAACAGTGTTAACCTGGGGCTTGGAATGTGGCTTAGTGGTAGAGTACTTGCCTGACATGCATGAAGCCTTGGGTTCAATTCCTCAGCACCACAAAAACAGAATAATACGGAAATGGCACCGTGGCTCAAGTGGTAGAGTGCTAGCTTTGAGCAAAAAGAAGCTCAGGGACAGTGTCCAGGCCCTGGGTTCAAGCGCACCAGGACTGGCAAAAAAAAAAAAAAAAAGTTAACCTTTAACCTCTACCTGCCAATCTGTGTGATGCATCTGTGCCAAAGGCAAAAGATCCCAAACTCTTCACCTCCCATGACTGTGACATCCAGAACAACAGGCTCGCTCTACTGTTTTAGTTCTCAGGCTAAGTGACTATACATGGAGATAAACTAAATGTAACAGAACATTAGTGGGATTCAGTAGCAGGGAGCAGACATGGGGACTGTGGCGGTTATAGACAAAACATGTAAAGGGTGGGGCTGGGCAGTAGAAATGGACAGTTAGCTGGGAATGGAAAGAAACACTAAAACCGAGGAAGGAAGAGGCCGGAAAGCCTAAGGTATGACACTAAATCCACCACCTAGATCTCTGTGGAGGAATGGGAGAGACAGGTCATATGGAGGAGTGGGAAAAATAGGCAAAAGGTAGGATGGAGCCAGACTGCAGAGAGCTGCTGGGTGGAGGCAAGGAGGCAGGTGGCCTTCCTCCAGCAGTTGGAGGGGCCCCTGGAGGTGGAAAGGAGCATGAGGACAGCCACAGGAGGAGTGTGCTGAAAATATGAGAGAAAACGAGAAATGGGGTGATTGGCCATCCCAGCTTTTAAATTGCCCTTTATCATCAGATAAAATTCATTTACAACCTTAAATGCCTCATGTTGAATCAAATCGAGAAGCAGAGTAAAGTAGAATGATTGCTGTTCTGAAAGTAAGATACAACCAACCCTCGATTTACACTTCTGAATTCCAAAATGTATATATCTCCAAATGCGTATAATCCTTCCCATAAGTCCGTGGAATGTGACTTCATCAGAGTAGCCATGTCTGCAGCACCGAGTTGAAGGTACTAGAACTGTCAGGAGTTGGTTTGTGGGCGGCGCTGTTACCCACTGAGAGCTGCCCCTCCCTCCCACCCAGCATAGCACAGAGCTCCTTGCTTTGTGCCTCAGTAGACAATGCCCAAAATTCCTGTCATGGATGAGATCCCTTTAAAGTTGCCTTTTTAGAAGCAACCTTTTTTCTCCAGAGTCTATTTGAAGGAAGCCTAGTATTTTCTTTTCACTTTGAATTCGTAATTCAAACTCTCTTCAGGAGCCATGTGACCACCCCGAAAGCTGCCTGTGTCTCAGATTCTGTTTTGAAGTTTCGCTGTAAATATTCCCAGCAGCTTTCTCCTGCCCAGGCCCCAGAGCCTACAAACGTATCTTTTCACTTCCCAACCTTGGGGAAAAAACCATAGGAAGCCCTTCAAGACAGTTCCATTAGGAAGGAGGTGGCCGAAGGGGTTCTAGGTGACCTTGGATGCCCAGGGCTGGTTAGGAGAACAGGAAGAGAGGACTTCCCTAGGATGCATTAGACTGCAAGTGGATGCTTTTTTGAGCTCCAAGATTAAGGTCAGCCAATTATGTTCAATTAAAGTGCATATTACAATTGACATCTCAGGTAAGCAGTCCCTAATGAAATGTCATATTTAATAACTAATTACAAAATGTGAAAATACCCCAAATTGAATTCAGCATTAACTAGGGTTTCCTCATGCTCCCTCTACCCCAGTACTGAAACATAATTGTTTATTTTAAAAACGAAAACATTAACTGGCTCTTGTCACATTTTCCACGATTCCTGTAACTGTAAACATCTACCAAAGCAATGAAGTTCTGCCTATCCATCCTAGATTCTGTAGTCATTCTGGAGAGAGAAAAGAAACTTGACAGGTACCCACCCCCTAAAGGGGGGGAAAAAAAAACAACCAGGGCATGCGTGGGCTGACTTAGCCGATTTTCAGGGTCCTAGTTGATTCTCAGTTACTTAGGAAAGAGGACCCCAAATGGTGCCAGGACGGAGCCGTCTCCCGCATCTCCTCCGATGTTTCCTTTCTGCAGTCAGCCGCCACCACCTCTTTAAAGCCTCACGTAGCTGTTGGAAAGAAGATTGACTTCAGACATTTCACTTTATTTCAACTCCAGATGAAAAAAGCAAAAAACCGCACTCTTAACCCAGTGTGAAGTACATTGCTGTAGCGGGGCAGGGGGGAAGTGTATGCAGGTTAGAGTGATAAACCCCGGACCCAGGAGAAAATGCTGTGGATAAGACTTTAAATCATTTCCAATTTACTTAGGAGAGAGATGTGTAGAGCCACCCATGGTCACATGACTTTCCCTACCCACTGCTTTTCTTTGGCAAGTGAATTGGGCCTGGGACACCAGTTGGAGACCCCGGGTGCTGTCAGTGTAGGAGGCGGAAGGTGTGATGTAATAACATGAGCCCATTTCTTTTCATGTTGGGTAAACTCTGGGCCAAAGCTAATGGGAGCTTGCTGTTTCATTGTCCTTACTTCCCCCATAGCTGCTTAGACAGAAAGGAGTTGAAAAGAAAGTGAAATATTTTGAGGATAACATGGCCTAAAAGCAGGCAGGGGCATTTCAAAGTCCAACGCTTTTGATCAAGTCAGAATTGGCTGTTTTTAACTCTGTCGTTTAGGGTAGACCAGCAGAACCAGGTATAAGCCGCCCCCTGCTGTCTGACATGGGGAAGTGCATACCAAAAACCCACTTGGTGAATGAGAATTCTTTTTGGACATGTTGTAAGGACTGGAAAGCAAAATCTGGGGTAGAGCAGGCAGGCTTTGCTAAAGGCATGGCCATCATGGGTCACCCAGGTCCTCTCCCGTGTAAAGATGAGAGGAGGATGAGAGGGCTGGAGGCAGCTTTTCCAATAACTGTATCAATCTTTGGAACTAAAGAGCTAACTTCTTGAGCCCGGTAAGGATGCAGAAGCCCCACCCTGCCTTTCCTGGACTAGACTCTGCATTTTCACATGCTCCCTAGGAGAGTCGGGCATGCACACTTACGTTTGAGAAGCCCCAGATAGAACTTCCAATGGTGGTTTAACCCTGGAGAAAGTTTACCTTTCCAAAGCTTTGGATCAGCTTGGAATCCATTCGAGCAGGGAATAAACACACCCCAGTAGGAGCGTCTCATCCTGTCGATATCATGGCTGCCTTCTGGTCTCATTTCCTTCACACATCTGTTTTCTACATCCTCACATTTCACTGGCTCTTTAACCCAACACACTTTAACTTGCTGTACTTCACATTACTTGCTGTATTTCCGTAGCAGCTGACTCTCACCAAGCAGTTTCTTTCCAACTCAGTCTGTTCCCAGCAAATAGATGACAGGCGTCTGGTTTTCTCCCTGGCAGCCTCTTTTCCTATTTGCTCCCATCCTTTCTCCTCTGCTTCCACCCCCCTGCCACCCTCACCGGATCACGCGGGTCCCCTAAGGCCTTGTCAGTCTTGTCAGCTTGTTGCTAACGTGGAGTATTCTTTTCTGCATCAGGTCAGGGAAGAATGCCGGCTCCTGAATGCCCCACCGGTTCCACCCCGAAGCGCAAAGCCTTTGTCCACCAGTCCCTCCATCCCTCCTCGCACAGTCAAGCCAGCGCGGCCACAGACTCGCTCTCCCAGCCCCACCTTGTCCTACTATTCTTCAGGGCTGCACAGCATGTAAGTCTTACTGCTAGGGCTTGCCGCAACCCCGCCTTCCCTTCAACCAGTCCATGGGCCCTTGAGGTCATCACCTAGATGGGGAAGGGGAAATAAAGTTTGTTTTTTTTCTCTTGGAAAAAAAATTTGTTGGACGAACATGATGGGCCCCTGTGGGTTTTGATCTAGAATGAAAGAGTCAGCGTATTAGGAAGAAATGATGCCACAACAGTCTGAGAAATTCAGTAATTAAAAAGCCTACTGATGTGTCTTGGAGACAAAACATGGGCTGCTATTGGTTCTTTCCACTTTGATCTTGACACAGAGACAGCCCCTTCCAGCAGGACCTCCAGCTGAGAAGGGTCCCCTTGGCTCTGAGCTCTTGAGTTTCCACCCAGATAGGCATCCCTTTCTGACCAGGACTGCTGGGCAGTCATTCCATCCTATCTGGGTCCTTCCACAGCTGTGAGTTTAGTTCTTTCATAAGACAGCCCATCCGTTCCTTGTTGGCAAGTGACAGTAGCCTCATGAAGTGAATGTATCTTTTATACTGTCAAGTCAAAATCTCGTTCTAAGTAATGTTCAATGATTCCTTGCGTATACAGAAAGAGGAGCTCCACCCTACTTCTCTTTGCCAGCCCATGAAAATTTGAAGTCACTATCATGAAAGGTGTTCCTCTACTTCAAAAGAAACAGTGTCAATTCCATCTGCTATTTCCACCGATGCCCACAGCCTGTTCTATCCTCAGCCAGGTCCCCCACTTTTTAGGGCCCCCCCCCACTGCAGCTTCACTGTTGTGCTTAAAATATGATCCGTAGGCTGAATGCACTGCCCCGTATGCTATTAAAGTTTAAGTAGCTCTCTTAAGCACTTTGTTTTCTGCTCGTAGGGTACTATGACTGCATTGTGCAGAAACCAAGGCAAAGATGAACCTTTCATGTGAAGCATCTCTCCCTGTCTGAGACAGTGGAGTGTAAATAGAGTGAGGGATGGTGGTGAGGTGTCCTGGCGAGCAAGCACGAGGAGCCTACATAGCGCTTTCTCTCTCCCCTGTGGGTGAAAAGCCCAAAGCATAGCTTGAGGGGTTTCCTCACTATAAATATTCAGATACTTACCAATCACGATTTATTTTATTGTTAGCTAAAAATGTGTGTGTGTGATTTTTCTCTCTCCTCTGTAGCACTTTGAATCATCACGTACCTATCCATAATTATAAAAATATATTCTATTAGTGATTTGTAAAATGAAAAAAACACGACTGAGGTCAACAAGTACTTTATTTTTAATTCATAATAAGAAATACATGTCTCCGAATTGCATTTGCCTCCTTAGAAGTAACATCTACGTATAACAGATACCTTGAACTTGGCTCTGTTTTTTTCCATACTAATTTCCTTTTCTGTGTCTTGTCTGCTTTTGACGCAGTGTTCCTAAAAGTGACACAAATCCTTCTGACAGTGCTCCCGTGTCCTGCTATCCCTGCAATCGAGTGAAAACGGACTCTGTGGACTTGAAATCCCCTTTTGGAAGTCCTTCTACTGAAGCTCTAGCCTCGCGACTCTCGTGGCCTAACCATTATTCAGGAGCATCCGAAAACCAGACCAGGAATGACTTCCTGCTGGACCCAAGCAGGAGTTACAGTTACCCCAGACAAAAGACGCCAGGCACACCAAAGAGAACCTGCCCAGCGCCTTTTGCTTTTGACGGCTGCGAGCTCACCAGCAGCCCTCCAAGTTCAGGCCCTGCGGAATTCAGTGGCGGCATCTCTGGTTGTCCCAAGTCAGCCAGCTACTCCCTGGAGAGCACGGAGGAGAGCACTGTTGCAGCGGGCATGACCAAGCAGAGTGTTTCCTGCCCTGCCTTGCCCCCCAGGGCCCCAAAGCCAGCGGAACAGAAAGCCGCCTCCGAAACATCTCCTTTGCCTCTGAAAATTGATGGTGCTGAGGAGGGCCCCGAGTTGGGGTCCCTGGACCTCTCCGAGAACCAGTACTTTGTTAAAAAGGGCATGCAGGACATCTTCTCTGTCTCTTACCCTTTCTCATCTCCTCTCCACCTCCAGCTGGCCCCTAGGTCCTGTGGCGACGGTTCTCCATGGCAGCCACCTGCTGACCTGTCAGGACTCTCCATAGAAGAAGTGTCCAAATCCTTACGGTTCATTGGTTTGTCTGAAGATGTCATATCCTTCTTTGTCACTGAAAAGATTGATGGAAATTTGCTTGTTCAACTAACGGAAGAAATCCTCTCCGAGGATTTCAAATTAAGCAAACTGCAAGTGAAGAAAATAATGCAATTCATTAATGGCTGGAGGCCCAAAATTTAGCCAAATAGCCCTAGGTAGCATGGAACAAAACGAAGTAATGTGTATACGGTAAAAGGGATGGGCTGGGACACAGTTTCATGTTTTTGCACTAAAAACCTTCTCTGTAAATAGGGATACGAGAAACTCTTACTATGCAGATTACGTTTTTGAATGATGAACAGGCTATTTTGTACATCAATAAAAATGCTGTACAGAACACTAAGAGGTGTGCCTTGTACGTCACTCAACACCCAACAGCTGCTAAAAGAACAAAGGCATATTTAGAGAACTCATCCTTACCCCAGTAGGTTTTGTGAGAAG
Source organism: Dipodomys spectabilis (assembly GCF_019054845.1). Lineage (NCBI taxonomy): Eukaryota > Metazoa > Chordata > Mammalia > Rodentia > Heteromyidae > Dipodomys > Dipodomys spectabilis. The sequence continues at coordinate 12,737,941 of NW_024870701.1, read as the reverse complement.
GTATGATATTTATTACAAAATAGCCAAAGCTGAAAGACATAAGAATCTTGAGCGAGAGAAAAAAAAGAAAAGAAAAACATTATGAGTAATTCCCTTCTTCGGGAGAGTTGACTTTAGACACTAAACTATTCTGTGCTGTTGTTTGGATTGCTTCATGCTAATTGTTTTACTCTTGTGCCTGAAAATGTTAGTGATATGAATAATGACACTTTAATGTTGTATGCTTGGTGAAGATTGTTTTTATCAAAAGGCATTTTCCAAAATTCATGTGTTGATAGAGGGTATATGACGTCCTTAGAAATAAGACAAATCGTGACCAGAAAATTGATCTGTAACTGCTGCTAGTTCTATTGAGCAGAGAGAAAAACAAAGTGAAATATCCGTATAGGTGTATATGTATGTGTGTAGGTATGCATATATGTACACACATATATGTTTTAAATATAATTTTGAATCGATGTTTTAGATAATATATGTTTACTCTCAAATACTCATTGAGGTTTTGAGACTATTAACTATGTTGATTCTCTTAGACACATTGGACAGAATGATTCCAAAGATTCTCAGAACCCTGAACCTTGAAGCTCAGGCTTCATCACTGGAAACGTGGAAGAGATCTGTAAAGAGTTTGCATTAAAGGACAGCGTGAGCTGTTTAAGCCCATGGTAGGGCTGTTCATGGCATGTCCATGCTGACGTTTGGTAAAGCGACAATTGCTGTTGAATGATCATTTTGACTTTGAGGGTCTGCAGTAAGAGATCTGAAGGGCATTTCTCAGCGTCAGGTGTTCACAGCGTGCCTCTGGCTTCAGGAAGCTCAAAAATCAAATGATCTATCCTTCTGTTTTCATATACACTACATCTGTTGAGTGATTCTTAAAATACCAATAAGAGTACTTGTTAATTTCATAAGTCTCTTCTTTCTTCTCTTCCAAAGAAAATGATGTATCCGTATCAGACTTTTACTCCAAGAACTCCAGAATGTGCGTCTGAGAACTTTCATTAAAGGTGATTAAATATTCCAAAATATAATGTCATCATCCTCATTCTTGACTTTTTATAAGAATATAAACTTCCGAAACGTTTTCATTCTGTGAGTAAAGCATCCTGCAAACAGCCCACAAGTCTGAATGTAAACAGCCTGTGACCACATACATGCTCTGACCTTTCAAGTAGATCTGATCTCTGATCTCTCCTTCCTGCTGCTCACCAAAATTAGGTAATCCGTTAAAAAAAAAAAAACAAAAAAAAACTCACTAGTCTAAGTTTATAGTCCTGTAAAATATTACTTTATTTCGTGGTATTAGAAAGGTATTTGAGATTCATGATTGAGAGTTGAGGTGAGCTCATGCCTGTTCTCATTTTCTATCTTAGATTTCCTATCATTATGCCTTCCAAAATGTAAATATTATACTTTAGGTAAAAGGGGATCCCTGCAAAGCTGTCAAATAGGAGCTTTCCTTCAGAAGTAACTGAGGGATCTGTGAAAATTCCAGTACCCTCGGGGCCCACAGAATCCTGTTTATAGAAGATATCCTTCCCTGTGAGGGGAACTCATGCCTTACGAAGGCCACCTCTCGGAACTTGCCTGTAGAATAAAAGTAGAAGCAGTTGAGAATCTGCAAGTTTTGTGGGTAAGCCACTAGGACTTCCATTTTTCATCACTTGACACAGTCTTCTCTCAGAAGCAAGCAATGAGATTGCTTTAAGTTTACTAATGGATGTTTCCCCATATCAAACTGACTCCCTTTTATTTTTTTTTTTTTCTTTTTGCTAGTCATGGGGCTTAAACTCAGGACCTGGATGCTAAGCTTTGTTTTCTTCAAGGTTAGCTCTCTACCACTTGAGCCATGGCTTCACTTCTGGCTTTTTGGTGGTTAATTGGAGATGAGTCTCATGGACTTTGTTACCTGGGCTGGCTCTGGACTGCAATCCCCAGATCTCAGCCTTCTGAGTAGCTAGGATTGTCAGTAATCTTTTCTCTTTTTGGGGGGGTGGGGGTGGGGTGTTAACACAAAACAGGATTGTTTTCTTGATGTTTACGTTGTTCCTGGTATGTTAATGCTAAGTGTTTATTGATTGGCAAAGGCTGGCCTTTGATATATCCATTTAGCATCTTCTTCACACCAGGCATGATGCTTGATGTCAGCCAAAAACGCTGCCTTGCCAGGCAGCAGTGGCTCATGCCTGTAGTCCTACATATCCAGAAGGCTAAGACCTAGAGGATCCTAGTTCAAAATAAGCACAGGCAGAAAAGATCATGAGGCTCCAGCTAAACAGCAAAAAGCCAGGCTGGAGGCATGGCTTGCAAGGTTGAGTACCATCTGGGGGAGCAAGGGAAAAACACTAAGCAAGCACAAGCTCTGAGTTCAAAGCCCCTAGTACCCCTCAAAAATAAAAAAAGACCCAACCTCTTCCTTCTTGGAACTCCTAGTTCATATTTAAAATCAAAGCTGCTGAGACAGTGTAAATACAAGAGACAGAAAGTCTTCCTGGCAGCTGGATATACTGAGCTAAGTGCATCCTGCCTTTAAGGAATCCACAGATAGCAGTGACAGCTGCCTTTATGGGGTATAAAATGAACACCACAAAACCATTAAAATTTAGAATATGTTGGAGGCAGAAAGCCTCTGTTTCTCACTGTCTAGTATTTCTTTTCATTAACTTGGAATTTGTTTAAGTGTAATATTTACTAGCATTTCAGAAAGTCACAAAGAAATGTCATTGCTGTTTCTGGGCTGAGCACTCATCTGCCGAGATCCCTGACTGGACATGGCATCCATCACCCCAAGGGAAGCAAGACAAGAAATGCAGAGAAGGAATGAAGAGATACAAACACTCTTACCCTTCTAGGAGCTGTGATTTTCTTCCCTCCTTTTATAAAATGTGTATTAACATATTAGTTGTACAAAGGAATTTTATGATGACATTTCCACGCATGGATATAACATATTCCCATCTATCTCGCCATCTCTATCACTCTCCCTTACCCTAGTCCCCTACCCTAAAATTTAAAAGAATTAGAACAGGTTTTATTGTTCTAATTTCACACACACACACACACACAACCTGCTGGGACCATATTCATCCACAGTCACTCTTTTCCTGAATCCTCTTCCCCGCTCCTCTTGCTGGTACTCATCCTTGCCATGATCCTGTTTCACTTTCCTGTCCTTTCGTTTTCAATCAGCTTACATTGGGAGGTGTAAGTTCACCATGAAAAGACTTTACAGAGATCCCCACAAGCATACCTTTCCTAACCATCCAGGTCAACACAGAGCCCATGCTTCTACAGATTCCCTGAAGTTAGAATGAGTCATGTAGGCACTTGGGAAGAACTGTGTGGCTAAAAAGGGCCTTTGCTTGGTTCTTTAAATTCATGGCTAAAACCATCTTCATGGCCCCCTATCAGAAAAGAAAATCAATAAATCAAGCCAAGCAACTAAAATGTTAAAACATGGATCCAACTCAGAGAGAACTCAAACATAGACCAGTTTCTTCACATCGTGTACACGCCTGCAAGTTCTCTATTCTAAGTCAAGCTGCTCTACTTTATGAACTGTGAAATGTACACTTCCACTCTCAGCCCTCACAGATCACTCCAATTGATGAAGTTGTAGCAAAATTGTCCACTCGGCTAAAATACAGTGTTTATTCTTGCCTGCAGAAATACAACAACCTTATGGAAATATTATGACTGTCCATTCCAGATGATCAGACACGCCTAAACAAAACCTTTGCTCACATTCCAGAACCACCTGCATATCACCCGTAAGGCTGGGTTTAGGCCTGGGTGTGGGTGGATAGCAAGGCCTCTACTTGTCAAACACTTTGTGTGGCAAGTCACTCGTCATCATTCTGAATAATAAACTGGAAACGCAAAATGGTTCTCCAAAGAACTTAGTAGCATGTTAAGAGTAAATTTTAGTGTTAGCAAAGCAACACCAAAAAAAAAAAAAAGTTAAGCCTGCTGTTGGAAACATGAGGCTTTTCTGAAATATGCTCATGATTGCATTTTATAGAAATCTAAAGGCTGCTAAGGTAAGCAGAAGAAAAAGCCCAGATTGCAAATGATGGAAAGGGGACTTTTACATTGTGAGGTTGTAATGTGGGGGCCCAGATTGCGAATGATGGAAAGGGGACTTTTACATTGTGAGGTTGTAATGTGGGGTTTTTCTGACCACAGCGTGTTAAATCACAAGATTTTAGTCTTCGGAACTTTGTATTTTAAAATTTGCCTCATTGTGATAGCCAGAAACAAAGGAGTAAACATGATTTCAGTTTAAACTAGATTCAGTTGTCTCCTGTCATTTTGCTGCTCTAATTCCTCTTAATTTCTAAGCTAGGAGTTTTGTAGTAGAGCTTGGTAGAGTGCAAATATTCTTTTGTTTACCATCTCCATGTCATAAGGCTCAGCTGATGGCTTAGCTAGAAACTTATTCTTCCATGCTCATGTTCTGACTTAAAATTTTCAAAAGTTGAACTCAGTTAAGAATTTGAGGAGATGTCCTTACCTTAAATGGAAATGGTATGTTGTTTTCAAGGAATTTTGTAGCCATCTTTGCAGTTTCTTGGCTTGGAAAGCATTTTAAGGGGTTAACTACAAGTCAATAGTTGGATTACTTTCCAGAGCATTGTCTGTGGACACAGTGTGTACCTCAAGGTAAACACCTATGTTATGTCTAAAATTTAATCATTGTCTGTTAATTTAAATGGTTCTGACATGTCTATAAATAAAGAAATTTTCAAAGTTGCTCTTGAGTTTTTCCTTAGTGAGTCAGACCTTGTAGAGCTTTCTAGGGCTTCATTCCCCCGTTCTCATCAACAGGTAGGGCACTGGTCTAGAAGGATTCCTAATACTGAAGACAATAACTATCGTATGTAGAAAAAGCTGGTAACCAAGGACCCTAGTGACACTCAAAGAGAATCTAGTACCTGTGTGATGAGGAGATGGAGCAGAAGACAATGTAGGTGACGTGATAAGGCTGTAAACTTGATATGTGTGTATATGTGTGTGTGTGCGTGCGCGTGTGCATGTATGCTGTGTGGGTGTGTTAAGAGCTATGGGGAGCTAATGCAAATTCATTCATTTTACAAAATGACAGCACAGAACAAATGGTCAGGAGTACTAGAGAAGAGTTGTGAGGATCCAGCCTGCTGTGGTATCTGCCAAAACATTTTTAAAGAGAAGTAGGAGACTGGTTAAGAGAACTTTTATTGTACTCCAAATAGTGTGAGATTATTTCACAGCATTGTGATGCTCTTACCTGCCTGTCTTCTTTGGTTAGACTGACAGAATCCCCAAATAGCATTTCATCTTCTAAGCCTTCATCTCTGCTCGCCTATTCTTTAGGGATAAAACTTGTGAGGACCTATACATGGTCCTCACAGTCATGTGAGCACTGGATGTAACCTTAAGTTTGATGTAGGTTGGCTGAATGGCCAAAGATCTACCTTAAGGTCCTAGAAGTACCTGCACCAGGACGCTTGACTCCTCAAACTGGATGTTCCCAAATAAATTTGAATTTCAAACAAGTTGGAGTAAAACCAAATCTTCCCCAATTCCTATATATCTGATGTTAGAGAAAGTCATATTTATGAAAAACAAGTTCTGGATAAATTCTTATTTTGCTGAAATGACTTATGATGCCTCTCTCAGAATTCCTTCTCCCCAAAAAAGTAGATGCTCCTTAAACTCTGATGTATGCCATTTCTAATGGTAGCCTTTATACCATTCAGATCAAGATTGTAGCCACCGGGTAGCCACCTAGTCCTCAGATGAGGACTAGGAGGTGCAGAGCACCAGTTCCATATGTGTGAGACCAAGTTCACTCATCAGCACCAAAAAATAAAGGCAAGTGAATGACATCAGTGACACTTGTATCCATAAAGTACAAGAATAAAGAGTGACACTGCCCCAAAAAGAAATGTACTCTTTACCTGACTTACGTAATTGTAACCCCTTTATATATCACCTTTTATAATAAATATAAAAAACATATGGAAATAGATTAGAAGAAGACATGGCACAAACTTGTTTTGAGATTCCCAGGTTGAGTGGGTGGTGTGACAAATGATATATGTAACGAGTATTACAATAAATAATTTTTTTCTTATAATTTAAGCCAATGACTTCCCTTTCCTGTGGCTGTATGATGAATCAAAGAGATCAGTGAATCATGGAGATCAATGTGTTCCCATGGACTGATGCAGATATTAGCTCTAAAAGACATGGGCAATTGGAAAGTAGCAGATGTTGCTTGACTTGAGAGTGCTCTCAGGCTGGAGGCAGTGATGGAAAGACAAACACTGATGGGTGTCCTCCAAACTACAGGAGAGGAGACACTGTAAGGGCGGGGGGGGGGGGGGACAGGAAATGGCACTCATGGTTGGTAGAGATGTTTAAAGCGAGAAGAAACATTGGAAATGAGCTGCCCTGTCCTCTTAACCCAATGAGTGGCAACAGAACAACAGAGTTAAGGAATAAGCTCCTGGCTTTTGTGTTCAGTCATCCCAAATCTGTCTCCCCATTTCCTCAACTTTTTTTTTTGGTCAGTCATGGGGCTTGAACTCTGGGCTTGGGCACTGTCCCTGTGCACTTCAGCTTAAGGCAAGCGCTCTACCGCTTGAGCCACAGCACCACTTCTTTCCTCAACTTTTAACTCTCCAAAATAGTGGCTTTGTAGTGCATATAATAATACCCTGCCCTGGTCTCTTGGGTTCTTCTAAGGTTAAAACCTACAAGATAATTCTCAAAGGGATGGTAGGGAAAAACAAAGGAGGTAACAATGCTTGATAGGAAATGTACTCATCACCTTGCTCTTGTAAGTGTAACCCCTCTGTACAGCATTTTTACAATAAAAAAGTATTTAAAAATAATTCTCCCATCAGTGCTAGTGGAAATAAAAACTATCTCTGCTCATGGAAGTAGATGCTCAGAGCACATCTGCTCTTGGATCAAACAGGATAACTCAGTGCAGGGCTAGGAGTGAGGCTTTAAATAGTAGTGTGCCTGCTTAGCAAGCAGCAGCCCCGAGGTCCAACCTCTAGTACTACCAAAAACATGACTCCATGGAAATGCCAAATAGTACAAGTGTCATGGGGGAGTGTAAAAGGCTTACAGGTAGCACACACATGCACACGCCTTTCATGCCAATGTATCTAGTTAGGTGCACCTAGGTGGAGAAACAGATGTAGTACTAAATATGGACACTAGATGTCAGGCTCTTCGACCCAGCCAATTACTACTCAAGGGTTACCCTTAAACATTTTTTCTTAGGGGAGTAGGAGAGGATGTCCTGGAATTTGAACCCAGAGCCTCACATTTGCTATGCTATGATTTATGCCTCCAACCCTTTTGTTGGTTATTTTTGAAGACAGATTCTGGCAGAATTTTCTGCCTGAGCTAGCCTTAAAAATCAATCCTATATGTTTTCGCCTCTTGAATAGTAATGCTACAGACATATACCACAAGAAGTGCCCTGCTTACTCCTGTTAACTTTTTTTGCCAGTCCTAGGGCTTGAACTTGGCCTGGGTGCTGAGCTGCTTTTGCTCAAGGCGAGAGCTCTACCACTTGAGCCCACAGCTCCACTTCTGGCTTTATTTTTTTTTTTAGTAGTTTATTAGAGATAAGAGTCTCAGAGATTCCTGGCTTCGAACCATGATCCTCAGATCTCAGCCTGGTAGCTAGGATTACAACCGTGAGCCACACTGGTGCCCAGCTTCCTGCTAACATTTAACAGTATAATAATAATAATGAGCCAACAATCAGAACAGTTTTTAGTCCAACCATAAGTTTCTTATCTTTTTTTCATCAGTTGCTTTGTACTTTCCTCAGCCAAAGGCATTGAATCTTAGTGTTATGGAAATGAATAAACAAAAAAGATAGGGAATTTGAGAAGACCCTGTGCAGGTCCCGTCCCCGCCCCCGCCCCCTGTATAGGTCCACTCAAAAGAGAACAGAGGTTCTCAAAGTACAGCGTTGGGCCTGCCTTGCTACCTCTTAGTTCTGAATCTCAGGAATTTTGCAAGCTATCACAAAACAGGTTGCACTTTTTTAGTCTTTTTTTAATTTTTTTTTATTAAGGTGGTATATGGAGAAAGAGCTTACACTCCTTCCTCTTCTATTTACTTGGTTGATTTTGATCCACCAAATCTTTTACCTGAAACAAAAGTCTAACAAATAACATTTCAGTAAAGTTGACTTTCAAGTTAGGATCGAGAAAAACACATCTCTTTCCAACCTCCTCCTCCTCCACCTTCAGAGTCAAACCATGAATGCACCTAAGTGGTTCTGCAAGGAAAGCCAAAGAAAAGACAAACCATGCCTAAGAACTGTTCAAGCTGCCATTTTTATGTACAAGTATTTCTAGGCCCTTCTTTATACTTTAATACTTTCAGTATCACAGTCAGCGGAGCAATCTCTTGAGCAGTTTAGAATACTATGGCATTACTGGGAGGTCGGTTTTCCCAGTAGGCCCCTGGAGGACAACATCACTAGGGGTGTGCTCTGGAAGGACACACGTCCTGTCCCTGCTCTCCAGGGCTGCCTCTCTGTGTCCTGACTGTCATGAGAGCAGCAGTTGTGTGTCATCTTGTCCGTCCACTCTAGTATTGCCTGGCCACGGGCCTGCAAACAAAGGAATAGCCAAGCAAGACAGAAGTCTCTGAAACAAACCTTTTCTCCTTTTAAATGGGTTCTCTTAGTTATTTGTTAAAGCAATTTTTTTAAGTGACTAAGACACCCCGTCGTGAGTGACAATCAGGAGCAGGCATGGAGTATGGGTGGAAGATGGGGTATCTCTAAAAACTGTCACTACTGACTGGCGCCTGCGCAGTAAGGCTGGTGGCCAGCACTGGAGCCAGCGTGGCAGCCCAGGCCAGGGCCACGTGAAGTTCATGCAGAAGGGAACGGGCTCAGACACCAAGAGACAACTCAAAGAGGAAGCAAAGACAACAATGAGCAAAGAACAGTTGTATTTTAAAGAGACAGCTTTAAAACGAGAGCTCTGAAGAGAAAGGAAATTCATGTTTCAGAAGCAAGTAGAAGAGAAAGGAGTAGGGCTTGGAATAGCAGATGACGAAATGGCTGGAAGACAGGAGACCTTGTTGAGGGCAACTGGACGAAAGTCTGCCAAGAAGCAGGAGTGCGCGCCAGTTATAAAGAGGATGAAAGGGACGCATAACACCAATTAAAGATGTTCATCAAGCCTCAAGAGTAAATGGATGCCTTCAAACAGGGCTCGAGGATGCCTTTGGGAGCAGCGCAGTTTGGAACTTGGCCAAATTGTGTCCTTCAGTTAATATTGTAATGTTTATTTGTAAGGAAATGTATCATTTTGGAACATGCTGTTTTGTTTTGTTTTGTTTTGTTTTGTTTTTGTCAACCAGGGGGCTTGAACTCTGGGCCTGAGCACTGTCCCTCAGCTCTTCAGCTCAAGGCTAACACTCTACCACTTGAGCCACTGCACCACTTCCAGTTTTCTGGTGGTTAAATGGAGATAAGAGTCTCACAAACTTTCCTGCCTGGGCTGGCTTTGAACTGTGATCCTCAGATCTCAGCCTCCTGAGTAGCGAGGATTCCAGGCATGAGCCACAGGCACCAAGTTTTTTGGTTTTTTTTTTTTGCCAGTCCTGGCACTTGAACTCGGGGCCTAAACTCTGTCCCTGAGCTTCTTTTGTTCAAGGCTAGCACTCTATCACTTGAGCCACAGTGCCACTTCTAGCTTTTTCTGTTTATGTGGTACTGAGGAATCGAACCTAGGGCTTCATGCACACAAGTTCTCTACCACTAAGCCACATGCTCAGCCCCAGGCATGCTGTTTTTGAAACAGATGTGTGGTGAGTGTGATACAACCTTTTCCTAATGGTATTTATTGACAACAGAATTTTAGCTCTTCCAGAGCACTTAGGCACTGAAGAGCTTTAGGCCTGAGATTTTAAAAAGTAAATCTAAGCTGGGCGCCAGGTGCTCATGCCTGTAATCCTAGCTACTCAGGAGGCTGAGATCTGAGGATGATAGTTCAAAGCCAGCCTGGGCAGGAAAGTCTATGAGACTCTTATCTCCAATGAACCACCAGAAAACCTGAAGTAGTGCTGTGGCTCAAGTGGTAGAGTGCTAGCCTTGAGCTGAAGAGCACAAGGACAGCGCCTAAGCTCAAAGTTCAAGCTCTACAACTGACAAAAAAAAAAAGTAAATATAGGTCTTCAATGACCTTCAATTGATTCCTATAAACTAATGTCATCATTTAAATTGCCCGTATGTTTGCATTTTACCTCAAGTCATCAATCATGTTCATTTGTAATCAAACATTACGGGAATTTATTATATGTAAATATAATTCATAAAAAAGCATTATGCCAGCTGGGCATTAGTGCCTCACACCTATAACCCTAGCTATGTAGGAAGCCAAGATCTGAATATCATGATTTGAAGCCAGTCTGGGAAGGAAAACCTGTGAGACTTATCTCCAATTGGCCATGGAAAAGGCTGCAAATAGCTCAGGTGTTAGAGTGCCAGCCTTGAGAGAAAGAGCTAAGGGACAGCACCCCCAGATCCTGAATTCAAGACCCAATACTTGCTCAAAAAGGAAAGGAAGGATGGAATGAAGGAAGGAAGGAAGGAAAGAAGGAAGGAAGGGAGGGAGGGAGGGAGGGAGGGAGGGAATAAAAATAACAAACACGCCTTTGCAGCATGAAGTATTTGCATGCCACTAAATCGCCAGCAGCTCATGTTAGCATTTTATGTTTAAGAAATTTAATTATTTCTTAGTCTTCTGTAATAAACATCTTTTTTCATATAAATGTGGTCAATATTGGTAACATGGTGAGGCAGTAAACGAAAAGAAAGAGAAAAAGAACAAAAGAGAGAGGGAGGAAGGGCAAGGCAGGACAGGACAGGGAAAGGAGGGTAGGGAAGGGAAGGGAGGGGAGGGGAAGAAGGGAGGGGAGGGAAGGGAAGGGAGGGGAGGGGAGGGAAAGGAAGGGGAAGAAAGTCAAGCCTGTCAAAGGAGCTAGCAAGGGCTAAATGATAGCATGTTTCTCTCCAGATGTTCCTGAGAGTTAACTGAATAAAGGGAATATGTATTTCATTTTCCCATCCCTATGCATTTACAGTTAGTTATCTGTGAAAGATAAGTTAGTTTTCTCAGCCTTCCAAATAATAAACCATCAATGACTCCTGACTCATGGATTAGGGCCTTTTATGCTTTTCCTAATAGTGTTCTTTCTATCAGTTGCCCTTTTTTCTGCCAGAACAAATAACTCACATCTTTCCACCATTCAGGATGATGGATACAGAGAAATCATACTTTTTCAGAATATGCACCAGATAACTGGTGTGCACAGAGCTGAATCTCAATGACAAGAACTTAAGTGCCATTCTCATCTAATAAGAAAATGAAGTCTGTAGGCCTGAGAAAGGATGTGACAGGAAAGGACCTGATTCACAATTTATCTTCATAAAGGAACAGGGGAACTTAAAAAAATTAAGATATAACTCAGAGTCCATAAAATTAGATGAACAGCTTAAGCGGCAATAGGCTTCTCAGAGGGAAGAAGAAGTAAGGATTGCTGACTTGAGGGGGTGGGATGGGATTTGCTAGCCTGGGGGTCTTTAAATATATAGAAGGAAATTATGAGTGGGTAAAAGTACTGCCAGGACTCAGACCTGGAGATAAGTGGGCTCTTGAGTGGCTCTACTTGGAGGTTGAGAGATGTGTCTCAAGACCTCTCACCATCATGGCATCTGCTTAAATGCAAGCATAATTTATGTTAGTGAACAGGAGATGTGAGCAGAACTGTCATCATTCTGTAGCCCTGACATAGACAAGGAACCAAAATGGCCACTGTCAATGATGTGTAACCTAAAGAAACATGAAAGCAGCAGACCACTTCACGAAGTGAAGAGCTGCATCGGTGTGAACTGTGGTTCCCTTCGGGGAAATCACATTTCTGCATGACTCTTGTTCACAAACCACTGATGTATGGGGAAAATAGGTAATGATGGGTATGTGAAAGCAGTAACTGTCAATTATACCGTTTCAATGAGGGTCTAGGGTATGGCTTGGTTGGTTGAGTGCTGCTTGCCTTCCATGCGGAAGATGGCGGGCTCAATCCACAACACAGCCAAAGGAAAAGGAAAAAAAAAAAAAGATACATTATGCCCTCCTTGAGGGCTCCAACTCAGGACCCAATCACTTTGCAAAGCCCAACAGCTGACAACCAAGGCCCCAATACTGGAGCCTACAGAGGACAGCTCACATTCTAACTGTAGCAGGGCATGACTTTGCTCTAGGGAGCTGTGGAGGGTGGGGGGAGGATTTGATACACAACAAGCAAAGGTTTGATACACCTGGGACACGCCATCTGCTAGGCAGCAAATAATCTCACTCCACTCTCACTTTCCCTCACTAACGCTCACTGAAATGAAGGTTTCTTTGTGTTCTCTGGCTTCTCTTCTTCTTAGTTTTTTTCTCATGCTTCTTTTCCTTAAAAATCTTAGCACTTTACCTGGACTATTTGTCAACCATCTCCTCAGTCTCTGACACCTCCTTAGGAGCCATTCCTAGTAGGCGCAGTGGAAGTATGGTCCATCCGGTCCTAGCTTGTCCAATACAGTTATTCCCTGCTCTCAGAAGTGGCTATGCATCCATCCCTAACCATGACCACTGGGCACATCCTATCAGCCTTCTCTACCAGGAGCTGTAACACGGCCTTTGATTAAGTAGTTGAATCGGTGCCACTAGAGATGTGCACTTGTGGGTATTTCTGGTCCCTGCTTTGGTCTCTCCTCCCCAGTGTCACACTATACCGGATTCCAGTGCAACTGATGAATTACAAATGTGCTTCTTTAAACCCCAGTGTCCAGTGGACATGTCCGCATGAAACTGCACACACTTCAAGGACAAGCATTCTCTGAAAGCCTCACAGTTGAGAAATAGGCCCAATAATGAATCACAGGGCTCTTCTACCCCACCCCCCACCCCTTCAGCTCCACAGCTGGTCCACAGGGGACCAGCAAATGTGTGGAAATGCCTCCTGTGAAGATGGGGTTGCATTCTTACATAAGGCTCCATCTCCTCATCAGGATCTGCCCCAAGGGAGGATTAATTTCTCTAGGGACAATTATTTAAATACCATTTTGAGTCAACTGGTCTTGCATTTGGATTGGCGCTCAACTTTTTATTATGACTGTGACTAGGCCTGATTTTCTTACCATAAAATGGCAATAACAACAACTATTTCTTAGAGTGGTTATGAAAATTAAGAAGTTGGTATATATGAAGCTGTCAACATGCCATTTAGTTCAAAGTAAGAGTTGATTCTGCTTCAGGATAGAATTGAAGTAAGAATGGTGAAGATGAGAAAGAACAAGAAGACGCTGGAACAAGAAGATGGTGGCTATGGCAAAATCAAAAAGGAAAAGAAAGAACAAAAACCAAAACCACATAGTATTTGCCAAGTCCTTGAGATGAAATACTGCGTAGCATTGCTTGCATAATTTTTCCAGGTAAGATCGAGTGTATCAAGTGAAAAATACTGGGGGAAAAATGAAGCAATGAAAAGCAGACCTTCTGTGATGCTCATTGGAACGTAAGTAAGGGAGTCTGTTCCTCACCCTGAGAGAGTGACTGTCATTGGAAGCAGGGGTGTGACGTGAGCAGACAGGATCTCTGAGCGTTAGGGAAGATCAAGCAGATGAAAGGAAAGAGAGACTCTAAGAATTACAGATCAGGACTTCATCATCACTGAAGAGGGGCACCAGTAGCAGCGAACAGAGTCGGGGATAGAAGGAGGGAGGAAGCGTGGGGGTTTGGGGGTTTAAATACAGTTGAGTATGAGAGGTACTTTGGATTTGCCATAGCTTTGTAGTTGTGGCAGAAGGCGCCATTTTGGATTTCTGAAGTCCTTGTAGCTGCCGCTATCTATCCTACACTTTCAGATTAGGCTAGCAGTGAGGTTTTGCTAAGAACAGCTCGAGGGCAGAGATTCTGAGAAGATTCTGGGGAGGCCGAGCGATAGGGGCTCTGCCTGTAATTCTAGCTACTCAGGAGGCTGAGATCTGAGGATCGTGCTCCAAAGCCAGCCCAGGCAGGAAAGTCTGTGAGACTCTTATCTCCAATTCACTACCAGAAAACGAAGTGGTCATGTGCCTCAAGTGGTAGAGTGCTAGCCTTGAGCTGAAGAGCTGAGGGACAGTGCCCAGGCCCAGAGTTCAAGCACCACAACCCAAAAAAAAAAAAAAAAAGATTCTGAGGAAATTTCCAGGAGAGGTTTTCTGGGGAGTATGGTCCCTGGGCCATGGGAACAACATTGAGTTATGAGAAGAAAGCAGATGCGCATGCAGAGAATGAAAATAGATTGGAAGGATGCAAAATTTGGGTATGGAGGGACCAGTGAGGAAGCTGGATATAATTCATGCCAAGAATGATAGAGTCTGGAGGGAGTACTACCAGTGGGAGTGTACAGAAATAAACCACCAGCGCAGTGGTAGGGCAGAAAGGACACGTCTCTAGTGTCTAAAAGTCTTGTAAGCATTTGTCACGTTCCTTCCTAATACATTATATGAAGGAAGAAGTAGATGATGATTGTTATGATAGCATTCCCATGGCTCTAAACATAAAAAGGTATGGTAGGATGTGAATTTTATGACAAATTGTGGTACCTGCTTAGTCCCTGCCCCAAATTCTTAGGTTAAAACCTAATCAGCATAGAGCAAGTATTAGCAGGTAAGGCTTTGACTAAGTGTTTAGGCCATGGTGGGGGGCTCTCGTGAATGGGAATAGTATCTTACAAGAAGGAATCGCAGAGAGTGAGCCAGTCCCCCTCACCATGTGGGGAGAGATGATAAAAGGTTGTCATCTGTGAGAAAGCAAGCCATCCCCAGACCCTAAATCTGCTAGCACCTTGATCTTGGATTCCTAGCACTCAAACTCATGAGAAATAAATGGCTGCTGTTCGCAAGCCATTCCGTTAGAATCCCTGCTAGATGCTCTGCTTGTAGAGAGAATGAAATGGAGCTCTGTCAACAGATTAACTCTGTAAGGACATATCAGGATAGGGGATAGGTCAAGTTTGTGTCATACCATGGACAAAGGACTTAGTTTCACAAGGCTATCATAAATGACAATAAGGAATTTGAAGTGAATATTCTCAGAGTAAAACTAAACCTGTTGACCTTTTTGAGTCCTAAAAGTCTTTTGGGTACCTAAGAAAAAAGAATCGTGTTTATTTATGTGCCTGGATGAACATATAGCTTATAGTAAGTTCCCAGCTAACAAATTTCTCATAACTGAATGAGTTAGACAATGCCTGCTCAGAGATTAGAGAAAACCCCTGGACAGCCTGAGCAGACACCCAGACACCAGTTCAATCCTTTTGCAAAGTGTACTGGGGGATAAAGAAGGTATAATCTATGCATTTTGTGTTGTGGTGATAGAGCAAGGCTGCTTATTGTGATTTTGTGGCTGGGACTTAGTGGCTGCTTTTTTTTTTCATTTCCTAGCTTTTATTTAATACATATTTTTATTGTAAAGATACTGTACAGTTACATGAATAAGGTAAGAAGTTCTTTTCCTATCGAGCATTGTTACTCCCTCCTTTGTTTTTCCCCTATCATTCCTTCCCTCTCTACCTCCCCAACACCTCCCTCCTCCCTCCAAGTTGTAAAGTTCATTTTCAACACAGAGTCTTGTACATCTCATCGTTACAATGGGTCGACCTGTATCCTTATTTCAGCATTTTGTTATTTCATTTCCCCTCCCCAAATTAGAAAAATGTATATACAAGATGCAGGGCACCAGAATCAAATTCAGTGAAAACAGAGGTTATACCATGGGGGAAGAGCATGCAAAAGAAACAAAAAAAAAATCACATACTACATTATAAGTACATTAAAAACAATAGCAAGAAAGATAAAACCTCCATATCTTGGGGTTCATTTTGCTTAGCTTCATCTTATATGATCATATGTACATAGCTTTTGACCTTTGGTACTTGTCCTAGACATATATTAGTTATTGCAAATAAGGGGAAACATGGGACCTGTTTCTTTGGGCCTGTCTTACTTCACTTAATATAATTTTTCCAAATCTTTCCATTTTGTAACAAATGGGATGGTGTCATTCCAATATAGGCATAGAATTCCAATACATATGTGTGTGTGTATATATATATATATATATATATATATATATATATATATATATACACATATATATCACATTTTCTTGATCCATTCATCTACTGAGGGACATCTGGGTTGGTTCCATATCCTTATTTTTTTGTCAATCATGAGGCTTGAACTCTGAGCCTGGTTGCTGTCCCTGAGCTCTTCAGCTCAAGACTAGCACTCTACCACTTGACTAGTTTTCTGTTAGTTAATTGAGGATAAGAGTCTCACATAATACAAAGGAGGAGGCAACAATGCTTGATAAGAAATGTACTCATTACTTGCTCATGTAATTGTAACCCCTCTGTACAGTATTTTCACAATAAAAAAACATTTGAAAAAAATTTAAAAAATAGGGCTGGGAAGGTGGCTCAGTGGTAGAGCGCTTGCCTTGCATGCCTGAGGCCCTGGGTTCGATTCTTCAGCACCACATAAGCAAAAAGAAAAAAGCTGGAAGTGGCGCTGTGGCTCAAGTGGTAGAGCGCTAGCCTTGAGCTGAAGAGCTGAGGGACAGCGCCCAGGCCCAGAGCTCAGGCCCCACGACTGGACCCCCCCAAAAAATTAAAAAAATAAAAAAGAGTCTCACATAATATGATTTTTTCTAAGTCTTTCCATTTCCTAATGGGCAGTGTCATTCTTTCTGACAGAAGCATAGAATTCCATTGTATGTGTGTGTGTGTGTGTGTGTGTGTGTGTGTGTGTGTGTGTGTGTGTGTGTGTGTGTGTGTGTGTGTGTGTGTGTGTGACACATTTTCTTTCTCCACTTATCTACTGAAGGGCATCGGGGTTGGTTCCATACCTTAGCTATGGTGACTAATGCTTCGATAAAAACAGTTGTGCTGGTAGCTCTAGTATGGCCTTGTTTGTTTTCATTTGGGTAAATGCCCAGAAGTGGGATTGCTAGGTCATAAGGGAGCTCTATGTGTAGTCTTTTGAGGAATCTCCATACTGATTTCCAGAGTGGTTGAACAAGTTTACACTCACCAACAATGCAGTAGGGTTCCCTTTTGGCAACATCCTCTCCAGCATCTGTTGTTATTAGATTTCTTGATTATAGCGATTCTAACTAGGAGGTGGAATCTCAATGTTGTTTTGATTTGCATTTCTTTTAAGGCCAGAGAAGGTGAGCATTTCTTCATGTGTCTATTGGCCATTCTTATTTCCTCTAGAGAAGTCTCTCTTTAAGTCTTATCAATAGGGCAGTTGTTTCTTTGAGGATTTGTTTTTGGAGACTTGGAAAAAAATCACATTAAGTGAAGTAAGCCAGACCCAAATAAATTTAGGTCCCATGGTTTCCCTTATTTGCAATAATTAATATATATATAGGATAATCTTATCAAATGACCTGAAAATCTCAAAAGCTATGTACATATATCCATGTAAGATGATGCTAAGTGAAATGAACCCCAAGATATGGACACAAGGGGTCTGTCTTTATTGTTATTGTTTTAAATGTACTATATTCTTTCTTTTTTGTTTGTTTCCTTTGTATGTTCTTTCCCCTACGGTATATCCCCTGTTGTCACTGTGCTTGATTTTGGTACCCTGCATCTTCTATATACATTTGTCTAATCTGGGGAGGCAAAGAGGAATAACAGAACGCTGAAATGAGGACACAGGATGACCCATTGCAACAAGGATACCCACAGGACAGTATATTGGAAATGAACTTTGCAACTTCGGGTGGGGGGAGGGGGGTGGGCATGGGATGAGTGGGGGAGGGGGGGAGGGAAGGGATATTGGGAGAACAACATGGGAAGGGGTCACAATGATGGACAAGTCATGTGCTCATCGCCTCACCCATGTAACTGTCACCGCTCTGTACAGCATCTTTACAAGAAAAGAAAAGAATCACAAGGACTTTCAAAAGCAATAATAACAATGAGGCAAAACATACGTTCCCACAGTGGGTTAAATGTTTCAGGTGTATGAATTTATTTAATCTTCATATTATCCTTAGGATGAAATAATTATTGTATTAGAATTGGTGTCTGTGAGAATATTAAAAGGTAGAGATATTGGCTAGTGTTTTATAAAAATAAACTTATAAAGTCATATTTTAAATAGCAAAAAAAAAGGTCTTTCCTGCTTGGGCTGGCTTTGAACTGTGATCCTTAGATCTCTGCCTCCTGAGTAGCCAGGATTACAGGTGTGAGCCTCCGGTGCCCGGCTTGGTGGCTGCTTTTATGGTAAACACTACCTCTTCACTTGGGCCTGCAGGTGCTCACTGAGTAGCTAAAGCTTGGCTTCTCCACCATCATTTTACATCTGTCTTCTTTGCTACCGTAAACTTGGGGGTCAGATTCCTGCTCAACAAGTGTGAATCCCTTCTTTTTTGTCTGTCTAAAAACTGCTCACTTAATATTCATTAGCCCTAAATTTACCTAAACTCTTTAATCCCCCTCAAGGCTGAAGACAGCGAGAACAGAGTAACTAGGATATTTTTCAAGAGTCTAGGAGCAATGAGCCTTGCAAGCAGATCACATGATGATGAGAAACAAGGCTAACCTTCAGGCAGGAGCCATGAGCTCATGGTAAGCTGAATTCCCTGCTAGCCCCGTCACCCTACTCCTAACCTCCTGCCCTCCACCAGCTCCAAACAATAATGATTTCTCTGGCACCAAGAAGACCCCGCGGAACCAGACCTGAGACAGTCGACCAGACCACGGTTTGATGAGGGCTCCTTGCTTGCCTCCTGCCCTGACCTTTCCTCTGCGCAGCCCTTCAACTTCATAACTCTACCTCAAAGACAGGACTTAGGGCTCTGCTCTCCCTCTTTCTTCTCATCACTGCCACACTGAACAAACGTCTACTTTTCTGATTGGAAACACAAGGCTGTGAGTGGCTGCATGGGACTCCAGGATTCAGGACTACAGCAGTATTCTGCTACCTCTCCTTTCTCTTTCATCGTGAGTTGAAGCAGCAGAAGACCTTCACCCACAACCAAGCAGATGCTGGTGCTGCTGCACTTCCCCAAATGAGCCTCTGTTCTTCAAAATGACTCCATCTCCAGAATTCTGTTACAGTACCAGTAAATAGGCTAAGGCTTTACCCATCAGGCTAAGAAACAAAAATAATGAAGCTAATTTCTTTACCCATACCTCCAGACAAATGTACAGTTTTAAATTTCTTCATTGTCCCACTACTTTCAGCCTAAGGTACATTGTTACACAACCCCCTAGGAGAAGAATGCAGCAAGGTATTGTAGAACTTATTTTTAAAAAGAAATTTGTTTAAAAAGTGGTGAACTCGGGCTGGGAAGGTGGCTCAGTGATAGAGCGCTTGCCTTGCATGCATGAGGCCCTGGGTTCAATTCCTTAGCACCACATAAGCAAAAAGAAAAAAGCCGGAAGTGGTGCTGTGGCTCAAGTGGTAAAGTGCTAGCTTTGAGCTGAAGAGCTGAGGGACAGTGCCCAGGCCCAGAGTTCAGGCCCCACGACTGCTCCCCCCCCCAAAAAAAAGTGGTGAACTCTGTGGGGTCATTAGTGAGTCCATATACTTCTCCATTTAGATTTTATGTCTGAACTTTCTTTGACTTGGAAAGGTTTATACTCAGTCTTGGGAGCAGTAGTGAATGAATAAAGTTTCCTGTAGGAAGCAAGAGCCAGGTTTTCATGTCTTCAAAAAGAGAAAGTTAAGCCCAAAGGAAAAACAAAAAGCAGTAAGGAAAGGAAGGAGATGCTTTGTCATCAATGTTACCCTCATATTTGTACCATTGGGCCATTCCCCTCCTCAAGGGGAGTGCAAACTTTGGGCCGATGGATGGTAAGTCAATGGATCATAAGGTCCTATGTTTGGTTTGTCTTAGCCCTGCTCTCCCAAGACTGCTTACCTCCCAGGCTATATTAGTACATTGGATTGGTACAGTGAAACAAATTGAATATGTAAATTTAGCTTTGGGAAACAAACTCTTAGTAATGGTTGTTTTTGTTGGTTTTTTTTTTTTTAGGGAAGATCCATGTTTATTACATACTAAATGTATGAAACTATCTGCACTCACGTATTTAAGAAATTTTTGTACTTAGAATGGAAGCCTCCATTTAGTTTTCAATCCAATGAAATAATGTCATAGCATTAGAGAAAATACAAGACACCCACTTCTCCTAGAGTTTTGAAAGTTTCTATTGCTTCTCTCATTCAAAAAAAACATTTTTGACTCAATGAATACATAATTCTCTGTAAATTATGATGTGATTTACTTTTTATGACCTAAAACACTTGCTTCTATGAGGTTTTTCTCACTCCCTATATGAACAAGCATACACATTGTATGAGGTTTGCCTAAGAACAGAGAAAACATTTGAAGCAACTTTAATTCCCACAGGCCATTGAATAGAGTGTCTCTTCACCAGCTCTTTTTCTTTGCAAAGTTTCAAGAGAACACAGTCTAAAGACAGTACACCGTCTAGTGTTCTAGCTAGATTTCTAAGAGATAGGCAAAGGTTAACACAAATGCACAGGAAGAAATTTAACTCATTCCATTTTATTGGAAGCAATTTCCAAGTAGCTTATCTGTTATGAAGATAACTTCATCCAAGCATTTATTTAATAGTTAATTAGCAGCATCTCTTAAAAGATTTCTGCAGCCTTGGAAACATACAGCCATCATCCTAGCTAATAATATCAAACTGATGAGCAAAGACATAGCACCTACGTTTTCAGCTGATGATGTGGCAAAGATCATGAAATCCTGCAAAACTCAATCTAAAGTGAGTTATAAATCGCACAAATACCAGCTAATGGATAATGAGATTCTATTCTAATGTTGATAATGTGCAATGTAAGTGTTTCCTGTTTCTTAAATAGGATATCTTTGACCATTTAAACAAGTCTTTAGCGCCAAGCATCCACAGACATGAGTATATTAAAAAAGCCATTTTGTGTATGCCGTTTGGAGGTAATGAGAAAGTGTTTCTCAATGTGACACGCTTAAGAGGAGACATCAATGTCTTATTAATAGGTAAGAGCACGCTGAGTTAATAGTGCATTGATAACTTATTTTTATTGTCCCCTCCTCACCACGCTTGTGTGATTCCATGATGTAATATTAGCAAGAAAACAAAAAGCTAAACTAGCACAATTACTGTGTCATCATTTTCTGGCATAAAAATGTGCTTGCCTCTTTATTGGAAACATTTTTATGTATGAGAACATCATTTGACCTTTATCACAAATGTCTTTTGTTCAATACATCAACTCTACCCCCAATTCCTCCAGTCATCTCCTTATTCCTTACTTAGCACCAAATTCCAACTTTGATCTACAAAAAAATGCAGTACTTTAAATCTAAATCTCCCTCTAATCTAAGTCTTCCCATTTTACATTTAGGGCGCAGTCTCAAAGGCCAAGTAAAGCTTGAGTGAAGATTTTGGGGCACTTTCATTTAAGAACTTAAATCTCTGTACACTGTTAGTCCAGTCCTTCTCAATGTCAGGCACTTGGAAAAGAGGTAAAAAATGTACAAGGCATGCTGGGAACTGGTGGCTCAAACCTATATTCCTAGTCACTCAGGGGGCTGAAATCTGCAGCTGAAATTTGAGGCCAGAAAAACCCTCGATTTACTCAGCAAAAAGCTGAAAGTGAAGCTGTGGTTCAAGTGGTAGCGAACCAGCTTGAGCAAAAAGGCTAAGCAAGAGCTCAAGGCCCTGAGTTCAAGCTCCAGTACTGGTGTGCAAGCACACATGTGTGTGTGCATGCACGCACACACATACACACACACACACACACACACACACACACACACTCCACATGATGTAAAATCTGTCCTTGTTTCTAATTGTGGAAATGAATCAAACATATTCCTTGAACATATATTTATTAAATACTCCCTACCAGTGGCAAACAAAAAGTGAGGTCATAAAGCTTGTCCACAAGGAATTCACAGTAGAGAACAAGGACACACACACACACACACACACACACACACACACACACGTCAGTGCAGCATATAGCCTGGGTACCACAGCAGGATGCTAACAAAAACAGTTTTTGACAGGAAGTTCCCAAAAGAAGGGAGCTATTCAGAAGACATTACCCAGATGACAACGTAGGACAAGTTTCTAAGAGTAGTATTTCAGCTTTCAATAGAATTCACAAATGATTATTTCTAAAACTCATTAGAAAATAGGCCAAGGAGAAGTAGAGAATACGAGAGGGTGATGGGGGTAAGGTTGATGTGGTACATTATATGTGTGTATGGAAATGTCACAACAGAACCATACGCACAACTAATATATGCTACTAAGAACATTTCTTTAATCTCTTGGGGGGGAGGGAGAAAGAAGAAAATAGGATCATGATTGGGACTGTGGTTTAGTGGTAAAGCATTAGAATGCATGAGGCCCTGGGTTCTGAGTTCCATCTCCAGCACGTGAGGGTATGCGTGTACAAACACACACACACACACACACACACACACACACACACACAGAGTGCCTAAAAATATCTATTTCCAACGTACTCTTTGGTATCTCTCACATTCAATTCTGTAGTTTATTCAGATTTTTACTGTATTTGTCATTGGACTAACCTTCCCCAAACAGTAGTAACCAACCCTCTCTCTCTCTCTCTTTCTCTCTTTCTCTGTTTCTCTTTCATGCTCTCGCTCTCTCTCGCGCTCTCTCTCTCCACATAGAAACTTGTTTGTAATCCCTTTGCCTACTATTTGTCAAAATCAACTTTTTTATCTTAGGACTCTGCTTTGTTTTTACCTGAGACCTTTGTGTGTTTGTTGCCATATTTCCAGTGCTTGAAACAAGCTCTGGCATTCAGAAGGTGCCCAACCTTATTTTGGAGTAAATAATTTTCTTTTTTTTTTTCTTTTTCCCATTGTGGGGCCTGAACTCTGGGCCTGGGCGCTGTCCCTCAGCTCTTCAGTTCAAGGCTAGTGCCCTACCACTTGAGCCATAGCACCACTACCGGCTTTTCCTGCTTATATGGTGCTAAGAAATCGAACCCAGGGCCTCAGGCATGCAAGGCAGGCACTCTACCACTGAGCCACCTTCCCAGCCCATGATTTTCTTAAGTCACCTTTGTAAATAGAGAAGTTTCTTTTCTTGAATTTCTACACACTTTCCTCATCAAACCTGAATCAATATCTAATCTTGATAGCTTCCAGGAAATCAAGTTAAACCTGAGAATCCTCCTCACACCAAATAGCACCCCTTAACTTAGTACTTCCTCAACCTACTACCTCCTCAACCTAGTACCTCTTCAATCTAATACCTGTCAACTTAGCTCTTTAATATGCCCAGACGCCTTTGACAAAGATTATAGTTGGAGCCAAGCCTACTCAAGTCTGTACAAATATCAAATTGTAATATGTAATTTTAAGCAATTAATGATATAAATGATACAAGAAAATGAATACTAGACTTTAGAAAAGTACTGTGATTTTGCTGTATGTGAATAGTCTTCTCAATTTGCACAGAAACTTTGAATTTGGGGTGGTGAGTTTGTCTCATTTCCCAATATTTAAGTCAAGCAGAAGGATTGTCATTTTGAAAAGAAGGAAAATGGCACAATTATTTGATTGTCAAGTAAAAAGAAGTTCCCTAAATATCACTTAATAACCCAAATAATTAATAACTCAAATGAAATATTGCCTCTACTTTAATGCTTCTTTTTATAAATTTCTTCTTCTTCTTATTTTGTGGCTCATGGGGCCTGAAGGCCTGGTCACTGTCCCTCAGCTCTTCAGCTCAAGGCTCACACTCTACCACTTGAGCCATAGCTCCACTGCCAACTTTTTCTGCTTATGTGGTGCTGAGGAATCAAACCCAGGGCCTCAAGCATGCAAGGCAAGCCACCTTCCCAGCACCTGCTTTAAGGCTTCTTTATAAAATAATCCTGAAGGCCAGGCGCTGGTGGCTCATGCCTGTAATCCTAACTACTCAGGAGGCTGAGATCTGAGGATCACAGTTCAAAGCCAGCCCAGGCAGGAAAGTCCGTGAGACTCTTACCTCCAATAAAAACCACTAGAAAACAAGAAGTGGCACTGTGGCTCAAGCGATAGAGTGCTCACCTTGAGCTGAAGAGCACAGGGACAGTGCCCAAGCCCAGAGTTCAAGCCCCACAACCAACCAAAAAAAAAATTAACTAAAATTTTTTTTAAATCCTCGAAATGTGTTATTTTTAGCATGTCTTTGATTATAGGAATTATTCAATTCAATGTCATAAATATTTTTCTGAGTACTCCCCAAACATCTGAGGTACTTGGCAGAGGAAGGAGGAGGGGTTAGGCCTAAGGATTGTTAGAACAGGAAAGACCAGGACTGGGAAGGTGGCTCAGTGGTAGAGTGCTTGCCTCGCATGCATGAGGCCCTGGGTTCAGGTCCTCAGCACCACATAAGCAGAAAAAACCAGCAGTAGTGCTGTGGCTCAAGTGATAGGGCACTAGCCTTGAGTTGAAGAGCTAGGGGACAGCACGTAGGCCCAGAGTTCAGGCCCCACAACCGGAAAAAAATAGAAAGAAAGAAAGGAAAGGAAAGGTTACTAGGAATATCAAGAATCCTAAAACCTAAAATCTTATGTTTTAAAACATTTTTACATGCATATTGCTTTTGCCAGCCTCTCTCTTAACTGAGTTTTCCAATATTCATAGCGGGAATGAGGTTGAGGAGTTACACTGCAGAGGTAGAAGCACAGGCCCAAGTTCCAGGGGGAAAGACTCACCCTGTCCCACAATGGATATGCTTGTCCTCTGTAGGGGAAACTGAGCAGAGCATCTGTTATGCTGAGCTCCAACGCAAATATATCCTCTGCTGCTGCAGGAGAAAACATACACAGAAGGCTAAAAACTCATCTGAGCTGAGGGTTTCAGATTGCTCCTGCTAACCTACATGGAAGCCAGGAATCAGCCAGTCACTTGGCTGTTAAATTAGACAGGGAGATGAAAGACAAATGACTGAATGACAAGTGCTAATAAGCCCCAGAAAAGGTGTAAGCCACAGAGAAGCAAGGGAATGCAAAGCAGATGGACTGGGTTGGAACAGAAGGAGGAAAAGGGAATTTCTATATTTTGCTGTTAAAAAGACAGCAATAACCTATATTTGTAAAGATATGTTCTTTCTGAAAGATTTCTCAATCTTCTTCTAAATGATACAGGTAAGAAATGTCTAGATGTGAACACTAGATGCTTCTCACAAATCTCAGAGAGCATTGAGGCATGTTATAAGATTCCAAACCAACACACAGACTATTGGAAGTAGTCAATCATAGCCTAGTTCTAGGATGTTGAGATTTTTTAAAGTATTTATTCTGTACCCCTGGAAATTAGTTATTAAATAAGGGGCCCATCCTCATCCTAAATGCCCTCATCTTAACTAATTTCATCCTCAAGGGCTGACTTTCCAAATAAGGTCACATTCTGAGGAATTAAGACTCTAGTTTTGCATAAAAATTAGAACTAGGAGAGAAAAAAATCATTTCTTCCAGTATTCTTCTGAATTCTCAGCTGTTATCCCCTGAAATAAAAGATAACAAAAAAATGAGCTTATCAACTGTGCATTGCACATACACAAGAGAAAAAAAATCAAAGAAGTAAATAGTTCTTTTCAATATTGGAATTCCTAGCCAGAGCAATAAGGCAAGGGTTAAACACAAAGGGAATCCAAATTGAGAAAGAAGAAGCAAAACTCTCCCTCTTCGCAGATGAGGAGATCCTGTATTTAAAGAGCCCCCATAGACTCCTCTCCAAAGTTACTTGAGCTGATCCAAAACTTTGGCAAAGAAGCAAGGTATAAAATTAACCCTCAAAAATCAATGGCTTATCTGTATGCCAACAAAGAGAAAAATGGGGCTGAAATCAGGAAATTAACTCCTTATGTAATAGCCCCCCCCCCGCAAAAAAACTAGGAATTAACTTAACCAAAGATGTGAAGGACCTCTATGATGAAAACTTTAAAACCTGAAAAAGGAAATTAAAGCAGACTTAAGGAAGTAGAACAACCTCCCATCTCCTGGATTGGGAGGATTATCATGAAAATGGCAAAACTACTTAAAGCTATCTATAAATTCAATACAATGCCCATCAAAATCCCACCAACATTCTTTAATGAAATAGAAGAAAAAATTTTTTTAAAAAGATATGGAATAATAGGAGACCCCAAATGGCAAAAACAATCCTTAGCAGGAAGACCAGTACTGGAGGAATACCAATTCCAACCTCCAAACTTAAAGCCTTAGTTATAAAAACAGCTTGGTACTGGCACATGAACAGGGCTGAAGACCAGTGAAATAGAATTGAAGACCCACAACAGTGTTTGATAAGAAACATACTCATTACCTTGCTCATGTAATTGTCACCCTTCTGTACGGTATTTTCACAATAAAAAAAACTTATTAAAGAAAAAAAAGAATTGAAGACCCAGATGAGATCCCACAGATCTACATCCACTTAAACTTTGTTAAGAAAGCCAAAAATACAGAAGGAAAGAGAAACTACCTCTTCAACCAATGGCTGTACATGTGTAGAAAACTGAAGTCGGATCTTTATATAGTACCAGGCCTGCACCAGAATCAACTCCAAATGGATCGAAGAGCTCAATGTAAGATCACATACTCCGAAAGTCTTACAGAAAGGCATAGAGGAAACACTAGGGCTCCTTGCCCCAGGCTAAAATTTTCTTAGTAATGACCCAGAAAAAATAACAAATCAAAGAAAGGTTGGACAAATGGGATTGCATTAAACTGTAGAGCTTCTGCATGGCAAAGGACATAGCTAGCAAGATGAATAGAAAGCCCACAGACTGAAAGAAGATCCTCACTAGCCACACAACAAACACAGGCCTCATATCTAAAATACACTTAGAACTCAAACAATTAAGTCCTCCAAAAACAAATCCATAAAGAAACAACTGCCCCATTAATAAGTGGGCTAAAGACTTCAAGAGAGACTTCACGAGGAAATAAGAATGATCAATAGACATATGAAGAAATGCTCAACATCACTGACTATAAAAAAAAATGCAGTTCTTTTATTTCTTATTCTAAGATTTCATGATCTTAAATTTGTATGTCTGAGCTAATACTCAATAGTTCAATATTTCACAAGAATTACTTGTTATTATTATTTAACATGTCATTCTCATGGTATAATGCATTTCTTACATTTGTAATGCTTTTCTTTCTCAGCTATCAGACTTTTTAATTATAGCCAGTGCTTTACTCTCCCAGTTATTAGACTGTCTCTAATGCTTAATTAATTTCCATTTCTGCAAGTCTTAACCTATGCTGTTTTTTTAAGATGAAATAGGAAGAGTAACTTATGACTAAAAAACTCATGTGCTAAATAGAGTAACAACCATTTCATTCTTTTTAACATAACAAAATACAAAAACATCTTGAAAGAATAGCTATGTGAGCAACCCTCATGAGTCACCAAAGTTTGGAGATCATTGCCAGCTTTCTTGCAAACAGAAGTCTTTTTTTTTTTTTAATTTTATTTTATTTGAGAATATACTGTACAGAGGGGTTACAATTACATGGGCAGGATAATGCATACATTTCTTACCAAGCATTGCAGCCTCCTCCTTTGTTTACCCTTCACCTCCCTTCCCAGCCTCCCCCCTCCCCCCCACCCAATCATACCCCCCTCCCCCCCACACACACCGACATTGTAAAGCTGGTTTTGACATGACATTTTGTACTTCTCATTGTTGCAACAGGTCCACCTGAATCCTTAAACGACTTGTTTGTCCCCATCTCCTCCACATGTTATACTGACATCAAATATAGTGAAAGTGGGGGTTACACTGTGGGGGAGGGACATACAAAGCAACAAAGAAATAATCTTATAAATGCGTTAGAAACACATGCATGAAAGAAACAAAAACATTAAAATACATATTTGAGGGTTCGTTTTCCTAACATCACATTATCTGACTTTTTCCGCTTGACTCATACCTATACTAGATATTGCAAATAAGGGAAACCATGGGACCTATGTTTCTTTGGGCCTGGCTTACTTCACTTAATATAATTTTTTCCAAGCCTTTCCATTTCCTAACAAATGGGGAAATGTCATTCTTTCTGATGGAGGCATAGAATTCCATTGTGTATATATACCACATTTTCTTGATCCATTCATCTACTGAGGGGCATCTGGGTTGGTTCCATATCTTAGCTATGGTAAATAATGCTGCAATAAACATAGTTGTGCTGGTAGCTTTAGTGTGGTCTTTTTTGTAAACATTAGGGTAAATGCCCAAAAGTGGGATTGCTGGGTCATAGGGGAGTTCTATGTGAAGTCTTTTGAGGAACCTCCATACTGCTTTCCAAAGTGGTTGAACAAGTTTACATTCCCACCAACAATGAAGTAAGGTTCCTTTCTGTCCACATCCCCTCCAGCATCTGTTGTTGTTAGAGTTCTTGATTTTTGCTGTTCTAACTGGAGTGAGGTGATATCTCAATGTTGTTTTGATTTGCATTTCTTTTATGGCTAGGGATGTTGAACATTTCTTCATGTGTCTATTGGCCATCCTTCTTTCTTCTTCAGAGAAGCTTCTCTTTAAGTCTTTCGCCCACTTACTTATTGGGCAGTTGTTTCTTTGAGGATTTGTTGTTGGGTGGTTTAATTTTTTGAGTTCCAAGTATATTTTAGATATGAGACCCTTGTCTGTTGTATGGCTAGTAAAGATCTTCTCCCAATCCGTGGGCTTTCTATTGATCTTGCTAGCTATGTCATTTGCCATGCAGAAGCTCTGCAATTTCATGCAATCCCATTTGTCCAACCTTTCTTTGATTTGTTGTGTTTCCGGGTCTCTATTCAGAAAATTTCGGCCTGAGCCAAGGAGACCCAGGGTTTCTCCTATTCCATCCTGTAATGTTTTCAGAGTGTCTGCTTTGAGTTCAAGGTCTTTGATCCATTTGGAGTTGATTCTGGTGCAGGGTGATATATAAGGATCTAGCTTTAGTTTTCTACATGTAGTTAACCAGTACAAACAGAAGTCTTCAGGAATAAAGCAACCTACCAGCCAGGGGGTCGGGGAGAGTCGGTGTGGAAAGAAAGCTATTCAGGGAAGCTTGTGTGGTTTTGACTGTGGTGGCCCACAGAAGGACACGCGGTGAAGGATCACCTTCCCAGTCACCTTCTTCAAAAACAAAAGAGGAAGCCAGGTGCATGTGGCTCACGCCTGTAATCCTCGTTATTCAGGAGGCTGAGATCTGAGCAGGAAAGTCTAGGAGACTTTTATCTCCAATTAACTACCAAAAGGCTGGAAATGGAGCCGTGGCTCAAGTGGTAGAGCATTAGCCTTGAACATAAAATTGAAGCGACATGTCCAGAATCTGAGTTCAAGCCCCAGGACTGGACAGAAAGAGAAGAATCTGTTAGGTCTAGCTCCACGATCAATTGATTAAGGAAAGGAATCTGGCTCATAGTATACTTACTTTAAAAAGAAAAAAAAAGCTTACATATTTTTATTTATTAGTTTAAATTTTTAATTTTATTGTTATTACAAAGATGGCATACAGAAGGGTTACCATTCTGTAAGTCAGATAATGAGTACATTTCTTTTGCACAATGTCATCTCATCCTTCACTCCCAGTTTTTCCCTACAGTCTTTGCCCACAAGTTGTATAGTTCATTTTCAACCCAGTGTCTACTGAGTACCATCTGTTTTCCCACTTTCCCTCCATTTCTGTTGAAAAAGTATTTTTTTCTCTTTTTTCAGTTTTTTTATTGTGAAAATACTGTACAGAGGGGTTACAATTACATGGGCAAGATAATGAGTACATTTCTTATCAAGCATTGTTGCCTCCTCCTTTGTTTCCCCTTCACATCCCTTCCAATCCTCTCCACCCCCCCCCACCCTATCCTTCTCCCCACCCCCAGGGGTTATGCCGTGGGGGAGGGACATACAAAGCAACAAAGAAATAATCTTATAAATGTGTTAGAAGCAATCGCATGGAAAAAAATTTAAATACATATCTTAGGGTTCATTTCCCTAACATCAACTTATCTGAGCTTTTCTACCAGCATGACTATGTTTATTGCAGCATTATTTACCATAGCTAAGATATGGAACCAACCCAGATGCCCCTCAGTAGATGAATGGATCAAGAAAATGTGGTATATATTCACAATGGAATTCTATGCCTCCATCAGAAAGAATGGCATTGCCCCATTTGTTAGGAAATGGAAAAGCTTGGAAAAAATTATATTAAGTGAAGTAAGCCAGGCCCAAAGAAACATAGGTCCCATGGTTTCCCTTATTTGCAATAACTAGTATATGTCTGAGTCAAGCAGAAAAGCTCAGATAAGTTGAAAAAGTATTTTTTTAAACAGATACAAAGTAAACGCTCACTCAACCCAGTAAAATATTCAACATCCATGTGTGCATCTCCCACCTCTGCCACAAAGGTGCGCACTTGAGCTGAACTGGACATAACATACCACCTCATCCTTGGCCACAAGAAACCAAGGCAATCAAAAATCTTTCCATAGTATTCAATGGATATCCAATGAAACTAGGAAAATTGAGAGGAGGGTGGGTTGGTATGGATGGTGGGTAAGGGTGATAGCAGATCAACATGCATTGTACTTAGACTGCATATTGAATTGTAACCTCTTTGTACAATTACTTAAATAAAATAAAAATGTGATTTAAACACTCTTTGCCTACAAAGTTTCAAAGTGGAACTTACGCTGGAAGAACCTCACCCTATCTGCAGCAGAGCTGCTATGACCTCAGGGTAGCCCCACCAGCCGCAGCGAGAGAGAACAGAATAGAACAAAGTCAAATGCAGAGAGAGGTGATGTAAGATAGCCAAAGACCAGGGGTAAGTCCTGGTGGCATGGGCGTTTCTGATTCCTGTATCATTCCTGGGGCCCAGTGAGCCTCAGCCTTCCCAAAGTTCATATTTGCAGCCAATAAAATCTCCATCTGCTTAAACAAACTTGTACATTCTTTACCTATCGTCCAAAGAGTCTTGAATTTTACAACCAGGAGTCAAGTTGTAACTACTTGTTTCCACATTCTTTCTCGCTTGTATGGATTCCATTGGGACCTTGGTGACCAGCCATAGTGATCACACTATGCTGAAGGTCAGCTGCAATTTCTTGTTTCTCATAGACTCCCTGCCAGGTAGCAGCATTTGAAATGCATAGATTGGGGTCGGAAGACCCCTGTCAATCACAGCTAGAGCCCCTGCTAGATGGAAGGTAACCTATATAAATGGATTCTTTAGAGTAAGATGGGGGGGGGGGCGTTGGTTGTAAGTTGGCACAGTTTGTAAATGTCATTAGTCAGAGGATTCAGAGCATGTTCTCATGAAAACATTTCCAATCTGTCAGGACCATTATTCTTCCTCTTTCCCATTCCTTCTTGCATTGTCTTTACAAGGTAACCTAAGAAACTAAACCCAAAGACAGAATAACACAAAGGCAGCATCAACCGAAAGGAAACACAATTTGAAGGGATTTAGAGAGAAAATGTTTAGTCAGACCATGCATTAGAGCTTCCAAGGAGATAAATATATTCTTTCTGATATTAAGGATCTCTTTCATGTTTACTGTACTATTGGCCTAGTAGCTGTCAGAGGAGATGATGATGATGATTGATTCAGAATACTCTGCAAACTTCCTGGCATGAGGGGGCGGGGGCAGGCTGACAGGAGATTTACAGATGAGGGTGGGCTGCTGTGATCAGCAGCAAGATGTGGCCTGGCCTGGCCTGGAAGCGGTGTCAGATGCCAGCCAACGCCAGGTGTTTAGCACAGGTGAGTTTTCCAGGGTTGCATCTGAGATAAAATGTTTCACAATCGTAGCTTCCCTGGGACTTAGCAAATCACTATCATTAAGCTTAATGATAACTGAGTCATTTCTCAGGCAGGGAACACATTGGACCTAAAAAAAGGTCATTTTCTCTGGTTTTGTTTGCTATAGAAGTACCAGAAAATACCAAAAAACCTTGTTTACTGCAGGGGTTGGAAAGGTGGCTCAGTGGTAGAGCGCTTGCCTTGCATGCATGAGGCCCTGGATTCGATTCCCCAGCACCACATAAGCAAAAAGAAAAAAGCTGGAAGTGGCGCTGTGGCTCAAGTGGTAGAGCCCTAGCCTTGAGCTGAAGAGCTGAGGGACAGTGCCCAGACCCAGAGTACAGGCCCCATGACCAGACCCCCCCCCCCCAAAAAAAGAAACTTTTTTACTGCAACCCTACAGTAAACCCTCCCCCAAAGCATGTAATATCTGAAGGTAATTGAAAAAGAAATGGTTAAAACTCTATAGCTAACTCCACACATCCCATCACACTTGAGGTAGTCATTTGGAGCATTTATAAATAAGATCATTTTAACTAAATTTAATTTAATTATTTTTGTCAGTTGAACTCAGGGCTTGAACTCAGTGCCTGGGTGCCGTCTCTGAGCTTTTTTTTCTCAACACTAACACATTACTACTTTGAGCCACATCTCAAAGCCTGGGCTGGCTTCAAATGGCCATCCCCAGCTCTCAGCCTCCTGAGGAGTTAGGATTACAGTTGTGAGCCACTAGTGCCTGGCATAAGATCACTTTCAGAAAAAAAAAATTTCCTCTCACAGACAAGATGTCCTAATTATCACTATTAGACATTATGTTTTCAAAATAGTTATGGAGGGGCTATGAATGTGGCTTAGTGGTAGAGTGTTGCCTATATGCATGAAGCCTTGGGTTTGATTCCTCAGTACCACATAAACAGAAAAAGCTTCAAGTGACACTGTGGCTCAAGTGATACAATGCTAGCTTTGAGCAAAAAAAGAAGCTTAAGGACAGTGCCTAAGCTCTGAGTTCAAGCCCTATAACTGGCAAAAATAAAAAATAGTTACTGAAAAATTAAAAAAGAAGAGTTGGATGTTAGTGGCTCACATCTGTAATCTTAGCTACTTTGGAGATTAAGAAGACGAGCTCATGATTCCATACTAGCCCAGGCAGAAAAGTTCATGAGACCCCTTTGCATCCCATAACTGGGCACACTGGCAAGTGCCTGTCATTCCAGCTTCACAGGAATTTAAAATTGGTAGGATCGTGGTTTAAGGTCAGTTTGGGGGAAAACGAAACGGTCTGTGAGTCTCCACCTAAATAGAAGAACTTGAGTGCAACAGTGTGTACTAGTGTAAAAATGTCTGGAGGCAAAATTCAGCAATAGAGCACCTGCTCAGCCACTATGAAGCCCCTAGTGCCCGTCCTAGCACCACCAAAACAAACCACATAGCTTACAAAGAGCCTAGACTTGAGTACAGTGGCCCCTTCCACTGGCAAAGCCAGTGACTTCCTTCTTCCCAGTGAAGGATCATCTCTAAAGGGCTCAAAGTTAATGCACTATTCAACTCCAGTCATCTGTATCCAATTCCCAGGCTAGTTTGGAGTAAAATCCCCTATGCCTTTAAACGACCAGTTACTAATTTGAAGCTTTTCCAACATCTTTTTCTTGCTAGTTGAGTTCTGAAGACAATCTTTTGTAATCAAGTATTTGCATTCAGCAAGCCCTCTTTTTGTTGTTGTTTTGTGTGTGTAACCCAGGCTGGTCTCAAACTCATGATCCTCCTGTCCCTGCCTCTCAACTGTTAGGATTACAAGTATGTGCCACGTCACACAGCCAAGACCCTCTTTTCTCATGTGTAATATATCTCTGAACTACAGTTCATATCATAGAAGGCATACTGTCAAATGGCTTAAAGTCAAGTCAGATGTGACTTTAATGACAAAGGATAACCCTTTTTCTTAAAGTCCATATTTAAATATGAACAATAGCTGGGTGCCGGTGGCTCATGCCTGTAATCCTAGCTACTCAGGAGCCTGAGATCTGAGGATCACAGTTCAAAGCCAGCCCAGGCAGGAAGGACCATATGACTCTTATCTCCAAGTAACCACCAGAAAACCAGAAGTGACACTGTAGCTCAAGTGGTAGAGCACTCTCCTAGAGCTGAAGAGTGCAGGGACAGTGCCCAGGCCCAGAACCCAGAGTTCAAGACCCATGACGGGAAAGAGAAAGAAAGAAAGAAGGAAAGAAGGAAAGAAAGAAAGAAAGAAAAGAAAGAAAGAAAGGAAGGAAGGAAGGAAGGAAGGAAGGAAGGAAGGAAGGAAGGAAGGAAGGAAGGAAGGAAGGAAGGAAGAAAGAAAGAAAAAGAAAGAAGACAGACAGATAGGAAGGAAGGAAGGAAGGCAGGCAGACAGAGAAAGAAAGACAGAAAAAGGAAGCAAGAAAGAAAGAAAGAGAAAGAATAAAAAGAAAGGAAGGAAGGAAGGAAGGAAGGAAGGAAGGAAGGAAGGAAGGAAGGAAGGAAGGAAGGAAGGTTGATGCTCTGGATAATCTGAACTGAGTCCCTTTCTTCTGAGGACCTTACAGTTTGATGATATCTATAGAAGAAATACAAGATCTTTAAGATCATTTTGACCCTTTAAGTCATATAATGTTCAATCTCTCCCTAAAGTAGATTAACTAATTTCCACAGGTGCCAATCACTCAAAAGGAGAACTGGAAGAGTATCCAAGTATTAGAGAAGGATTTTGCCAAAAAAATGTGGTATGAGGGGCTGGGAAGGTGGCTCAGTGGTAGAACCCTTGCCTTGCATGCATGAGGCCCTGGGTTCTATTCCTCAGCATCACATAAGCAGAAAAAGCCGGAAGTGGCATTGTGGCTCAAGTGATACAGCTCTAGCCTTGAGCTGAAAAGCTGAGGGACAGTGCCCAGGCCTAGAGTTCAGGCCTCATGACTGGCTAAAACAAAAACAACAACAAAAACAACAACAACAACAAATGTGGTATGGTCATATCCTACCAAAAATGTGGAAATTGCATGCTATTAAAGGTATTCATAAGTCACTATGTATAAAATGTTAAAGGCTTTGAAAATCTCACTTTTCAAATTCTTTAAGCCTCCATAATTTTAAAACTGGTGGCCCTACAAGTTGGGAACTGTGATTTTACTCCAAGGACAGGGCAGTACCCTTTAGATGGTTTCCAGATACACTCTTCCTTTCTTGTTGGGAGAAACACGTAACAACACAAACTTTCAACTATGGTCCTCACACGCATAGCTTGACAGCTGGCTGCCGTGGGGGCATGGGGCTGGAAAATGCTGCTTTGAGTACAGCATACTGTTATCCAGGAAAGCAGTTAATTCTACCTGAGGACACTTGTCTTAAATAATCACAGACACCATGGTGAAAGGAATCCTGGTGTGGCTACCACAGCAGGCCCTGGGCCGTGGCAACTGGGATGGTTTCCTTTGCTCTCTCATTTTAAGGATAATAGTGTGGGATGGGAGTTTTTGTAGAATGGAAAAAGAGGAACCATTTGATAACAGAGCTAAGTAAACGTTTGCATGCCTCAGTCATAGCCTAGAATCAATTGCAAAACAAAATCCCTTCACCACCAGGAGTCCATGGTTCACACCTGTAATCTTAGCTACTCAGGAGGCTGAGACCTGGGAATCACCATTTGAAGCCAGCCTAGTAGGAAAGATCTATAAGACTCTTATCTCCAAATAACCATAAAAAGCTGGAAGTAGAGCTGTGGCTCAAGTGGTAAAACTCTAACCTTGAACAAAAGAGCTCAGGGACTTTCCCTGGGCCTGCATCACTGGCACCAAAAAAACCCAAAAAACTCCCTACGTTATTCAGAAGCTTCAAATCTGAAACTAACAGCAAAAATGTTTTTCTTCCATTTGTCCTAGAATAAAAATATAACAATTTTTTAAAAATTACCTCTATCTCCATTTGGGAACTTCTTAATAGGGAGCAGTAGCAGCTTGCCATCATTTTGTATTGTTAATCATCTAAGAACCTTACTGAGAGACAAGAAAGGCTGTGGCACAAATGTTCATGACTTTCATGCAGAAACAATGGCATAAACGTCACCAACCTCGCAGGGCCACATCTTCTTCACCAGGACTGCTACTGTGAACCACCCAAGCCACTTATTGTAAGGAAAAGCATGTGTGCATTTTAGTTTTGCTCTCAGACTTGTATTTAAAAACTACTTTCACCAGGAGCTGGTGGCTTATGCCTGTAACCCAAGCTGCTCAGAAGGCTGAGATCTGAGAATTGCAGTTCAAAGCCAGCCCAGGCAGGAAAGCCTATGAGACTATCTCCGATGAACCACCAGAAAACCAGAAGTGAAGTTGTGGCTCAAAGTGGTAGAGTGCTTTCCTTAAGCAAAGGTGCTCAGGGACGGCTGCCAGGCCCTGAGTTCAAGCCCCACAACCAACAAAAAAATCTTTTAACTAGTCCTCCATCCCCTCTCCCTACTTCTCAGAATAATTTGTCCTCATTGAAGATTCATCCTCCTGCTTCCCTGCCCTTCCCTTCCATCATTCCTTTGTATTTTCTCTTCTAACAACAGCAGCTTTTCCTAAGTGCTGGCTCACTTACATATTGCTGCTCAGTTTTGTTGAGGAGCTCAAACTGCTCTAAAAATGAAGACTATAAGGTGGGCCTGATCGTACGTTCTTGTAATCCAGCACTTAGAAGTCAGAAGCAAGATGATTGTGAGTTTCAGGCCAGCCTGGGCTAATAACAAGACCCTGTCACAAACAAACAGAAGTCTATGTTTTTTAAAATGACTTGTTTGTTTATGTTGGGCCTCAACTCATGCCTGTAATTCTAGCTACTCAGAAGGCTGAGGTCTGAGGTTCAAAGCCAACTAGGGCAGAAAAGTCTGTGAAATTTACCTCCAATAAACCAGCAGAAAGCCTGAAGTGGAGCTATGACCCAAGAGGTAGAGCCCTAGCCTTAAGGGAAAAAAAATCCCAAGGATAGTGGCTAGCCCCAGGTCCAGTTAAAAGTTATTTTTGATGTTGTTTAAAAATGCTTTAAAAACAAAAGAAAAAAGTTGACAAGGATGCCGAGAAATTGGATCACTTATATATTGCTGGTAGAATGTAAAATGGTACAGCCATTCTACAAATCATTTGGGCAGTTTTTTTATTGTAAAGATGCTGTTCAGAGGGGTTACAGTTACATGAGTAAGGTAATGAGTCCATTTCTTGTTGAACATTGTTACTCCCTCCTTTGCTTTTCTCCTACTATCCCTCCCCTCACCTCTATTCCTCCCCCCTCAAATTGTAAAGCTCATTTCCAACATGGTGTCTTGTGAGTATCACTGTTGCAATGGGTCATCCTGTGTCCTTGTTTCAGCATCTTGTTATTCCCCTTCCCCTCTCCAGATTTGGGAAGTTTCTTTAAATTACATGTGCAACAACTCTATGATCCAGCAGTGGCTTTACAGGTATGTATTCCAGAGAAATGAAAAACTTATCCCTACATAAAAACTAATACACAAGTTGGACATTGTGGTGTATACATGCAACACTAGAATTCTAGACACTGAGATAGGAGAATCTCGAGTTCAAGGCTAACCTGTGCTATATAATAGATACCATCTCAAAATAAAACAAAACACCACATACAAACACAGGCAGCAAGTTTTTTTGTAATAGCCAAGAACTAGAAACAATTTAGATGATCTTAAACAAATGAATGACTATAGTACATTCAGACGATGGGCTGCTCTTCATCAGTTAAAAAACAGCAACCTCCTGATACACATTATAGCCTGGATGAATCTACAAGGAATTATGCTAGGGGTGAGTGGGGGAATCAACCCCAAATGTTCCACACTGTATGAATCCATGAATAGGACATGAACAGGACATTCTGACATGACAAAATTATAGGACTGTAACATGGTGGTGGTTGGCAGAGGATGTACAGTAAGAACAAAAGGGAAATGGATATTGGGACTCCATCTTGTCTGTACCAGAGTCAGTTTTTGTTGTTGTTTGGGTGGTTGGTTGGTTGGTTGGTTATGGAGGTTGAATTCAGGGCCTGGAACTGGGTGCTGTCCCTGAGCTCTTTTTGCCCAAGGGTAGCACTCTACCACCTGAACCACAGCACCACTACCAGTTTTTTTCTGAGTAGGTTATTGAAAATAAGAGCCTCATGAACTTTCCTGTCTGAGGTGGCTTCAAACGGCAATCCTCAGATCTCAGCCTCCTGAGTAGCTAGGATTACAACATGAGCCCCCAGCACCCAGTGTACAGTCAGAATCCTGACTGTGTGTGAGACAGACTTTGTAAGATGGAGTACTAGCAGAACCTGAGTAAAGGGTCCATGGATCCCACAGTATTACTTCTTACCACAGCATATAAATCTATAATTATGGCAAAACAAAATGTGAATTGAAAAACTGCCAGGCACTGGTAGCTCATATCTGTAATTCTAGTTATTCAGGAGGCTGAGAGCTGAGGATCACACTTGGAAGCTAGCACAAGCTGGAAAGTTTATGAGACTCTTTTCTCCAGTTAGCCACTCCAAAGTCAGACATAGAGCTATGGTTCAAGTGGAAAGCACCAGCTTTGAGTAAAAAATCTAAGTATCAGCTATCAGGCTCTGAGTTCTGGTTCTAGTACTGGGACATTAAAAAATTAATGAAGTGACTTTATTATTAGAAGAAGTTATTTAGTTAACTGCAAATGTAGACATAAGCTTGAACTCTGTAGTACATGAGAAGTTGAGACAGGAAGATCATGAGTTCAAGACTGCCTTGAGCTATATGGTAAGATACTGAGAAAGGAAAAAAAAGATGTTAAGACAATTTATGCTACTGATGATCAAAATGTAAGCTTTTGGATAAAAAAATACAATTTTAGAAATGTTATTCTTCCCACAATGAACATAAGCAAATTCCCAACACTTTCTTAATGTGGTCGGTAGTGATATTAACTAATGTTTTGGAACTATATAACAAAAGGTCTTAAGTTGCAAGAGCTGCTAACCCAGTGGACCTATACTGCCTAAATGTTCATTGTAGAATCTTAAAAACCCTGGACTTTACTGGACATAGCACAAAATTTTGTCATATGTTTTCATATTCCAGTCCTAATGGACCTTGAAAAAATACCATTGGTTAAATTGGGAGTGTGGCTCAAGTAATAGAGTACCTGTTCACTTATTAATGACTATTAATGACTAATAAATGCATAGCTTAGAATTTTCCCAGGTTGATGCTGGGTGCTGGTGGCTCATGCCAGTAATCCTAACTTCAGATGTCTGAAGACTGAGGATCACAGTTCAAAACCAACTTGGGCAGATAAATGTATAAGATCCTTATCTGTAATAAACCATCAAAAATCAAGAACTAGAGGTATAGCTTCCAGCCTTGAGCAACAAGAAAAGCAAACGAGACCATCAGTTCAAGCCAAGTTCAAGCCCCAGGACAACCATTAAAAAAAAGTCCCAGTTTTGTTTCTTAAAATGAAAATACTGGTCAACAGAAGGCTTATAAATCTTTGGGATCTGAAATAAAATTTTGAAGTGTAAAGAAAGGCTTGTAAGGCCCTGAACTTTGAAAATTGCTCTTCCAGTAGAAGAAAGTTTTCTTGAGGACTAAAGTCACGTGCCCATGACATGACATGACAAAGGAGTATATGAAAAGAAAAGGAAGTAGCCATGTTTGGAAGGAAGCATTTGTCAATGGGTGGGGAGAGCTGCCTTCCCTACCTGAAGACAGGACAAGAGTGAAACTACTGAGATTCCACACAGATGATCATTCCATGGGGGGCTGACTGGGACCCCGGCGAGATCACTACACTAGGCCCAGACAGAAGGATGGGTGGTTGGGACAGTTCTCTCCAGTGGCTACACTCCCTTTTAGTGACAATTTATGCATCCAGATGAGCCTGAGCTGCTATTTTTCCATAAAGACAGACAAAAAAACTCACAGAGAGGAGGGAAGATATTTGGACAATTTGGCTTTTATCAAAATAATGATCTATAGTACATTCAGTTATTACAAAGAAGAGCCATTTTGAGAAGAATGCGATGTTGTAATTATAGCTTAGGTAAATCCACGATGAAGAGTCCTTTTTCGTTTCATTTGCTAGCTTGTATTGTTGAGTTAATCTTCAAAAAGCATATTGCTAAAAGGAGAAAGAATAATTTGATGACTTAATTTCTGAATTTGAAAACTACCCCTTAAGTGAATCACAATGACACAGTCTAATTTTTAAGTGGTCTCCATCAGCAGTCTCCTGGCCTGTCTCCCTTTCAGCTGGATTTTGGTCTCCAGGACAATTCCTTGGCCTTTCCGGACCCCATTACTCCGACACCAAGCCATTAGGATGAGCACACAAAGGGGCCTCAGAAAGAAGGTCATCCTGATTTAAGATCTAAACAAGATCCGTAAGATCTGTTATCATGAATTAACTGGAGCAATGCCAAGACCAAGGAAAACATCAGTTGATTTCTTGCCCTTGAGAATGTATTTAATTACCTAGAGACCAAAGAGTTCTGTCCTGATATTGTAATGATTGCCTTTTTCTCTCTTCTCATTGTTTTAACATCATTTTTCTTTAATTCCTTCCTATCTGTATTGACTAAGCGAGAATGCTTATAATAACTCACGTTTTTCAGTTCCTAGGAAAATAAGTTGGCAGCCTCCTCCACTTAGTTCACCAGCCCTCCTCTCTATGCCCTCTTCCACCTGCCTTGCTAACTAAAGCCTGGCTCTTCCCTACTGGGCCAGGGGACCAGCCTACAGACACAGCCACCACCAGGTTGGCCCGTTGGGTCCCACATTGATGACATTGTCCCTTTTGCACCATAAACAAGCTGGAAATAGAGGACAAAAAGACAATGAACATGTATACATTTTAAGTACTCTTCTAATAAGTTTCTGAAGCAATTGATCTATTGCCTCATGGTTAAAGATTGACATTCAGAAACAGACTAATCATTAATGTGAACAAAATTGCTTTCTGTTCACAACTATTACCCATCTTTGGGCTGATTTTCCCCAAAACTTAGTATCTTGATACAGTGTTTTCCATTCAGAATATCTAAACTTAAAATAAAATACAGCATCTCTTAACTGGGTGATGGTGACTTACACCTGTAATCCTAGCTACTTGGGAGGCCAAGATTTAAGAATTGAGGGTCAAAACTAGCTCAGGCAGAGAAGTCCATGAGACTCTTTATTCCAATTAAGCATCAGATGAAGGCATGATTCAAATACTAGAGTGACAGCCTTGAACAAAAAAGCCAAGCAAGAGCTCAAGGCTTTGAGTTCACATCCACAATACTGGCACAAAGAAAGAATACATCTCTTAAATGATAGTTTTTCTTAAAGATGTGCTCTTGCTTTAGTCAGCTGCTATATTTTTATTTTGAAGAATATTCTAACAGGGCCTTTTTTCATTTTACTTCACTTAAAATTTTCAGAGATTCTTATGTATCTGGAAGACTTTTAAAACTCTGCTTTTAAGCAACATTCAGATGTGACGCCACTCCTTTTCCTTCCCCTTCCCCAGTTTCAGAACCATTAATGCAAAGTGAAGGTAATAGGAACTTCAAATCATTCATCCTAGTATTGAAAACCAACCAAAGAATAGTGTGTAAAACGGCCCTAATTCCTCTCCATATGGTTGCACCAATAGGTTTTGAATAACCAACATCAGACTTAACTTACGTTTTCTAGATTTATATTTTCTGTATTTGAACTTGTCTTTGGACGATATTTCTTCCGGGTACAATAGACACTAATGAGCGTGACGATGAGCATCAAGCCAAATACAGCAGCAGTAGAAGAAGCAGCAATGATGATGGTGTCTCGGGTGGAGCCCTTCCTCTCACACCTTTCTCCCATGAACCACCAGTCTTCCCCTGCAGGACACCTGCTCATGGACATGAGATGGAGCCACACACTGACATTTAACTTTGGATGTCTTCTCTGTCAAAGGATTGCCTTTAATCTAGTGATCACCATCAAGTCCCTGAACGACAAAATTACTTCACTCACTCTAGCCTGGAGGGAGATGTGGGACTGGCATCTCAAGGCTACAAAAAGGGAAATTATTACACCTAAGCAGATACTAGAACAACAGGTCCAAGCTAAGGAAGAGAAGTAGCCTAAGGAACAGAATATTGAGCTCCTCGCCTGCTGCCTTCACACCTTGGCCAAGATCCCAGAATTTCAGCGTTTTCATCTAGAAGATGAGAATAGCCATGCTCCAAAGAACAAGGTTATGTGAGGCTTTCATAATTATGCAACTTGTGGGAACTTTTTCAGGCAATTAGAATGTAATGTGCTATATTTCATCAATAGTTCATTGTCTTTGTATCTGTCTGAAGCCCTAAATGTAGTGCAAGGAAAGTGAACATCCCACATGGCTCTTGAAATGACAACGGGCTCATTTCAATCATATGAACTTTCAGTGATCAAACCTGCTTTAACTGGCACCATGAGATTTCTTTCAGAAGAACGAGGCGGTCTTTCCCACACAACCCCTTACCTGCACTCAGCTTTGTCATTTTTGACAGTGCAGATGCCGCCATTCTCACATGTGAAACTGGAGCAGAGGTCAAGGATATCAGAGGTTGGGATTGGCTGCACTTGTGAGGTATTGAGGTGAGCTATGTCTGAGGAAGATAGGAGAACAGGCTGGCATCAGCTCTTGCTTTAATAATCAATCATCCAACCTTTTAGTCTGAGAAGATAAGATGGTCAGGGTACAGCAACAGTCATGACACTGTAATAAAAAGTAGGTGCAGAGAACTGAGCCAAGCTGTAGAGCTGTGACTTAAGCCTGTGCTTGCCTGGGCTGTTGGAACTCAGAGCAACACAAGCCTTGGACACCAGCCTTCAATGGACATGGGGGGGAGGCAGAGCTCAAAAGCACAAATACCAGGTGCTGGTGGCTCCCAGCTGTAATCCTAGCTACTCAGGTGACTGAGCTCTAACCATCATTGTTCAGAACAAGGCCAGTCAGAAAAATCTGTAGCTCTTATCTCCAGTTAACCAGAAAAAAAAGCAGGAACTAGAGATGTAGCTCAAGTGGTAGAACACTACGTAAAGGCAAAAAAGCCAAGCAAGAATGCCAGGTCCTAAGTTTAAATTCCAGTACACACACACACACACACACACACACACACACACACACACACACACACACACACACACACGTATTAAACAGCTAAGGATAAATAATCTTTCTTATGGTGAAGTAACATGTTAGAATTCAAGCAAGATGTTTGGTGGCCTAAAATCCAGAGTCACATTCTTTGCTTTTTCTTGTTGATTTTTTTTTTAAGATATAGGAGGAAAGAGGGTTGTCTTTGATTCAAACAAGACTAAAGAGAGTTAATGAAGATGTGACTTTTTCTCGGCTACTAAAATGTTTTCTCTCCTGACAGAATTATTTAGGAGTCAGGGCCAATTACTCATATCTGTATTTCTAGCTACTTGGGAGGTACAGAAGGATCAAGATTCTAGGCCAGCCTGGGTAAAAAATAAAATAAAGTTCTTGAGATCCTATCTCAACAGAAAAAGCTGGTGGTGGCAAATGCTGGCCATGCCAGCGACAGAGAAGATCACAGTTCAAGCTAGCCGGGGCAAGCTGTGAGGCTCTGACTCAAAATAACCAGAGCTACCAAGTATCAGTGGCTCATGACTGTAATCTCAGCTATTTGGGAGTTTGAGGCCGGCTCAGGAAGAAAAGTTCACAAGACCCCCTCTCAATGCATAGCTGGGAAAGTGGCATGCACCTGTCATCCTAAACTTAAGTCTGAGATTCCCTCTCAACAGAGGAAAGTTAGACATGGCTGTGTGCATCTGGCATACCAGCAATGGATGGTAAGCTTAAATAAACAGATCGTGTTCCAACATGGGGAAGAAAAA
The DNA here is from genome assembly GCF_019054845.1 of Dipodomys spectabilis. Lineage (NCBI taxonomy): Eukaryota > Metazoa > Chordata > Mammalia > Rodentia > Heteromyidae > Dipodomys > Dipodomys spectabilis. Next base: position 12,694,118 of record NW_024870701.1, on the reverse strand, counting down.
AAGCAGGTTAGAGGCATGGCTTAGCACTAGAGCACCTGTCTAGCAAGCACGAGGCTACAAGGCCCTGAGTTGAAACCGCAGTAATACCAAAAAAATGTTATTTTGATGGCTGGGAATGTGGCTCAGTGATAGAGTGCTTGTCTTGCATGCATGAGGCCCTGGGTTTGATTCCTCAGCACCACATAAGCAAAAAGAAAAAATCCAGAAGTGGCACTGTGGCTCAAGTGGTAGAGCGCTAGCCTTGAGCTCAAGAGCTGAGGGACAGCGCCCAGGCCCAGAGTTCAGGCTCCATGACTGGACCCCCCCAAAAAAATGTTATTTTGGATTATCTTTTCCCAAGAAGTATCATCTTGATCTACCCTAATGGACACTGTTTTGCTAGTACCACCTCTCCTCGCAAGGAAGACTCTGCTTTACTGAGCTACATGTGGATTTTTAACAGTAGATGAATTTCATCATATAATATAGAACATGGAAATTACCAGATTATCTGGAAAGTATAATTATTGGCTTCCCTGGATAAGATACTTTAAAGAGCAATAGACCAATGTCATTACTGCCAAGATGTGTGTGCTTTTACACATATGCATGTGTGTCCATCTAAAACAGATGACAAAACAGTCCATTTCTGGTTTGATTTGATGTACTTGTGTGATATTTTTATGTTTGAATCCTAGAATATAGTCCATGAAAATATTAGCTATTCTGTAATTCATTTCTCAAGAAATTTCCACGAAGAAATAATTATACTCTTTCCCTGACACTTTCACTGTTTCAAATGAAATTATTTTCATATTGTTACTATTTTTAACAATAATATCGATACTATTTTATTTAATAATATTTTATTAGTAATAAAAATATTATTGTTAAAAGAAGCTCCCACTCATGCCCATTTCCTTCCCCATCCTATAATATACCTAAAAATGAAACTCAGAAGAACATAGTAAATAATCAATGGCCACACACAGCACAATAAAAAATAGGTACAATAAAACTATTTTTATTGACCTACCTTCCACTGTAAGTAGGATAAAAACATCATTTCCCTTTATAAAATCTCTGCTTTGCATCCTCTTACGGCTTAGAAAAATGCTGGTTCCATAGCCCCGGCCTCTGTGAAACTGAGTTCCATTAGGGAACGAAACCACAGCTCCCACTTTGGAAGGCCTGTCCCAAAAATAGTTCCCATTACCTGGAAAGGCAATTTATATTAATGGATTGTGTTTAGCATCATCATAGCTTTCAGTAGTAGGAAAGAACAGGCAACGTGAAACACAATTAGGATGGAGCTCAAAATAATTAAATGATGCTATTGACCTGTGATGTATTCCCTGGCAAACCACTGGAGCTTGTTCATTTATACTGTCCTAAAGGAAATGAGATTGCCTGGCAGGGAAGACTGCTTACTAGACTGTTCACTCATAAGTGGAGAGGACCAAAAGTCCCCTAGCTGGAGATCTCACACCTGTGCTTTTTGACCAGAACAGAGACCCTCTTAGAATCATGCCTCTGTGGCCTTTGAAGTCTAGAGAGCCTTTGTAACTGTGTTAAAGTTATAGGTTAAACCAGTAGGTTGGGCCAGGTGCCAGTGGCTAATGCCTGTAATCCTAGCTACACAGGAGGCTGAGATCTGAGGTCCAAGGTTCAAAGCCAGTCAGAGCTGACAAGTCCCCATGAGACTCTTGTTTCCAATTAACCATCAGAAAAACTGGAAGTGGTGCTGTGGCTCAATGTGGTAGAGAAATAGCCTTGAGCAAAAAGAGCTCAGGGACAATGCCCAGGCCCTCCTGTGTTCAAGCCCCACAAGGGGCAGGGGGTAGGGGTAGAAGGGGGGTTCACGCAGGGAGGGGAGGGAAGCTATAGGTTGAACTCAGAGCAGGGTATGCTGTCCCTTAGCTTTTTCTACCTCTTGAACCACAGCTCTACTTCTGGCTTTTGGAGTGGTTGACTTGGAGATAAGAGCCTTACAAACTTTTCTGCCCAGGTTGGCTTTGAACCACTATCCTCAGATATCAGCCTCCTGAGCATCTAGGATTACAGGTGTGAACCACCAGCACCTGGCAGTTGTTAAGTTTTTAATATTAGCATGAAATATTTTATTTCATTAACTGAATTAAATGACACTTCATTGTCATTCAGGGAGAAACATTTTGGTAAAAGAGTGAAAATTGTGAATGTTAGGTTCTCTATATTCCCTTTGTGAAGATTACTTTTAAATCAATGTAAGTTGCTCTTTGATACATCCTTTTTCATTTAAAAACTTCAAAATTTAGCAATATTCAGCTTGTTATAATTCTGTTTTTTTCCTCTATTAGTTTCTGTGAGACAAAAGATTGACATAACTGAAGATTAACATAACCTTCCCACCAACACTCCAGTGCACCTGCCCAACTTCTTCCTTCTGACCCCAATCCACCCTATTCCAAGAGATACATTGCCACCAAGGCAAGATGGATTAGGAGAACACATCAGAGGAACTGTCCATACCAGGCCTTCTCAACAGATTCCCATACTTAATCTCTCCTAATTCTCATAACAACACTGTGGGGTTACTATTACTGCCCCACTTTTAGAGCTGAGGACAGTAGAGCTCCAAGAAGTTATTTGCTCAAGGTCACCTAATTAATGAGAAGCAAACCTTGGATTTGAATATGCAGATATATCTAACGCACCTTATATAAACACTGAAAATTTAGGGATGGTCCCCAATTTCCAGTACCTTCTCTATTCCTCAACATAACAGTTGCTGTTTGGAGGCTTGTCCTCAACCATTGAAATCTTTTCCCAAAATATCTTTCATTCAGAAAACTCAGGTTAGCAATTTCCTAGGTGCTCAACTGTGCAATTCCCTCAGTCCCAAATCATCTGTCCTCCCCCACCACTCAGAACAATGGTTGTGTATTAGCAATAAAGAAAATGAGTCACGAACCAGTGGTCATAAATGGGTCTGTAGTGACACTTCGCTGGTTGGACATACGCTGCCGAATGTCAGGATTTTGATCCAAGAGCGTCATCGTGGCTTGCTGCCAAGGACATGGCCACTGTAACTGATCATCATTGGCTCCAGAAATCAAGTGAAAATATATGCCGACATCAGTCCCAGATTTTAGATCCAAGTAAATCTGAAAAGCATAACCTTTAGGAGAATAAAATGGAGGGCTATACAGAGTCCCATTTTGGCTCTCAACGAGCTGTGTGAAATTCCTTATATGCCAGATATGATGAGGGCAACGTGTCTCAGAAAGATTGATGTCGTCAATAGACAAACCACCGGATGATGCACCGGAGCCTCTGAGTCCTTCAAACACCACTCGAAATTTGTTGGTCACTTGTAGTGTTACATAATAAAGTTGCCAGCTTCCAACTGGTATTTCTGCAGAGACAGTCATTATTGCAAAGAAGAGAAAGGACTATGAATTATGCTTCAACATGGTCAACATTGGACTCTTCATGGTTAAATGATTACCCAAGAAACATTTAATTCCTACAGTATAAAGTAGTTTTTCTTATTTCTCAAACTTCTGAAGCCCAGAATGATTTACCTCAGGGCATTTGTGTGAGGTCAGACTGTTTTCTGGAATATCTTAATGATTGTATAGTTGTTTCTCAGATCTGATACCCTTTTCCAAAACAGAGTAAACAAGCAATAATGTCCAATTCATGAGTACTTCATGCTTTATTTATGTGTCTCCAGCCATTATATGTTGGTTATGTTAACTTTTAATATCTGTATCCGTGATTCTGTAAATGTTCATCTAGTGCTTTCTTTAACGTATTCATAGTTTAATTGTAATACTTCCTTCACATGCAAAACTTTTAATCAACTTTGTAATGGTATAAAACAGAAATCTGCCAGACCCAAGAAGGTCTATATGATACTATGTCCTCCTTAAATCATTAGCTAGCAAGTTAACATTATAAACATTATATCTGAACTAGGCATTGGTGGCTCATGATTGTAATCCTAGCTACTCAGCAGGTCTGAAGATCACAGTTCAAAGCCAGCCCAAACAGGAAAGTCCATGGGACTTCTATTTCTTACTAACCATCAATAAGACAAAAGTGGAACTGTGGCTCAAGTGGTAGAGCATCAGCCTGAACAAAGAAGCTAAGGGACAGAATCCAGGTCCTGAGTTCAATCCCCAGTGCTGGCACACAATAGAGGGTCTTATCTGATATTTGGTATCACCTCTTTTTTTCCAACCTCCACTTCATTCTCAAGTATTATCTTAGACCACTAGGTAGCACTATGTGGTATGTCATTTTATATTATTTTCTTATATCACATCTTCTAATGTGAAGCAGTACACTAAAAATCTTCAGAACTTTCCAGGTAGGCAACAGATAAGAAATTCACGCCAAACTAGCAGTTAACACAATGATTTAAGACATCAATATATCAATAATTAATGAGCAGCACAATTTCTTGAAAATAAATTCAAGTATCCAAATTATAGAAATGATATGAAACTAAGAAAATTGAAGCAAGTATATGGGTTAGGAGGAATGGGGAAGAATAATGAAAGAGTGACATCTACCAAGATGCATTGTACCCATAAACCAATTTGTTGAGTGGTGACTTCTTTGTACAACTACTTAAAGATAACAAACATAGAATTAAAATGTGAAATGCTATTTTCTGTGGATGGATGCTAGATTGAACAAAAACTCTCAAGACAGCTTTTATTTCATTATTTTCAATATTATCAGTTAAGCCATGATTCCTCAGTGCTTTTGTCTATTACCATCTACCGAAGAATACTAATAGTAAGGATCTCCCTCCAAACCTTGTATTAAAATGCATAACAAAACATAATATTTGCATTAACACAAATGAGCATATGTAAGGTTTTTATGTCTACATCTATAATATTTAATTTTTGGTGGGGGAGGGGTCCGGTTGTGGGGCCTGAACTCCAGGCCTGGGCGCTGTCCCTCAGCTCTTCAGCTCAAGGCTAGCACTCTACCACTTGAGCCACAGCGCCACTTCCGGCTTTTTTGTATTTGCTTATGTGGTGCTGAGGAATCGAACTCAGGGCCTCAGGCATGCAAGGCAAGTACTCTACCACTGACCCAGCCCCTATAACATTTAATTTTGTATATAAGTTGTACATGGCTCAAGTAGTAAGGGCCTTGAGTTCACACCCCAAAATCATCATAAAAACAAAACAAAGAAGAATTTCATTTTCTCATTGTTTATAGATGTTCAAAGAAGAAAGCATCTATATTTCAGATTGTTCCTCCTGGCTAAACAGAGAGGAGGGATGGCATGATATATAGTACAAGGTAGGCTCATTTTGTTATAGGTTTTGCTCAATTCATCAAGCCAACCAGTCAATACACAGAGCAGAGTAATGTATTTGCCACCTCACATCCCTTTCTTCCCCAGGGAACTTTCTTAGCCATCTGCTTCAATAGGTGGTCAACTTGGCCCCTATCTCTGATGCATGATTGTTATAAAGTGTGAGCACTTATGCTCCACTTAGGAATTGCTCTGGCAATAGCCTTTAGTACAAGTCACTACAGTCTATGGAGGGGGGGGGGGGGGGCGGGGCCTGACAGGGGGTGGGGGTCCTGGACCTGAGTATTGTTCCTGAGCTTTATTGCTTGTGGTTCTCTACCAGATGAGCCACAGTTCCACTTCTAGTTGATTGGTGGTTAACTGAAGATAAAAGTTTCACAAACTTTCTTGCCTGAGATGGCTTTGAACCTCGTTCCTCTGATCTGAGCAACCTGAGTAGCTAGGATTACAGAAGTGAGCCTGGCTCCAGTCACTAGTCCTTTAGTGGAATTTATTTGTAAAGGTAAAATTAAGAAAAAGAGTTCCTTCTGCAGTTGATAAGAGGTAAACTTGGAGCCAAAAGGACCAAAATAGCAGTCTATTCTGATATAAACAAGAGACTCCAACAAAACGCAGAGAAAGGCCGGGTGCTTCCAAGATCAGTTCCTCCCTCATCATCCCACAGTCTAGTTGCACTGAGCTGATGACCCTTCCCATTTTGCCCAAGCTAGTTTACACTGTATTTTTATGAGCCGTATCACACAATATAACACCCATAGAGGATCTATCTCATAATAGCTTCTTTATCAAACAAGATCATATTCTCTTTGAGAACTAGTGAGTCAACAGCCCCTGCCTGCTTTAAGTTGTCGCATTAAGGCATTGTCTCGTTCTGAACCCAAACAAGAATGACAAGACTGTACCTTTGATTTCCTGTATGAGAGTTAAAGTACCATTCAGATTGCCTGCAGAATACTCCCTAATGTAGATGTTCAGTCGATCATTTTCATTTCCACTATTATATAAATAAAATTCCAAGCATTGAAATCCTCTCTTAGGGTAGAATATTCTGCTTTCCAACACTGCTGTTGCTCCCTCGTTTACAGAGCTGCTGTCGAAATGCATAAAGAAACCAGAACCTGTTAAGAGGAAATAGCAGAATTAAGAGAAAGCATACTGGGTAAGGAGATGTGAATCTGTTACCAGTGGGACAGTCTTTGTGTTAATCCTAACTCAGTCTTAAGGCAGACACTTCAGGAGACACGTATCTAGCTAGCCTGTGGAATAGCTAACTGACATAACATAAAAGTCAAATCTAGCATATTTAAAATATTTATAATAGTAGGGGTTTGCTTGTAAGCACTGACCATTTTACTTACTTTCATTTACTATCAGATTCAAGATAAAGTAAATGTAAATATCAAATGCTAATTTTTAAAAATGCAATACGACTCTCCAAACCATTATTGAGCAGTAGGACCAAAAGGTAGTTTCTATAAGAAACGTCTTTCAAGTGCCCTAAGACCAGGTCCAAGTGGAAACACCTATCACCCATAAGACACCAAGGAGAGTTGTCTCCCTTCTGAAAATAAGTTAAAGAGAAATGGAAATTGTGTCCAAATGAGAGCTTGAAACACGACTAGGTAAGAGGTTCAAGTATGATTCCTAAGTACTTCTGGGCAAGTGACCCACTTTGTGAAGACAGGAGAAAAGGCAGCTAGGAAAACAGGATCTTGCCAACCTGCCCATTTTTCTTGAACATTTTTGAAGTTCTTTGGCCTTAAGCTGACAAAAAGAAAGGAAGGCAAAAAAAAGGCAGGGAAGATAGGAAGGGAAGAAAAGAGAAAAAAAAATTAATGAAACTCTTGGAAGATATTAGAAATACAGCAACCACCAGGCAAGATCTACATTATCATATTTTAAAATGCCATTCATAAGGAAAAGGTTAAAATCATAATAACTAATTCCAGAATTTGAAAGGACCTTCCCAGTTCTCTGCTTCCATTTGTAACTCTCAATGTTTTAAATTAGCTCTAATGAAAGAACAGTAATTCTGGTCTGAATATATAAATTCATTTCCTTCACCTTATAGTTAGTATTTGCTAAATTCCCACTATGGGCAACTGCTATGATCTAAATCTCTCCCCAGATGTTCACGTGTTGATGGCATTTGCGGGAGGGGCCTTTGGCAGGTAATTACAATTGCATGAGAGTGAGCCCTTCATGCTGGTATTAATGACTTTATGAGAAAAAGGGATCTGAGCTGTCACACTTGCTCTCTGCCATGTTTCACTGCCGCAAGAGGGCCCTTATCAAATATCAAGGAGATGCCAGACTGTCCTTTGACTTCCCAACCACCAGAACTATAAGAGATTTTTTTTATAAATTAGAAACTAGAGTCTTGCCAGGCACCAGTGGCTCACACCTATAATCCTAGCTAATCAAGAGGTTGAGATTTGAGGATCAAGGTTTGACACGAACTTGGACAGGAAAGTCTGTGAGACTTCTATCTCTAATTAACCACCAAAAAGCCAGAAATGGAGCTGTAGCTCAAGTGGTACAGTGCCAGCCTTGAGCAAAAATGCTCAGGGATAGCACCCAGGTCCTGAGTTCAAGCCCCAGGACAGTCATTTCAAAATATACTCAGTTTCAGGTACCCAGTTATAGCAACAAAATACAAACTAAATAGGGCACTATAGTGGGCATTTAAATGTGATTTTAGTGGTAGGTTACTTATTTAAAAAAAAAAGACAACATATCCTTGATTTCTTACTAGAGATGCTCACTTTCAAAAACAGGTGAAAAGTGCATCCGACTAGGTTAAAGCGACCATTTTCTGACCCTCTGGTCTTTCTCTCTCTCCCTTTCTCCTTCCTTCTTCCCTCTTTTTCCTTCTTCCCTGTGTACCTCCCTCTATCTATATGGAACAACTGTCCACTATCAATACAGATTTTAAATGATATAGAAAAAGAAAAACATGTTTTCGCTACTAGAGACCTTAACCCCTGTGCAGATCATTAAACTCTCTGGCAGTTGCTTCAAGTTCTAAAGTCTACTTTCATTTATTTGTTATAGAAATGAGCAAATAAATAGAAACCTGGAAGTTGTAGATAAATCACTTCTTAATTTAGACAAAACTGAGATGGAAAAGGATACTCATTGCCATATCTTCTTCAAGTATTTTTTAACAAAAATCATATATCATATCCAGCTACAAGTCTAAAATGAATTCTTGATCTAATGCTGTCTGTTAGAGTCTCTTGTATTCTGTAAGTTGTTAGAAAATGTGCCTGAAATAAAAGTCCTTCCAGTAGACTTGTTCAACCACTTTGGAAAGCAGTATGGAGGTTCCTCAAAAGACTACACATAGAGCTCCCCTATGACCCAGCAATCCCACTTCTGGGCATTTACCCAAACAATTACAAACAAGGCCATACTAAAGCTACCAACACAACTATGTTTATTACAGCATGATTCATCATAGCTAAGATATGGAACCAACCCAGATGCCCCTCAGTAGATGAATGGATCAAGAAAATATGATATATCTATAAATATAGATATATCTATAGATATATAGATATAGATATGGCCTCCATCAGAAAGAATGACACCACCCCATTTGTTAGTACTTGGAAAAATTCTATTAAGTGCAGTAAGCCAGACCCAAAGTAACATAGATGCCATGCTTTCCCTTATTTGCAATAACTAGTATATGTCTAGGATAAGCAGAAAAGGCCAAAAGCTATGTACATATGACCATATAAGATAATGCTAAGCAAAATGAGCCCCAAGATAGGGACACAAGAGGTTTTCTCTTTCTTGCTGTTGTTTTTAATGTACTTATAATGTACTATGTAATTTTTTTGTTTCTTTTGTATATTCTTCCCACACAGTATAACCCCTGTTTTCACTGTATTTGATTCCAGTGCCCTGCATCTTTTATATACATTTTTCTAATTTGGGGAGGGGAAAGGAAATAACAAAATGCTGAAATAAGGATACAGGTTAACCCATTGTAGCAATGAGAAGTACAAGACAGTATGTTGAAAACTTTACAACTTTGGGGTGGCAGAGGGAGGAGTTGGGGAGGTGGGGAGGGAAGGGATGGTAGGAGAAAAACAAAGGAGGGGGTAAAAATGCCCAATACAAAATGTACTCATTACCTTACTCATGTAACGGTAACCCCTCTGTACAGTATCTTTACAATAATATATATATATATATATATATATAATTAAAAAATAAAAGTTCTTTCAGGAGATACTGTCCTCTTCAGTTCTGAGCACACACTGATTCCTCACACAATTGAACTCTGATTTGTACAAGGAAAAATATCCTTTCAAAATAAAAGCAAAGCGATTAGCCAAGTCATCATAATGCACTAGGCACATCCCTTTGTAGCAATTGAACTGATTATCCTGGACAATTCTGAAAGAAATGAGAGAGAAAAGCCCAGACTTTCATAGCAAAAAGAAGTTGCTACTGAGTGGGAAATCTAGAAGAATCTCATTGCTGTTACCTTTGCATTGGCCCATGTTGGAGTGATCATTCTCTGGGCCACTGGAAACCTGTGAAACCCGTTGCCAGTCAGCACTATCTCTTGAACTTTGAACCATACCACACACATTTTCTAGTTCAAAATTGCATGAGTCCATGAAGGTTAAGGAAGAGGCTACAAAAGGAAAAAGGAAATCATGAACACTTATATAGCATGGTAATCTAAGTAATAAAAACAGTTTATCACAGAAGTATGAAGTTTGTCAGGTTGGCATTAAAGGGAACACCTAGTTAATTCTGAGAGATGGAAAGAGCCTCCTCTATCTGCAGAAGCCTTATTGCCAAACTGATTATGCAAATCCCAAAATGCAACCTACACCAAATATTTTCTTCTAACTATTTGTAGAAACCTGAGTCTACATTCCCCTTATCATTCAAATCACTGAACCAAAAACCCAGATTAATTTGTTCAATTTTCTGTTATACTATATAGATTTTAGTTGAAAAATGGTCTGATCATTAAACTGGTTAGTATTTGAATCACTAACAGCTTCAAAAACCTTGGGTACATTCCAACAAGGGACGCAATTTGATTTTAGGATCTCATGGCCAGACCTGCAATGTGAGAAGAAAAATGCTATATCCAAGTCATAGATTGGGATCTGAGTGCTCACAAAACCCAAAATACATAACTTATCACTTTTTCCAATATAGCCAAAGGAAATACAAGTTACTCCAAAGAACCTTCACCTACAGCAGTTATACAGTCGATTCAACTTTAAGAGATCATAGTCACTGAAGTCCATTCGTTGGCCAATCACATCCTCAAAGTCTGAGATTCTGGTTACAATGGTTGGCTCTGTTCCATTTTGGAATGCAGTTTTGCTGTAGTGCATTACTGAGGTATAATCATAGGGAACATTCAAGGAGTCTGATACTTTGTCATCGTAGATGTTAAAATTGTGCTCTCTGCCTAAGTGATACATAAAATTTTCAATTATTTGATATTCATAAAACTCAGCTTAGAAATAAAGACTATAATAAAGTAGAGCAGGCTTTACAAGCAATCTATTTCAAGTGTTGTACATATTCCTGTCTTAACAATATAATAGAACAATGTTATCAGCAGTCATATGGATCTACTGCAACCCAAAGTTGGGATATGAACAGTTGATTTGGTCTAGGGGAACTCCTAGTGGAAAAGTTCTGTAAAGTGGTATCAAGCCATGCACATGTAACTCTAGCATTCAAGAGGCAAAGGCAAGAGAAAATCACAAGTTTGAGGCCAGCCTGGGATGCATAGGAATTTCAGGCCAGGCTCAGACTACATAGGGAAACCCTATCTCAAAAATAAATACAAAAGGGCTGGCAAGGTAGCTCAGTGGTAGAGTGCTTGCCTTGCATGCATAAGGCCCTGAGTTCGATTCCTCAACACCACATAAACAGAAAAGGCCAGAAATGGCGCTGTGGTTCAAGTGGTAGAGCCAAAGAGCAGAGGGACAGCACCCAAGCCCAGAGTTCAGGCCCATGACCAACAAAAAAATAATAATAAATAAATAAATACAAAAATAGTGGTATTGACCCACACATAAAACTGAATGACAAGAAAGCAAAACAGGCTCTACCACAAAGTGGAAAGTTGCCATCAAGAGGAGGGAGAGTGAACAGAGATGGTAAATGAGGATAAATATGATTGAAATAGTTTATTCATATGTATGAAAATAGAAATTGCTTTAGGAGTAGACAGGAAGTAAGGAAGAGTGATAGAAAGGGTAAGTTTTGTCTGGATACAGTATGTAGAAATGTCACAGCCCCTTCCCTGTATAACTAATGTAAAAGGGGTTGGCGGGGGAGGGAGGAAGGGAGGGAAAAATTGTTGAAACAGTGATAATAGAAATTTGAGAGCATCCACAGCAGATACATATGATAGTAAGAGGACTCAGGAGAAATAGTAAGATGGGATTTGGGAATGTAATGTAGACAAATGTCATTAGAATGGATTGACACGGGGAATCCATGGTTACTCAAACATATATAGATGTATTTAAATCCTGGAAGCTGTATTTAACAATAGCATATTACATGTTTCCAAATTGCTGAGAGTAGTTTCAAATGTTTTACCACAAAAAAAAATACTAAATGAGGTGACAGATATGCTCGTTTGTTTTAATCATTCCACATTATGTACATCTATCAAACCATCATTTTGTAGCCCATAAAGACACAATTATGGTTTGTCAATTTAAACTATTGAAGTTTTAAAATGAAAACAAAACATTTAAAGAAAATTCCAGTCTACTTAGCATCCCACCAATTGATCACAATTAAATCAGGTGGCTTTGTTCATACAGTAAACTATGCCTTGTCTTTAAAACATATCAACATGTTACCAAATGTGGGCAGAAGTGTCTACCAAAAATAAGCCAGTGAGAACCATCAATTGAAACTATTTTAAAGCTAAACATGCTCTTTTCAAGAAATCTTTAGTTTTCTATGGTACAGCAGTGTAACTAGCTATAAATTGTAAGTTAATTTTGTATATGCTTTGAGAGACACTAATTTCTAAGGGAAGCACAGTACTAGGGCTCTGGGATACTAGCACCCCAACAACTTTCAGCTGCTTCCACTTAATACTAAGTCAGAGGCTAAATGAAGTAAGACATCAACACATCAGAGTTTTTTCCCAACATTAACAATTGCCACAGATAATGGGCAAGGGCCACACACTCAGTCTTTAAACAATGAAACAAGAAATAATGTACCTTCCAGAATTCTGTCCCAAATTATGCTGACGTAGTCATCCCGATCAGAACGCGACTGCTCATGCCAGAAGCCCAGGGCATGGAGGAACTCATGCTGAACTGTTGCTATTCTGTCACAGTTTGCACCAATAGAGAGGTCTTGCTTCCCAACACGCCTGTTTCCTACCGAAGACCAGCAGCTTTTGGAGAGTTTAATAGAAGGGATGTTATAGTAATGCTCACTGTCCACTTCATTATCATCTACATCCTTCCCTGTTATATTGGAAGGTTACATTTCTCTCATACCTGGGGAAAGCATGGAAAACTCTGCAGGCCAGATGATAGTTGGAGAACTTGCCCTAATACTAGCTATTACACAGGTACCAGTCATCCTCTGGTCACCCTAATTCTGGCTTTCCCTGGGGATTTCAAAGTTTTTAAGATCATCATTTTTAAGCCATGACCATTAACAGAGCTTTATTAAGACACAGAAGCAATTCAGAATTGTTAAGTTCAGTCAAGCAAATGATATGATCAGCTTCTTAATTCAAGCAGTAGGAATTGTTGGGTGACATGTAACTCAAATACACAGAGAAACATACAAAGTAGAAGAGAATAATGAGCACTCAGTTACAAAAGGGATGAAATTCAAACAAGGCTGCTGGATTGATGATAGGTACTCCCACTCACCTTATTTTAACATTTTTGTTTGATTACATGTATGAAAGCATTATTTTTATCTCATTTCATTTTGTTATTTTATTTTTTTGTTGCTGGGTTTTGAAATCAGGCCTTTGAGCATGGTAGGCTAAAGAAATGATATCTAGCTGTCCTATTCTGCAACCAACAGCAGAGCAAAGGACAGCTTCAACCTGAAGACCAAGGCCTTGGACAATTGCTATGACATAAAAAATATCCTGGGTCCAATAGTCTTCTCACAACTCTTAGAAGACTAACCCTTGAACTTACCCACTGCTCTTGATTACTGATATATAATTAGGTTCTCCAGTCCAAGGCTTAAAATCAATGCATGTTTTTAGACGATAGCGTTCAAATGCATTGAGGATAACTCCTTTAGCATTCATTTCTGAAGAAAGAAACAAACAAAAATATACTTATTCAAACACACACCATGGAAACTCACTGTGTAAAATAGCACTGATCGTGACTTAGTCCTTTCATGGATATTGAGTATTTCATTCTTAAATTTTTTAGTTTCAACTGAGAATTAGAAATAAGTATTTGATTATCCTTCAGGTTCTTTGTTTTGCTTCAGATTTCTCTAGAGCCCATTAGTGGTGCAATACTAAACAGTAAGAAGGATATTTCTTTATCCCAGGAAACAGAGAGAATCATGGACAATCAATATGAAGAATCACTATCCCGGGCTTCATCTGAGAAGTGACCAAATGCATTTAAAACATCACAATGGGGCTTTTAATCTAAAGACATTGATACTGGAAGATCCATAAATAGCCTGAAACCGTGTGCAAAGAGAATATACATTTATCTGTATCTACAAAGTGTATTTTCTAGGCAGAGCTGTCATGAGATTTGCAACTAACTCCAGGACCAAAATAATTCAAAACCATGGCTTTGGAAATGAAAAGAATGCTAGTGAGGTGGACAGATATGGAACTAAAAGTAAACAGAGGCATGAAAGCAATGACATGCAAGAAAAGAAGCTTTGAGGAGAACCTGAATCAGGGGCCTGATTCAGATACACACAGAAAGACATCTCAAATGGAGTATGTAGCCAGAGAGGGTTGGAAATGCTTGGACTCCAGGGAAAACACACTGAGTTCTCCCCTATCCTCGTCACCAATAGTTTTTTGCCAGCTTAATTAATTTTTTAAAATTCTGATACAGGAGCTCACCATGTCTCCCAGGCCAGATTCAAATTTGAGATTCTTCTACCTCAACTTCCCTAATGCTGGAATTGCAATGGTGTACCCTTGTGCCCAGTTGATCAATTTTTAGCTTAGGTGTTAAAGAAGGAAATAAAATTAACTTCGTAAGGGAATTGGAAGGATAAAATAAAGGTAAAGTCAAAATACAGTAAGCATTTGTCAAGTCTTCATTTCCTTCCTTCCTCTCCCTTTTTCTTTCTTTTGCCAGTCCTAGGGCTTGAACTCTGGGCCTGGGCAATGTCCCTGAGCTCTACCACTTGAGCTACAATGCCACTTCTGGCTTTTTCTGAGTAGTTTATTGGAAATAAGAGTTTCATGGACTTTCCTGCTTGGGCTGGCTTCAGACTGTGATCCTTAGATCTCAGCCTCCTGAGTAGCTAGGATTACAGGCGTGAGCCATTGCTGCCGGGATCCTTCTTCCCTGTTTAAGTAGCCTCTGTCTTGACATTCAAAGATGATTACTGCGCTGGCACTGTTTAGGCAAGACTAAGGATTAGATCAAGATTCTCAAAGCCATGAATCATAAGAAGCAGAGTTCAGCCTTAGCAACCTCATGAGTAAAGTCTGTTTATTGCCAATTCATTAGAAAAGGCATATAAAAAAGGAAGGAAAATTAAAATCATAGCACCCAAGAATAATCAATCATCCTTACCATATTCTGCACTCACAAATATATGCTTATTAAAAATGAAGTTGCTGTGTACATAATATTTTACAAACTATTTTCCACTAATTAATTTTTTCACTGTTTAAGGAATTTTATTAAAGCAAGAATTTTATAATCCAAATTACATTTCCTTGCACAGGTATCAATTCTGTTATATCTGAGCTATTCCACAATAAAGAGTTACAAAATTAAAGAAAGGAATACTTTAAATTTTTGTACTTTGCTGAAAATTCTTTTTCCCAGGTCTATAAAACATTAATTTGTTTTTATAGTTTACTATTTTTTGTAGTATTTTTGTTGATTTAAATCAAGTAACCTAGGACTAGCACTGTTTGGTAGACCTGGCATTTGCTCGGTACATAAGATTCAACGTTTCCTTCCCTTTATTTATTTTATATTTTGCAATGGTTTTTTCATTTAAGTTTTTCAGTGTTTAGATATTTTTCTTCGGTGAAGCACGAGTTTCTTTTCATGGTCCCTGATCCATTTTTAAACAGCTGGAACATCAGTGGCACTGTTAACTGCTTTCTGGGCAGCCTCTTTACCTTGTTGGGCTTGTAGTACAGCTATAGCGTCATCAACCTTAGAATGCAGTCACTCTGGAGACTCAAGCCTATGAAGTAGTTCTGAATTATCCATCTCCAACAACATGCCAGTGCTTTTACTAGCAAGAGTAGGGTACATGGCTTAGATAAGAGGAAAACAGCCTTTCACCCAACGTTTGCTTTTGCTCTTGAAGGGGGCAAATGCCAACATGGAAGCAGTCAAAGGTTCCTGTCCTTGTTCATGAACAGCATGCATGAAGATGCTGATGAGGATTGTGGATCCCTGCAGCATATTTATATGGGGAATGTTGCAGACAGCAGGAATGGCTGCAGCAGCAGCAGCTGCAGGACGTGGACCCGTTGTTTGTGTTGATGTGTTAACAACATGCTGTTCCACTAATTAATATTAAAAATCTTTCTTCTCCATGAACTTTTCATGGCCTCTAGCTCTTAAATTATCCCTGTTTTTAATTTCTCTACTCTTATTTGCTCTTTGTTTTCTCATCAGCCCTCTTAATAACTTCCATCAGATCTTCCTTCTATACCAGTTCCGAAACACATGTTCCCCCAGCTGAGTTTCATTCTTGGCTATCCACTAACTCAAGAAAATCTTCTTGGATAACTCAGTAAGATTCCATTGTCTATGGCCATCCAGCTCTATGTAAGGCAATGTGACAGGTACTCACCCACACTGATGGTTTCAATCATCTACTACATCCCCAAATATTTTACTATCTAGCATAGCTACACCATACTCCAATGCTGTATTTTATATCTGCCACAATGACACTGATGCAATTTAAATTCTACCCACCAGCAACTAATTCCCACCACACTTTACTATTCCATCATCTTCAAGATCGATTCCCCATCCTTCTTGAAGACACTACATTCACCCAGTCATCCAAGACCAAATGCTGGACACTGACATCTCTTAACTATACCTGTTCTTCTTAACTATCCACTCTTGTCTCACCCCACCTGTAGAGTCGTGAATTCCTTCTGTAGTCCTCTATTTTCCTCACTGTTTGTTTTTGTTTTTGTAGTACCAATAAGGGCAACCAGGGTGCAGTCATAATTCACTTCCACAAGAAGATGAGTTGTTTTGGTAACTAGATATTAATATCAGCAAGCATGCCACGTTCTCCTTGGCAGTTAAGCAGACAGAAGACAGTAGACAGTTCTACTGTTCATTGTGAGTACATAGGCCAAGTTTACCAGTACGCATATACAAGCTCCAACTTCTTTCCAATCCACATCACACCTACCTAACTCAATAGCAATAACTTCCTGCTCCCAATCTAAATTTCAAGTCGAGTTTTATACCTTTGCACACCATGGGCCACCTGCCTAAAGCACTTCTTACTATCCAAGGCCACACTAGCCCACAGGGTGCCTTTGTGCCATTTAGAAAGCTACTAGTGCCCCTTTCCAAGCATTGACATAGGGTAACAAGCTACACAATATTCATGACAGCCCTGGCGTGTAGTCAGCTGGGTCCTGATATACATGCCTTTATATCTAGCACTCAAAACTCTTTCAATGCCTCACCAATAATGTTTCCTCCCTCTTTTCAACACCAAACTAATATTCACTTATAAAATGATAAAGAGGGGGAGGATTGGGTAGGGGGGCAGGGGGAAGCTGGGAAGGGATGGGAAGGGGAAACAAAAGATAAGAAATGTACTCATTATCTTGGCCATGTAATTATAACCCCTCTGTACAGTATTTTCACAATAAAAAATAAATTTAAAAAAATAAAATAATAAAGATAAAAAATAGTGGGTCTTTGATCTAAATTTCTAAATTGATAAAATTAAATATTAGTAACAAAATACCGGATTCTACCATTTTGTCTGGTTGGTTGTTCTATGTTTTGTAAATTGGAACATACTGGAAAATATTGCTTTAAAATAAAGAGGAGCTCCTTAGTCTGTAAGGTCATAGCATTCAGACTCTTCATAAATCTTGATGTAATTGATCTATATATTGCCCAAACCCAGGAATATTTAGTCAAAAATCACTTAGGATTTTTTTTTGATCCAGTCATGGGCCTGAACTCTGGGCCTGGGCGCTGTCCCCCAGCTCTTCAGCTCAAGGCTAGAGCTCTACCACTTGAGCCACAGCGCCACTTCCAGCTTTTTTTTTTCTGCTTATGTGGTGCTGAGGAATCGAACCCAGGGCCTCATGCATGAAGGCAAGCGCTATACCACTGAACCACCTTCCCAGCCCTAGGATTATTTTTTGGTCAGTCATGGGGCTTGAACTCAGGCCTGATTATTGTCCCTGAGCATTTTCTTTTCTTTTCTTTTTTGTTGTTGTTGTTGGTTGTGGGGTTTGAACTCTGGGCCTGGGCACTGTCCCTGAGTCTTCAGCTCAAAGCTACCACTTGAGCCACAGCACCACTTCCATTCCTGAGCATTTTCACTCAAGGCTAGCACCCTACCACTTTAAGCCACAGTGCCATTTCCTGCTTTCATGTGGTTAATTGAAGATAAGAGTCTCATGGACTTTCATGCACAGACTGGCTTCAAGACACTCAGATCTCCGCTTCCTTAGTAGCTAGGATTACAAGCATGAGCCACAGGCACTAGATCCATCTAGGATAGTTTAATTGTTCATTTGCCTACTTATTTATTATTTACTTGTCTTATTTACTCATTTTTTTTGTTAACAGTAAATATAAATAGCTACACAGAGGAACAGAGAAACAAAACCTTAAATATCAGATAGGCATCCTCTGCTATCACTGTGCTGACAGGCTTCCACATACAGTGGGTGTGGATACTCCAAGGTACATACTAACCCAAGCTGTCTTCCAGAACGTATGGAATGGTATGAGGCCATCTATATTCTTCTCCAATGATGGAATTTCTATCTGGTGTCTGTCAACAAAAATTAATGTCAACGCTTTAATTAAGTGAATTAGGAAAAAACAATCAATAGCGCATCCAGAAAGAGATGCAGTTTACAACTCTCCCTGCTAGCCCAAACTATGTGTATTCACCTTACTTCTATCTGGGAAGAAATAACTGGTTTCTATCATTAAGTTTGTTGATAAATGTGAAGAAGGAATAATGCAAAAAAGAAAAAGGTTATTGCAAGCCAAACTATACATATTGGTAGATTTTTAGAAATAACACTCTTAAAAATAAACATCATTCTCAAGAACAGGAGCCCCTTTAATAATAAATAATAGGCTCTTTGTCCTCATGGAGTTTAAAGCTCATGAGAAGCAAACAACATCAAAGAAGATGAAGCAGATTAAATTTAAGAGTTGTGGAGAAAAATTAAAAGGGGAGATGTGGACAAGGCAGTAGGAGGTCTGTGTGTGAAAGTAATCAGGACATGACAGCAGAAAGGGAATGTAAGAAAGAGCCAGGAGTAAAGCAACATGGCGGATGTCCTTTGGGACACAGCAAACAGTAGCTGCTGTGGTTCCAAGCTCAGATATGCTAGGTGCATGGCTTGTGTATTTGTTGATTGGACTGGTGAAGTTCTGTTTTAAAATGGGAATGTCCCACCTTGCTCCAGGAATGAAAATCAATCAGATCCATAAGACTGAGACATATGTGGTGGACAGTAGTGGACTGAACCACACAGAAATCCAGATAAGAAAGATGAGGACACTATTATATGAGTCCTTTCAGGGATAATGTATTCATTGAGAAAATGTGCCAAGCTGGGGGTGGGTGGCTCATGCCTGTAATCCTAGCTACTCAGGAGGCTGGGATCTGAGGATTACAGTTCAAAGCCAGCCTGAGCAGGAAAGACAGTGAGACATTTATCTCCCCACCAGAAAACCAGAAGTGGAGCTGTGACTCAAGTGGTAGACGCTCGCCTTGAGCTGAGGAGCTGAGGGATAGCACCTTACCCCATCGAGATTGATGTCCCCATCAAAGAGATCCAATCCCAAATCTAAGAGTAAAAGTAAAATTTCATGTTAATATGTTAATTGCAAACTTTCCACAGGATAGATGATTTTAGAAACGTCCACAAACCTTCATTGATATCAAAGATGTCCCGATCGATTCCCCCATCGACATCTTTGACTAAAAAAAAAATAGAGGGAGAGAGAGAAGAAAAACACTTTGTGTAATATGTTTGTGAAAAAGAGAAAATCTTTATCAATTATGTAATCAAATAAGTTTATTTTGCCTCAGGTAAGTGATTGCTCAGTTCTGATTTAACACACCTCAGTTGATTAGTTGATTGAGAACGTCCCATGAGCCAGGCTGAAGAGTAAAGGAAAGGCTTATGCATATGTACTCTGTCCTAGAAACATCCTTTGAAAGTCAAATGATTTCAAAAAATAAGAAACTGGCCATTATTTGTATAATTAAGCACAATTTGGAAGCTCAGAGGAATGATTAGGCTACAAAATAGATGTCTAAAAATGGTCAAACCACCTCAGTCCACTCACACATGCATATTCCTTGCTAATATCATACCTTGGAACTCTCAAGCAAAATTCTTAAGTTAAACTTGTTTTAAGTTGCATGAAGAAGTAAATACTATGAGCAAATCTCCAAGAGTGCAATTAAACAAAAGCAGACTGTATTAACCAGTCCATCTGATTTCATACTACACAGCAAAAACAGTAATAGCAAGACTTTCTGAAGTGTCCACATGTTCATCCCTGTACTTGCGTTTTCCTATACCACCATTCATTCTCCTGCTGAGGAAGCAAAAGAAGCCAATGTTTGATCAAAGTTCAGTACAAACACACCAATCCAGCATATGAAATTGTGCACTCGGCTTGGAATTAAGTATGTTCTAGGTTCTCCTATAGTTTGATGGTCCACATAGCCTTCTTTTTCTATAATTATAAAAAAAATTCAAGATAGACTCACCAAAGTATTCTGGAGTTGGCTGGGAAACAAACACATTAAGAAGATTATTATGATGCCCATCAGATAAATGGTTTCCCTGGTTCCAATTTATAACTATGCATTTTTTTGCTTTTTCATTAATATGTATTGCTTTCTGACATATATCCACTATAGTTAAGTTTCAGACTAAGATGATGTCTTTTTCTTCATATAGAAACTGAAGCTTCCTGCCAAATGAACTTGAAGATAAAGGAAACAAGAAACCAACATTAAAAACTTGACAAGTTCCAGGCACAGCACTGATGGTTCACACCAGTAATCCTAACTACCAAGGAGGCTGAGATCTGAGGATCACAGTTTGAAGCAGCTCAGGCAGGAAAATCTGTGAGACTCTTCCAATAAACTACAAAAAAGCCAGAAATAGCACTGTGGCTCAAGTGGTAGAGCACTCCCCCTTGAGCAAAAGAAGTTCAGGGACAGCCCCTACTATTGAGTTCAAGCCCCAGAACCAGCACAAAAAAATAAAAATTTTGACAAGAACACAGGGCATAAGACTCTTTTTTTGGGGGGGGGAGGGGAGTCCAGTTGTGGGGCCTGAACTCTGGGCCTGGGCGCTGTCCCTCAGCTCTTCAGCTCAAGCCTAGTGTTCTACCACTTGAGCCACAGCGCCACTTCTGGCTTTTTTCTTTTTGCTTATGTGGTGCTGAAGAATCGAATCCAGGGCCTCGGGCATGCAAGGCAAGCGCTCTACCACTGAGCCACCTTCCCAGCCCAAGACTCTTACCTTCAAGTAAATGTTCACTTTAAACTAAACTTCTGAAGTTTCACATCACTATAGAGTGTTGTGAAAAAAATCTAAAACTGTAGTACCAATGTTGAAATATTCTTTTAATTTAATTTAACAATTCTTGTAAAGGAAATTTTATTCAAGACCTCATCAATCACATTTTGCTTTCATGCCTCTTCCAAGATTCTGCCTTCAAAGACAACATTAAATATCTAAGAATAAACAGTGGATATATTTTGTGGCTTTCAAAATGAGGTTTTCTGCTAAATACTGAGCTATTCCTTTAATTGCAGCTACTAAAGAGAAATTGATTTTCCACAAATGACCAATGAAAGTCAGACTACAAGCCCAAAGGGGGTAGAAACTGAGGTCATCTGAGAAATTTCGTAGTATAATCTAATTTATTTTATTTATTTATTTTTTTGGTCGGTCGTGGGGCTTGAACTCTGGGCTTGGGTGCTCTCCCTGCGCTCTTCAGCTCAAGGCGAGCACTCTACCGCTTGAGCCACAGTAACACTTCCTATGATCTAATTTTTTTTTAAAAAAGCTGCTAGAGGGGCTAGAAAGGTGGCTCAGTGGTAGAGTACTTGCCTTGCATGCTTGAGGCTCTGGGTTTGATTCCTCTGTACCACATAAGCAGAAAAAGCCTGAAGTGGCATTCAAGGCTAACACCTTGAGCTAAAGAGCTGAGGGACAGCACTCAGGCCCAGAATTCAGGCCCCATGACCAACCAAAAGAAAAAGAAAAAACGGCTATGCTAGAACTAGTAAGTAGTAGATGGGGGTTATTACTGCCTTCACCAAGGAATGGTAATTCATGTGCTTAGACCACCTGTAAAATATGCTCAACACATGACTTACACGAGTATTATAGCAGCTATATGACGTAAAGTGAAGCACATTGTAAGATGAAATATTATCATACGAGTATAAAGTACAGTTATATTCAGGTACAGCCTACATGCTGAAATATAGTGTTGCTTGCAGTGTTTAACAAGCTAGGGGAATGGGCTTTTTAGATACCATCATTTCTGACTTAAGCAAATACCTTCCTTGTCTCCCATGATAACCACACACAGGCTTGCACCCACAGAAGAATGCCAATGCACCTGCAGAATTAAGTTAGCAGCGTGTGTCCCTAACCACAGTTTAAACATAGATAAAGTAGTATTCACACATTATCAGCTCAATATAATAACTTATTTTAAATCACAAAAAATACTTTTCCCTTACCTATTTGGAATCTTATATAAAACATTGGGCTGGTTTGTAGAACAAGCTATCTATCATAGTTGAAGGATTGTTTAAATTGATAAATATATACAAGGGAAATCTCATGCTATGAAACTTTCTAAGTATTGACTGTGCCTGTGGCATTCATCAGCTTTTTCATTCACAGCTCAAGGAAATCTAGCAGCAACCTGTGTTTTCATTCAACAGCAAAACAATGATTTTCAAAATTCTCATTCTCAAAAGAAATATCAAAAAGAAAACTTGTTACATTATAATTATTCTCAAAGGAACACCTGATTTTGTGTCAGTATCTCCACATCTCTAAGAGGACTGGCTCTCCTAGCTTATATCTTACCAACCCCTACTCACACACACACAAAAGAAAACAAGAGCAAGAACAGTCCCAGAGACATTCATTTAGGATTAATGTTTTTTAAAATATATCAAAATGATCAACTGAACAATGGTTCTTTAATGATTGGCATGAAGTTCCCCTGGCTTTTCTAACTATTTTATGTACATTGTTTCCTTACCAGGCCAGAAACCAGGAGACAGGTCCCAAAGACCAGAAACCCAGGCAGACACCACCAATCCATGTCCTGGCTTCCAGCTGAAAGTTGCAAGCTATGATATTCAGAGTAGAGTTGACGTTTTAACTGGCAAACATCATAACGTATAGCCTTTGCTCTCAATGAACCATCTTGCAGGTCAGCTTGCTGCTGTAGCAACCCTCAATCAAGGAGTTAAAGTCCAGTATCTCTAACACACCTCCCTGGAGTTTCTCTTTTTATAATTCTTTCTGTCCTATTCTAATAATATTCTATAGCTAAGTTCTTGGGCAAAAGTTGTTATTGAAATGCATTTCCTAACGTATACATACTGGTCCCCAAGACTATTAGGATATCATTGAGCAAGAGAAATATCAGATTAATATTTAATCTTCTTGTTTTAATAATAAATATTCATATAGCCCTTCCTTCTATTCACACAACCTGTTACTATAACTATATCCAGTTATATCCACTGTGTTTTGTCATTCATTATTCATTTAATAAAATGTATTGACTGTTCACAATTTTATTTCATGATTAAATCTGTTAATGTAGCTGGGTATGGTGGTGCATGACTATAATCCTCAACTTGGAAAGTTGAGTAACATATAGTAAAACCTTGTCTTTTTTTTTAAAAAAAAATCCATTTGTTTGCCTAGGAATCAATATATTTGAAATTCAGATGTAAAAGAGCAAAATAATGACTTACACCTGAAAGCTCTCACCAAGTAAATACTAACAGTGTTAGGATGAAGAAGGTAGAAAGGGTCATTTATTTTCTAATAAATATTGTTAATTTCTCCTCCCTCTTTTTTTTTTGCCAGTCCTGGGGCTCGAACTCAGGGCCTGGGCACTGTCTTTGAGCTTCATTTGCTGAAGTCTGCTACCACTTGAGCCACAGCACCAGTTCGGGTTTTTTTGTTTATGTGGTACTGAGGAATTGAACCCAAGGCATCATGCACGCTAGGCAAGTACTCTACCTTATTCCCAGCCCCTCTCCTCACTCTTAACTGTGGCATACTAACTCAGTCCCTACAAATCTAACACAGAGAATAATAATATTGAAGTGCTCATTTGTTTGCTACACTTTTTCTTCCCCTTTCTCCAGCTTGCTCTTTGCCTCACCCTGTGTTAAATTCTATGCTAAGCAAAAGGCTAGGAAAAGACACATGGCATCAGGAGTGAGGAATCGGTTTGGGACCAAGGTCCATTTGGATTTTTATAACATTCTTAGGCCATACAAAATTATCATACAACCAGATGGCTTCAGAAAGCCAATGAGAAGCATTATGTGTCTGCCCTGTCTTTGTGTGTATTTGTGTATGTCTCTGTGTGTGTCTGCATGTGTGTCCCTCATGGGGCTTAAACTCCAGGACTGGGCACTGTCCCTCATCTGTTGTTTGCTCAAGGTTGGCACTCTACCACTTTGAGCCACAGCTTCACTTCTAGCTTCTGGTGGTTAATTGGAGATAAGAGTTCCACAGACTTTCCGACCAGGGCTGGCTTTGAATTGCAATCTTCAGATCTCAGCCTCCTGAGTAGCTAGGATTACAGGTGTGAGCCACCAGCACCTGGCTTTGCCCTGTCATTTATCAAATGCATTGTAGGCCTTATATGGTCCTCAGCCTGGAAGTTCACCATTGCTGGTTAGGTAGGATGCTTCTTGAATATAGAGAGTCCATTCTCAGTCTCTTAGGGTAGGATGAGAGTTAAAAGGCAAGGTTTAGAATGACTATTTCCTGGCTAGAGCTACAGGGAAGCATCATCACTACAAAGAAGAGAGCATGTCTTAGGGGGAAAATATCTGCTTTGGGTCCAAAAGTGGCACAGATATATCAGAGCAAGTCACCAAGGCTGAAGAGCCACTTGAGTGTAAACAAGGAACTCTCCATAGAAGATTTCCCAGGATGACAACAAACGACCAGAGACTAGTTCTCCAACATTACCTACAAAGATAGATGAAATGAAGATCAGATGTGGGGAAAAAGAGAATGGCAGAGGGGGTTAGGTTGACTGGAACATATAATAAACATAGAGAAATATAACAATAAAATTTCTTTCTATTTAACTAATGTAAGCTAATTATATATCAATATAATTAGAAATATATATTAGAAATATATATATAAGTGTATACACACACACACACACACACACACACACACACACACACACAAATATATAGTCAGGTGAGCTCTTCCCAGTTTCTTGGGACTATTAAGATAAGGCACACATGCTGGGTGTCGACAGCTCACACCTGTAATCCTAGCCACTCAGGAGGCTAGATCTAAGGATCATAGTCTGAAGCCAGCCTGGCAGGAAAGTCCATGAGATTCTTATCTCCAACTAACCACCAAAAAGCTGGAAGTGAAGCTGTAGTGTAAGTGATAGAGCGCTAGGCTTGAGCACAAAAGCTCCTGGACAATGCTGAAGCCCCGAATTCATGTTTCAGGAGCAGTGTGCGCATGTGCAGCACAAACCTGAAGAGAAAAATGGTTTATCCTGAATTGGCTGATTACGTTTTCTACCTCCTATGTGGATGAGTACCTTAAATAATTACTGCTACAAAAATGTAAAGTGGTACTAAAGCAAGCCCAGATCCCATCCATTTAATTTTGTGAACTGAAATTTGGAGCTGAAATGCCTGACTTCATCACTACGTTGAGACAGGCAGCTGTTATTTGAAGTTGGAAGCAGGAAGAACAGGAAGCAACAGTTCCTAGGATATTGGAATTTAATTTAAACTATTTAAGGT
This sequence comes from Dipodomys spectabilis, assembly GCF_019054845.1. Taxonomy (NCBI): domain Eukaryota; kingdom Metazoa; phylum Chordata; class Mammalia; order Rodentia; family Heteromyidae; genus Dipodomys; species Dipodomys spectabilis. Next base: position 12,668,314 of record NW_024870701.1, on the reverse strand, counting down.
CTGAACCTGACTAGAAATCTCATGGAAAGTTGAGGCTGACCATATATATAGCTTTATTCATATATATAGTTATAGTTATATGCATTTATATAGAGAGAGTTATAGTTATATACATAGTTATATATAGTTATATAATATATAATATAATGATTATAATATATACTGGCCTATAACAAATGTACACCTTTATATTTCATTCTTTTCTAGGTTGTCATTGAGACTACTGCAGTAGGTACTCTTGTTTGGTCAAGCATATCTCAATCCTCCGTCTCTGTATTGTAATTCTGGAAAGCCTTTATAAGCTTCATTAAGGCATTTGGAGTCTCTCTGTCCTAGTGCTTGAGATGATAGGACTTATATGTTTCTCAGAAGTCCTCTTATGCCATTAGGAATAAGATTCTCAAAAGTCCCCATAGAATATGAGTACATGCTATTACTGAGGATAGCAGACCATGAATGTAAAAAGCCTTTTAACAGAAATCAGTATAGAGATTGCAACAAGAGATTTAAAAGGCTTCCTGTTGTTCTTCTCACAAGACACATTTACTTGAATCTCCCTTAAAAAATATATATATATGGGCTGGGAATGTGGCTTAGGGGTAGAGTGCTTGCCTACCATGCATGAAGTCCTGGGTTTGATTCCTCAGTACCACATAAACAGAAAAAGGCAGAAGTAGTGCTGTGGCTCAAGGGGTAGAGTGCTAGCCTTGAGCATAGAGAGGCTCAGGGACAGTAACCAGGCTCTGAGTTCACACCCCAGGTTTGGCAAAAAAAAAAAAAAAAAAAAAGTATATGTAAGTTATGGCCTGAACTTTCCAGGACAGGCTCTTCATGAAGTCTTATACAAAGGTACAGGTATGTTAATGAAATAAATCTAGAAAAAAAGGGAAAGAATTTGGAGTGATTACAGAAATCCTTGGGCAACCAGGAGAACACATACCCACTTAACTAAAGACTGAGAGATCAGGATGCATTCATAAATTGACATGTTGAATTGAAGCCCCTTTGTGCAACTAGTTAAAGATAATAAATAATAATAATTTTTAAGACAACAAGGGAAGAGATAACAATGCTCAACAAGAAATGTACTCATTGCTTTACTCATGTAACTATAACTATAACCCCTCTGTACAGAATTTTCACAATAAAATAAAATCTAATAAAAATTAAAAGAAATGAAAGACAAAATAAAGAAAAGAAAAACCAAGGGAGCTCCTATGACATCCGCATTACCTGGTACTGATCTGACTAAATCACATTTTTCAAACAAATTGTCCAAATTCCTCCCTCAGATAAGACTACCATCTTTTACACCACTTTCAGAATTGTGATACATTACTATATTAGCCAGAGTTCTAATGAGAAAGCAGTAGGATATGGAGAGAGAAAGACAGAAGCAGGGAGGTAATAAGGAATTAGCTCACGTGACTGTAGTGATGGGCAAATCCAAAATCTGCTGGAGGGAGTAGAGAAAAATAGAGACCTAAGCAGGAGTTGAAGTGACAGCCAGAGTACCTAGACAGTTAGCTGACTGGCAGATACTATGCTTCCTTTAGTACCTGTCTTTTATCTCTTAAGCCTTTCAAATGATCAGGTGGGATCCACCCACAGTATGGAGGATAATTTGCTTTACTCAAAGTCCACTGAAGGAAATGTTAATCTCATCTAGAAACAAAAAAGAAAAATACCTTCACAATAACATTTAGACTGCTGTTTGACCAAATATCTGGGTACTATAGCCCAAACAAGTTGACATGTGAAATTAACTCACAGTTAATTTATTTTTACTTCTTTTATTTTTAAACTCTTGGTGATTGCCTGTTTTTGAGGTAGCTATTAGTCATATGGTACATCAATATTGTCATCCTGAAACAATTGACTGGACTGCCACACCCCAGGCTGAAGGCAAAGGTCCACTATAGTCATAATAAGCATGAAAGACAATAGTCAACTCTTATGGTACAGGATTTGCACTTGGGGCTTTGTCATTCCAGGCAAACATTCTGCCATACTTCCAGCTAATAGTCCTATAGCTTCTATGCTAAGGAAATATCCAAGGACCAGGAGTAACTCTTCAGATTTCAAGAACTCATCTGACTATGGCAGTGAGGAAAAGTTTAATCTCTAAGAAAGATAACCTTACTTCAGGTACCTGGGCCAATGTTATACAGAGATCTCTTCTGTTAGGAGCCAGCCTACAAAAGAGCATTATGGGGGAAATGCTACCGTTTGGCTTAGTAAAGAACTTCTTTTCTTCTGCTTTCTAGGTGGTGTGTAGAGTCTGCCACGCCGATTCTAACTCAGTTGGTTTATTATTATTATGAAATTACTCCAAGTTGGAACAGGTCTAGAGTGGGTACCGGTTGGCTCTATAATGGAAATAGTAACCTTAGAGATTGCTCCCAGATTGATAAATATATCTACTTCATGGAATTGTTAATTCCAACTTAAGTCCAGGTTCACTGCCCCTGGAGATCATGCCTGCAAACACATGGAAGAAGAGATTAATCACCCTTCTGCTGCATCGTGATTACACGTATGTATGATATTCCTTACTCAGGATCATATCTATTTATTTACACATCGGCCCCTCCCAAGTAACTAATAACCCGTCTTGTTGAGTTTTGGCATTCCAGTTAGTTGGCACATGGTTAAGTATAAGGCAAATGTTGGTTGAAATGAGGACAAACTACTGAAATTCAGTATCCATCCAAAAACTGTCTTCATTGTCTCTGTCAGACAGAGAAGTCTGACAGCCAATAAAAGCACATATTGCTGTACTTATTGTCATCTAGAAAGATCTAACTAGGCCTTCTTGCAATGTGTCAGTGTGGGCTGCCTGGACACACATTGTGATCATTTTGTTGGGTCAAACCAGATATATTTTTTTTTTAAATCAAAGAGAGAAAGCGGGGGAGGGAGGGAAGAAGGGAGGATGAGCTTCCCAAGGGTATACTTAGGTATGTGAACACTACCAGCTTAAAAAGTCACTCTTAGGGCTTTCAGTTTCTAGCCCAGCTGGTCAGATGTCCATACTCTGTCCTACCAATAGATTTAAAAGCTGAGCAAACTAAAAAATACACCAACTCTTCTTAGATGCATAAAAGAAATAAGATTATTGAGCAAATTGCTGCCTCCCCACATTAGAGACCCACAGTTGAAGTCCACAATCACAAGAGAGAGGGAAATGTAGCAAGGAGTCAACATCTGGGCTGGGAATCATGGAAATGAAGTCAATGAGTTACTAGAGGGTCTGTGTGGACTAGTCGGTTTGATGACAACTTCTGGAGGAACCAGCCATTGGGTAAGGGAAGGAAACACACCATTGTGAGCTATATCACAGTGGATATCAAAGAAAAATCCACTCACGATTCTTCAGAGAAGGAGGAAAGAAGCCAGTATGAAAACTGCCAATTATGTTTTTCTTAATAATGTCTGCTTTCAGGAAAACCTATTTAACCAGATCCTAATGTCCTGAAGAACATAACTAACCTGAAAGCAAAGGAAAAATACCCAATTTCAGTTAGCCCCACCTTCCACCAAAAGGAAAGGAAAAAGCCAACTCTAGTCCCCTCCAGCCATCTTGCCCGAGCTAAGGAATGGAGCCAAGGGACCTAAGAAAACACAGTATAAACTTGATGGTCCAAAGAAACAAGCTCACCAAAACACTGAGACCTAATCATGGGACTGGAGCACATTTCCCCGGAGCATGTCACCACCATCACTACCCTATGTTCAACTAGCAAGAAAAAATTTGCAAAATATGCAACAATGCAAAGAACAGTTTGAAAAGGAAGTGCGAACATTAGAACTAGACTCAGATATCACAGGGATATTGAGTTATCACATGAGACAGTTTAAATAACAATACAGTAAGGACTTTTGTTGTCTCTTTGTTTTTGTTGTTGTGGTGGTTTTTTGGTTGGTTGTTGGGTTGTTGCTTTTTTCCTTTGCAGTAGTAAGTATGAATGCAGGGCCTTACACTTACTAGACAGGTGCTTTACTGAAGAGCCACTCCAGCCCTACTTTCTTTGTGCTGGCTGTGTGTGTGTGTGTGTGTGTGTGTGTGTGCTGGTCCTGGGGCTTAAACTTATGGCCAGGGCGCTGTCCCTACGCTTTTTTACTCAAGGCTAAGCACTCTATCACTTGAGCCACAGCCCCCCTTTCAGCCTTTTGGTGGTTAATTGATGATGAGAGTCTTCCAGACTTTCCTGTCTGGGCTAGCTTTGAATCATGATCCTTAGATCTCAGCCTCATGAGTAGCTAGGATTATAGGCATGAGCCACCAGCACTAAGTTGTACTAGCTATTTTTTTTTTCAGATAGGACCTCTCTGTAAACTTACAGCCACACAAAAACCTAAACATGCCTAATTGCTAAAAACTTGGAAGTAACTGAGATGTTTTTCAGTTAAATAAACAAAAACTATAGTGCCTCTAGACACTAGAATATTATTTAGTGCTAAAAAATGAGTTATTAAGCTTAAGAAGTCATGGAGAAACCATGAATACATATTATGAAATTGGTCAGCTTGAAAAAGCTACATACAGTATGATTCCAACAATAAAAGATTCTGGAGAGGGTCAAAACTATGAAGACAGGGAAAAAAAATGACTGCTTGCCCAAGAGTTAGGGCAAGGGCGAGATGAACAAGCAGAGCACAGACAGTGAAACTATTCTGTACACTACAATGGTCAATATATGTCATCATACATTTGTCAAAACCCATAGAATTTATATCACCAAGAGTGAACCCTCCTGGGAACTGGGAACTCTGAGCAACAATGACATGTCCACATTGGTTCATCAGTTCTAACAAATGCTCTATTCTCATAGAACATGTTGAAGGGAAGGCAGGGCGGGGGGAACGGGGGACGCGGGGAGGGGATGGGGGGGGACTACACATGTGAGGGAAGGGGGAATATGGAAATGTTCTGCCTTTTAATCATTGTGGCAGTGAACTTAAATAAAAAGTCTAACAAGAAAATGATTTAAGCCAAGTGCCAGTGGCTCATGGCTGTAATCCTAACTACTCAAGAGACTGAGATTTGAGGATTGCCATTCCAAGCCATCCTTGGCACATAAGTTAGTAAGACTCCTATCTTCAAATGACCAGCAAAAATCTGGAAGTATGGTTCAAGGGGAACACCACCAGCCTTTAGCAATAAAGCTCAGGGGCACTGCCTACATCCTGAGTTCAAACCCAAGCACTGGCATACATGTACACAAAACAAAAAAATTATAAAATACTTATCAATATTTTTTTAAAGCATGTGTGAGTAGCAGTGGGTATTTGGATCAACTAAGAGGACAGTTTGGGATAGTGTCCTTATAGAAGATCACGAAAGTTTAATCAAGGTAAACTAGCAGGTAGCAGCTTCTCTATGCCCAGCACTACACATCATCCTGCTCCTTTTCTACTGCCATGGACTTTTGGTTTACCTTTGTTATTTTGTTCTGTTTTTGTTTTTGTTTTACAGTGTGTGCCTTCTGAGGAAAGTCACTTAGGCCTCCAGGAATGACAGATACATTCCAAAATATGTATAAGTGATATTACCCACATGTAACAAGAGAAAGAGAACACATGTGGTATAAGGCCATTGCCTTAGGGGATAAACTTGAATCTGACCCCATGTGTTCTATGGTAGAAGAAGGTCATTGGCATTGTTTAAGCAGTAGCTGAATCTAGCAGGAGGAAATTTGCTGGATAAAAGCAAAGGAAAGTTGAAAGACCTCTAGTCTTTCTTCCCACTTTTCTCAGGGCGTCAGCTTTGAAATCACAGTAGCACTCACCCTGGGCTACTCTAATCCCATGTATTATTGGAAAAGATTAAAATGCATGATTCACTTCACAAAGTCTAAGTTAATACAAAAGATCTCTATACCTTTTGCTGGATATGCCTGGCTCTTGTCCCATCCTGTTATGATACATTTCCCACCATTGCCAATAGCTTGACAGTCCCCTAATGATTTTGTCCTGAGGCCATTTTCATTCCCAAAAAATTGATAACAATGAACTATACAACTTGTGGGTGGGGATGGGAGGGAAAAATTGGGATAGAGCAAAGGAAGGGGTAACACTGTCCAAAAAGAAATGTACAGCTGGGCATCAGTAGCTCAGACTTTTGTCCTAGCTACTCATTACCTTACTTATGAAACAGTAACCCCTCTGTACATCATCTTTATGATAACAATTCAAAATATGTATCTAAATAAATTACTAAGAACACCAAAAAATTTTTCTCTCAAGTTAAAATTTTTATTTTTATTATTAATTCATAATCAATATTAAGGTCTTTAGATATTAACACAAAATTGCAAAATTTATTAAAATAGAAGCTATAAAGACACTATTATATATTAACATAAATAATATATTGTAATGAAAAATATAGTGCATATAAAACAAATTATGAGAAAAATTGTTTTGCCATGGTATTTGGCTTAATAGAAGACAAGTAGGTTCTTACAGCTGTCTCTGAATTAAATTCAAGATATCATCATGATTACAGAATGAGAAGAAAATAGAGCGTCAAGGAGGAATTAGGTGAAAAGGGCAGGGTATCTTCAAAACCTTTTAAATCATTGTGAGTGTCCTACTTAAGTAGTATGCCCAAACTTAACCAGGCTGCAGTTTTCCATCAGTTAACTTTTCATATTATTGCATTTGAATGGATCCTATGCCAGGTGTGATTTTTGGAGTGTTATTACTCTGACTTGTGGAAAATCCAGGTTTACTGAATTATTCAGATCTCCCATATCAGATGAATCACTTGGCTAATAGCCCCCACCCCATCTCATCAGGAATGTTTATAATTATTAGGGAAACTGTCAAGTTCCTAGTAGCAAAATTTTCCAAAATTTAATTTTTGAATGAAAATGTATTTTATTGAACGCTAAGAACTCACAGTCTCATTCGTGTTGTAAGACAGGTACAGGCAAGTAGTCAGAAAAGAAAGCCTTGTTCATTGTCTGTATCTCAGTCTAGAAAGTTCTTTTAAAAGGGAGGCCAATGACTTTGTTAAACCACATTTTCCAGATGGGTGTCTTGGAGGGTGAAAATGTCACATTTCAAGACTTCCTGCTATGGCGTGGCTCTTGACACATGGAAGGATGTGGGGGAAGAGGGGGAAGGGAAGCCAAGCATGGTGTGGTACATCTGTAATTCCAGCACTCCAGAATCTGAGGCAGGGATATCTCATGTTTGAGACTGGCCAGGGTTCCTATCCCAAACAAACATACAGTAGTTGAGAAGATTCTCTAACTAATCCACCTAGAAAAGACAACAGATTGCCTGTTTTTGACAAGGTTTACTGGGCTACCATAGATCTTATGCGTAAGGAGAAAGAGAGAGTGCCACAACTGTGCACTATACACTGGGCCCATGGATGCAAGCTGGTGATAGGGGTGATGTCACAAACCCTGGATTTTCCCATCCCCTCCTTGATGATGAGAAGCTGACACCTCTTCCAGTGCACACGAGATCCATAACATTACTCAACTGCTCTAGGACAGGACTTCTGCTTTGACAGGTGCTGCTGTGGGTGTTCAAGTTGTTGACTTTGCTCTGAGTGGCCAGAAAGGCAAGGTGAACATGGACAGGTGAGATGTGACTCACAGCTGGTTTCAGTAATAATTAAAGGGAAAGAAAAATATTTGCTTCTGAGTTGAAGAGTCCATTAGAAGTGTTTCCATGAAGTTGGAGCATTCTGAAGGTTTATTCCAAGGCCCAGAACACACAAGAATGAAGAATGAGGACAGTGGTTTTTTTTCTTTTTTATCTTTCTGACAAAACAAAGTACAGACTGCTGCTCCATCTTCACCTAAGAGAAGAGAGAGAGAAATAAACTATCATAGAAATCATGGCCACAGTTACAGAGGCAATGCTATCATTAGTATTAAACATTTCAGACCTGAGAGTCAGAAGCCAAACATAACCTGCATATTTCACATACAAATGACTTGATCTGTTTTAATTATGCCAGAAACTTCTGAGCTGACCCCAATATAGAGGATCTTTGGCACTAATCTAGCCATTTCCTCATATGAGGCCATGAATTGAAGAGGGAAACAAGCTATAGATTCTACACATTCTTACAGCATAGTCTCCTTTTAAAATTGTTTATTGGCATAAATTAGCTAAACAAAGGGGATTCATTGTGGTGCTTACAAAATAAATGTACTTTGATCAATTTTTTTTTTTTTTTTTTTGGTCATGGGGGCTTGAACTCAGGGTCTGGGTGCTATCTTTAAGCTTTTGTGCTCAAGGCTAAAACTCTAACACTCTGAGTTACAGCGCCACTTCTGGTTTTCTGGAGGTTACTTGGAGATGAGAGTCTCAGACTTTCCTGCCTGGGCTGGCTTTAAACTAAATCCTCAGATCTCAGCCTCCTGAGTAGTTAGGATTATAGGCATGAGCCACTGGCGCCTAACCTATTTTACCCTTCCTTCCTTCCTTCCTTCCTTCCTTCCTTCCTTCCTTCCTTCCTTCCTTCCTTCCTTCCTTCCTTCCTTCTTTCCTTCTTTTCTTCTTGCTAGTTGTAGGGCTTGAACATAGGGCCTGGGCACTGTCTCCAATGTTTTTTGCTCAAGGCTAACGTTCTACCACTTTGATCTACTGTTTCACTTCCCATTTTTGAGTAGTTAATTGGAGATAAGGGTCTCTCCGACATTTCTGCCCAGCTGGCTTTGAACCTCCAGCCTCAGATCTTAACCTCCTGAGTAGCTAGGATTACAGGTATGAACCACCACTGCCCAGCTTGTATATATTACTCTTTCTTAGCCTATCCTTCTCCCTCCTCTTGTTCCTTTTAAAGTTTTAGTGGGTTTCATTATACTATCCTTATATGCATATATGATATATATTATATATACATAGTATATAAACATAATGCATATATATTGCCCTTTCCCCCTCCTCCTTCCAATGGTGTCTCTCTCTCTCTCTCTCTCTCTCTCTCTCTATATATATATATATATATATATATATATCAGATATACTAATCACTTATATACTATATATAGTATGCATAGAGTATGTAAAAACATATATATTGTACTCATTATATTCACTCCATCCATAACTTTTCCTTCCCCCTCCTCCTTCCAATGGTGTCTCTCTATCATCACAAAACTTTCCTCCTCAGCACAATATCTTTATTAAATGTATGGTTACATGTTTGCGCATATGAATGAGAAGGTGAGTTGGTGGGTGGTTTGGTGTGAAATATGAAGTAAAGATTAAATTGTAGAGTAAACTTAAAACTTCATGACCAAGATGTAGCTCAGTGATAAGATGTACTTGCTTAGTGTGGATGAGGGACTGATCTCCAGTAGTGGGGGCGGGGGGGGGGGGGGTGAGGAAGGTGGTTCCTAAGGTCAAGTACCTGCAGAGAGAAGCATCAGAACCATTTGGATGCACAATCCACAGTCACAGCTCTCTGGCTTTGAACTGAAGATTGCAAAGCACTGTTAGCATAGCAAATGTGAGGCTGTGAAGAACATTTACTTTCCTCTCAGAAGAGTGGGGAAAACTGTGGTGCTGGGGACTCAGGGATCCAAGAATTCAGGTTCCGAATCCATTTCATCAGGCTTAAGAATCATTGCGTATGTAAAATCCTCTCATGATAATGACTTCTGATGAGAGAGGAACCACTCATTCCCCCTTGATTTAACTTGGGAGTCCAGAGTCAGAAAGAATTCATGGGCTTCTGTGAATTAGAGAGGATATACAATTACATCCAATTTTTATTAAGCTGTCACTACAATGTAGCATTGTTCTTCCTTATGAAAACAGTCAACAAGTCATAGCAAGCACCTGTGACCTTGTCAACAATAGACACATATGTTTTCACACACAAAAAAAAATCACAGTAAGTCTGAAATCTCAAAATATTGTTTATACTCAATTTGCTACCTCGAAATTATGGTAGTATCTAGGCTTACAGCTAGTTGGCGCCATTTAATACATGAATCAATGAACACATGTGCTACTATATTTTTAAAAATTATTCCTTTGCCAATAGTATTTCAATATAATCGGTTCTCCTCTGTATTTTATTTAGTGCTTTTAAAATATTGTTCTGAGAAGAAATCAGCATAATGAGCCTCATTAGACTAACAAAGAACTCCATGGGCCAAAAGTGTTAGGGTGAAAGCTGCCTCTTTCCAGTGAGCCCTTCTTCCCTGGACAGACACTGCACTGAATTCTTATGAAGGGGAAGGCTGTGTTTTCCTGACAGTTCCCGGAAGCAGTCCAAACCATCAAGGCAGAGGATGTTGGGCAAGCTGCTTTATCCATTAGCACCATAGAAACAGGGCCCAGGGCCAATGAGTGTGAACAATGCTGTCTACAGAAATGCCTGAGACAGGCCTAGCAAGGGAAATTATTTGCTTTCAACTAGAAATAAAGTTACAGAGACAAAAATCAATAAATGTCTAATTAAACATTCTGCCAAGGATCATATGTCAGATTCATTGGTTGTTACATTTAATATTCATACATATTTTTACAGTTGAAAACAAAATCAGATCAGATGGTTCTCATTTTGGAAGAAATCTCAAGTAAACATGATTTAAAAAAAAAAAAGACAATAAGCAAAGGAAGATATTCTTAAGGAGAGAAACACAAAGGCACTGTACCTGTGCATCTGATCATATAAAATAATATTTATCAAAATGAACTCTGGGAAATGGAAATGAGGTTTTTTTTCTTCATTGCTGTTTTTGTTTTCTTTTTGTTGTTTGTCTTTGGGAAGTTAAAAGGGGCCACAGAAATGGAGGGACAAAAGATGAACAAAAGCAGCAGTGATACTCACTAGATACTATGTTGAAATGAACTATACAACTTGTTGGGACAGGAGGGAAAAATTGGGAAGAGCAAGGAAAGGGGTGACATTGTTCAAAAAGAAATGTACTCTTTACCTGAGTTACGTAACATAACACCTCTGTACACTGCCTTTATAATAACATTAGAAAAAAATTAAAAACAAAAACATAATAAAATATTAAAATTTACAGCCAAATAATTTTAAAAGAAGAATTATAAAAATATACACAATCTTTTCATGGGAGAGACTATATTGAGGCAGTGTACATGCCCATATACTTATGTTTAGGAAAGACCTTTTTACTCTCAGAAATGATGCATGTCCAGTTTTCTAAAAACCCTCCAGAAACTGTGCCTTCATCTCCTTGAGTAGTAACATTACACTGGGGAGAAAAAACTGCCATGCCCGTTTCTGTTTGCCTACTCCCAGTTGCTGACTCTCTACTCTACTCTTTCTGACTTTATAATAACAAAACAATCTTTTTTTTGATACTCATGCATGCTAAGCAAGCACTCTGGCACTTGGGTAATATTTAGCATACCCCCTCACCCCCAGTTTAGTTTATTTTTCAAACAGGACCTAGTATATTGGCTCAGAGCCAGCCCTGGATCTGATTCTCCTAACTCCATTTCCCAAGTAACTGGAATTACAGGCATGTACCTACCACACTCACCCACAAAAATTATATTTTAAAATTATTACTTTTTATTGTGAAAATACTGTACAGAGGGGTTACAATTACATGAGCAAGGTAATGAGTACATTTCTTATCAAGCATTGTTGCCTCCTCCTTTGTTTCCCCTTCCCATCCCTTCCCATCCTCCCCGCCCCATCCTGCCTGCCCCCCCCACCAAAGTTGTAAAGTTCCTTTTTTGACATAACATCTTGTACATCTCATTGTTGCAATGGGTCCACCTGTATCCCTATTTAGACAATTTGTTTTTTTCCCTTCCCCTCCCCAAATTATACCAACATCAAATACAGTGAAAACAGGGACTATTATTATTATTATAAAGTTACTTATAATTGTAAAGATACTTATAATTAAAGTTCAATTTCTTTCTTTTTTGCCAGACCTAGGGCTTAAACTCAGGGCCTAGGCATTGTCCCTGAGTTTCTTTTGCTCAAAGCTAGCACTCTACCACTTAAGCCACAGCGCCACTTCTGGTTTTTTTTTTCTGTTTATGTGGTATGAGGAATCGAACCCAGGGCTTCATGTATGCTAGGTAAACACTCTACCACTAAGCCACATTCCCAGCCCTACAGTTCAATTTCAATCAAAACATTTTTGAAGGATGAGAACTTGGAAAAAATAATTCTCTAGAAATACAGAAATGAACATCAAAAATTAGTACCAAATATTTTGAAAAAGACAGATAAGACTGTCAGGAAAGGAAGAGACTTTTCTTCCTGATAGATATTAAAAGCCACTTGAAATTAGTAATAAATACAGTAACAACTCAGGAATTGATAGATTAATAAAATAAATCCTCAAAACCGAACAAAATATAAAAATCCACTACATTATGAAGATGACATTTAAAACCAGTAAGAAGTTAGGCACGGTGGTGCACATCTATAATTCCAGCACTCAGGGGGCTGACAAAAGAGGACTGATAATTTGAGACCAACCAAAGATACGTATAAAGACTGGCTCAAAAAGTAGACTAGTGAACAAATAATGGGTTATTGATATATGATGTTAAGGTCTTACATACACACTCACTTTAACAAACCAAAAAGATTCAGGGCACCAGTAGCTCACATCCATAATCTTTGTTACTCAGGAGGCTGAGATCTGAGGATCATGGTTCAAAGCTAGCTCAGGCAGGAAAGTGTGTGAGACTCTTCTCTCCAATTAATCACCAGAAAACTACCAGTAGAGCTGTGGCTCAAAGTGGTTGAGCACTAGCATTCAGTGGAAGAGCTCTGGAACAGCACCTAGACCCTGACTTCAAGCTCCACAACAGACAAAAAATAAAAATAAAAAAGACCAAAATTTTATAGCATCTGGAATTTTGTAGCATCTGGAACTAGCAGGGCAGAGTTAAGGGAAGGACCTTAGACTTTTACACAAAGGAAAGTCAGAATGAAGAAATTCTAGTACATGGGTTGGGAGGGAGGGAAAGTGGGAGAAAAATGAGGGTAGGAGTAGCAAGTTTGACAAGTAATGTACTTACCACCTTACTACACAACTGTAACCCCTCTGTATATCAGCTTGACAATAAAATTTGAAAAAGAAATTAAGAAAGAGAAAGAAAGAAAGAAAGAGAGAGAGAGAGAAAGAAAGAAAGAAAGAAAGAAAGAAAGAAAGAAAGAAAGAAAGAAAGAAAGAAAGAAAGAAAGAAAGAAAGAAAGAGAAAGAAAGAAAGAAAGGAAGGAAGGAAGGAAGGAGAAGGAAGGGATGGAGGGAGGGAAGGGAAAATAAGAGAGGGAAAGAGAGGAGGGGGAAAGAGGGGGAAGGGAAAGAGGGAAGGAAGGAAAGAAGGAAGAAAGGAAAGAAAGGAAGAAAGAAAGAAAAAAGAAAGAAAGAAAGAAGGAAGGAAGGAAAGAAAGAAAGAAAGGACAAAAGAAAGAAAGAAAGAAAGAAAAGAAAAGATGGGCTGGGAAGGTGGCTCAGTGGTAGAGCATGTATGAGGCCCTGGGTTCGATTCCTCAGCACCACATAAGCAAAAAAGAAAAAAGCAGGAAGTGGCACTGTAGCTCAAGTGGTAGAGCGCTAGCCTTGAGCTGAAGAGCTGAGGGACAGCGCCCAGGCCCAGAGTTCAGACCCCACGACCAGATCCCCCCGCCAAAAAAAAAAAAAAAGAAAGAAAGAAAGGAAATTCTAGTACAGAAAGACTATATATGTATAAGGACAAAGTAGTGGATTCTGGAAGAGAAACTAATGCTGAACACAGAATATCCCTGAAGCTCTTCTGCTCAAGGCGAGTGCTCTACCACTTGAGCCACCAGCACCCGGCTCACCCAAGTTATTCTCAAACTTCAGGGCTCATATGATCCTTCCTGAGTAGCTAGTACTACCAGCATATTCCACAATTCCTGAGTTAGCTTTTTATTTTAGATAAATTATTTCATGCCCGCTTACAGGATGAATAAAAGAAAAAGCTAACATTAGAAGCAGAGGAGACAGGAGAAATTTCCAAAAATATTTAGGAATAGAAGCCAGATTGTGCAAGTTTAAGGGAACAATACAGGAGTTGTCCCCAAATCTCCATTTATCCTTGAGGTACGTATTTTAAGACCAAAAGGGACAGATGTGGCTGAGTGTGGTAGCACATACGCGTAATTCCAGGACTTGGGAGGCTGAGATAAGAAGATCATGAGTCTAAGGTCAGCGCAGGCTGCATAGTGAAGCCATGTCTCAAAAGGGTAGAGGTGGCTATCATGGAACCAAATTAATATCCAGATTAAAAAAAAAGCTTCACGTAGAAAATTCTGTATACATTTCTTAATTGCGTTATAAATAGGATGGCTTAATCCCTTGCTGATCCATTATGCTGGTTTTTGCCCTGGCGATGTTTTCCCTCAGTTTGAAAGTCTCTATTATTTCTGATTAGCTTGAAGCTGATTTTTATCCCCTTTTCTCAGGTCTTGTTTCTTTCTGCTAGATTAACAAACCTGCCTTCTTCTTTTCATTTTCCTAGCAACCAGCAAACACTTAGCCCATTAATATCTACTCAACAAATATTTGTTGAACTGAACCAAACCAGATGACACCTCGATAAAGTTCTCCCTTCCGTCCCTCCTCCCCCAGATGCCAGGCATCCTCTCCTCCCCACACTGCGTTCACTCAGTCTGCAAATAAGCATGGAGCAACTACTTTACTCACTCAATTTATGTGACAAATTGTTGACTAATAAACATTTATATGTACATGGTAGCCACAGGTTGTATTTTATAGTATTTGGATGCTATGTTTTTATGTATATGTGCTGGTACTAGGGCTTGAATTTGGGGCCAGAGTGCTGTCCCTGAGCTCTTTTGTTCAAAGCTAGTGCTCTACCACTTGAGCCACAGTGCCACTTTTTGCTTTTTGTGGTTAATTGGAAATAAGAGTTCTCTCAGACTTCTTTTATTCTTGCCCAGGGTTGGCTTTGAATCATGATCCTCAATCTTAGCTTCCCGAGTAGCGAGGATTACAAGCAGAAGCCACTGGTGCCCAGCTAGATGCTATTTTTAACACACAAAAAAACTAAAATTTAATAATATCCATACTAATATACCCTACATAAGATTTCCAAAGTTTATCCTCTACCAGGTGTTACCCTGTACAAAGACAAAGACCAGAGGTCTTTGTACCAGAGGAACCAGAAGGTTCCTCTGAGGCCAAGAACAAACTCTTTAGTCTTGGCTTCCAGGAGTCCTAGAGCTGCCTCATTCAGGAATTTTTCTTATCTCACCCACCACACCCTGAATAACTTTCTGTTCTGTCTACTTTGGCTGCCTTACTCTGTCCTGAGTACACCTTCCTGTCTCCTGGACGTATATAGGAGGAACACTTGTCCATTTATTATCTTGCCTGTTTCAGCTTTCAAAGTCCAGGCAAACTCCAATTCCGGGCATGAAGACTTCCTCCCTCCAGAGATTCTACACTTTTTATCTTTTCTGTGCCGAGGTAAAAGCTATAGACCTACTATCTTTATCTACAATGTGATAAGTTCCTTGAAAACAGGATGATAAGACACCTTTGCCCCCGTCCTCCTCCCCCACTCCATAGTTTTCAACCAAGTGCTATAGTTTAAAGTAGTGTATACATAACTTACTGTAAGTAACATGTCTTTCAAATCATTCTGGTAAACGCTCATAGCTCAGTGTTTGGCATTTGGGCTTCTTGCTAATGATAATATTGAGGTTTGAACTCAGTGCCCCATGCTTGCTTGACTTGTACACTACCACTTGAGCCACATCTCCACCCTGACCTTTTGCTGGTTATTTTGGAAATGGAGTCTGAGGACTTCTATACTAGACTCACCTTGAACTGGTATTCCCTAGGTCTCTGCTTCTTGAGTAGCTAGGATTCCAGGCAAGAGCCACCAGTGCCAGGCTTATGGTGAATGTTGGCTCAAATACTCTGTCCACACCTCCCATTTTCCAGGTATTTTTTTCTCTATTTCCCATCAGTTCAGTTAAGCTGTGTGAGAAAACACTGCCCTCTCCTCATGAATCAGTATGTATTACATATTGTTATAAAATGATTATAATCTAAAATATATTCATTTTTGTTGTTGTTGTTGGTGGTGATGAGGCCTGAACTCTGGGCCTGGGTGCTGTCCCTCAGTCCTTCAGCTCAAGGCTAGCACTCTACCACTTGAGCCACAGCACCACTTCTGGATTTTCTGCTTATGTGGTATTGAGGAATCAAACCCAGGGCCTCATGTATGAAAGGCAAGCACTCTACCACTGAGCCACCTTCCCAGCCCTATACATGTCTTTTAATAAGTGAAATAGAGTAGCAATTTGTAGGAGGGTGAGATTCTAAGGTGAATGTGTTGGGTGACAAGCAAATAAAATTACCCTTGGTAAGTCCTTAACTGGTCTATGAAAGCATATTGGAAAGCATACTGGGGGGGAGAGTGACCATAGGAAGCAACCAGCCATTCCTATATAGCAGACCACTCTGGGGCTAATGTTTCTTGAGAGCAAGACTCATGAATTGTGCATTGGGTGAAACTTGACTCTGCATGCGTGCACCTGCCCTGTTTCACATGTAAAACTCAATTGTGAAGATATGTGCAGCATATCACAGTCTTTCTCCCTTCCCAGTTCTCTTGGCCCCAATAAACCTGGCTTCCTATTCTCCTTGGGCCTATTACAAGCTGCTATCTCCAAAGGCTCTATGGGTATAGACATAGACTGCCACCTTGTGGCACATACATATATAGATATATGTACTCTAAGCAGCCTTGCTGTCTTTCTGCAACTTTCCTAACTCCAAACTCCTCTTGGCACAGATAAGCAATGTGTCACTAACCAAACAAACAAGGCATCAGGTGCTTCTTCTATCTTGCTTAGTTTTCCAAAAGCACTAATTTTCAATATCTCAGATCTACCTACAAAAGCTGGAACAACAGTATAGCAACTAATAACCATTTAGGTAACAACAGTATAGCAACTAATAACCATTTAGGTTTTGTTGTCTTAAATGGCAAGAAAAAAAACTTCCAGCTAGGCATGATGGGCTCACACCTGTAATCCTAGCTACTCAGGAGGCTAAGATTTGAGGATTGCAGTTCAAAGCCAGCCCGGACAGCAAAGTCCATGAGACTCTTACCTCCAATTAACCACTAGAAAACCGGAAGTAGTACCGGAAGTGGCGTACGTGGTAAAGCGCTCCCCTTGAGCTCAGGGACAGCTCCCAGGCGCAGAGTTCAAGCCTCATGGCCTACAAAAAAAAAAAAAAAAAATTTCCAACATTCCCAATAAACCTTTATAAAAACTGAAGCAGGACCTGCCACATATAAAAAGCAATAGGCAAAATGGTATTGTGTAACCATAAAGAAAGCAGATTCAAACCCAAGCATTTTGTATATTAATTCTTTCAATCCTCACAAACCATAGGCTAAGAATGTTGTCCAAAACCACACAAGCATTAACCTATGGATCATCAAAACAAATCTCATCTCTTTCCCCTTTTATCTGTTGCATTCACTTTAGTTTCTATAGTAGTACTGAACTTTATTGCAGAAAGTTATTAGATTCTCATACCTCAGCAAATTCAAAGCCAGCCCAGGCTAACAGTCACACACACACACACACACACACACACACACACACACTTACACACACACACACACACTACAAAATGCCTTGAAAATATCTGAAACATGGCTGATGGTAAGGTCAGGGAAACGCAGGGAAAAAAAAAAAACGTTTGGCTAGACTCCTCACCTGCCTTTTCAGTTACTACACAGGAAAGAAGACCAACCAGCTTTCACCTACATGTGGCAACCCCAGGGCCAATACAACACAAATTGTTTTTGCAATACAAATCTCAAGTATAACTTTAAGATTAATTATCTTTCCTATTCTGAAAAAAGATGTTACTAGCCAGTGGTGGCAGCTGTAATCCTAGTCACTGAAGTGGCTGAGATCTAAGAATCTAGGTTCCAGAGCCAGCCCAGGCAGACATACCCGAGAAGCTTATCTCCAATTAACCAGCAAAAAGCCAGAGTAAAGGTGTGGCTCAAGTGGTAGAGTATCAGCCTTGAGTGAAGTAAAAAGACTTAAAGAAAAATCTAATACAAAAAAAATCTCAAAACAATGTAAATCAAAAGTAGCCAAGATAAAATATTTACTGGGTGCTTCTATTAAGTATAAAAAGTAGACAAAAACATTTAGCACAAGAAGTTACAGACAGTGGTGAGCTGGGACTGGAAAAATGAACAAAGAGTTTCATAGGATTCCAGGTATGACCTTTCTTGATCTGGGCACCAACTGCTCATATTGCTGTCTGCATTTTCAACATAGTACATCATTACTGCCCATAGAGCTGAAACATCCTTCCTTAATACTGAATGGCTGCAACTCATCTGATTTTATCAGTGTCCTGTAGTTCACATTCAGCCTTTAACTGCTCTTAAGTTCTGTACAGTAAGAAAAGCCAGGCCGGGCACGGGTGGCTCACACCTGTAATCCTAGCTACTAAGGAGGCTGAGTGAGATCTGAGGATTACAGTTCAAAGCCAGCCTGGGGAGGAATGTCTGTGAGACTCATCTCCAATTAACCACCAGAAAACTGGAAGTGACACTGTGGCTCAAGTGGTACAGCACTCACCTTGAGCTAAAGAGCTGAGGGGCAGTGCTCAGGCCCAGAGCTCAAGCCCCATGACTGACCAAAAAAAAAACCCAAGAAACAAAAGAAAGAAAGGAGGGAGGGAGGGAGGGAGGGAAGGAAGGAAAGAAGGAAGGAAGGGAAAAAGCAAGAAGTGATGTTGTGGCTCAAGTGGTAGAGTGCTAGCCTTGAGCTGAAGTGCTCGGGGGCAGTGTCCAGGCCCAGAGTTCATGCCCCTCAACCGACCTCCCCCCAAAATTTTGTTCAATAGATCTACCTTCTCCGGTCCCCTCCCCCTCCCCACCCCGCACCCCCCACTCCTTCGAGATAAGGTGTAGTAACAGAGCCCAATCTAGCCACAAACTTAAAATCCTGTGGGGACCACATCTTTAAAAATTCTTGAATCCTCAGTATTTCACTGCATCTTTCACAAGTGATTTTTAATTATTTTTGTGATTGCCCTGGGGTTTGCTTTGTACTTAACAGGCATTCTACCACTTGAGCCACTGCCAGATCTAATATTACACTGCCACAAATGATTTAATATTGCTTAAATGGATCAATGTAGCCTTGGACTTGCACCCTGTGACTGAAAAAATGACCACATGGGGAAATAATGATCAAAACAAAGCAAAAAGTGCTAAGATTTAAGTAAGTGCACCCAAAGGCACTATTATATTTTAAAGTGAATGTATGAAGAGGTAAGTGGGACTGAATTTAATCAAAGTATACTAATGCATGCATGGGAAAAAAAATCACAATGAAACACCTTTGTACAAGTAATGTATGCATTGGTGGCTTGCACCCGTTATCCTAGCTACTCAGGAGACTGATATCTGAGAATCAAATTTTGAAGCCAGCCTGGTCAGTAGTCAGAAAGTCTGAGACTTCAATTAACCACCCACAGTAGAGCTGTGACTCAAGTGATAAGAGTGCTAGCCTTGAGGGCGTGGGGAGATTGAAGGAACTTTATAAAATCTACTTAAGAATATTTTATGTGTCAGCCCTGGGGCTTGAACTCAGGGCCTGGATGCTGTGTCTCCACTTTTGTGCTCAAGGCTACTGCTCTATCACTTGGAGCCACAGCTCCATTTCCCACAATTGGGTAGTTAAGTGGAGATAAAAGTAGTATGACCTTTCTGCCTGGTCTAGCTTTGAACTGTGATCCTCAGAGCTCAGCCTCCTGAGTAGTTACAGGCATAGGCCACTGGCATCCAGCTTAAGAATTTTAAGAACTAAGCCTAATGTTTATGAGTAGTGACTGTCAACAGTTGTGATGTTCATTAATCTTACTCATAAATACCAAGTTTGAAAGTTTATTATAGGACACAAATCACTGAGAAAGAAAAAATACAATTTAAAATATACTGTTCAACGTACAATGCCTACATGCCTCTGATCATATGTTTATTGAAATGAACTCCAGGAAATGGAGACAAAAATAACAAAATAAAAAATTACTGTTCATGCAGCATGTATGGATTGGTTCACGCCTGTACTTCCAGCACATAGGTGGTGGAACCTAGGTCAGCATGAACTACTTAATGAAACCCTGTATCTCTTTCACATATATGTGTGTATACTGCATTATTACATACTTAATATATTTCATAATAGCCTTCCCTAGTAAGTTCAATTTAACAAGATTTGGTTGTTTTATGGTATTATAATAAAAAAAATCAAGAAAAAACTTATTTCCCCCAAACAGATCTCCATATTTCACAGTAAGAATGTTTTATTTTTCAAAAATAATCTAAATCTAGATATAGTAATATATATAGATATATGGATAAAATGATCCATAAAGAAAAATCTACTGTGTAGTTCTTGGTTTCTTCTTAATTTTATTATCTTTATGTAGTTGTACAAAGGGATTTCAATTCAACACGTTAGTTTATGGGCATAATGCATCTTGATTCATGTCCTCCTTCCAGAGTCTCACTCTATTACCTCAGGCTGGCTTCAAACAGTCTCAACCTTCTTAGGGATGGGATTACAGGCATGCACCATCACCAAGTCCTTTCCATTATTGTACTCTTCTGAACCCTGTTATACAGGAACTGGAATGTATAACATATCAGTATAGCACATGCTTATTACCACAGGCAAGGTTCTGAATTCAATCCCAACTACCAAAAGAAAGAATACTTGTTATACAGCTAATTCTAAGATAGTCTGAGCTCGGTGGCCAGTAGTGCAGTGATTGCCCTCTTTAAATCCCAAGACAGGACAACTGCTATTAGGCTAGAGTATAGATGTGGGTTGTAATATCTACTTCCCCCAAGTCCCTGTTCCTCTTCTAAATCTTGTTACATATGCTTAACCAAGAAGCTCAGTAAGTTAGGATGATGTATTTGGCAATACTCTTGAACCCTAAGATACTCCTACTTAAAAAGGGCAATTTTTCTACATAAGGTGTTTATTAACCAATTAACTTTTTGCTTAACAGGTCTTAAAATTTTGCTGCCTAAACACTTTATAGAAGAGCTTTATAATGTTTAATATTTGAAACAGATTTGAAAACAGGTTATGAAAAAATACATAACAAGCTGGGCACCAGTGGCTCATGCCTATAATCCTAGGAGGCTGAGATGTGAGGATCACAGTTCAAAACCAGCCTGGGCAGGAAAGTCCCATGAGACTCTTCTCCAATAAATCACCAGAAAAACGGATGTGGCCTTGTCACTCAAGTGGTAGAGTGCTGGCCTTGAGCTGAAGGACAGCGCCCAGGCCCAGAGTTCAAGCCCCATGACCAACACAAAACAAAACAAAGAAAAAACAATCCAACAAATAGTAATATAAGCATGTGGTAGCTTTCACCTATCTACCTTTTAAAGTGCAAAAGATATCTTTTCAATATTAAAGTGTCTTTCAGTATTAAGAGTTAAATTGTATATATGCCTCTAGACAAAACTTTAGACACACATCTAGGAGAAAACCACTTTTAATTGAAAAATAAAGCAATACATCTCAAATAAGACTCTTTAACAACATAAACTGTAATTTGTTGAGAGAATAGCTTTCTAAACGATATTATGAAATTTAGCTATCAGAGTACTAATACAGCTTTCCTCCTTTATCCTGACTCAGCTATTAGCAATATTAAAATAAGGACTTTTTTTCCATGAATTTAATTTCCATGAATAAAACTGCAAAGTCTGTCCCTGTTCCCAATCCACTGACATAAAAAGGGGAGTTTTTTTTTTTAACAATTATTTCCATACTGAGGTGGTCCCAGAGAAAAGTAGGGAAAAAGTCACTATTTTCCTTATGAAAAACATCTATGTAAGACACACACAAAAGTCTACTAATATTTGTTATCCACAAAACTTCAAAACACAAGGTGATCTCTACTACAATTTTCCTTTTAAGAAGTTTGCAAAGCCCAGAATGGTTTAAATTGACATACTCAACACATTATAAACGTTGAAAGAATCTACTAAAATTATTGCTTTGAACTGGAAAAAACTATGTCAGAAGTCTCTTTTGAAAAAGAGTTCATTATACAACCATTTTTAAAGTTACAATCATGTAACACAGAGAAAATGCTGAGCCACACAATTAACTCCATTCTTAGAATGCAGAACAAAGGCAGTAAGATGTATGGCTTTTTGTGTGTGACTGTATTACAATCTATAAATAAAGTCATAACTGTTTGACTAAAAGCATTTTTACAAAACTCCACTTCCAAAATTAACATTTTTATTAAATCAAGTAAAAAAATGTTCACTGTAGAAAAGTCAACAAGGGTTTTAAGGAAACCAAAATATACCTTTTTATACAATATATGTATATATTAGCAGCAAACTACTTTGGAGATTTTGTGTTTAAAGAAAGCATAAACATTGTATATTAACATGGAATGTCTGCAAAACCATTCTCCATCTTTTATCCTGTGATTTGACCCACCTACAAGATACATTATAATTCCTGTTACTGAATACTAAGAACAAACCTAGTTTTGACTTTAAAGTAGTGAAACAGTGGCTGGCAAAATCTATCTCACTACATCAGTCACACATTATTTTTGAGAGTAACAAATGAGCACCATAGATAAGCAAGTATTTATTTATGTGTGTAAACTTAATTTTTAAGATGTAATAGCAGCCAACTATACCACTCAAAATCTTAGTTTTTTAAAAAGTTGGTGACATACAAAATTTAATCAAATCAGATAAATACTTCAAACCTATACTGTTAGTCCATTTTAAAACCCTTAATAGAAATTCTGTATACAACCTGAAAAACTGCATGCAAAGTTACATGTGTGTGTATTAAACTTAAGTGTATTTGCAGAATACAGTATCAACAATTTTGTTTCTAGTAAGTTTAATTTTAGCTAATGAGAATAATGACTATTGAAAGGTCTGAGGCCAAAAATTACATAGCTTAGTATATCTTGTCACATGAGACTGATATTTCAACTGTGCATGAAAGAAAATTTTCTCTTGATATTTCCATCTATAACAAAAAGAAAATAGCCTTACAATGAGCTCTCAGAGATAAAATTGGGAGAAATATCACTAGTCTTCAAAAATAACTAAGTGCTATATAAATACAATTTGTTTATATTTGAATTCTTCAGCTAGAATCTGCATTTTAAAAAATTTCCTTTGGATTAATCTACTTAACGCTTCAAGTTTCCATTCTGCAACTCTGACGACTGGCTCAGATTTGTTAGGTTTATAGCAATCACAAATTTTAGAATCTACTACTGCATATACAAAATAGTAAATAGGAAGAACTGCACCAAAATTTAAAAGCAACATAATAAAAAGTTCTAGAATATATAATATAAAAAAAAAACATAAAACAGGGATTCCCTTTTCACATTAGTGAAATATAACCCTTTTTATACTTCTAAGCTATCTTTGTTTCTTGTCAAGAAGATGAAGTTTTAAGGTGGCCATTTTTTTCAATTAAAAACTGAAACAATAGACTGAATTACTTTATTAATATACACATCAAGTTACTGAAATGTTGACTTCATGTAGTTTTCCCCTTAAAGATGGCACTTGCAGGTACAAAGATGCAGAGATGTCTATAGATTTCAGATGTTTACTTGAAAAGATTCTTCCACAGCAGTTTGATACTGGGTTTCCTCATCTAGCTGAAGATTCTTTTAAAAAAGAAATAACATGTCAACAAGAAAATAGTTCACTATTAATACATTTTGCCCAACACATCATATATCATGATATATATTATCAGGAGAGTTTATGTATAATATAGAGTATCCTTTAAAACATAAGATCAAGACAGGCACCAGTGCCTCACGCCTATAATCCTAGCTACTCAGAAAGCTGAGATCTGAGGATCACAGTTCAAAGCCAGCTCAGGCAGCAAAGTCTGTGATACTCTTATCTCCAGAACCACCAGAAAACCAGAAGTGATGCTGTGACTCAAGTGGTAGAATGCTAACCTTGAGCTGAAGAGCTGAGGGACAGAGCCCAGGCCCAGAATTCAAGCTCTATAACCGACCAAAAAAAAAAAACAAAAAACCATACTATTTACTCTAAGTTTTATGACCAATAGATTTGCTTTAAAATATATTAAGGCTTTCAATTGACAACTCTGAATGATTAAAATTCGTACTCTGAATGATTAAAATTAGTTTTCTATGGCAAGATAAAACAATCTGACAGATCAAAATTACCTAACAAAATGTATTTCCATTTTTCCAAAAATAACCTTCCAGAGTCTTCTTATATAATGAAAATGTAGTAAGAATCTATAGTTAGTATATAAAATTACTGAAATACACATGAATCTCATATACATTTAAATTGATTTGAAATAGAGGAGCAAATTGCAAAAAAACACCTTTAAAATGTATCAAGAATAATATAATTTCAACATCTGAAAGCAGAGAAAAATATAAATTTTATTCACGCTATTGTGGGAATTGTATAAACCTGTAAACCTGTGATTACCTAAACTAGGAAACAGGTATCAGCCAGCCTTTGTCAGGATGTTTTTTTTTTCTTTCAAGCAAGGTTTCTATCTATTTTCCTTTCTGATTTTTATTCTCTCCTCTCCCCATACCCCTAGCTCCAACTCACGATCCTCCTGCCTCAGCCTACCTAGTGTTAGGATTACAAGCAAAGCCTGGAAGAACTGCTCAATTAAATAAGGTATGAGTCAACAAAAATTGAATAAAATGAAATTTAAAAATTAATAAAATATCATTGTCTAGCTTTCTAAAAAAGAGTTACTAGGACACATTCAAGAAGTAGAAACTGATGCCATTTTTGCTTTGACTGAACCTTTTTTACATACTGTTAACTTCACTCATTCACAAGCTGACTTTGTCTGATTTAATAAAGTTCCTTTATAAAAAAGAAATGTATCTCCTATCTATCTCCTACTATCCTCATTTAATAGGTAATTTATTAAGTCTTCTCTAGAAAAAAAATGCCAAATACCTGAAGGTAAGTGAATACAATCCCCTTTATATGTTGTTACTATTTTACTTTTAAGTAGGTTTAATAATTCCTTAATTCTAGATAGTCTGATAGAAATCATCATTTTGTTAATCTGGGGCTTTACCCCTTTATTAACTCTCAACATAAATCAACTTTGACCATGGTCTATAAAATAAAGTTTACCATGAGGGTAGGGATGGGAGAAGAGGAAATGGAAGAAAGTGATAAAAAGGTTTGATACTGATCAAGACTAAGTATACTCATAACCCGATTCATGGAATTGAAACCTTTTTGTACAACTACTTAGTAATAAAAAAATTTAATAAACTTAAGTGAAACAAAATAAAGTTCACCAATATTACTACTAAACACCCAAGAACTTGCTCTACATCCAACCACTATGATATAAAAAGCTTGTCTCAAAACTCAAATCTAGATTACAAAATTAGTTTAACCTGAACATGAAAATAGTATTTTCTTAATCTTCAAGAATTCACTTACCACAAATTCTCCATAGTCAAACTGATGTCTTTGATTTAGATGACTAACAAAATTTCTAGTAATCTGGCTAGGATCTCCCCAAGGAAGAGATACACAGATAGGACATGTCTATGGGAAACAGATTGTTTTAAATAAAAAACAATGAGAATAATCAAACACTGTATAATTATTGAGAGTATTAAAACACAAACTTATGTTATTAAAAACACCAGGAATATCTCTGTTGTTCTTTGCTTTATTGCATTTTGAAGATTTGTAGTAACCCTGTTCAAGTAAGTCTATTGGCACCATTTTTCTAAGTACTCAAATTATCATTAACATTTTTATTTTTTTATTGTGAAAATACTGTACAGAGGGGTTACAATTACATGAGCAAGGTAATGAGTACATTTCTTACCAAGCATTGTTGCCTCCTCCTTTGTTTCCCCTTCCCATCCCTTCCCATCCTCCCACCCATCCCCCGCACCAAAGTTGTAAAGTTCGTTTTTTAACATAACGTCTTGTTCATCTCATTGGTGCAATGGGTCCACTTGTATCCCCATTTAGACAATTTGTTTTTTTCCCTTCCCCTCCACAAATTATACCAACATCAAATACAGTGAAAACAGGAGTTATACCATGGGGGGAGGGACATACAAAGGAACAAAGAAATCATCTTATGAAATATGTTAGAAACAATAGCAAGAAAGAAAAATGATTTGAGTCCTTATTTTGGGTTCATTTCGCCTAACATCAACTTATCTGACCATTTCTGCTTGTCTCAGACATATACTAGTTAGTGCAAATAAGGGAAACCATGGGACCTATGTTTCTTTGGGCTTGGCTTACTTCACTTAATATAATTTTTTCCAAGTCTTTCCATTTCCTAACAAATGGGGCAATGTCATTCTTTCTGATGGAGGCATAGAATTCCATTGTGTATGTATACCACATTTTCTTGATCCATTCATCTACTGAGGGGCATCTGGGTTGGTTCCATATCTTAGCTAACATTTTTAGCAAAAAAAATTCACTGAATGTAAGTTTTAGACATAGTACTATTGTACAATGAAATATAAACAAAACTTTTGTATGAACTGGGAAATAAAAATGCTATCTGTCTCACATTGTAATATTTGCTTTATTGCAATGGTCTGAAATCAAATTTACACTATGTCTGAGGTATGCTCACATGTAAAAATCATTTCTATAAGCCAAATTTCATGACTATGTCACTTTCTAACCAAATTGCTTTAGATAAATGATGCTAATATATAATAAAGGAGAACTTGGATATTCTATCACTTAAATCTCCAATTATACAAATGAGCAGAAACTCCACATAACATCATAAGAACAATTGTCATTAACTACCTATAATACAAAAAAGTATATAATCATGTTTGATCTATATAATATTAGCTTCATTTCCAGGTAAAAGGGAAATAAATTATAAAGTTTAACTTGTGTCCTTCAAGTTTTAAATGAAGTACATCTTAAATAGTGGAGAGGAGAGCTGAGTGCACTGGTATATAGTTGTAAAAACAACACTTGGGAGGCAAAATGATAAGTTGAAGGCAGATTAGAATATACAGAATTCCAAGCCAGCCTGGACAACAAAGTAAGACCCTATCTCAAAAATTAAAAAGAGGATATGGATGACATACTGAAATGATATTTAAGGAATTGTAATAACTGGACTGTAGTCCAGTTATAATAATTATAATATAGTAACTGAACTAAAATAATGATATATTGAATATTTTACAAATGAATTCTTAATCTAATTAAAAAAAAATGAAGTAAAATCTCTTAAATATGAGAAGTTTCCTGGAATCTTACTTAGCACTGTTTGGGGTTTTTTTTGCCAGTACCAGGGCTTGAACACAGGGTCTTGAGCTCTCACTCAGCCTTCATAAAGCTGGTATTCTATACTTGAGCCATGTTTTGAGTCTGGCTTTTTTGCTGGTTAATCAAAGACACCACTGACAATTTTTCTTCCCAGATCTCAGCCTTCTAAATAGTTGGACTATAGGCATGAGGCACCAACCCCTGGGATACTCTATTTGTATAAAGGAAACCAATCCTTTCCCTTCTAGTAGGCAAAAGGAATGGCATGCCTCCCAGAGTTAAGGAATTTTTTTTTCTTCTTTTATTTTTCTGGGGTAGTGCTGGGAATTAAACCCAGGACCTTAGGGCCTTGTATTTGCTAGGCAAGCTCTCTGCCACTGAATTATATCTCCAGCCCTGTTTTTCTTTTTCCTTTTTTTGAGACAGTCTCACTGCATAGCCCAGGGTGAACTCACGATCCTCTTGCCCCTTCCTCCCAAGTGTTAAGAGTGTAGGTGTATGCCAAATCTGGCTATTTTGGAAAGATATATATATAAAACATTATATATATATATATAACTTATCTGTGAGACTTGCATTCAAAATAAACTCTTCTAGGACTACTAACACAATGTTGGAACTTTTTGTCATTCATCAAAAAGACCTTATCATGTTATAACTCACCCTCAAAATGTCATCTGAAAGATGTGTATTGGTCTGGGGATATAGATCAGTGGTAGATCACTTGCCTAGTTTGAGCTTCAGTACCATATTAATACATACAAAAGTATATATGCATCAAAGAGAAAGTATGACTCTTCTCCTTTCAACTTTATGCATCATACAAAAGATTCTGCAAGGACACAATTAAAAATGACTACTTGCTTTATTTTTATTTATGATTATTTTTCACTTGCATCATATCCACCTGATTGAATACAGTTGTCTCTATCATATATAGCAAAAAACTGAAAGGACCCAACAGAATTAACTTATACCACTGCTCAATAACCAGTCACCCATTCATCTTTCATGGCTTTACTCTTCTTTAGACTATTCTACATTACCTCACAAAGCTTCTTTTTCATGGCAGACATTACTAAAATTTCGCTTCATAGTCATCATTTGTTGACAAAAAAGCAACTCATAATGCCCCATCCCAATTTAAATGAACATCCTTCCCGTGTGTGTGTGTGTGTGTGTGTGTGTGTGTGTGTGTGTGTGTGTGTGTGTGTGTGTGTTGAAATAAATATGCTTAAATAGAAGACTGTCCTAAACACATGTACTTACCACAGGAACTATCTGAAATAGGTGGTTACTGTTACAGTGATCCAGTAAACGCTGTCTCGTAAAATTTGACTCTTGACACAAGGGACACTTAAAGGTAGGATGCCCAGAACTACAAAGCAATTTTAAATGAAGAATACTTAATTCAAAATAATTAACATAAAAATTATGCTCTCTTTCTTTTTTTTTTTGGTCAGTCATGGGGCTTGAACTCTAGGCCTGGGTACTGTCCCTGAGCTCTTCAGCTCAAGGCCAGCACTCTACCACGTGAGCCACAGAGCCACTTCCGGTTTTCTGGTGGTTTATTAGAGATAAGAGTATCACAGATTTTCCTGCCAGGGCTGGCTTTGAACTGCAATTCTCAGATCTCAACTTCCTGAGTAGCTAGAATTACAGGCGTGAGCCACCAGCACCCAGCTGCTCTCGTATTTTTTAACTAATCACTGTTGGTTTGTTTTTAAAAAATTCTGGTAGACTATTAAAGGAGTCTCTCATCTGAAAATGTTTTCAGCAAACCATCTAACAGGAAACAACCTCAGTTTACAGTATTAGTGCTTCAGTTCAGTTTTCTCACAGAACTTGCCCAGCCCAAAACAAAAAAATAGGCTGAACATGGAAATATGCCTCTGTAATTCTAGTACTTGGTAGGCAGAGTCAGAAGGAATAAAGGCCAATGTGGACTAAATATTGAGACCCTATCTGAACACTTTCAATCTCCACAAAAACAAATAGCAAAAACAGAAAAACAAAACCAAAAGCAAAGAAAAGCTCTAGCTGCTTTTAAGTAAAAAGTCCAAACTTATTTATAATCATTTACCTCAGAGGAAAATTTGTTACTATGTGCTCCTTCACAATTCTAAATATCCATCTGGGTCTTCAGTAAAACATAACTGTAATCCTAGCTATTCAGAAGATGGAGATCTGAAAATTGTAGTTTGAAGCCTGCCTAGGCAGACAAATACTAGGAGACTCTATCTTCAATTAACCACCAAAAAACTGGAAGTGGAGGTGTAACTCAAGCAGAAGAGTACCAGCTTTGAGCAAAACAAGCTGAGAGAGAGCAGGAAGCCTCTGAATTCAAGGTACACACACACACACACACACACACACACACACACACACACACACACACACACACACACACACACACACACACACACACACACACACACACACACACACACACACACACACACACACACACACACACACACACACACACACACACACACACACACCCCTAAATATCCTGTAAGTGCACCAAAGGGTGGAAACCTTGGATCTAGGACTTTAAAGCTTTTTTTGGGTTAATAATATGTTAAACTGAAATCTTTGTACAACTACTTAAATAATAAGAATAAAAAATTATATAACTAGAGGGGGTAACAATGCTCAACAGGAAATGTACTCATTGCCTTACTAATGTAACTGTAACCCCCTGTAGAGTATCTTTACAATAAAAAAAAGCATTTTAAAAAAATTATAAAACTTTTTAAAGGCTTCCATTGATCCAGGCATTGTAGTGTACATACATATAGTCCCAGCACTTGAGATGCTGAGGAAAGAGGATCACATAAGCATATAATACACAAACTTTCTCCAAACAAAATAGTTACAAAGGGGAAAAAAATCACTCCTTATTGGGAACCAGTGGTAAAGAGCCTACCTGCCTAGCATGCACAATGCCCTGGATTTAATCTCTAGGACCACAAAGGAAAAATGTGTCTATTATTATTTGATACTATAATATTTATTTACTAAAATGGTTGTTTTCAAAAGCTTACCTTGAATTCTCTTGATAAGTTTCTGTGTTATCAGAGGTGGATGTTTCACTCCTGTTACTTAAGAGGCACAAAGAAACAATGTTAATATCTCAAATACTAAAGTGCATTAAAGATCATTACCTTGAACTGTTAGTGATGAAGACTGTCTAATTTGTTTTAGAAGTCTGAACTTCAAGTATCTTTGAACTATGAAATAATCACAGCATTAATTACTTTTCAAACATATTAAGATATGACTGCTTATTGTTTCATATTCATGTCTTTTAAAGAATGTAGTTAGCTGGGTGCTGATGGCTCCTGTAATCCTAGCTACTTAAAAGAGACTAAGAAGGCCATTCTAGATAAGGTGATATACCAAAAAACAAACCTTGAAGTTTATGGGTCTAACTAGGGTAAAAAGTATATTTCTAGGGGGTCAGAGTAACTAACACTTGGTCTGAGTCTTTAAAAGAGAAGAAAAAGTCCAGGAGCTAAATAATTATGGCTTGGGGTAATGAGGAAAGAGGCTATAAAGGTGCAGGAATAACAAGAGTGAATTGAAGTGAAGGAATAACAAGAGTAAACTTAAGGAAAAACTTCACTCTTATAACAATAAGTATACTGAGAATCTCAAAGATTTTTGCACATCAGGCAACAAGAAAAATTACTGAAGATCACCAAAAAACTTTCAATTAAGCGGGGTACTGGTGGCTCATGCCTTGTAATCCTAGCTACTCAGGAGGCTGTGTTCTGAGGATCATGGTTCAAAGCCAACCTCAGCAGGAAAGTCTGTGAGACTTTTATCACCAATAATCCAACAGAAAACCAGGAGTGGTGCTATGGCTCAAGTGGCAAAGCACTAGCCTTGAGCTGAAGAGTTCAGGGACAGCGCCCAGGCCCAGAGTTCAAGCCCCACAACTGACAAAAAAAGTTTCAATTGACTTAATGCAAGAAGATTAATATAGAGGTTAAAGAGGGTGGTTAAATTACTGAAATTAGCACTTGTGTAATGCAAAGTGACTTAAATAAAACCTTATTGACTCTGCTTAATATATTGTTTCATAGGAGCTTCTATAATAATAGCAAAATTGCCTTGCTTCAAACAGTTGTGCATAGGCCTACTAATGAATTATTAAGGAGTACATGCATGGATGATAATGTATAAAGAATAGGAGAATAATCATGCTAGTGAGAGAAAAGTGTTTATGTGAGTTTAAGGTTCAAATGTACAGGATTTCCGGGACTCCTATTTCTTTATCTATTTTAGTGGGTAGCTGGGTATTTATTTTGTCACTTTTTAAAATCACATATATGTATATTGGCTATTCTCGACAAAATACACTTCCCCTTGCATATCTTATATACATAAATCTGTGATACCTTGCATATTTAATATACATAAATCTGTGATAAGATATAAATCAAGTCAAAACCAAATTTTCAAAAACAAAGAATAAATGACAGGGAATGTGGCTTAGTGGTAAAGTGTTTGCCTAGCATGCATGAGGCTCTGGTTTGTAGTCTTCAAAACCACATAAGCAAAAAAAGCCAGAAGTGGTGCTGTGGCTCTCAAGTGGTAGAGTACTAGCCTTGAGCAAAAACGAAGCTCAGAGACAATGCCCAGACCCTGAGTTCAAGCCCCAGGACTGGCAAAAAACAAACAAACAAAAAACTATGACTAAAATAGAATTAAGGATTCAATTAATACCACGTTTCAAAGAACTCTATTTCTTAACAATTAAAAAATCTACTTCAGCTGGGTACTGGTGGTTCACGCCTACAGTCCTAGTTACTCAGGAGGTAAGATCTCAGGATCAAGGTTTGAAGCCAGTTGGGCCAGGAAAGTCCACTCAGAAAAAGCTGTGGAAGTGACACTGTGGCCAAAGTGCTAGCCTTGAGTTCATAAAATGAAACTCAGGGACATTGCCCAGGCACTGAAATCAAGCCCCAGGACTAGCACAAAAAAAGTCTGCTTTCAAATACCTCACTAAAAGGAATTGTGGCTCTAGTTTTCAAATGATATACAAAATCAATGATAAAAAAAGAGCCTTCAGTTCTTAAGTCTAATTTATATTCAAAGGTAGATTCTTAAAATGATTTTAGATGGTGTAAGCTTAACTACATCATGAAGTTTATTCTCCAAGATATATGTATAATTTTCTGTGTGCCATTTGAAAGCAAAACTATAGTTCTGATGGGATCATTTACTTTAAACAAAGTCATACACATAATAAAAAAATCATATATTCATAATTTTCATTTTAATAATTAAATTGTTGCTTTTAGAAATAAATGTTGCTTACCTGTTCCCTACAGAATCTTGAGAAATCTGAAAGTTTGGAATGATAGAAGAAACACCATATTCATCCTGATATTTCTTACAAGATTTGTAATGATGTCTCATTCGATAGAATTTAATCTGTAAATTATTGATTAAAATGTAGTTTTTAATTTAAAATAGAAAAAGTTTGAGATAATGTCAACAAAGGATAAAAATAGGTAACTAAATGTTTCATTTAAGGTTTCTTTAAAGAAAATAATTATTTAATTCTTAAATAGGAGCTCAAAACAGGCAATGTACTTTTGTCCATTAGATGCACAAAGGGTAGAGAAGAGACTACCTTCCATAAATTCATTGTAACAACATATTAACAATTTCACACTTGAAATATTACTACTAATATTCTTTAAGGACTAAGAGATTGCATTATGCTACTGCGTGTTTTTTTTTTAACTAACATGGCAGGTAAAAGGAACATACAAAATTAAGTTCTCAGGTTAATATGTGGAATATTTTTCAGTTTCTCACAGATTAAAGCCAAAATATTTCAAGCTTCTTTCCAGTTTCATTTCATTGTACTGCCTAAGAAACACATTTCTCAAAGACATAGAAAAGCAGATCTGGATGAATGAAATATAAAATAGCAACAAGTTTTGCTCAATAACTACTAGCTATTAGAAGTGTCTACAAGCCGGCCACTGGTGGCTCATGCCTACAATCCTAGCCGCTCAGGAGGCTGAGATTTGAGGATCACAGTTCAAAGCCGGCCCAGGCAGGAAAGTCCATGAGACTCATCTCCAATAAACCACCAGAAAATGGAAGTGGTAGTGTGGCTCAAGCACCCAGGCCCAGAGTTTAAGCCCCACAACCAACACAAGAAAGAAAAGGAAAGGAAAAGTATCTATAAGCTGGGTACCTGGGGCTTATGTCTATCATCCTTCCTATTCAGGAGTCTGAGCTCTGGATTAAGGGTCAATGACAGCCCTGGCAGACAAATCCAAGAGACTCTTACCTCCAATTAGCTAGCAAAAAGAAATGGAGGCCTGGGTCAGTAGAGCACCAGCCATGGGGGGGGGGGGGGGAGGGGGAAGGCAAAAAAAGAGTGCAAAGCTCTGACTTCATGCCCCAGTTCTGGTGCCCATGTGAGTGAGCACACGCAGGCATACATACACAAATCTTTAATAAATCCAGACATATGGATCCACACAAAACCTAATTTGCCTTGCCAGTTTACTCCTCAAAATAGAATAAAAGCTAGAGTTACTTACCTACACCTGATTCTCCCATCTGGTCTTTTGCGAAACATTTTGTCATTTCTTAAATATGTAAGTGGACAGCTACAGAGTTGTTTGATTACATAAATCCTTCTGGCCAAACTATTAACATTTCTACGTATAAAGCTGCAATAATGATGCTACTGTCAAAAGAATACTTAAGAGTTGAGTCTGTAACCATAAAATGAGGTAAATGTTCATTTGGTTAATTCCCTAAGTAATAAATGAATGACTACCTTGAAGAAAATGTCATGCTAAGAATTATGGTAAATTTACAGATTTTATCTTTCAGTCTGTTTTCAATATACATTTTCTTTTTCTTTTTTAAAATGACATCTTTTTTTTTCAAACCAGAGCTTACCAAAAAAAAAAATTAAATTGTTTCGGCTTAGAACCTTCAAAGAGCTATGTCACATTTACTCTACCTGTTTTGCACAGCATCTGCAGCTACCAGAAAACTTCCTCATGATATTTTCAAGATCTAAGGCTCGTTCAGGACATGCTCTTTCTCTTCTAGTCACATTTCCACGACACAGGGGACAATGTATTCCGCTTTCTCTCATTGCAGTCAAGAAACATTTTCTACAGAAACTGAACCAAATATTTGTGACATATTAATTACAGAAAAATTTACCCTTTTCATTTCTATAATTAAACACAAACAAGTGACTATGGATATGTATTTATGCCAAGTAATTCAAGCTACTCATATGCACTTTTTAAAATTTTATTTTAAAATAAATTTTAAAAATGAATTCATCAGGAATAAGACTACATCAAAAGTAAGAAAAACTACATGCAAGTCCACTTTACAACTTTTAATAAAATAGTAGGAAAATTCAGTATTACCATGTAACCAACTTGGGCTGGCTCTGCCATTTAGTATTCATGCGAAGCATCACACCTAAGGACATTGAATGTCTATCTCCTGTCTTATAAAGCAGAGGTTTTGTCTGAGATGTGTTTCAAGGTGTTACTCTACAAAATATGACTATGTCTAGGGTGTAGATCATAGGTGGAGCTCCTGCCCAGCATGTGTAAGGCCCTGGGTTCAAGACACCATCCCTGGGCTGGGAAGGTGGCTCAGTGGTAGAGCACTTGCCTTGCATGCCAGAGGCCCTGGGTTCGATTCCTCAGCACCACATAAGCAGAAAGAAAAAAGCCAGAAGTGGTGCTGTGGCTCAAGTGGTAGAGCGCTAGCCTTGAGCTGAAGAGCTGAGGGACAGGGCCCAGGCCCAGAGTTCAGGCCCTACAACCGGACTCAAAAAAAAAAAAAAAAGACACCATTCCTTCAAAATCTAAATATCCCAGAATGAGTCTGTTAATTCCTTCCTCCATTTCTGTCAATTTTCCTATCTATAAAGTTATATTGGTGGATCTATAAAACTTGGTATTTTTATTCAAATGAAATGCCTCTCATAATGCTAATTCAGTCAGATGTTGTATGATGATAATGCTACACTAGCTTTCTTTGGAATGATATGAAAATACAGATATATAAGACCAGATACATAATAGATCTATACTAAGATAGGAGACTATGTACATCTCTATCTAATTTATAGTCTTTAAAGTATGTGTATATTTGTAAATTCACCAAAAAGGGGATAAAAATATCAACCAGCCTCTTTAAAAAGCATATTTCTGACAAGAACAGGAATGAAAGGAAAATTATACTTTTTCTATAGTTTAAATGTTTTACATGAACACAAATTGCTATTAAACTTAAAACAATGTGGGGATTTAGTGAGTTTTGTTGTTGTTGTTTTTAGATACCATCAAAAATAAAAACAAGCCTGGCACCCTTGGCTCACACCTGTAATCCTAGCTACTCAGGAGGCTGAGATCTGAGGATCACAGTTCAAAACCAGCCCAGAGAGGAAAGTCCGTGAGATTTTATTTCCAATTAACTATCAGAAAACCAGAAGTGGTGCTGTGGCTCAAAGTGGTAGAGTGCTAACCTTGAGCTAAAGAACTCAGGGACAGTGGCCAGGGCCAGAGTTCAAGACCCATGATTGTTGACAAAAAGAAAAAGAAAAAAGAAAAAAGAACCTGCTGTCTAGTCCATTGTGGAAAAGTTTTCAGTTTAACTCATAGTACTCATATTAGCCTTTAAAAACAATGTGGTACTTTGTTTTGCTTTGCTTTTTATGTGTGCCTCCCGCCTGGGGCTTTAACTCAGAACCTGGGCATTACCCTGAGCTTTTTTGCTGATGGCTAGCACTCTACTTTTGCCACAGCTCTACTTCCAGGTTATGGGTGGTTAGTTGGAGTTAAAAATCTCACAGACTTTCCTGAGTATGCTGGTTTCCAACTGTAATCCTCATAGCTCAACCTCTTGAGTACCTAAAAATGACAGGCATGAGCCACCTGGCCAAAACAATGTATTTTAAAATGAACAATATAATCACATTTAAAAATTCCTCTACATAGTCCTCAGACCAATAAGAAAACTGAAGCCCTGTAAATAATACTGAGCAATGAAATCTATGAAGTATTATTCCAAGCAACACACAGTTGTTTTTATAAAGCATACAAAACTTTCATGAGAAAAATTCAGAGCACTTACTATTCTGAATTCCTAATAAACAATTCACTAAGCCAATACTTTAAAAACTCCAGCAACAGTATACATTGTTCCAAGTATATCTAATGCTATATGAATTTATTCAAACAGTTCTGTTTAGAAGGTCCATAGGGTTTTTAGTATCAAAAAATGTTTATGGATTCATAAACATTACTTAAGAATAGACATGTAAAAGTCAAAATCAAGGGCAACAGATACGGTATGGAACAGATCTTTTAAGTCATGCATCAAATCTTAGCAGCCCAAGTAAACCTGCTTTTAAAATTTAAAGGTAAGTTTGGCTTTATCTAGGAACACATAGCTAATATATAACAATAAGCTATAGTTTTTCACAATCCTCTTGGTTAGTATAATCATAAATTATCTTACAAGTATCACTAAGAAAGTTTTAAAAAGCTTAACTCAACTGAGTACTGGCCTAGAATTGAACCCTAGGTTCAAATGAACCCTAACATTGAACAATGGCCTTGCAATGGATCTTAGTTCAACCCCTAGCATTTCAATAATTCAACTATATCAAAAAAGATAACATTCTGTAAGTTACAGGATATGACAAATTAATATTATGATAATATTTTTTCAGCTCATACTAGAAACCCAAGACCTCTTGCTAGGTACAACTTGAGCCATGCCTCTAGCCTTTCTGTTTATATATGTGATCTGGTCTGTAATGTTGCCAGGGCTTGCCTGAACTCTGGTCTTAACTCTGGTCCTTCTTCCTCTGCCTTCTCAGAAGCTGGGATTACAGGATTCATTACCATGCCCAGCCTATTATTGTTAAATACCACAATTATAAATTACTTTTCTTTTTGTAGTGCTGAGAACTGGGTCACACTCCAGAACTGCAATACTGAGCTATATCCCCAGCCTTAAAGACTTTTTTAAAGTTTATATTTTCCTGGGGCTGGGAAGACGGCTAAGTGGTAGAACGCTTGCCTTGCATGCCTGAGGCCCTGGGTTGGATTCCTCAGCACCACATAAGCAAAAAGAAAAAAGCCGGAAGTGGCGCTGTGGCTCAAGTGGTAGAGCGCTAGCCTTGAGCTGAAGAGCTGAGGGACAGCGCCCAGGCCCAGAGTTCAGGCCCAACGACCGGACCCAAAAAAAAAAAAAAAAAAAGTTTATACTTTCCAAAAAGCAAAATATTGTATTTAGTGGAAAATTACTGCTCACTGACTTAATTACCTCAGTGCCAAAACTTTTTTTTCCCCTTGGTGCCTTACATGTCAAATGTTATATGAGTTTTTTTCACTAAAAGTAGACACAAATCCACCACATTCCAATAAGTGCAAGTTGTTTTGAAAATATTGGTAATAGCTACAAAAACAAAGATTTAGGCTGGGAATGTAGCTTACTGGTAGAGTGCTTGCCTAGCATGCATGAAATCCTGAGTTCAATTCCTCAGTATCACATAAGCAGAAAAAGCCAAAAGTAGCACTGTGGCTTCTCAAGTGGTAGAGTGCTAGCCTTGAGCAAAAGAAGCTCAGGGATCACGCCTGTAATCCTAGCTACTCAGGAGGCTGAGATCTGAGGGTCATGGTTCAAAGCCAGCCTGGGCAGGAAGTTTGTGAGACTCTTATCTCCAGTAAACCACCAGAAAACCGGAAGTGGCGCTATGGCTCAATGGTAGAGTGCTCGCCTTGAGACGAAGAGATGAGGGACAGCACCCAGACCCAAAGTTCAAGGCCCACGACTGACAAAAAAAAAAAAGAAGAAGAAGAAGAAGAAGCAGCAGCTCAGGGATAGTGCCCAGGCCCTGAGTTCAAACCCCAAACTGGTAAAAATAAAATAAAATAAAGATTTAAAAGCATACAAAGTTTAAGAAAATAATAAGTCTGCAACTGTGGTGCCAAGCGCTGCCGCCGCTTCCTCAACTGACAAGAAGCTCGCCATGGCTCCAGTCCTCCCAGAGTGCCTCCCTCCTCCCTCCTGCTCAAGGCGGAGTGGGGCACCTCGGCCGGGCCCTGCGTCCACCCCACCAGGCTACCCAGCCATCACCCCCTTCCCGGCCTGGGGACCCAGGATGTAGATACTGTACAAAGGTTTCTAAATCCCTTCTTTTCTATGCACTTTTTTATTTAAGAGGGGGGGGCTTCCAGGTGGGAACCCCTCACAATAAAGTCTGTCAATGTTTGGAGAAAAAAAAAAAAAAGAAAATAATAAGTAAAAGTCACTTTAAGCTGGGCACCAGTGGCTCACACCAATAATCTAGAAGGCTGATATTTTGAGGTTCAGGTTTGAAGCCAGCCCAGCCAGGAAAGCCTATGAGACTATTATCTCCAATTAATCAGCAAAAATCCAGAAGCTAGAAATGAAGGTGTGGCTCACATGGTAGAGCACAGCTTTGTGCAGAAAAAGCTAAGGGATAGATAGCTCTGACCCAGAGTTCAAACCACAAAATGATCACTTTTGATAACAAAATATCTGTTAAAGGGCTTGTCTAATATGTGC
The DNA here is from genome assembly GCF_019054845.1 of Dipodomys spectabilis. NCBI lineage: Eukaryota > Metazoa > Chordata > Mammalia > Rodentia > Heteromyidae > Dipodomys > Dipodomys spectabilis. The sequence continues at coordinate 12,629,338 of NW_024870701.1, read as the reverse complement.
AAAGACCTGAGTTTAATCCCCAGTAGGGCAAAAATAAATTTAAAAAAACTTAGGTGAAAAAAATCCTGTTAGTTCCCCAAAATTATACATCTAAACTGGCCGAATAAACTGTACAATACACTCTTCAAATACTACATTAAAGTTATTAAGGTGATTATTATACAAAATATACTGGAAAATGTTCACATATGAAACTCTTAAGAAATGTAGTTCAAGGCTGGGAAGATGGCTCAGTGGTAGAGCGCTTGCCTTGCATGCCTGAGGCCCTGGGTTCGATTCCTCAGCACCACATAAGCAAAAAAGAAAAAAAAAAGCCGGAAGTGGCGCTGTGGCTCAAGTGGTAGAGTGCTAGCCTTGAGCTGAAGAGCTGAGGGACAGCGCCCAGGCCCAGAGTTCAGGCCCCACGACCAGACCCCAAAAAAACAAAAAAAAAAACAAATGTAGTTCAGCACATTCAACAAGAGGGTGGCATTGTCCAAAAGGAAATGTACTCCTTCCCTGATGTATGTAACAATAACGCCACTGTAAATCACTTTTATAGTAACAATTTTTTTTTAATTTTTAAAAAGAAAAGGAGAGGAGAGAGAAGACAGGAAGAGAGAAGAGGAAAGGACAGAAAACAAAAAAGGAAATGGAATAAACAGTGTAAGAAGATTTTAAATTAACAAGACTTATTAAAAAGGTACAAATTTTTAAGAAAGAAAAATGTAAACATAAACAATTCTAGTTAATAAATATATTAAAACTAATTAAAAGGTCCTTAAAAATGATTGCTCTACAGGATTTTGCCAAACAAACTTTTTTTTTTTTTGTCGATTGTGGGGCTTGAACACTAGCACTATCCCTCAGCTCTTCAGCTCAAGGCGGGTGCTCTACCACTTGAGCCACAGCACCACTTCAGGTTTTTTGAGTGGTTTATAGGAGATAAGAGTCTCACAGAGTTTCTTGCCCTGGCTGGCTTTGAACCACAATCCTCAAATCTCAGACTCCTGAGTAGCTAGGATTATAGGCGTGAGCCACCAACACCCAGCCAGAATAAACTTTTAAAGACTATAGAGCAAGAATATATCATTAAAGAAAAAATTCTGGGGTTTGAACTTAAGCCTTGTGCTTGACAAGCAGATACTCTATCTAATTTGAGCCACATCCTCACTCCTCTTAATTTTCATTGTTTTTTGAATACGGCCTCAAATTTATGCTTGTGCCCATGATCCTCTGTTTATGCTCTCCGTATAAGTGAAAAAACAAGTGAGGACCATTATACCTAGCCTTTTACTATATGAGATGTAGTCCCAAAAACTTTTTGCCCAGGCTGGCCTTGAATCATATCCTCCAAACTTCAGCCTACTGAGTAGCTAAGATTATATACATAAATATATATATATATATATGACTATATCTTAAGGAGCAAAAATTATTAACAAAAGTACAAAAGCAATTCAATGGAAGAAATACTTTTTCATAAGCAATTCTGGAGCGACCGGACAAATCTCTGGTAGCTGGCCATCTGTAAACCTAGCTACTTAGGAGGCAAAGATCTGAGGATCATGGTGCAAAGCCAGCCTGGGCAGGAAAGTCTATGAGACTCTTATCTCCAATTAACCACCAGAAAAGCAAGAAGTAAAGCCCTGGCTCAAGTGATACAGTGCTAGCCCTGAGCACAAAAGCTCAGGGACAGCACTCATGCTTGAGTTCAAGCCCTAGGAATGGCACATTCACGCGCAAGAAAGTCTGTGACACTCTTTGTCTCCAATTAATAACCAAGAGTTGTACACCAAAAACCAGGAGAGCTGTGGCTCAAGTAGAATGATAGCCTTTGAACAAAAAAGCTCACAACAGCACCCACACCCTGAGTTTAAGCCTAAGAATAGGCACACACACAACACACACACACACACACACACACACACACACACACACACACACACACACACACACACACACACACACACACACACACACACACACACAGAGCACTGCATGTTCTTTCCCTATCATCTTTGTCCAGAATGCTTCCTCTCCACAAAATATTCTATACACTAACAAAACCCTCTACAAACTAACATCTTGGGGCTGGGAATGTGGCTTGGTGGTAGAGTGCTTGCCTAGCATGCACAAAGCCCTGGGCTTGATTCCTCAGTACCACATAAACAGAAAATGCTGGAAGTGGTACTATGGCTCAAATGGTAGAGCACTTGCCTTGAGCACAGAGAGGCTCAAGGACAGTGCCCAGGCCCTGAGTTCAAGCCCCAGGACCAGCAAAAAAACAAAGACAAGGGCTGGGAAGGTGGCTCAGTGGTAGAGTGCTTGCCTTGCATGCATGAGGCCTTGGGTTCGATTCCTCAGCACCACATAAGCAGAAAAAGCCAGAAGTGGTGCTATGGCTCAAGTGGTAGAGCGCTAGCCTTGAGCTGAAGAGCTGAGGGACAAGTTCAGGCCCCACTACCGACAAAAAAAAAAAAAGACAAAAACAAAAATTAACATCTATACATCAATTAAATCTAATCAATATAATTTCCTCAAGAATGGCCTGACTAGCTACTTACCTACCAACATCGATGGTATTTCTCTCATATTCTTTCCCTTTCTCTCCTCTTCTCAACTTTGTCTGTAATTATGTCTCTCTAAATGTTTAAAAAACACATATATACATATGTATATATATGTAATACCCAGCTCCAGAAAGACAGAAATCATATCTACTTATCATAATATTCTCAGTATTTTTTAATTAATAAGTTTTTTATTGTGAAAATACCGTATGGAGGGGTTACAATTACATGGGCAAGGTAATGAGTACATTTCTTATCAAGCATTGTTGCCTCCTCCTTTGTTTTTCCCTTACCATCCCTGCCCTCCCATTTCCAGAACTACACTCCCCCCCTCAGCATTTTATCTTATTCTAGTACAAAAATCTTATTTTCCTAAAAAAAACAAACAAAAAAAAAAGATTAAATCTCAAAAAATAACACTTGGTCTGCTCAAGTCAAAACTAGGAATAATTTCCCATATACAAAGCAGTTTACTAGAGTTATAATCACTCCTAGGTGATATAGTTGACAAATTCCCTTCCATCTGTCCTGTGTGTGTGTGTGTGTGTGTGTGTGTGTGTGTGTGCGCGCGCACACGCACGCACACGCTCACGCACGTGCAGGAGTCTTGAGGCTTTTAACTCAAGGACTAGGCACACTGTCCCTGAGCCTGAGCTTTTGTGCTCAAGGGAAGGGCTCTACCACTTGAGCAACTTTTGGCTTTTTGGTGATCAATTGGAAATAAAGAGTCTCATGGACTTTCTTGCACAGGCTAACGTCAAACTGCTACCCTCATATCCCAGCCTCCTTAGTAGCTAGAATTATAGATGTGAGCCATCAGTACCCCATTGCATCTGCTATTTTGGGCCCATTTTAGTCACAGTTTATCTTACAGGAAAAGCACATATGAAATGATATAAACCAAGTTGTTCCCCTTTATCTATAGTTTTGGGTTCTTCACCTTCAATGACCCACAGCCAACTACATTCTGAAAACATTAAATTCCAGAAAAAGCAATCCATAAATTTAAATTGTGGGGTTTCTTTTTTTTGTTTGGCATTCCTGGGGATACAACAAAGGGCCTCACAAATGCTAGGCAAGCAATACCATCGAGATACAGCCTCAGCCCAATGGCAGTATTCTAAATTGTATGTTGAAATCTCACACTGACCAGAATGGAACATGAATCAACTGCCATCGTGGTTATGACTACTACCATATAGCAGTGGTTTTATTTTTTTTTAACTTTCTTTTTTTTTTTTGTCGGTCGTGGGGCTTGAACTCTGGGCCTGGGCGCTGTCCCTCAGCTCTTCAGCTCAAGCCGAGCGCTCTACCACTTTGAGCTACAGCGCCACTTCCGGTTTTCTGGTGGTTTATTGGAGATAGGAGTCTCACGGTCTTTCCTGCTCGGGCTGGCTTTGAACCGCGATCCTCAGATCTCAGCCTCCTGAGTAGCTAGGATTACAGGCGTGAGCCACCAGCGCCCGGCAACTTTCTTTTACTTTGTAATTGCACCCAAACGTAAGGCTAGTGATGCTGGCAACTTGAACCAGACAAAAAGAAATGGTGAAGTGCTTACTATAAGTGAGAAGGTAAAACTTCTTATCTTACTAAGGAAAGAAAAAAAAGTTGTATACTAAGAACAAATTTTCTATGAAATTGTGAAGGAAAAAAGAAATCTGTGCTAATTTTTCTATTACAACTCAGACTGCAAAGTTATAGTCATACTGCTTAAGTACTTAAGTTCAAGAAAAAAGGTACCAGCTAAAACAGAACAATGGAATGGATAAGTTGATCAGGGTATACTATACATGGAGATGTATAACAACACACCTTCTTTGTACAACCAAATTATGCTAATAAAAAAAGATTAAAAAGATATTTAATTTGAGGATGGAAAGCATAAGCAAAAAAACGTATTTCACCTAATTGTAACTCAGGGAAACTAAGAGAGGAGAAGAAAAAATGAAAGAGATGCCAGGTGTCCATGGCTCATGCTTATAACCCTAGTTACTCATGAGACTGAGATCCGGAAGATCACAGTTCAAAGCCCAGGCAGCAAAGTCTATGAGATCCTTATCTCCAATTAACCACCAGAAAACAGGAAGTGGCACTGTGGCTCAAGAAGTAGAACACTAGGGGCTGGGAAGGTGGCTCAGTGGTAGAGCACTTGCCTTGCATGCATGAGGCCCTAGGTTCGATTCCTCAGTACCACATAAGCAGGGAAAAAAAAGCCAGAAGTGGTGCTGTGGCTCAAGGGGTAAAGTGCTAGCCTTGAGCTGAAGAGCTGAGGGACAGCGCCCAGGCCCAGAGTTCAGGCCCCATGACCAGACCCCCCCCCCCAAAAAAAAGAAGTAGAGCACTAGCCTTTAGCTGAAGAACTCAGAGTTCAAGCCCCACGACCGACAAAAAGAAAATGAAAGAGGTTAAATAATATCAAAATACAAGGCATATATGTATGATGATGGCAAAAGGAAATTCAGTTAATAGTGTCAAACGATAGGGGATAGAAGGACAGAGGAAAAGAGAATAATGGAGGGGGCAAATCCAATTAAAATATATGCCCTGCAAAATATCATAGCAAAACTTTGCACAATTCATATACACATACACATATACATACACACACTCACACACACGCATGCACAAAGTGAATAACTTGAAAGTAAAATAGTTTCTAGTAGGAACTAGAAAAGTAGAAGGAAAGCAAATGCAAAGCCTTAATGAAGACAAATGAATGTAGTCAAAGGACTTCATATGCATGTATGAATATACAACAATGAAACCTGTTGATATTTCTTAAGGAGAAGAAAAATGAGAGGAGAATTCCATTGGGGTACATTGTATGAATATATGGCAATGTCACAATTTAATCCTCTTATACAACCAATATATGCTAATAAAAACTGATCACACAATAAAGTTCCAGTTGATATGTAACAAGCTATACCAGAAACTAGAATTTGGTACAATACGCAGCTTTAGGTTCCTTCTATAAATATTGGAAAGAAACTTCTGGAAGATATGGTGGGACAACTATACAACTTTAGTTGCTCCAACATTATATTTAACAGCAAAAGATAAAACTAAACTAAACATTAGTAAGCAATGATACATCAAAAAATTATTTAAGGCTTTCTTCCCCCGCACCCCGGCCCTTATTCTATTTTATTTTAAGACAAAGTTTCCCTATTATTCCAGAATGATCTTGAGTCACAATTCCACTGCCTCAGCCACCCTAATGCTGGCCTTAGTACCAGTGTGCACTATTCCATACTTGGCTGATCAAATTCCTTTTTTTTTTTTTTCCCTGTAAAGGGGCTTGAACTCAGGGCTTGAGCACTGTCCCTAAGCTTTTTCTACTGAAGGCTAGCGCCCTATCACTTTCAGCCACAATGCCACTTCTGATTTTCTGGGGGTTAAGTGGAGATAAGAATCTCAGACTTGGGGCTGGGAAGGTGGCTCAGTGGTAGAGTGCTTGCCTTGCATGCATGAGGCCCTGGGTTTGATTCCTCAGCACCACATAAGCAAAAAGGAAAAAAGCCGGAAGTGGCGCTGTGGCTCAAGTGGTAGAGCGCTAGCCTTAAGCTGAAGAGCTGAGGGGCAGTGCCCAGGCCCAGAGTTCAGGCCCCATGACTGGACCCAAAAAAAAAAAAAAAAAAATCTCAGACTTTCTTGCCCAGGCTGGCTTTGAACATCAGTCCTCAGATCTCAGCCTCCTGAGTAGCTCCAATTACAAGTGTGAACCATAAGCACATGGCTTGATCAAACCACTTTCATCTAGTTTGTTGAATACTATACTCAATACTATTTATAATATTAGTAGATAATAGAAGCTCAATATTACTGAGAACAATTTAACTACTACATATCCATAAAGCTGACAGGGGCCCTTTGAGGGGGAAGAGAATGTGTCATTGTAATTGAAGCCAGCCCAGGCAGAAAAGTCCATGAGACTCTTAGCTCCAATAAACTACTCAGAAAAAGCAAGATTTGTTCTAGTGGTTTATTGGAGATAAGAGTCTCCTGGAGTTTACTGCCCAGGCTGGCTTTGAATCGTGATCCTCAGATCTCAGCTTCCTGAGTAGCTAGGATTACAGGCATGAGCCACCGGCACCTGGCAGAATCCTCAAATTTTATATGTCTTTAAAATATCAGGAGTCTTCTCTCTATTCCCACTATTATTACCTTAGTTCCAGTTGTAATCATTCTCTTCCCTGAACATCAGTACTTCCCAGTGAACCCTGACACTAATGTAAACTTTCTAAATCAAGTCATAAACATGCTGCTCTACAGCCAAAAAATTTAGCTTTCTCAATGGCTTTCAGGAAAAATCCAAATTGGTTGGATTACACATTAAGTTCCTGCTGATCTCTATGGTCCATCTCAGTAACACTCATTCTTTGGCTCCAGAAAAACTTTATAATCAGGATACAGAGTAATTTTCTATACATTGTCATGGCTCTGATTATGATATAAATCTATTCAGGATATCCCCCAACAAGCTTAGAATACAAATTCTGACTTATAAGCTGATTTAGATGTGACATAAATTTTTTATCTAAATCTCTTACACATCCATCACACTCATTTATAGGTCTTATGATTAAACTATCAACAGTTTCCAATAAAATTTTGAGCACTTAGTTTTCTTAATACGAAATACAGAACAGCTAATAACTGCTGTTTGAAGGAGTGAATAGGATTAAATAGGAATTTATATTTTGGTAAAGTTATCCTAATGATAATGGATTTGTTCCTGAGGATAGTCAGTAGGTAAACCATTACCTGTCTTTAGACAGGACGACAAAAATTTATTTCTATTTTCTAATAGACCCCAAGTCCTTATCATGGTCTCTCTATGATCAAAACTCGGGTGTAGCCAGGTGCTGGTGGCTCACACCTGTCATCCTACTCAGGAGGCTGAGATCCAAGGATTGCCTTTCAAAGCCAGACCAGGCAGGAAAGTCTATGAGACTCTTATCTCTAATAAACCACCAGAAAACCAGAAGTGGCGCTGTGGCTCAAAGTGGTAGAGCACTCGCCTTGAGCTGAAGAGCTGAGGGGCAGCACGCAGGCTGAGTTCAAGCCCCACAACCAACCACAAAAAAAAAAAAAATCGGTGTACATATATAAGATCAATCCACAGCCCCGGGGAAGTTGGGGGAGGGGAGAGAGGGAGGGAGGGAACCTGATTTTATGACAAAAATTAAACTTGTTTAAAGGAACAATTTCTTTCCTTTGTGAAAAAGGAAATACAAATGACATAGCAAATAATATAACAAAAATAATTCTATTCAGGGCTGGGAATGTGGCTTAGTGGTAGAGTGCTTGCCTAGCATGCATGAAGCCCTGGGTTTGATTCCTCAGTGTTACATACACAGAAACAAAAAGCTAGAGGTAGCACTGTGGTTCCAGTGATAGACTGCTAGCCTTGAGCAAAAGAAGCTCAGGACCAGTGCCCAGGCCTCGAGTTCAAGCCCCAGGACTGGCAAAATAGTAATAATAATAATAATAATAAATTCTATTTGCAGAAAGGGGAGGTATTCAGTGGTAGAGTGCTTTTACCTGACATACTAAGAACCTTGGCTGTTTCCTAACTAAACTCCTTCCAACCAATCAAAATCATATTCTACTGTTACCATCCCTTCCAAATAAAGATTTTTCTCCCTCTTCCTACTTTTAGTTTATTTTTCAGCAGCCAGAACTGTTGGATAGAGTCACAGTAGAGGATTATTCTCTGCCCAATGCACTGAGAAAGTCCTGAGTTGAAAAAAAAAAAAAAAAAGTCATCTCCACTCTCTTTTTCATAGCCTTGAAATAAAAAAACTAAATTATAGTCCTTAATTTAAAATGTACCACAAGAATCTGGGAATGTGGATTAGTGGTAGGATGCTCGCCTAGCATGCATGAAGCCCTGGGTTCAATTCCTCAGTACCACATAAACAGAAAAAGCTGGAAATGGCACTGTACCTCAAGTGGTAGAGTGCTAGCCCTGAACAAAAGAAGCTCAAAGACAGTGCCCAGGCCCAGAGTTTCAAGCCCCAGGATTGGCAAAAAAATTAATTCATTAATAAAACAAAATGTACCACAAGGAAAGTAGATTAGAGCAATCTGCCTGAAAATTCTAGGGCTCCTAAATATTAAAATGAGTTCTGTGAGGTCAATGACCCAAAGAACAATTGAGATGATTCTGTCCAGAAAAGATCTCCTGTGTATATATATTCTCGGCAGCTACTACAATTTCCTCTCACTTTGCCAACTCTTCTTCTTTCCTTTCTAGTCACTCTCAGCACAGAGTTTAAATTTGTGTCTGTCTGTGTTGGTACTTAACTTGAATTCAGGGCCTCACACACTTGATGGGCTTTTCACTCATAGTTGGCTCTCTATCACTTGAGTCATGCCTACAATATAGCTTACAAATGTTTTAAATAAGACATAAAGTTATGATAATAAATACTGATAGATTACAAGCACCCTAGAGAGCTTAAAATACTTTTCTAACAACCTGCATCTGCTGAAATAAATATAGGAATTTCAGACTGTAATTTGTCTCCTTTAAACAAAGAAAAACAAAATTGACATAGTTTCTATTATTAAAAGCCTCATATTCTCACACAACACTAGTGCTCATACCTGGAATCCTAGGTACTCATGAAGGTGCAATCCTCTGAGGATTGTGTTTGAAGCTAGCTGAGGCAGGAAAGTCTATACTCTTAGTTCCAATTATGCACCCAAAAAAGCTGGAAGTGAAGCTGTAACTCAGTAAAGTGGTAACCTTGGACAAAAAAAAAGCGCAGGGACATTGCCCAGGCCCTTAGTTCAAGCCCCTGGACTAGCACCAAAAAGGAAAAAAAAAAAGACTAAGAAACTGAGAAAAGTAAGAAGAGCTCATCTATAGTAATGGTAATTGTTAAGAACCCAAAATTCTATCACTTTTGTATCTTTGTTTCCTTTAAGGAGGGAGTCTTGCCAAATAGTCCCTGGAACTCACTATGAAGCCCAAGCTAGCCTCAAACTCAAGATTATCCTCCTTCACTTTCCAAAGTACTGGAAATACACTAGGCACCAGCAAGCCTGGCTTCTATGTATTCTTTACAAGGTTATAAAACCCCAACTCTTAAAAATAAAAGGGTAAAAGGAAAAAAAAAATCTAGAACGATGTTGAAGTCTCTTTGCTTGTTCCCAAGCACAAAAACTTGCAAGCTCGGGGTGTGTGAGTGTGTTCAAGATTTTCAGGCCCCACCTGCCCGAAATTCTTTGGTAAAATTGGAATGGAGACTGGGAATTGGTATGTTTACTTGAAAAGTTCTCCAGGGACTCTCTGGTCATCAACCAAGTTCGTCAAAAGCATTCTACACATCCAGAAATTTTCCTTCAAGCTTTTCTGACACCAGGAGTCTAGAATATGATCAAAGTTCGTGCTGTAAATATGCCAAACGAAGCAGCACTGTGACACCTCCTCTAATTCCTTTGGGTTCCGCCTCCACTCCCAGTTAGTACATCTTCAGCTCATTCCTCTTAAAAGAACGCCTCTTCTGACTTCCACTTCTGTAGTAATGTAGTAAATAAGAAACAGAAGGGTGTAACTAACACAACGGGAAGCTCTCACTTCAGTATGGGGATATGCTGTCAGTTCTAACACATGAGTAGGGAAATTAAAAACAAAACAAAACAAAAAACTTGTTTTAAACCATTCTGGTGTGTTGCTGAATTTCACACGAGCCCGGATGTATGCAGGGCTGGCCTGGGCAGCAGGGCTGGAGGATAAATTCAGCGTTCTGGATCGTGAAGGGCGGGGGGGGGGGGTGGGGGGGGCGCTTTAAAGCCAGCGGATCACGGAGCGGGGGAGCGGGCGCCCAGCGGGTTTGACACTCGACACCCCAGCCTTCACTGGGTTGCTAGGAAACACAAAGGCTCCACGTTCCCTGCGATTCCTCCCGGGCCTGACAGAGAGCCCTGAGGCCTCGAGGGCCCCCGAGACGCCGCCGAGCGGGCCTGACCGCCGCCCGGGGGCTGCGAACACGAGGGGATCCGGGGACCCGGGCTGAGGCTGAGGGCGCCCGGCGCGGCGAGCCGGCCCGGAAGGTTAGAGGCTCAGGGCCGGGAACCGGCAAGCCGGGGCGAACGGCGCTCGGGGGCAGGCCGCGGCGGGCTCGGCTCCCGCCAGGCCGGAGCCCGAACCCGGGTCCGGGCCTAAACGTCCGCTCGGGGCGGCTACTCACACGTGCTGACAGGCCGCGGTCCGCACCGGCGTTTTGAGCACCTCCTGACAGACGGGGCAGTAGAAATCATCTTCGGTGTAGGTCGTAGCCGCGGAGAGGTCCTCGGCCATGGCGAGGGATGGGGTGGGGAGGGGGGGGATAAGGCGATGGTGGCAGCAGAGGCCGCAGAGGCGGCGGCGGCCCCGGGCCCGACTCCCGGCGCGATCCCTGAGGGGGAAGGGAATCGCGTGAGGAAGCTTCGAGCTTCAGGAAGCCGCTCGCGCCAGGAAGGGGGCGTGTCCTGAAGCCAGGCTCGGAGGGGCGGGGCCCGGGGCGGGGCCCTGAGCGGGGGGGCGGGGCCGAACGCGGAAACACTACCTCCGCACGCGCCTGGTGTAAGGACGCCTCAGATTCGTCTCCAAGGGAAGAACAGCACGAAGGCGGGGCTTGGCGGGATCCCTGGTCGGCTGAAGGAGCGATTGGCTAAGCTCTCGCTTCCATCAAGCCGGGAGCACGCGCCCAGCACCGGCCCCTCACGCCTAGGACGACACCTCGCCCCGCCCCCCACGGGCCTCCCGCCTAGGCCACGCCCCCGAGGCCCGCCCCGCGGCCCTCAGCGTGGGCGGCTGGGCTTTCCCCCGCGGTCCCGCCCTCTGCCCCTCGCCAGTCCCAGGCCTCGCCCCTGGCTCAGTCCCTCCCCTCCCCACCCCGGCGACACCACCCCGCCGCCGCACCTCCCTCCGGGGCCGCGTCCCCTGCTGCCACCTGCCCCCGAGTGTGGACGGTCACCTCAGATCCCCCGAGCGGCGCTGGGGGTCGAGCTGGGTGTCCGCGGCGTGTTAGTGGAGAGGTGGCTCTGTGCCGCCGTCTGGCTTCCTCTGCCCTCGCAACCAAGGCTGCCGGGCCAATGGAGCCGGGCGCGCGCAGTCCTCATCTGCTCCGGACCCGGCCTGACCCGAGGCTCACGGTGCACCGGGATCCTCCCGCCCCCGCCCGCGGCTCTCCCGTGGCATCGCGCGGCTGCCTACGGCCTGTCGGGGGCCGGTCGCCGAACGCCAGGCGGGGACCGCGGGACCCCGGCCGGCCGCCGGGCCGGCGGGGGCGGGGCGGCCCGCGTAGCAACCGGGAGCGTGCACCTGCCGGGGTTGTGACATAGGCGCCGGGCGCCTGCCCGCCCGCCCCCGGGCCTCCCCCGCGCCGGGCCCTGCAGCGCCCACCCCGAGCCCGCCCCCCCCGGCCTCCCCCGCGCCGGGCCCTGCAGCGCCCACCCCGAGCCTGCCCGCCCCCCCCCGGACCTCCCCCGCGCAGGGCCCTGCAGCGCCCACCCCGAGCCCGCCCCCCCCGGCCTCCCCCGCGCCGGGCCCTGCAGCGCCCACCCCGAGCCTGCCCGCCCCCCCCGGGCCTCCCCCGCGCAGGGCCCTGCAGCGCCCACCCCGAGCCTGCCCGCCCCCCCCCGGGCCTCCCCCGCGCAGGGCCCTGCAGCGCCCACCCCGAGCCTGGCCGTGCCCACCCCTTGCACCCAGGTTTTCTAGAATGTGGTGCTGTCGTGGTCGTTCCTCTAGGAGTGTTCCTCTTTGCCACGTGCCCTTGCCGGGCTGTTTTGATCGTGTCCAGGTAGGTTCCGGGACAGTGCGTATGCAAGTTTCCATCTCTCGGGAGAAAGGATTAGAATGCAAGATTGCATAGCCCGGTCGCGTGGTGCGTGTCTGTAACCTGGCCCTCTCCAGGCCCACCTAGGGGCTGGAGGAAGGGAGATCGAGGCCAGCCCTGGGCTACGAGATCGTTGTAATGTTCATTCTTAACTGTCTCCTGAAACACGATAGGACTGATTTCTAAATGTACTGACTTCTCTCACACGCAGATGCAGAGGTGTTGGGGGGGGGGGGGGGGGGATGGGTGATTGCTTTTGATTTGAAGAAATCAGAAGCCGATTTCATCAAGGAAAGTTTTATTTTTGTGCTTTCTTTGGCAACCCATATGCTAAAAATGTTGGGGTTTGCCAAGTGAGCCCTCCACGCAATTGATAAATCTGTAAACGGGAGCACAACGATGTGAAAAAAGGTTCCCGTCTTTCATTCCGATCCCTTATTAAAGCCTCCAACCATAATCTGAATGGTTCTATAAATAAAAGTTATTTAAGAGACGAGTTGGTGCAATGCTGGCATTTGTCGTCTACATTGTCCATGGGGGTGTTAAATATAGGCCAGGCCACTGGTGTAGACGGAGCTTCTGCAAACCCTCTCCTCCCCCACCCCCAGATAAATGGGAGTTCAGTGACTTCTGGTTATGTTTAGCCGCTGGGAAGTTCTGAAGAGAGACCCATAAGGGAGAGGGCAGGATGGTCTCCTCTCTCTGCTTCTCGCAATGGTTTTAGTCCTTCCTCAGCATTGGCTCGTCCCAACTGCCTGCCCTTACACCATGTCTTGCTTTTTGCTTGGTTGAGAGCCTCTTCTTTTCCCAGGCACTTGTGTTTGCCTCACCATCACACCTTGTCTTTTGGCATTTCCAAATCTTTTCAACTAGTTTCCCATATTAAACACCCTTTCATGAACTAGCTATTCTGCTTTCCTTATTGAGTTTTTGTCCCAATTTCTGTGCGGAGTCACCATTTCAAAAGGGAACAGGAGACTTTAGAAGGAAATGCTGTAAAAGAGACCTCTTCCCAAAAGAAAAAAGTTTTCCACTGAGAGTTTAAATTCTCTCCTCATACCTCTGCTCCACAGATGATATTTTTTAATGATGCCCCTATCCATAGTTCCAGTGGTTTTATTTGCCTATAAACCCTAGCCTCTGTGGTACAGTTGATTAGAACAGATCGTCCCAATCCATGCCAGTTACACTCTGTCTCCAAGGAATGTGAAACAGATTCCAACATTCTAGTCTCCACTAAGCACATCAACTTGGAAGGTACCTCAACACAGGAGCTGTGAAGCCTGGCCAGCCACTGTCTTACCCTGATACAGGCACAAAAAGCTATCACTGGAAACAAAGCAAAATAACAATGAAACACTCTGAGAACAGCTAACGTTGTTTTACTGAATAAGCTTCTCTGTCCCCAGAGGCAGAGCCCTAGATAAGGCAAATTAAGGCAAAGAGATTTCAAGAAGTCAACTCACATTACAATTTTTCTTTGTTTCCTTTTAATCTTGAGAAATAGATAAAAATTGAAGCCAAACATCTCTCTTCCCCCTCAACACTCAAAATTTCTCCCTCCCTCATCCCTTTCTATTTATTTCACACGTTCACTGACATTCTCTGGGCACCAGGTCTGTCAATTATTAGAAAGACAACTTTAACAAGATTAGTTTCATCCTAACACAGAAGTGAAAGCCTGATGCCAGTTTTTAAATGCAAGCACCTTTATTTTTTCAGTCCTAGGGCTTGAACTTGAATCCTGTGAACTGACCATGAGTCTTTTTTTTTTTTTCCCTCAACTCTAGCACTCTTCTACTTGACCCACAGCTCTGCTCTACTTCCAGTTTGGGGGGTAATTTATTTGAGATTGGCGTCTCATGGACTTTTCTATCCCAGGTAGCTTCAAACTAGAAACTTCATATCTCAGCCTCCTGAGTAACTAGATTATAGGCAAGAGCCACCAACATCCAGCTTCTTGTTGTTCTTGTTTGTTTTTTTACTAGGCATGGGGCTTGAACTCTGGGCCTGGTCACTGTCCCCTAGCTTTTCAGCTCAAGGCTAGCACTCTACCACTTGAGCCACAGTGCCACTTCTGACTTTTTCTGCTTACTGAGGAATCGAACCAGGGCTTCATGCATGCAAGGCGAGCACTCTACCACTGAGCCACCTTCCCAGCCCCTTGTTTTGTTTTTTGAGATGGAGTATTAGTTTGTATCCAGGTTTGCATCCTTGGATCTCATAATGGCCTTGAATTGGGGACCATCCTAGATCAACCTCCTGAATGCTGGGTTACAGATGTAATTTTAAATATAACAACCCTCAGGTACATTCCATTATTCCAGCCCTTGCTCTCAGTACATAGTCATTTATTATTCCAGCATAAGGACAATTCAAAGTCCCTTCAAGACGTTCTTCTAGAGGCAGTGAAGAGATCACTGTTTTTCGGTGCAGTATTTACAACTAATTTACTTCTTCCTTTGAGTCTTAATCTGCCAATTTTGATATTTCATAATCTAGCAACTCTAGACTAAATCAAGTGATTCCCTATCAACTACTTGTTATATATCTCAAAGAAAGGCAAATACAAATATAATTTCCATTAAGAACATGGACAAATGGGAAGAAGCCATAAGACATAGAATAAAGCAAAGAAGTGAGCCACTGAGTCCAATGGGCATTATTGAGACAACAAAGACTTCTATTATCAGCTAACCTGGCGTGATAATAGTGCCTGCTAGGACAATTTCTATTGACATGAGGACCATCTAAAAGGACGTTAAGGTGGGCCATCTTATTTGGGGATAGGTGATATGTGTGAGTTTTCTGTTACTACAAGAAAACAGTAGAGATAATCAACTTTAAAAGACTAAAGGTTTATTTTGGCTCTCACTTGGAGAGGCTTCACTATATGGTCATTTGGCACTATTGCTTTTGGGCCTATGGTGAGATAGCCCATAATGGTGAGAGTGTTTAATAAGTAGAACAAGTGCAAAGTAGAAAGGGAGAAAAAGAGGGTCCTAATAGCCCTCATCTCCTTTTATCTCCCTGGCTTTCTCTATCATCTATCTACCTGTCTATCTGTATGTATCTATCTGTCATCTACGTATCTATATTTTAAGACACACTCTTACTCTAGCCCAGTTTGCCTGGTACTTTTCATCTTCTGTCCCTGAGTGCTGAGATAACTGGCATACACCACCACACCTAGCTGCCTCACCTCTTAAAGATTCCACTAAGTCCTAGTAGGGACAAACTGGGAAGCAAGCCTCTAATCCACATGTCTTTGGAAAATACTTCAAGTTCTATAGCAGTTCTATATACACTTTTGTGTATGTGGGGTTGTGGATTGAGCCCAGGGTTTGCATGTGCTATAACACATGGACACACTATACCACTAAGTGCACCCCAATCCTGCAAGTCACATTTTATGAAAAGCATCAGAATCTGGAAATTGCCTGAGGTACTCTACGAAATTAGAACATGTGTTTTAAAGAACCACAGGCCTACAATACAGACCTGTCTGCCAGTTTCATTTTAGGGGAACTTCCTCAAAGCCAACACCAAACCTTAAACTATATTTGAAGAATCAAGGCTGGCCAACATCTATGGCGTTTCTTTGTAATAACAACTACTTGAGTATGCATGACATGTAGTGCATCCTGCTAGACACACTTTGTCTCAAGATAGTGTAGATGCAGAGAGGTGGCTGAGATCTCTGGCAGAGATCTCTGCATCTCTAGCCTCCAAAGTATCAACATTACATTATTCTCCAACTAAATTCAATCCATGGCAATGTCAATGTTTACTTGGAGGGAGATAGCAAGGCACTCCCACACAGCTTTGGGCAGTCTAGATTCATTTCTTCCTATTCCAAATGCCAAGATCTCACACTTTCTTGGTAAACACTCCAACTGTATGCATAGAAAGGCAGTGAGAACCTGATTTTTGTCCTTCAATCCAATAAATGATTAGTTTCTTGATTTGGAACTCAGCATTCTTGTTACCAGCTCTTCTTTTCTCTATTCATATCCAGGAAAACATCAATAGAAATATGTAAGTGTCTTGCTGTATTGTAAGGAAGATGCGTAGGAGAAAAAAAAAATCAACACAAACTGATTTACAAAGTCTGAGTCTAACCAGGAGAGAATAATCATGGAGTAATTTGAAAAGTTCAAAAGAAAGAATTTTATCTGAGCTCAGGCCAAGATAGGAGGATTACTTGAGTCCAGGAATTCCAGGCCAGCCTATATAATAGTGAGATTCTATATTAAATAAATAAAACTAGGGCTGGGGTATAGCTCAGTGGCAGAGAACTTGACTAATATGTAGGAAGCCCTAGTTTCAATGGACAGTACAGATAAATAGGAATTTTTGACTATGACAGATGCTGTAAACTGAATTGTGCTCCCCTCCCTCAATTCATGCCTACCTCAGAACATTACTCTAGAGATAGAGCCTGATCAAGACAAATAATTAAAATGGAGGTGATACTATCTTCCTGACATATCAGATCAATAACTATGTAAGAGGTGGTACAAATGAGAAGAAAGGAAGGAAACAAGGCTGTGTACTTTAAGCCGTATCATAAGACTGAGGAGAGGCTAGAGGGTGAAAAACTAGCAACAATGAGTAGCATTGTTTAACTTCTATATTTCAGTGCTTTACTTTTGAAGCCTTAAGAGGTTTACCAATAGGAGGACATTTCTTTTTTCCTAAATTTCACTGACAATTATAACTCCCTAAACGAGGTTACAGAAAAATGTGTGTATGTATTTATACATATATAAATGATATTTGATTTTTTTCCTTTCATGCGATGGTTTCTAACGCATTTATAAGATTATCTTTGTTGCTTTGTATGTCCCTCCCCCACAGTATAACCCCTGCTTTCACTGTATTTGATGTCGGTATAATTTGTGGAGGGGAAGGGGAAAAACAAGTCATTTAAATAAGGATACAGGTGGACCCATTGCAACAATGAGAAGTACAAGTTGTCATGTTGAAAATGAACTTTACAACTTTGGTGGGGGGGAGGATTGGGTTGGGGGGCGAGGGGAGGCTGAGAAGGGATGGGAAGGGGAAACAAAGGAGGAGGCTACAATGCTTGATAAGAAATGTACTCATTATCTTGCCCATGTAATTGTAACTCCTCTGTACAGTATTTTCACAATAAAAAATAAATAAAAATAATAAATGATATTTGAGTTAAGTTTTTCAATTTTTATTTTTATTTTTTTGTCGGTCGTGGATCTTGAACTCTGGGCCTAGGCTCTGTCCCTCAGCTCTTCAGCTCAAAGCTAGTGCTCTACCACTTGAGCCATAGCACCACTTCCAGCCTTTTCTGTTTACGTGGTGCTGAGGAATCGAATCCAGGGCCTCATGCAGGGAAGGCAAGCACTCTACCACTGAGCCACCTTCTCAGCCCCAAGTTTTTCAAATTGTGAAAAGATTAAACAAAATTTGACATTTTTCCCTCCCTCCTTTCCTTTCTTCCTTGTACTACAGGCATAGGACATAGGCACCTCCATCATTTTGATTATTTTTTAATTACAGAGTACATTAGTATTATCTACATTCACCATGTTGTACAACAGGCTTTAGAGCATTTTCATCTTGCTGAACTAAAATTCATAGTTATTAAACAATTCTCCTCTCTTCATCTTTCTTCCTTTTTTTTCCTGCCAAGTCTTGGGCTTGAACTCAGGGCCTGGGCACTGTCCCTGTGCTTCTTTGTCTCAAGGCTAGCACTCTACCACTTGAGGCACAGTGCCACTTCTGTTTTTTTCTGTTTATGTGGTACTGAGGAATTGAACCCAGGGCTTCATGCATGCTAGGCAAAGCACTCTACCACTAAGCCACATTCCTAGCCCCTCTATTCTTCTTTCTCTCCCCTGGCAACTATAGTTCTGTTTCTATGAACTTAATTATTAAGTCTTAAAATTAGAAAGTTATTGTATCTCTTTAGAAGTTACTTTAAAACCAACATGCCTCATGAAAAATCTAAAAAGTTTTTCTTTTCTGTGTTGTTTTATTGAGACAAAGTTGCACTACATTGTATAGGCTGGCTTTGAACTTCTGATACTCCTGCTTCACTGTCTCCAGTCTAGGATCATAGGCATATGCCACTACACTCAGCTCTAAAAGGCTCTCATAAACAGATGACACATAGGTACACCTGATAGCTACAGTCACGCAAACATATACCACTGAGCTAAATCCCTAGTCGCTGCATCTGACCTTGCATGAAGCCCTTGCTAGCAGAACCAATAGCAACTCTAGCATTAGTCCTCAGCATCACCTTATTATTGTTGACACTTCAGATAGAATGATTCTTTATTGTGAGGGTCTATTTGTGCACCAGTTGACCCAGATCCCAAGCCAGTAGTACTTTTATCTATTATGACACCAAAACACATCTCTAGGCACTAACAATGTCTACTGGGATACAAGTTATCTGCAGTGGAGGAACTACAGACCTAAATGAATGTGTATTTTTGTGATATATTGCTAAATTATGGCATATTAAAAGCATATTAAACCAGGCACAGGTGGCGTGTGCCTATAATCTTAACTACTCAGGAGGCTGAAATTTGAGGATTTTAGTCCAAAGTCAACCTGGGCAATTAAGTTTATGATCTCCAATAACCACTAAAAACCTGGGAGTGGAGCTGTGACTCAAGTGGTAGAACACTAATGCTGAGGGGGGGAAAAAAGAAAACAAAAAGCTAAGGGACAGCACCAGGCCCTGAGTTCAAGCCCACATGTATACACACACATCAAAAACTTAGAGAACGGAGGGTGTGGCTCAGTGGTAGAATTTTTGCCTAGCATGCATGATACCTTGGGTTCAACTCTCAGAACCATAAAAGAGGCAAAAGGAATAAAAAGGAGCACATTAGGTTTATGTAATAAATAAATGACCCATATCAATATGTAAGAATTGACATAGTAGATATTTTAATGAAAGCAATGGTCCTGCCATTATTTATTTCTCATAATAATACAATTTTCAAAAGAAAATAATTATACATTTTAAAATCTGGTCAACATACATTTTTTGAAGTTGAGAATAAAATAATCCCTTAGTACTTTTTAAAATACCTCCAATGTTGGAAGATACAAATCATGGTATGATAAGTACTTTAAAAAAAAAAAACCAGGAGTATGCTCAATTCAGAATAGCAGACAGTTGTAATAATAATGAAAGTACATCACTGTGCACAGATCTCCTGGGGTTCTCGCCTGAAATGGATTAGCAATTAAATCAGTTCTGATACCTACACATTAGAAACTTGTGTGAAATCCTCACGGTCTTTTTAGGGGTAGGCGATTTAGCACTTGAAGGATAGCAAAGGAATTAACTTTCCTCTTATATAAAGCCGTATATTATATTACAAAGCTATAACCACAAAGCAACTGCTTTTATTGGTAGTCAACAGATTCAAATATTGATTTTCACTTTTTAAGGAAATGAATTTAAAAGTCCTTTTTATAAAAGGCTAAAGGCACAGTGAAACAATGAATATCTGCACTTACCACTAGAAAAAATGAAAGTAATTCAGGTGGCCAGCACCTAATTTGTCCAGTAGGTGGCAAAATAATCATAAGAAACTCACACAGGATTCAGATTGTTCATGCATTGAGGTTAAAGGTGGCAGATAATTTCAAACTGTACTAACAACAGGGTTTTTTAAATATTTTTACAAATATTTTCAAGTTTTGAAGGCATGACAATAGTATTTCCATTGCTCTAAATTAAGAACGACTTATTTTCCGCATAGTAGGCACTGGTGCTTAGAAAAAGTCCTATCTTTCACAGGCTAGACATTCAGTCTGATAATTATTCCTGAAAACATTACTCTCCCTTTGCTCTTGTTGTCCAACAGGTTTTGCTTTATTGTTTAGTCTATCCAAACTGCAAAAACAGGTTGCTTGTTTGTCAGCATCTGGGAAAAACAAGTTTGAAATAAATATCTAACTTGGAAAGTATGCAGGAATGAATTTCTAAATTGGAGGGCATAGCAAGTGGTATGGTTGAGAAAATGCCTAGCATGCACAAGGTCCTGGGTTTGATCCCTAGCACCACCAAATCAATCAATAAAGGACAACATTTGGCCTTCTAGATCTCATCCAGCTTACATTTTCCCACTTACTAATTATAATTAAAAATCTAACTAAAGTCACATAACATTTCATTCACAGGAGTTTGGTCTTCTCAGTCTTTATTGCTTCTTTCTTACCTTTCAAGATGAAAATACTAATGTATATCCTGGAGCTGTTTTTATTATTTATTTATTCTTATTTATTTATTTTTGTTGATTGTGAGGCTGCAACTCTGTGCCTAGTGCTGTCCCTCAGCTCTTCAACTCAAGGCTAGTTACTCTACCAGTTGAGCCACAGCACCACTTCTAGCCTTTTTGGTTTATGTGGTGCTGAGGAATCAAACCCAGGGCCTCATGCATGCGAGGCAAACACTACCTCTGAACCACCTTCCCAGCCCATCTGGAGGTGTTTTTAAAGAACCAAGCATGAAAAATAGTGATAAATGTTAAGTATATTGCTAGTAAAACTAAATGGGAGGAGGGTAAGAGGAATAGAGTATGTTACACTAATGTTGCAAAAATATTCAATTTAATACAACTATTATGAAAAAACAGGAGGCAAATAGGGAAAGCAAATTTTTAAAAAAATTTTGTTTATCATATTATTTATAATTATATTGTATTGTTATTCTGTGACAGTTTCCTGTTTAACATAAAGAAAGTAATCATGATTTATTCTAACTCTATCATGACTTTCAAAATGAAGATTTTTTTTTTCTTGGTACAGAACAGAGTAGTAAAGTTAAGTAAAACCTATAGTAACTAATATATTTGGAAGTATTAAAGAAAACCCACAAAGTGTTGTTTTTATAGTTGTTGTCTTGGTTGTTGTTTGGTTTTTCTGTTTTCTTTTTGGCAGTCCTGGGACTTGAACTCTGGGTCTGAACATCGTCCCTAAGTTTCTTTTTGCTCAAGACTAGCACTCTATTACTTGAGCCATAACATCACTTCCTACCTTTTCTGTTTATGTGGTGCTGAGGAATCAAAGCCAAGGCTGTGTGCATGCTAGGTGAGCATTCTACTACTAAGCCACATTCCCAGCCCCACTTATAAAGTATTGTGTCTTGAAAAAACATAAATATTCCATAGCTTGTTCCTCAAAATGATGACCAAACTAGTAGCAGAGAATATTTTTAGAGCCTGGTCTATGTTTTTAAATTATTGTTCCCGAGGAAAGACCTTGGGTTTCTTACAGAAATGGCTGATTCCACATCTAGGGCAAGAAATACAAATTTAGTCTGGGCTATCTTGTTACATAACATAGCAAGAAATCTACTAAAGTGCCTAACAGACTCAGAATCAACATGATTATACAATGTGAGCTTCAATAATAGATAGATAGATAGATAGATAGATAGATAGATAGATAGATAGATAGATAGATAGATAGACAGACAGACTGATTGGTTGTCGGTTATAGGGCTTTAATGCTGGGCTTGAAAGCTGTCCCTCAGCTCTTCAGCTCAAGGCTAGCACTCTACCACTTGAGCCACAAAACCACTTCTGGTTTTCTGAGTGGTTTATTGGAGATAAGAATCTCACAGACTTTACTACTGCCCAGGCTGGCTTTGAAACCATGATCCTCAGATCTTGGCCTCCTGAATAGCTAGGATTACAGGTGTGAGCTACCAGTGCCTGGCTTCAATAAAGTAATATTGAAGGCCAAATCTATTTAACTATACCAGTTCACAATACTTTTTTAAAAAAGTGATCTTTGAAAGATGACAGGAGACAGCTTATTCTGAAAACTGGTAAATAAAGTATTTCGTTTTACTGTCCTATATGAACTTTAGCATGAATTAGGATGCATCTTACAAAAAATATTGTAACTTGGAGGAGTGGCACTGTCCAAAAAGAAATGTACTCATTACCTGATTTATGCAACTGTAACTGCTCTGTATATCACCTTTAGATAACAATTTTTAAAATATTGCAACCAGAGCTGGGCTTGGGAGCCTAACGTTTGTAATCCTACCTACTCAGGAGGCTGTGTTGTAAGGATTGTGGTTCAAAACCAGCTTGGGTAGGAAAGTGTATGAGACTTTTATCACAACTTTTGTTTTTTGGGTTTTTCTTGGGGGGGGGGGGCGGTCTAGTCATGGAGCCTGAGCTCTGGGCCTGGGCACTGTCCCTCACCTCTTCAGCTCAAGGCTAACGCTCTACCACTTGAGCCACAGTGCCACTTCCGGCTTTTTTCTTTTTGCTTATGTGGTGCTGAGGAATGGAACCCAGGGCCTCATGCATGCAAGGCAAGTGCTCTACCACTGAGCCACCTTCCCAGCCCCTTTTATCACAACTTTTAACCATCAAAAAGCTGGAACTGTAGCTCAAGTGGTAGAGTACTAACCTTGAGCACAAAAGCTCAGAGACAGCACCCAGGCCCTGAGTTCAACCCCCAGACCAGAAAAAACGTAAATAAATAATAAATGAAATAGAAATGATAGTATCATCTCAGATAGTATTGAGTACTAATTAAGCATCACAAAAAAGAAAGGGCAGGACATGCCATCTAACAAAAATATATATTCTCAGGCTGGGAAGGTGGCTCAGTGGTAGAGCGCTCCCCTTGCATGCTCAAGGCCCTGGGTTCGATTCCTCAGCACCACATAAGAAAAAAGCCGGAAGTGGCTCTGTGGCTCAAGTGGTAGAGCGCTAGCCTTGAGCTGAAGAACTGAGGGACAGTGCCCAGGCCCAGAGTTCAGGCCCCACGACCGGACCCCCCCGCAACATATATATATATATATATATATATATATATATATATATATATATATTCTGACCCATATTCTTGCAACTTGGGTCTGCTCCAGTCTCAAAACCCATGGATCAATATCCGAAGGAATGTTCTGAATTGTGTTACAAGTGTATTACCAGTAAAATACAGATTAGGGGAAATTTGAAAGGTCATAAATTCAGGTTCTTTATCAGGTAAATGTTAAGGAAAGGAAGGAAGTACCTATAGAAGAAAATAGAGATTAAAGATTAAAGAGGACTAGGATAGAGGTCAGTGATAGAAGACTTGTCTAGCACTTCAAGAGACAGAGATACAGAGAAGCAGAGAGACAGAGACAGTATGTGTGTGTGAGAGAGAGAGAGAGAGAGAAGGAGAGAGAGAGAGAACACACAGCTAGGTTGGATTGTTGGTTGATTGATTAGTTAGTTTTAGGGTGCTAAGGATTGAACCCAGGGCCTTGTACATGCAAAGCAAAGGTTCTACTGCTAAGCTATGCATTCAGCCCCCATAAAATACACATCTAGTTGGGCGCTGGTGGCTCATGCCTGTAATCCTAGCTTCTCAGGAGGCTGAGATCTGAGGATCAAGGTTCAAAGCCAGCCCAGGCAGGAAAGTCCATGAGATTCCTATCTCCAATTAACCACCAGAAAACTGGAAATGGTACTGTGACTCAAAGTGGTAGAGTGCTAGTGTTGAGCAAAAGAGCTCAAGGGACAGTGCCCAGGCCCCGAGTTCAAGCCCCAGTACTGACATAATAATAATTAACACACACATCTAAGTTGGGCGCTGGTGGCTCTCACCTGTAATCCTAGCTACTCAGGAGGCTGAGATCTGAGGATCTCAGTTCAAAGCCAGCCCAGTCAGAAAAGGCCATGAAACTTTTACCTCCAATAAACCACCAGAAAACTGGAAGTGATGCTGTAGCTCAAGTGGTAGAGTGCTAGCCTTGAGCTGAAGAGCTGAAGGACAGCGCTCAGGCCAAGAGTTCAAGCCCCATGACTGACAAAAGAAAAGGAAAAGAAAAGAAAAAAAGCACATCTAATAAAAACAAATTCAAATAAATATGATTAAAACATGGATATAATTACTCAATGATAAAATAATAAAGAACTATAATAAAGTGATTATTGTTGAAATCAGTTCAGTGCTTACATATGTGGGGTTAGAATTGTGGCCAGAGACAGACAAATAGGATGGCTGGCAGAATTCTATGATTCTAATTCAGAATTCTAGGATTTTTCTTGAAATAATTCATTAAGCTATATATTTCATATTTTTCAGTATTTATGTTTTATTTTATATAGTTTTTAAAGTTAAAATTAAAAACAAAGCCCTTAAAGTTTCCACAAAAATTATGGGTTTTTTTTTTTTTTGGGTCCGGTCGTGGGGCCTAAACTCTGGGCCTGGGGGCTGTCCCTCAGCTCTTCAGCTCAAGGCTAGCGCTCTACCATTTGAGTCACAGCGCCACTTCCGGCTTTTTTTTTCTTTTTGCTTATGTGGTGCTGAGGAATCGAACCCAGGGCCTCAGGCATGCAAGGCAAGCGCTGTACCACTGAGTCAACTTTCCAGCCCTCCACAAAAATTATGTACGTGAGTACTTTTACTGTAAATATCGATAGATGATCCCTAAGAAATTGCCTATAGTATGAAAATATTTCTAACCAATAAGCTACAAATACTTTAAAATAATATACTAACGGCTTATGTGTGCACAGTGAAAAAAGGCCAAAGAGTTAAGTACACATTTCTCACACAAAATTTTGGTGGTTGAAATGCGACTTCTTTGACTTTAAATTTTTTGCATTCTATTCCCAACAGATAATTCATGATATACCATTAGGGATTAATGAGAACACGAGCATTGATGCAGATTTCATATTTTCTTGATTCTCCACAGTTTGTTCTGTTTCTCTTTTTTTTTTTTGATCAGTCATGTGGCTTGAACTCTGGGCCTGAGCACTGTCTCTGAGCTTCTTTTGCTCAAAGCTAGCATTCTACCACTTGAGCCATAGTACCAATTCTGGCTTTTTCTTTTTATGTGGTACTGAGAAGTTGAACCTGGGCTTCATGCATGCTAAGTAAGCACTCTACCACTAAGCCACATTCCCAGCCCCTCCTCATCTTTTTAAATAGAACAAAGATCAGTTACCTTGCCCAACTATGATGGTATTATACTAGGGATTAATGAGAACATGAGCATTGAAGCAGCTTTCCTATTTTCTTGATTCTCCACAGTTTGTTCTGTTCCTCATCTTTTTAGATAGAACAAAGATCAGTTACCTTGCCCAACCATGATGGTAGCTGCTCAGGCGGAACATTCATTAGACTGTGCCATTCCATTTGCAAATGGAGTTGTCCCCACCTACCTACTCTGCCTGTGCTGCTTCTGGGTAGTAATGACTCAGAGATTATTTCTTGTTACAAGTCTAGAAAACTCAAGAATGTAAGGGCAGATCTGAACCATCAAGATTAATGCAGTTCTTTAGCACAATATAACAATAAGCACAAAGATACATTGTTCTCCATCAAACATTGACAATTTCCCTCTATAAACAATTCCCCAATTGTTTAAGCAGCATTTAAGTGGTACAATTGAATGATCCCTTTCCCCTCCCTATTAATAAAATTATGTGGCATTGGAGTGATTCACATATTCAAGAAGTGATCGATCTAAGACTCTTCGGATAAGAGCTTCCTCAATTATATCAAAATCCTACAACAAAGAAAAAAATCATTAGAAATACATGGTGTCCATAGTGTTTCAGAAACTGGAATGTGAGCTGGATGTTGATGGGTCATGTAACTGCTCAGTAATTAATTGTCAGCCTTTGAGCTTTAGGGATTTCAAAACAAAGAGAACTTTATAAAAGTACATAAAGTGCTTAGCTTCTACAATGGTTGCTGAAGCAGCCAAAAACTAAAGGCAAAAAAAAAAAAAATTTAAGCTTACTTCCATATTTAAGAACATGGTTTTTAAATAGTTAGAAGGTATGCTCTCCAAGTGTCATCATCCTGGCTAGCTAGCAGTCATACTTTTGTCTAGTTAACTGAACAGAGTGGCTGGAACAGGTATGGAATAAACCTTGCTTTTAGATCATCTTAGAGGGCAAAAATAAAGAGAAACCTCATTTATGTTGCCCTGTGAAAACACACAGACCAGAACCAGGCAGCTGGGACTTTGTGAGTATTAGGGACCAGAAAAGACACTATTAGAGGGATGAAGTAAAGAATATGTGGCCTCTGTCTTGTACCTTATTCAATTCTTCAAACAGTCCTAATAACCTCACTCAACTCCCTCCCCAGGTCCAACCTGGCTTTAGTTCCAGTTAGACTTTAGTCTATGTCTTAATTGTGCAGAAAAAATACTTTATATACATTCTCACATTTATTCCTCACAAAGGAATGTTCTTAGTCCCCACTCAACAAATAGACAAACTTTAAGTTCAGAGGTTAAATGCCTTCCTCCGGTATGCACAGCTCTGACAGATTTATTACTTAAACCTGAGTCAGAATCCAAGGTCCTTGAGTCTAATCTAGACGATCACAATGGGCAGACCAGAAAGCATGCTTGCATTTAGTTAAAAGTCACAAATAGGGCTGGGAAGGTGGCTCAGTGGTAGAGCACTTGCCTTGCATGCCTGAGGCCCTGGGTTCGATTCCTCAGCACCACATAAGCAAAAAAGAAAAAAGCCGGAAGTGGTGCTGTGGCTCAAGTGGTAGAGCGCTAGCCTTGAGCTGAAGAGCTGAGGGACAGCGCCCAGGCCCAGAGTTTAGGCCCCACGACCGGACCAAAAAAAAAAAAAAAAAAATATATATATATATATATATATATATATATATATTTGTGACTTTTTTGGGGGGGGGGAAGGGGGTTTGGTCATGGGGCCTGAACTCTGGGCCTGGGCGCTGTCCCTCAGCTCTTCAGCTCAAGGCTAGTGCCTTACCAGTTGGGCCACAGCGCCCCTTCCGGCTTTTTTTTCTTTCTGCTTATGTGGTTCTGAGGAATCAAACCAAGGGCTTCATGCATGCAAGGCAAGCGCTCTACCACTGAGCCACCTTCCCAGCCCATAACAAATATATTATTAAGACTAGATAGAAGCTGGGCTCTGGTGGCTCATACCTGTAATTCTAGCTACTCAAGAGGCTGATATCTGAGGATCGAGGTTCAAAGCCAGCCCAGGCAGGCGAGTCCGTGAGACTCTTATCACCCATAAACTACCAGAAAAAACTGGAAGTGGCACTTTGGCTCAAATGGTAGAGCACTAGCCTTGAGCTGAAGAGCTGAGGGACAATGCCCAATGCCCAGGCCCAGAGTTCAAGCCCCGTGACTAACCAAAAAAAGACTAGACAAGATTTTCCTCCCCCAAATAAACAATACTCTTTTGCTGAAAGGAACTTAGAGATTATTGAATTATCTTAAATGGCAATGTATAGAACAAAGACTATGTTAACTTTTTGGGTCCTGTTATCACTTCTAATAATGGGAAATATACTCATAAATATTAAAAATTACTTATAGATTATATATTTTTTCCAGCAGTAGAGAGTAAAAGAAAAGTCTCCTTCATACTTGGCAAGCTTCTTCCATCTTGAAAAACTCCCAATATAACAAGATTAGCCATGAGTTGGTTACTTACGCTAGATTTTGAATATATAGACATTCAATATATTAACCAATCTACCTTTTTCATGCTTAAAATTTTATTTTGTATATATATGTATTTATTGCCCCTATTATTTTATTCATTTGGATTACAAAGGTAAGCTTAACACAGCATAAAGACATAATGTGAAAGAAAGGAAATATACTTACTATGAAATCATCATAAAACAAAGTATGACTAACTTGCAAATGTCTTATTAAACTGCCATTGAAGCTGCTTGGACTCTCATTAGGTGTTAAGCGGCAAAGAGGACAAAACTGGAAAAGAAAGAGGACCAAGAATTCATTAAAGCATATTAATGATTATTATCATCAGAACTTAAAAATATAAGTAACCATCTGAAGTAAATTTTGATTTCATGAGTCCACTGGCCATACATATCTCAGTGCTGTGTTACGAATGCACTTATTTCTTCATATACATTTCTCATCTATTTGTATACATACTATCTGTTCCCATGTCAAAAATGTTAATTACATAAGCTGGGCATGATGATTCCACACTTTTAATCCCAATTACTTGGGAAGTGGAGATCAGGATTGCAGACCAAGACCAACTTGCACAAATACTTGCATATGTTAACAATAAGGATCTGATCAGAATCTGCAGGCTCCATGCTTAGAGCCAGTCATATAGACATGACTGCACCCTTGTCTCTAGCACAAAGGAGCTCAGTGGAACCCAGTGGAGAGCAGAGATAACACAAACCTAGGATTGCCAGCAAAGGAGTTCCTGTTTATAGTCTGACATTAATAGGGAGATAGTGAGACTTTAGTGTGTGGAGTACATAAAATTTAGTTGAATGGTAAGTAGACATCTATCAGAAAGGCACAGCAAAACAATGGACTGAAGCATATACCACTCACAAAACTCATTTTTGTTTCTTTATGAGCAAGATATGGCCCAAGGGAGAGAGAATAATGTCAGGAAGGGGAAAAACAATGGTAGGCGAGAGAAACACTGGCCATTACTTGAGTTACCTAAATATTCACTGACACGCTAATTGTAACCAATTTCCCAACATCAGTGCATATTTTATTATCTCTCCCCAAAGCTCCTAGATGATAATACTTATATTAGAAATATACAATTGTACATGGAAATGATGCTGAACTTATCTATTTTTTTTCTTGTGGGGGGAGTACTAGGGTTTGGACTCAGAGCATAGTATGTGCAAGGCAAGTACTCTAATACTTGAGCCACACTGCTGTTCCCCTCACCGCCCCCCAGCCCATGTTGCTTTATTCTTCATCGATAGTGCTTTTTGGATAGGTGGGACATGGGACATGAAGGTCCTACCTATGTTTCCCATGTAGTTGGGATTACAGCTGTGAAATATCATACCTACTTTATTTGTTGAGATGAAATCTTGTTAACTTTCTGCCCAGCTTGGCCTTGAATCTCAGACACTGATCTCTACTTCTAGAGTAGCTGGAATTAGAGGCTTAATCTACCAAGCCTAGCCTGCTTTATCTTAATACCGACTTTTTCAGATGGAATCCAGTGGCTATGCAATTAGAAGGCACTATCAAACTTCAGATAACTGGTAACTATTTTAAAAAGAGATGAAATCTCATAGAGAAAAAAAGAGAGGCAATTAAAAGAAAATAAGAAACTTTAAACCTAATGCCTAGGTTGTGGTCATATTTTTCTTACTCTAGTACCTACAAAAAACCTTTACAAAGTTTTATTTTACAGAGTCTTTACCAGACTAGTAGTATGCCTTAATCATTGTTTTAAGTCAGCAAATTGCTACATAACGACCAGTCCCCACAGTACTCAGTGATCTAGAATAATTGTTTATGTTACTTCTACTTATCCTCTCTGACTATCCCTGTGTTCTGCTTTAACTGTTGGGTAAGAGAAATGCCAATCAACTGCAATATACACACAAGAGGGAAGTCAAGACATTGAGAGATCAAGAAACACAAAGACATTAATTAGGACTTAGTGTGGGAGGCTGGCTTTAGTCACCTGTGAGGACTCTTTTCCCAGAGCTTAGTTGGACAACTTTAGAACAGTTCAGATTAAGGCAGGCGCTGGCGCTTACACCTGTAACCTTAGCTACTCAGAAGGCTGAGATCTGAGGATCAAGGTTCAAAGCCAGCCCGGGGAAGGAAAGTCCATGAGACTCTTATCTCCAATAAACCACCAGAAAACCAGAAGTGGCACTGTGGCTCAAGTGGTAGAGCTCTGGCCTTGAGCTGAAGAGCTGAGGGACAGCGCCCAGGCCCAGAGTTCAAGCCCCACAACCAACCAAAAAATAAAAAAAAGAACAGTTCAGATTAATAAGGAGCCAATACTCAGTCTCTGCATATGCCTTTTTCCTATATTGTTTACTTCTTCTATATGATCTATTTCCTATATGATCTATTTAATCTCTCTTTCTAGAATTTTAAAGGTCATTGAGGGAAAAATTAATCCCTACATAATAAGAAAATGAGTCTTTGACTAGAGTTGTGGCTCAAGCAAAAGTGTTTGCCTTACAAAAGTGAAGTCCTGAATTCAAACTCAGAACAGCAAAAAAAAAAAAAAAAAAAAAACCTCTCAGGACAGAGATCTCTTTTAGTAAAGCACATGCCTAATATGCACAGGCTGTGGGTTCATTCCTCAGCACTACAAATAAATATAAAGAAACAAAAAAACCTTCAGAGCCAGGCACCAGTGGCTCATGCCTATAATCCCAGCTACTCAGGAGGCTAAGGTGGCAGTTTGAAGCTAGTCCAAGCAGGAAAGCCCAAGGGACTCTTATCTCCAACAAATTACTCAGAAAAAGCTAGAAATGGCCCTGTGGCTCAAGTGATAGAGTGCTAGCCTTGAACCAAAAGAAGCTCAGGGACAGTGTTCAGACCCAGAGTTCAATCCCCAAGTCAGGCAGGGAAAAAGAATCTTTAGGAAGATAGATGAAATGCCAGGATTGTTTTTTTTTTTTAATTTAAAAAAATATAAATCTGGGCTGGGAAGGTAGCTCAGTGGTAGAGTGCTTGCCTTGCATGCATGAGTCCCTGGGTTCGATTCCTCCGTACCACATAAGCCGAAAAAGCTGGAAGTGGCACTGTGGCTCAAGTAGTAGAGAGCTAGCCTTGAGCTGAAGAGCTGAGAGACAGTGCCTAGGCCTAGAGTTCAGGCCCCATGACAGGCAAATATGTGTGTATATATATATATATATATATAGTTGTTATTATATATATAGTTATTATTATTCTTAAGGTATTGCACAGAAGGGTTACCATTTCATAAGCCAGGTAAAGAGTATATCAGTTTTTTGGACAATGTCATCCCTTCCTTTGCTTTTACTCAGTTTCTCTCTCCTGTCACTGAGCACAATTTCCATAGTCCATTTTCTACATAGTGTATACTTCATAGCCTGGTTGCATTTGTTCACCCTACATCTCTTCCTTTCTGTACTCCCTCTTTACCTCCCCAACCAATAAAACCACAAAAGCAAAAACAATTTTGTTTTTGTTTGTTCTTACTATATAGCCAATGCCTTGCTTGAAACTTCAGATCTTCTTGCCTCAGCCTACTGAGCTCTAGGATTACTGGCATGTAGCACCATGCCCTGCTTAGGTTTCCTAAAATTAATCTCTCTCCTTTCCTCCTTCCCTCTTTCCCTAATTTTCTCCTTTCCTCTTTCTTTCCCTCCCTCCCTCACTCCTTTCCATACTGTATAACTCCAGTTGGTCTTGAACTTCCATCCTTCTGCCTTAGCCCTCAAGTGATGACATTAGAGGTCTACAAACCACATTTCTTATATCAGTGACATTTCTTAACTCTGTTCTTGTTTATTGCAAGATACTGAAATAGGGCTGGGAAGGTGGCTCAGTGGTAGAGCGTGTGCCTTGCATGCCTGAGGCCCTGGGTTTGATTCCTCAGCACCACATAAACAAAAAGAAAAAAGCTGGAAGTTGCGCTGTGGCTCAAGTGGTAGAGCGCTAGCCTTGAGCTGAAGAGCTGAAGGACAGCGCCCAGGCCCAGAGTTCAGGCCCACGACCGGACGCCTCCCCCCCAAAAAAAAGATACTGAAATATTTCCATTTAGAATGTGGAGGTTATTATTTACTATGACAGGAGAAGCTAACTATTTTCTTAAAGGGATTCCATTTGTTGGAACAGTAAATAGAGTAAGAATGACTAAGTCTAAAACTTCAAGCCTAGGGTTTTTTTTCTGTTTTGGTTGTTGTTGTTTTGTTTTTGGTTTTGGTGGTAGGCTTGAACTCTGGGCCTGGGCATGTCCCTGAGCTCTTCAGCTCAAGGCTAGCACTCTACTACTTCTGGGTTTCTGGTAGTTTATTGGAAATAAGAGTCTCATAGCCTTTCCTGCCTGGGCTGGCTTTGAATCATGATCTTCAGATCTCAGCCTCCTGAGTAGCTAGGATTACAGAAGTAGCAACCAGCGCCTGGCAAGCCTAGGGTTTTCATAAGCTCAGTGTTAGAGTTCTTGCTTGGCATCAGTAAGGCCCTGGGTTCCAGTCTCAGCAACACACACACACACACACACACACACACACACACACACACACACACGCGCAGAGTAATAAAGTTTACCACAGGTCTCCTTTCTGATCTGTGATGAGTAATACAATGATCCAGTAAGCTGTCTTCATCCAATTCTTTCTGACAAAATGGACACACACATCTGGAAATTGCATAGAATTACAAACATTACTAAAATCAATAGCAGCAAAAGTAGTTAAGAAATAGGTGGATCTAGTCTTTCCTCCCTTTCTCCTTTCCTCTCTGCCTCCCTTTGTCCCTCCCTTCTTCCTTTTCAAGTCTTGCTACATGGTAAAAGATGGCCTCAAACTCACAATTCTCCTGCCTCAGTCTCCTGAGTATAGCATTTCAGGTTTGTATCAACACACTCTGCTTTAATCCTGGTTCTTCTGCTTTGATCTATTTTTCCTATCCTCATACCTGTTTTGTGCCTGCAGTTTTCCCTATGAGAAATGTTCATCCTCGGGGGACAGAGCAGAGAAACACTTATAGACTATTTGAAGCATCTTATTCCCTTTGTAAGAGAAGTGCAATCACAGCACCTGGCAAAGGAATCAGGACCCCTGTCCTTGGCCTGCCCTTCCCCTGTTAGAACATATACTGACATGACACTTCCTACCCTCTGAAATAAAACAAATAAAATGAAAGGGAGAGAAATGATGAATAACCTTTTAGTCACAGCCTACTTCAGCAATTTACTAGTCCAAAAGCAGAGGTTAGCAGAAGTGTAACAGTTCTGCATTCTGTTTTTGGATCTTCCTTAATGCTACAAACTTGCCTGAGGAAGTTGCCCCAAGGTCTCCATGCAGATTTTGAAGTGGAAAGAAAAAAATTCATGTGCGTGTATGCATGTGCATGAGTACATGCATGCACCAGTACTGGGACTTTATTATCCTCTCACTTGGGTTTTTTGCTCAATGCTGGAGCTCTAGAACTTGAGCTACACCTCCATTTCCATTTTTTTTTGTTTTCTGGGTTTTTTTTTTATGATTAGTTAGAGATAAAAGTTCAGGCACTTTTCTGCCCAGAGTGGCTTAAAATTATGATCCTCAAATCTCAGACTCCCAAGTTGCTAGGATTACATGTATAAGCCACCACTGCAATCAAGAAAAGTCTTAGCAAATAATTGCTATTATAAAATCATTACTATACCTGGTTATTAAGTTAAGAGCCTGAACGTAACTATATAAATATTCTCATAATTTAAAAAACAGCCCAACTTTCTAGCCCAATAATTTCTTTTTAGCCATCTCAAATTTAGCATTGTATTACACTAGATGAAAACAAACCTCGTTGCTGTCTCTGAAAGTTCTTGTAGCGGTCCATACTTATCGATGTATTTCTCACATGCCCTTATGTGCGCCCTCATTTCACTGAGGCAAACCTACATAAAGACAAATTCAAAATAAACTTCTGTTGAAAAGGGGCTTTATGTTATCCAGCTTTATAACTTTTAAGGGAGGTCACACTGGGTCAGCTGATTAAATGGATGCATTCATTAGACAGTATCTCAAAGTAAAGGCATTAAGTTTTGCCAGTACTAATAAGGCCCAAACATTGAGTTTCTAAACATCATTTTTCTAAAAAGTACATATTTTAAGTGAACATGCACATCTTTTTTTTAACAAAAAATTATTTCACGTGCCATTTTATAATTAAGCATTGGTAAGACAGAAGAGAAAGAAAATCAGGTAAAGAAAAAAGAGCAAGAAGGAGAAAAAGAAAACATTAAGAAGAAAGAAGAGACAGAAATAAAAAATTAAGGTACGAAAATTAATGTGTGAATTTTAGAGGTATGCATAGTAAATGAAAGGAAAGCCCTTGTCTTTGGGAAAACATAAATACCATGGTTTTATAGCATACCACGTAGTATCCATCACATGAATTCACAATACACAGTATACTTAATGGCCCTATTAAGAGCAAACATAAAAGACAGCTCTTGCAAGTCCATTTTTATCAATGCAGAATAAAAAGCCCTTGTTCTTCCAGAAATACATTCAGATCCTAACCATGAAGGATCTGTTGCTAACATAACACAGACTCTACTAAATGTTTCATTAGGAGCTCTGATAAGATCTTGTGCTAGAGGAAGCTTTGTATAGCTGTGGTGTGCAGGCCCAACCACTGTTTCGTTTTGCCCAAGCTAACGGAAGTGCAACCTCAAACAAGAAATCTACCACGTCAAGGAAACCGTTTAACAAGAAGACAAAAATTAACTACTGGGAAAGTAAAAACAAACCCTGGTTTTACAGATATTCACCAAAAACATAAAAAGCCAGGGCTGATACAGGTGCCATCTTCAATAGATATGTTTACAACCTTCACCATTCTTCTTTGCATGTTTTCCTTACTACTTCTGCCATTAAAATTTTCTTTCTAAGGTAGGTATGGAATTGTAATTGTAATCTTGTAATCTCAACCTTCAGGAGGCTTAAGGCAATGAGAACTGGAGACCAGTGTGGGCTAAAAAAAAAGAAACTGTCTGGAATTTTTATTTCTCTTTCTTTTTGTTGTTCAACAAAGATAAGCATGCCTCAGAAAAATAGCAACCTTAGGACTATGTATTGATAAATAAGTTGATAAATTCATATCTTGCATACAAATTGAGGTAAGACACTGTTAGAAATTACAGAAAAATATTAACCATGTTCCTGCTCTAAAATGCTTATAAGCTATTAGAGGAAATGGATATGTAGACAGATCAGTAGGAAATCACTTGATGTAAGAAATAGAATATTAAGAACAGATTGCATGGAGTGGGCCATCTGGCCTGGATAATATAGTCTAAAACTATGATTGAGAAATGGGCAGTGTTCCTGAATTGAGGAAAAGCATAAAAGGAAAGGTAGCAACAAGTTCTCAAAGATAAATTTGAGCTGGACACTGGTGGCTCATGCCTGTAATCATAGCTACTCAGGAGGCTGAGATCTGAGGATCACGGTTCAAAGCCAGGCAGGAAAGTCAGTGAGACTCTTATCTCCAGTAAACCAGCAGAAAACCGGAAGTGGCACTATGGCTCAAGTGGTAGAGCACTAGCCTTGAGCTGAAGAGCTGAGGGAGTCCCCAGGCCCAGAGTTCAAGCCCCATGACTGACCTCCCCCCCACAAAAAAAGGAGGATAAATTTGAATCCTTATAACTAATCAGACATTAAATGTAAGGATTTTGAAAAAAAGGAAGAAAATTATCTGCCAAGGATGAATTTCTATCAATGTAGTATAAGGAAATGGAGTGATGTTAAATTTTACTTCATGACAAAAATAAGCAATAATAAACAATTATTAAGATTATGCTTGGGGCTGGGAAGGTGGCTCAGTGGTAGATGCTTGCTTTGCATGTATGAGGCCCTGGCTTCGATTCCTGAACACTACATAAGCAGGAAAATCTGGAAGTGGTGCTGTCGCTCAAGGGGTAGAGCAATACCCTTGAGCTGAAGAGCTGAGGGACAGTGCTCAGGCCCCACAACCAACCAAAAAAAATAAAAAAAAGATTATGCAGAGCTTTTCATTTTTAACAATTACAGTATTCTAGATATTATGCTAAAAGCCACTTTTAAGTACTTTACCTTCACACCAACCTTGTAACATGAACATTACTTTTCCTTTAGTTTAAAAAAGGCAACTAAAAGCTTACATTAATCACTTAGACTTTATCATATTCATAAACTGCTTTTTAAAATGGCAACTCCTTTCCACAATTACTTAAAGAGAATGCTAAAATGGAAAAAAAAATAGCAACTTAGACCCACTCATGAGGAGTAAATGAGAAAAATCAGTGTTTGATAAACATTAGTCAGGCCTCATTACTACAAAAGACCATGCATAAAGTCCAGTCAGGTAGCCATTAACCTTATATAATTATCAAATCTTATATAAATATTTTAAAAATATACAGAATTGCAACTACTTAATATTAATGATGATAACTATCATAATAAATGTTGTACAAGTACTTAAAGATAATACATAAAATAAACTAAAATGAAAGCATTTAATCCTTAATTTTCAAAGTGCTGGGTGGGTAGAGTGTTGGAAGAGGTCCACACTGCAGGGGCATCCTTATCTCCAAGGACTTGGCCTGGACCCAGGTCCAAGGACCTTCTGCCCGACGTATGGAAGGTGACCACTTATGTATCCAGGGTAAGAAGGTAGCAGGAAAGTAATCTGTGGGAAAGGATGGGCCCTTGCCCCAAAAGAGGGCTTGACAGCTAGTAACAGCAGAAGATGTCACCCTTGGAAGCTTGAGATTCCTGGTATTTGACACCTAAGAACTTCCACCACAGTCAGAATTAATTCTTTAGGAGCCTTTGGCTAGAGCAAAGGTAGCTGGCTTGCACCTTAATTGGCCTCCAGCTTTCTGTGGCAGAGGTACAGGAATAGCCCTGTAGATAGACACTAGGGATTGGGTTTAATTTGTATGTATGTTGTTTAAAAAAAATTACTACTGGCTAGGCATCAGTGGCTCATGCCTGTAATCCTGGCTACTCAGGAGGCTGAGATCTGAGATCACAACTCAAAGCAAGCCCAGGCAAGGAAAGTCTGTGAGACTCTTATCTCCCATTAACCACCAAAAAAACCAGAAGTGGCGCTGTGACTCAAGTGGTAGAGTGCTTACCTTGAGTTGAAGAGCTCCAGGAACTTAAGCCCCACAACCAACAACAGCAACAAAAAAATACTGCTTTGGATAGTAGCAAACAGTTAGTGATTATTTAATAAATGTTCCAAGTTTATGAAGAGAGAGAAAGGGAGGGAAGGAGGGAGATAAGAAGAAAAAGAAATAAGAAAGAAGGAATGAAGGAGGGCGGGAGGGAGAGAGGGAGGGAGGCAACCAAACAGGGTACACAGATATTAATAAAATAAACACCCTGTTACCCTCATGGAACTCAAATTGAATGAGAATTATTGACACTAACCAAAAACCCACAAACTAGCAGTAAGGAAAATACAGGGTGCTATGAAAAACTTAGCACTCTTAAGTATACATTCTTTCTATGACTTATTATTGCATTTAGGGTAAAATCTCAAACTTTGTATAATATAGCCTTCAAGATCCTATACTGTGTGACTGAGACAATTCAGTACCGAAGATGTAAAATTACAAAGAGGAAATGATTAATAAATTCTACAAAGTCCTGAATCCTATAGGTGAAAATATGCCCAGGATCTGATAATAACCTTCCTCGTGTTCAGGTTTCAATGACATACTAAGAGTAGGGAGCTATGGGAGAAACAGAAAGAAGAGGAAATGGAGGTAGTCAATGAAAAATCAGGCAATACATCATAGTAGTTCAGAAGCCTGTTGTTTGCAGCCTACACATTTGAAATTAGAGAAACAGAAATAAGGAGTCTGGGAGGAAACACTTAGAAGAGGTTGGGAGTAAAAAACATAGGTGAAATGATCATTTTCTCAAGGATCTGAGCTGGTAACCATGATCATGAGCAGTTACATACCAGGGTATCACACTCCGTGCAGTTCTGGTACTCTAATTTCATTCTTTTAGCTACATCAGTTGCTGGAACTCCTTCTGAAGGAAGATATGCCCGGCAATATGGACAGGTCCACTTATTGCTCTTTAGACTGGTAGCGATACAGGAACGGCAGAATCTACCCCAAATAAAGGAAGAACACATCACTTTCCTTAAAGGATATAAAGGAACCACCACTCTGTGTGTGTGTGTGTGTGTGTGTGCACGTCCACGTGCACACGCATGCACATGCACGTGTTATACTTCCCAGAGGATCACCTACCTTTCCAGTAAGACTTCTTTGGAATGAATATAGGCACTTGCATGCATTTATCCACAATAAGAATATGGGCTTGGAATGTGGCTTAGTGGTAGAGTGCTTTCCTAGCATGCATGAAGCCCTGGGTTCAATTCCTCAGTACCACATAAGCAGAAAAAGCCAGAAGTAGCCCTGTGGCTCAAGTGGTAGAGTGTTAGCCTTGAACAAAAGAAGCTCAGGGACAGTGCCCAGGGCTTGAGTTCAAGACCCAGGACTGGCAATAAATAAATAAATAAGAATATGAAGTATGTGAAAGAGTATATATGGTATGTATGCTGGATCTACCACTTAGCTACATCCTCAGCCTTAAATTCACATTCTAAGCACACACCTACACTTCTGACCTGACTTATTTGCTTACATTATTTTATGCTAATCTAAGCAGAAGATGAATACTAGTTTCAAGCCCTAGCATAGTAGGCACTGGTGTCCATTGCCCATTTGCCCCAAATCCAGTCCCCACCGACTTTCAACCTCTATAGTTGAGTACAACACTTGGCCTGAAACTTAAGTGAGCATTACATAAATGCTGTTGCTTATGGGAAAACATTAGTTGCAAATGTTGTAGACTAGTCAGCGAGCTGTACTCATTTCAATAGAGCGAGATTAACAAGTAGAGAAAGCGCAACATGACCAATGGCTTTGGGAAGAGATTGAGCTTACTGATTCTGAGTATATAAAAAACATATTTATAGAATGGGATGTTACACCACATCAAAAGAACAAGCTTGTGGTACATGCAGCAACATGGATAAATTTCAGAGACTCACTGAGTGAAAGAAAGCAGACACAATAGAGTTCATCCTATATAATTCTAAATAGGTAAAACTGATCTAATGTGGGGTGGGGGGGAGACACGAACGGCTGCTCCTGAGTGAATAGGGAGAAAGAATGGCTGGGAAGGGCATACGGAAACCAGAAATGGAAATATTCCATATCTTGAGAGAAACTTATCTAAAGATGTTTAATTTCCATCTTTTTTTTTTTCTTGTCGGTCGTGGGGCTTGAACTCTGGGCCTGGGTGCTGTCCCTGCACTCTTCAGCTCAAGGCGAGCACTCTACCACTTGAGCCACAATGCCACTTCTTTATATAAAGATTTTTAAAAATTCAGTATATACAGTACAATTATGATCTATGGATTGATTTAATTATATGTGTAATTTGCTTGAAAAACCAGGGAAGGTGAGGGGTGTAGCTCATAGGTAGATTACCAATTTAGTATGCAGAGTGCTATGAGTTTAGTCCCCAGCATTGCAAAACGAACACTCAAACAGAAAGAATCACAACATCTTGGATTATGGTTATTATACATGCTAGTCTAAGGAATAGAATATGCTAAAATGTGTAGCTTACTCTGGAATGCCTAAATATGATATATTTCTGGATGAATAGGAATATGATAGATACAAGCAAATATAGCAAAATATTAAAGATTTTAGAACTTCCGGCTTGGTTATCTGGTCATCCACCTTAGCTGTACATGCAAATGATGCCAAACAGGCTAGCTGTGGTGGTGATATGGAGCTATAAACCTGTTACTTGCTGTAGCAAGTTTGAGGCCAGAAAAAAAAAAATCATAGCAAAAAGCTGTGGGAAATTATTTACTCTATTATATTACTTCTTTAGTTAATCATATATTGTTTGACTTAACTTTAGTTTGACTAGCCTGGAGCCGGTGGCTCATACCTATAATCCTAGCTATTAAGGAGGCCAAGATCTGAGGATCAGGGTTTGAAGCCAGCCCAGGAAGGAAAATCTGTGAGACGCTTATCTCTAATTAGCCAGCAAAAAAAAACAAAAACAAAAAACAAAATCCCTGTAAGTGGATCTGTTACTCCAGTGGTAGAACATCAACCTTGAGTAAAAAGGCTAAGGGACAGCACCAGGCCCAGAGCTCAAGCTCCAGTACTAACACATGCAAACACACATACACACACACACACACACACAGAAAGTGATTTGAACAGAAGAAATTATTAAATATTTTAAGGTATCCCAACTCATTGTGAGGAAAAGATTACATTGCTTAATTTTTAAAATATAGGGAATGGCCAGGCACTGGTGGCTCACGCCTCTAATCCTAGCTACTCAGGAGGGTGAGATCTGAGGATCGTGGTTCATAGCCAGCCCGGGCAGGAAAGTCTGTGAGACTCTTATCTCCAATAAACCACCAGAAAACTAGAAGTGGTGCTGTAGCTCAAGTGCTAGATGCTCACATTGAGCTGAAGAGCTGAGGGACAACACCCCGGCCCAGAGTTTAAACCGCAGGACTGGCAAAAACAAAACCAAAAAAGCAACTTTCCTGCCTGGGCTGGCTTGGAACCACGATCCTCAAACCTCAGCCTCCTGAGTAGCTAGGATTACAGGCGTAAGCTAAGCCACCAACATCTGGCAGTCTAAAACTTTTGAAAATTGAATTTGTTTCCATTTTTAGGAAAAAGAGTTATTCCATGATTATGATGAGGTCTTAGGAGAGAGCCCCTCTATCTGCACACATCTTCCCCAAATCTGTATATAAGCACTCATTTAAAGGCAAACTTTGTGGAGGGCAGAGAGGTTTGAACTCAAAGCTTCAAATTTGCTAAATAAGCTCCCTACCACTGAGCCATAAATCCCCAGGCATTTCTTTTTCCAGTACTAGGGTTTGAATACCAGGTCTCACAATAGCTCAACTTGCTTGGGTCTACTACCACTTTATCTCCAACACTCTTTTTTTTCCTGGTTATTTTGGACTTTTCTGTCTGGACTGGCTTAGAACCATAATCTTCTAGATCTCAGTCAGCTGAATAGCTTAGATCACAGGCATGAGCCACTAATAGTGGGAAAAAGCAAAGGTTTTAATAGCAGTTTACTTTTGCTAGACAGCATTTGACATACCAGAGAAAATTGTGGCTCTAAGAGGCCTGGCTCTCACATAGATCTAGAAAAGGAAAAGAGGTAATAAGCAGGTAAACAAATAAACTAGTAAATCTTAAATGCTTTTTAAAAAGAGTGAAATTGACCAAAATGAACTTAGCAACTCAATGGCAGTGATGGGAGGGAGGGAACAAGTGGGAAAGAGGGAACAGCTGATGCTATGCAAAACAAAAGAAATGTACATATCACCCAATGTGGAAGAAATAACTATGGCAAAGCTCATAGAACTCATAAATGTTATAGAACATGATAGACAATTTGCTCCAGGAAAGTTAGAATGTGTTTGTGACTTTAACTGAGCATCACTATCCCACAATACTGTGAAATTTGGGAAATTACGTAACCACTTAATCACAATAAAAATTTTGAAAAAAAAAAGAGTGAAATTGTGCACAGAACAAACAGAATGAGTGTGACAGAGAGGATCTTTGTGAAGAGGGACCAGGCTTGGGAGCACCCAGCCTGTAATCGTAGCTCTTAGGAGGATAATGCAGGAGGATCATAAATTTGAGGCCAATTTGAGCTGGTTAGTAATAACCTGTCTCAAAACTAAAGGAAACAAAGAGGCTGGGAATGTGGCTTAGTGGTAGAGTGCTTGCCTAGAATGAATGAAGCTCTGGGTTAGATACTTCAGAACCACAGAAACAGAAAAAGCTGGAAATGGCATGTGGCTCAAGTGGTAGAGTGCTAGTCTTGAACAAAAGAAGATCAGGGACAGTGCCCAGGCCCTGAGTTCAAGCGTTAAGCCCCAGGACTGGCAAGAGAGAGAGAAAGAGAGAGAGAAGGAAAGAGAGAGAGAACAAAACAAGAGCCAAGATAGAGTAATGGGAAGGCAAGAGAGTTTTAAACATGTGACTGACATCATTTGATTCATACTATAGGTCACTCTGGGTTCCATGTCCAGAACGAATTGTAGATGTACAGATATACAACAAGAACTGGTTCAAGACAGAATAATGCCTTGAATATGGCAAAAAGCAGTTGAGAGGGATAAATAAGCCAAAGGAGTTCAGACTTACCAAATGACATAAAATATATATCCCGTTATGCCAAGTTAAGTCAAACGCAAAAGATTCCAAAACTGGATGAAAGGCACAAATGGGCTTGCTAGGGACTAGGGACTAGCAGTTGGGAAAATAGATTAGCCACAACAGATAAGTGGAAATTTTTTAGGGTAAAGGAACTAACTGTCCTAGATCTTGTTTGTTGTGGTAGTGGTTCTAGGTCTACACACAATCATCACAATTCAGCCCATTACACATGATATGAATTATATTGCATCACTCCAAGAAAGCTGAAAAACAAAATGAAAACCCTCTAATGACAACAGAGCAGTAACAGGTGAGAAAAATCATAATTAATATATATAGCACAGAAGCAGTTAGAAATCGTCCTTCTGCTATATAGCCTCAGGCACCACATATTAGCTACTCAGTAAATGGTCAGTAAATCCAAATAGTAATGAGTTCTGATGGCTTGCCCAAAGGAGGATTTTTTGGAGGGCAAAGTCCTCATTAGTAAATAAAGATCAGGACATCTTTCTGTTTGGTTTTTGTTGGGAGGGCAGGGCTTTTTCTTCATTTACTGTGAGGGATTTTGGTACTGAGACTTGAACCCAAGACCTGAACTGTGCTGTTGTTGTATTTTGTTTTTGTTTTTGCCAGTCCTGGGCCATGAATTCAGGGCCTGGACTTCTTTTGCTCAAAGCTAGCCTTCTACCACTTGAGCCACAGTGCCACTTCTGGCTTTTTCTGTTTATGTGGTACTGAGGAATTGAACCCAGGGCTTCATGAATATTAGGCAGGCACTCTACTACTAAGCCACATACATTCCCAGCCCTGTGCCTTTGGTTTTTCCACTTAAGGCTGTTTTCTTATCACTTGAGGCAGAGCTCCACTTCCAGCTTTTTGTTGCTTAGTTGGAAGACAAGAGTCTTAGGGAATTAACTGTCTGAGCTGTCTTCAAACCCCAATCCTCAGACCTCAGCCTTCTGAGTAGCTAGGATTACCAGGCATGAGCCATTGGTGCTGAGCTCTGCTGTCTTTCTGACTACCAAAATATGGTCACAAACCTAAGGAAATAAGGGTTTCCTTTGTCCTGCTCCCAGCTCCTTAATGTAGTCGGGAAATGATGAATCAGAAAAGATGAGGTCAAAAAGAAAATGTAATGGATCGAAGTCAATTGCATTTTTAAAAAGCTGGTTCAATATTTTCAAAAATTCTAAGTGCATTGCCATTACTTTAAAATCCGATTTCACACACAAATCCAATTTTCTGGCTTCGTTTGCAAAGCAAGTCATACTGGGCTCCTACAACTCTGGAACCCCATTCTGGGGAAGTCAATGGGGTTAGGGCCCTGGCCTGTGGGGTACTAACCCTTCACTCTTTATACCACTTGTCTAGGCCCCTCTGAGTTTACAACTTTCCATGAGGAAATCAATGAGGAACTACACAAAGACTCAAAAAACTCTGAAACCAGCTGGAAACTCAATTATCACACCCTTACTTGTTATGTTATTAACATCCACCCCTTTCTATTTTTTTTGTTTCCTTAAATTAAGTAATCAGCCAAAAATCCCCTTCCATGGAGAGGTCAGAAAAATATTGGAAGGAAGCAGGAAAAGACAGCTGAGAACACTGGGTAGACTTTACTTACCCAATCCCCTAAGGTAAAACTAAATCTTAAGTGGATTTAAAAAAGAAAGGCAGTCCCTGGTGTCTAAGAGCTAGAAACGGAAAACAAGTATCCAGTGCTATTTCTCCAAATGTGGTTTGGGAAGAGGTTGTTGACAACAGTGTGGTATAAACCTTCTACTGTGTTCTCAACACAAAGCTGCCTCATGTGTGCACATCTGTGCTCATCAATATGAAGGTAAATTTAAAATCTTGACCACTTGTGGTAAGCACGCAAGTAGGAATAGAATAAGTAGAGTGCTATTATTGTTATTCAACGAGGCAAGAGCTCAAGCTAAAATATTCCACTACAAAATAAACTCCAACGTGCACACCACAAACCACTCCCTCTCCAACAAGGGATCATTCTGGATGAGCCCAAGTACAGCTATTCTTAGAGCTTAGGCCCTCCTACCATGATAGACACTTAAGATTTCCTTTGATGTGTTTTGTATTCTATGAGGTAACATTCAAAAGGACCAGCCTGAAAGTTGGTTTTCCAGTCTCAAAAAATTGCATATCTTTGAACTACTACACACTGACTTCAAAAAAATTATTTTTAGATTGGGAAGATGGCTTAGTGGTAGAGTGCTTGGCTAGCATGCATGAAGCCCTGGTTAAATTCCTCAGTAACACATAAATAGAAAAGGCCAGAAGTGGCGCTGTGGTTCAAGTGGTAG
The DNA here is from genome assembly GCF_019054845.1 of Dipodomys spectabilis. Taxonomy (NCBI): domain Eukaryota; kingdom Metazoa; phylum Chordata; class Mammalia; order Rodentia; family Heteromyidae; genus Dipodomys; species Dipodomys spectabilis. Next base: position 12,584,918 of record NW_024870701.1, on the reverse strand, counting down.
AGTGCTAGCCTGGAGCAAAAGAAGCTCAGGGACAGCACCCAGACCCTGAGTTCAAGCCCCAGGACTGGCAAAACAAAAACAACAAAAAAAATTTTTTTAGTTTTTTAATTTGCAAAAGTAATAGTAGCTTATTTTTATTTTATTATTGTCTTTAATTAGTTGTTCAAAGGAGTTTCAATTAATTTTTTGCTTGAAACAATCCTGCTGGCTCAGCCTCCCAAGTGCTGGGGATTACACTCATATATCAAAGTGTCTGGCTTTGATTACACATTTTACCTTCTAGGGAAAATCTTATTTCTTTTCACCTAAAGTCTTAGTGAAAATTGAAACAGGACCATCTACGGCTGTGCTTCTTAAATATTAAAGACAAAAATCAGGTAGGCACCTGCTTAAGATGCTCATTCTTATTTAGTAGCTCTGAGATGAAGCACACAATTCTATAATACTGCTGACTCAAGGTGTAGTAACCTGGATCTAAGCAGAATCTTGGTATAAAATAATCTGCCACATTTTGTGTCTGTTAGCACACACAATATCCAAAAGAGCAATAATATTGAGTTTGTCTATGATAGTAATAACACTGATAGGCAAACACAGCAATCTAACCATCAGAGTGGGCAAATTTGGGGCCTGCTGAATTACATCTTTCTAAGATTCTCATCACTACAGGCACAGATGAGTAACAACCCTACAGAAGGGGTTTATGGAGTTCTAGACTATCAAGGGATTCCTACGTATTAACTAAACTACAAGTGGAAAAATATACACAGAACTTGCTATCATCAGGTGACTAATGATATATATGTATATATATATATATATATATACATATATTAATTAGACTCGAGTTTTTAAACTGTTATATTACAAAAGAGTTTACACACTGCATGTTAACCACATTTTCTCAACTACATTTTGTTTCCTCACTTTGTGTGAGAGTGTGTGTGTGTGTGTGTGTGTGTGTGTGTGTGTGTGTGTGTGTGTCCTGTGGCTTGAACTCTGGGCTTAGACATTGTCTCTGAGCTTTTTGGCTTAAGATTAACACTATACCACTTGAGCCACAGCCCCACTTCTGGCTTTTTGGTGGTTAACTGGAGGTAAGAGTTTCATGGACCTCCCTGTCTGGGCTGGCTTTGAATCATGATCCTCAGATCTCAGCCTCCTGAGTAGCTAGGATTACAAGTGTGAGTCACTGGCACTCAGCTTTTTTTTTTCTCCACATTTTTTATTAGCATCAAATTACTGTACAAGCGGAGTTCATTTTGACATGTCTATGGGGTTCCATCTTAAAATTACTATAAAAAAAATCATAGATGAACTATGTGAATGAGAGTGGTAGAGTGCTAGCCTTGAGCCAACTGAAAGGAGAGCCAGGCCCTGACTTCAAGAGTTCAAGCCCAGTACACACACACACACACACACACACACACACACACACACACACACACACCTCACTTAGTAGATGTAACAGAATCAGAGTAGAAGCTCACATCTATAACCTTAACAACAAAGGTGGCAGTCCAGAGAACCTCAAAAAGTTCACAAAATCCTATTTTAAAAATAACTAAGGCGGGGCTGGGAATGTGGCTTAGTGGTAGAGTGCCTGCCTAGCATGCATGAAGCTCTGGGTTCAGCTCCTCAGTACCACATACACAGAAAAAGTTAGAAGTGGCGCTGTGACTCCGTAAGTTTGGCCGGAAAGGAAACCCACCACATGGTTCAAGCAGAAAGAGTTTATTGGGGGGACAGCAAACTGTGGGCCAGAAAGAGATAGAGGCATGTGGAGACAGAGGGGAAAGAAGAAAAAGAGTGAAAGAAAGAGAGGGACTCCTCAAGAGCCAGATTATATAAGGCAAGGCAGGAGGCAGGACCAGGGGGATGTGGAGTGGTACCTGGGTACCACCCACTGTCTGAGGGAGGCTGACAGGTCAGTTCATGAAATGACTTCAGAGGACAAGGAAGTGACCTTAGAGCCTGGGATCCTTTGCTGACTCACAGTCAGGTGATTGACAGGTGATTACTGGTTTAAGGCAGGTGAAGAGGAAGGGAAGAGGGACTGATCTCAGGGACAGACCTAACTGGCTCCTGTGGTAGAGTGCTACCCATGAGCAAAAGAAGCTCAGGGTCAGCACCTGAGCTGAGTTCAAGCCCCAGGACTGGCAAATAAATAAATAAAAATAACTAAGGCAGCCAGGTGCCTGTAAGCCTAGCTTCTCAGGAGGCTGAGATCTGAGGATCATGGTTCAAAGCCAGCCAAGGGAGGAAAGTCCATGAGACTCATCTCCAATTAACCACCAGAAAACCGGAAGTGGTGCTGTGGCTCAACTGGTAGAGTGCTTGCCTTGGGCTGAAGAGCTGAGGGGCAGCACCCAGGCCCAGAGTTCAAGCCCCACAACTGACAAAACAAAACAAAACAAAAACTAAGGCAAAGAGGACTGAGAATGGGATTTAAACTATATAGTGCCTGCCTAGCAAATGTGGGTAGGGAGAGGTGGGAGGGGGAATGTGAATTAGTCTTATGTATCAACTTGACTATTATGCTCACTTATTTAATTGAACACTTATTTAAATGTTGCTGTGAAGGTATTCTATAGATGTGGTTAATATAAATTAATTCTTTTTTAAATCATCCCTCCCTTTCTCCCTCTTTCTATATAGGAACATCCACATTTATACATGTGGTTAAGTATATATAGTTGGAGCACAGAAAGCAAGACTTCATAGTATAGTCCTCAGATATGTTGAGTACCTTAAACTACAGACTCAATCTTGGAATTAGTCCATCTGGCTTCCACCTAAGCCCTCAGCCCTTTTCCTTCTAAACCAGGAAGAGGGATTCTCTGTGAAGTTCCTATCTAATTGAAGTCCAGAGCCTATAGATTAACTCATAAGAAAGAAGTAGAGTTGACACCACAACAGAGTCTATACAAACTTTGAACCAGATTATTTGTTCTTTTCAGCACATTCATCTTCTGTAAGAGCTGCCTCCCTAAAAGGGTTTATAGGCCCCGCTTCTCTTCCATACAGAGAAAATGTCCACGTTTCTAAAACTTATTCAGTGACTGAGTAGTCGTTCTCCCATGATGCACCTGAGCATGTAATAAACTTCCTTTTATCCTGCTAATTTGTCGGTTTATTTCAGCAGGCCCAAGTATACCATGGAAATTGGTGGAGTATGTATCCACACATATACACAGAGATGCAAATCATTGTTTCTATGATTGTAGATAAGTCTAATAGTTGAGAAGTATCTATGAATAAAGAGAAAAAGAAGATTCAGTCTTAGCCTAAAAAAGAAATTGATGAGATTGTACATGTGTAAGAATGAAAGCATGAGACTGGGGATGTAGGCTTGGTGGTAAAGTATTTGCTTAGTATGCTGGATAGAGGCTCTGGGTTCAATAACAGGCTGAAGAGAGGTGTCGGGAAGAGAAAGAGAGGGAGAGCAGGAGAGAGGGTGAGAAAGAGAATCTGAAAGCCCTGATGCATATTTCTGGATCATTTACTATTCATCAGGAAGCCTGTCAGACTCTACTTAGACAACCAGCAATTTGAGGCAAGCTTTACTGCTCCTACTTGACCACAAATGGAACATTTAACCCACTTACCTGACAGAACTTTAGAATTACCCTTAACAGAGTTTCATTTATGGAAAATTAGGCACATCCTATGACATAGGGATGCTGTCTTTTTTGGGCTCATGGGAGTTGTGGTGCTTGGGTCCATTTTCAATCTTGAGGCCCCTCATAGGTAATTCCTTTAGCCTCTGGCTATTTCCCCAAACCAGAGCTTTGGGGAAGATCCATTTGTATTTGTATATTTCCTAAATCAGTTTTCAGTTGTATTTAACAAACTCATTCTTGACTTCATTGAATTCCTCCTGAGCTTGTCTCTCTGTCTTTATCATCTGGTAGCTCATGCCCATAATCCTAGCTACTCAGGAGGCGAAGATCTGAGGATAGTGGTTAGAAGGCAGCCCTGGCAGGAAAGTCCATGAGACCAATGAATTACCAAAAAGCTGGAAATTGAGCTGTGGCAGAAAGTGGTAGAGTGCTAGTCTTGAGCATAAAAGCTCAGAGACAGTGCCCAGGTCATGAGCTCAAGCCCCAGAACTGGTCAAAAACAAAACAAATAGTCAAGTTGTCTTTGACTTCTCCAATGTGCCCAATATATCTAATCTGACAATAAATTCCACTTACCATTTCTTCTAATTGTGTCAGATTCCTCTTTAGTTCAATTCACAGAACTTCAACCTATCTATCTATCTCCTCTCTGCCCAGTTCTCTGACAGCAGAAAAAGAATAGGAAATCATTTCCACAAATATGTTCTTGCAACTAATAGTGAGATGAATAGACAAGAACATTAAAATGAAACTTCTAAAGAGCCCACTGGAGATAAAAGATCAAAACTGAGAGTAAGGCTGTTTGAGACATTTTAGAAATGCTATAGATTAGCTGGATGCCATGTCTCAGTTCTGTAATCCTAGCTACTCAGGAGGCTGAGACCTGAGAATAGTAGTTGGAAGCCAGCTTGAAGCTAAGCTGGTTCATGAAAGTCTGTGAGACTGTTATCTCCAATTAAACACCAAAAAAGCTGGAAGTGGATCTATGGTTCAAATGGTAGAGAACTAGCCTTGAGCATAAAAGTTCAGGGACAGTGACCAGGCCCTAAGTTTCAAGCCCCAGTACAAGTGCCAAGAAAAAAATAAATTTAATAGATTAATCTTTTCTGAATCAATATGCTTCCAAATTAAATTTAGACATAAGAAATAATACTTAGCAGGGTGCTGGTGGCTCATGCCTGTAATCCTAGCTACTCAGGAGGCTGAGATCCAAGGATCTTAGTTAAAGCCACCATGGGCAGGCAAGTCTGAGATGCTTATCTCTAATTAACAACCAGAAAACTAGAAGTGTAACTGTGACTCAAAGTAGTAGAGCACTAGCCTTGAGCACAAAAGACCTCAGAGACCGGGCTGGGAAGGTGGCTCAGTGGTGGAGCGCTTGCCTTGCATGCCTGAGGCCGGGGGTTCCATTCCTCAGCACCACATAAGCAAAAAGAAAAAAGCCTGAAGTGGCGCTGTGGCTCAAGTGGTAGAGCGCTAGCCTTGAGCTAGGGACAGCACCCAGGCCCAGAGTTCAGGCCCCACGACTGGACCCAGAAAAAAAAAAAAAGACCTCAGAGACAGTGTCCATGCCCAGTCCCACAACCGACCAAAAATAAGTAAATAAATAGGGGCTGGGAAGGTGGTACAGTGGTAGAGTGCTTGCCTTGCATGCATGGGGTCCCTGGTTTCGATTCCTCAGTACCACATAAGCAGAAAAAGCTGGAAGTGGCACTGTGGCTCAAGTGGTAGAACACTAGCCTTGAACTGAAGAGCTGAGGGACAGGGCCCAAGCCCAGAGTTCAGGCCCTACAACCGACAAAATAAATAAATAAATAAATGAACAAGCAAACAAATCAAAACAAATCATACTTGTCCACATGTGTTTTGTTTGTGCAATGATGAAAGGAAATAGAAAATACATTTTGAAGCTTTTTTCCTGTTTAAAATTTATTTGCTTTTCTGGGGCTGGGGATCAAATTCTAGGTCTTGGTGCATGCTGCAAATACTCTGCCACTGAGCTATATACATCCCAGGCCTCCATCTTTATTACATTTTATATTTAAATTTTTTAATCAGAGTAGGGTGCTGGTGGCTCTCACCTATAATCCTAAATACTTAGGAGGCTAAGATCTGAGGATTGTGGTTCCTAGCCAGAGCTGAGGCAGAAAGATCTGTGAGACTCTTGTCTCCAATAAACTACTCAGGAAAAGCCAGAAGTGGTGCTGTGGCTCAAGTGGTAGAGCTCTAGCTTTGGGCACAGAGATACTCAGGGATAGCACTCAGGCCATGAGTTCAAGCCCCAAGATTGGCAATAAATAAATAAATAATCAGGCATGGTGGTGCACATCTGTATTTCCAGGACCATCTGTAATCTCAGGAAGCTGAGACACAAGAATAGCAAGTTCAAGGTCAGCCAGGGCTATTTAGCATTCCCATGCACATGCACATGCACATACACACACAAACTAAAGTAAATGTTTATAAAATTTCATTCTTACGAAGAAACTGAGAGTCAAAGAGATTAAGCAACTTGGACACCCAGCTGGCTAGCTTCACAGTTGAATTTCAAATCCAGCTTTCTGTAATACTCAGTTTCTACCATCACAACACAATTGATAAATTATTATGTACATATTCAGGGTATTGTTGCCATTATTAGGCTCATTTCCTTTGAAATAAGTTTATAAACAATCTAGTTCAAACCTAAAATACTGATTCCCTTCACATGCCTTAATTTTCCTTTTAAGTTCAAGGGGAAAAGTAATTCATTTAGAACGTACAATTAGTGTTAGCAACACTCACTGTCTCTAGTGAAAAGGGGACTCTGGATAATATTTATAAAGTGGAAGTGGCCCAAGTAACTTTGCCAAAGGAGGAATATGGAAATTCTGCCCACAGCCAGAACAATGGACACAGATTTGTCAAAACAAAGAACAGTTAAGTGAGGGAAGACAGTCTGTCCAGCCCTTGTTATGCTATTTTATGACTATTTTTCCAGTGACTAGTTTCCTATTCACTCTAACAAAGAAAAAAGATTAAATAAAAACATTTAATATTTTGCAAATTTATATTTTCCCTTAGTAGAAGCAAGACTGTAAACAATAAATTATAATGTCCTAAATTCAAGTTTGGAAAACAATCTCATGAGATGATTACAACAGCAAAGCTGCCCATTCCAGTTCTATAGAAGGGATATTCAAGACTCTGTTCATTTTTGGTACAAGTGTAAAAAGTTTAATACTAGTAGATAGAACTCAATAGTAGAGGGCTTGCCTAATATGAGCAAAGTCTTAAGTTTGGTCCCCAGCCCCATAAAACAACAACAACAACAAAACAAAGCTTAAATATGGTTGTCATTAGGTTATTATTACTCTTAACTAATCTTATCCTGTTACACAACAGCACTTCTGCTCTCATGGCCTTTGATATGAGGTCAGTGAGCTACATTAAGATAGCAGGGCAACAGCAGCAACTACAAAGGGGATACACTTAAGACTCGAGTTTAAACAGATGCTGGAAGGGATGTGGGCAGAAGGGAACCCTACTGCACTGTTGGTGGGAGTGTAAACTTGTTCAACCACTTTGGACAGTAGTATGGAAGTTCCTCAAAAGACTCCACATAGAGCTCTCCTATGACCCAGCAATCCCACTTTTGGGCAAATGATCACAAACAAGACCATACCAAAGCTACCAGCACAACTATGTTTATTGCAGGATTATTTACCATAGTTAAGATATTGAACCAACCCAGATGCCCCTCAGTAGATGAATGTAGCAAGAAAATGTGGTGTACACACACACACACACACACACACACACACACACACACACACACAATGGAATTCTATGCCTCCATCAGAAAGAATGACATTGCCCCATTTGTTAGGAAATGGAAAGACTTGGAAAAAATTATATTAAGTGAAGTAAGCCAAGTCCAAAGAAACATAGGTCCCATGGTTTCCCTTATTTGCAATAACTAGTATATGTCTAGGACAAGCAGAAAAGGTAAAAAGCTATGTACTTATGAACAGATAAAATGATGTTAAGCGAAATTAATCCCAAAATAGGGACACAAGTGGTTTTTTCTTTCTCGCTACTGTTTCTATTTTGTATTTATAAGGTACCATGTGATTTTTTTTGTTGCTTTGTATGTTTCTCCCCCACATATAGCAGTCTAATTTGGGGAAGGGAAGGGAAAAAACAAAATGTTTAAATAGAGATACAGGTTGACTCATTGTAACAATGAGATGTACAAGACACTATGTTGAAAAACGGACTTTGCAATTTAGGCGGGGGAGTGTAGTTGTGGAGGTGGGAGGGAAGGGATGTTAGGGGAAAAACAAAAGAGGAGGCAACAATGCTTGATAGGAAATGTACTCATTATCTTGCTCATGTAACTGTAACCTCTCTATACAGTATTTTTACAATAAAAAACTTATTTAAAAAAAGACTCGAGTTTAAAGTACAAAGCTGGAAAAACAAAAACAAAAAACAAGCTGGGCGCTGGTGGCTCATGCCTGTAATCCTAACTACTCAGGAGGTTGAGATCTGAGGATCGTGGTTCAAAGCCAGCCAAGGCAGGAAAATCTGTGAGGCTCTTATCTCCAATAAACCACCAGAAACCAGAAATGGTGCTGAGGCTGAAGTATTAGTGTGCTACTAGCCTTGAGGTGAAAAGCTCAGGGACAGCATCCAGGCCCAGAGTTCAAGCCCTATGACTGACCCCTGCTTCCCCCCAAAAAACAACCAAAAACAAAACAACAACAACAACAACAAAAAAAAACAGGCCCTGAAAATAAATCCAGAAAATAATACCCAGAGCATTCTTTATTTAAACATCATGTGGGCAGTACATTTTTCATCTTAGCTCGCTCATGGCCAGTGGTGAAGACAAATTCTCAGGTCCAAAGCTATCACCTAAACCCTTCTGAAAGCATTTTGTGCATTTGCCTTGATTATACGCCCCTGCAAGAGAGTCAGTCAGTCCACTGCCCAGTCTTGACATTAAATGTGCTAAGCTCCTGATCTATGCATGAGGGCTTGTGTGTGTGTGGGGGGGGGTGACACACACACACACACATACACACACACAAGCCACTCACACCCACAGAACCACAAAGAAAACCTACGTAAACAGCAGTGACCGCAAACTCACAGACTCACCTCCCACCCAGTCATTCACACACCAGGGAGGACCTGCCAATTTTATACAGGGAATTTGCTTCTTAAATCCTTCTTAGAAACCACCTATTGCTCTGTGCTCACAGCAAGCTTTAATTAAATAGCGCGTGACTTTGAAGGAAGTTATTTTCACGGACACTTTTCGGGGCTGGGGGAAGTGGTTCGCCAAGCAGGTAGAAAGCAATCTCCTGTCACTTCGTGGCTGGGTTTCAAAGGGCTACATTTATTGGGTAAGGTGCGAATGTACAGCCCAATGCCCCACCCTAACCAGATGTTGAACTCTTGAGGGCTACAGAAAGTCCCTAGGACACTCAGTTTGTCTTGATGACTTGGGGGACAGGGAGTTGGTTACAGGCAAAGGGGTGCTGAAGGGAGGGGTAGGTAGGAGTGGAAGGGCAGTTTGCACAAGTCCTTGTTTGCTCAAGACCGGCCTTGGGGTGTGTGTTGGGGGTGGGGGGTGAGGGGAGTTCTGGGACACGTGCACAGCACTAGCAAAACAAAACCCACCCGGATTCGGGAGGGAGAAGGAAGCGCAGCCCGTTCTGCCCAGATCAGCGCGATCCGCGCGTTGAGGAAGCCTACACGGCCCGGCGGGACCTTGGATCTCCATCTCTGGAGCCATGCACCTGGGGTGGCTTCAGGAGGAGGCAGCTCTAACCAACCACCTGCCCCGCAGACCCCTTCGGACTGTGCATGCTCCCGTCCAGGTTCACCCCACCACCACCCCCGCCCCCGCAGCAGTTTCCTAAAGCTCTGGCTTATTTTACTCCTACCTGTACACCCCTCCCTGCCCCCCTCCCTCACACACACACATAGGCGCACAGAAGCTCAGATGCCCTGACACTTACACGTGGCCACAGCGGGTCCGGACGGGTCGGTGCAACACCTCCAAACACACGGAGCAATCGAAAGACGTGACGGGCAGCTCGGGGTCCCCCCGGCGCTCCAGGGCCCGCGGGGTGGCCGAGGCCGGCGCGGATTTACCGCTGTCGCTGCTCAGCAGGGAGCCCATCTCGGCCGCCGCGTCTGGCTGCGGCCGCTGCCCCGGGGCTCAAGGCCGGCAGTGGTGTGTTGTCCCGCGGTTGGAGGAAGGAAGTCCAGGCCCAGCTGTGATCGTCGCCTCCTAGCTCGCCCAGCTAGTTGCAGCCTAGCAAGCAGCCTCCTCCTCCGCTCGCGGAGCCCAACCTCGGCGGAGGGCAGGCCCAGTGCGCCGCCCAAGGTTGGCAATTCTCTCTCTGGGGCGCTTCTGGGTTGGCACGCGCTGGGGCGGGGATGGGGGGGAGAGGAGGGAGGGGGTTGGCAGAGGCCGAGGCTGCACGAGTTGAAGTCCTGGGAGAATTTGAAATCTGAAACCTCTCCTATTGGGCCCTGGGAATCTTCCAGACTAGTTCGCCCGGCCTCCCTCTCCAGGGTCACAAGTTGAGGAAAAGTGGCTCCGGCTTTACTGGATTAGATAACATCTCTTCGTTAGGCGAAGATCCTTATCAAGCCTCGAAGTACTAATCAGAACGAACTTCAAAGATGGCTGTGAGGGGTTGTGTGCCTTCCGAGACGGGTACATAAATAACTCCACTAATGGAAAGGTAATAGACTGTGGTGGGAAGAGAAGTTTCAAGGATCCAAATTCAAACCCCAGGACGGGAATTCAGGTTTCCTTGGATTTTTCTCTGCTTGTGCACTCTTCCCTACTCTGCCTGCCTTCTTTTAAACTGGATCAATTATTGTCTATTATCCACTGATCTAAGGAAGTCTTATTTAGTGCCAGACTTGGTCTGGTGAGAACAACTTTCAATGTGCAAACAAAATCCCAGTTCTCACAGAATCACAAAGCTTACTTAAAGCCCTGAGTTCAAACCCCAGTACTGCAAAAAGAAAAAAGAAAAGAAAAGAAAGGAAGAAAAGAAAAAAGTTTTGAGTTAATTGTAAATTTACATGAAGATGTAAGAAGTAATATATATTCTATAACTCATATATACAATGAGTGTCACATGCAACAATGCAGAATACAATAACACATGTAATATCTAATAATCTGAACTTCCTTTTGTCTTCCTTCCTTCTTACTTTCCTTTTTGTTCTAGTCCTGGGATTTCAACTCAGGGATAGAATTATACCACTTGAGCCACAGCTCCTCTTCTGGCTAATTGAAGATAAGAGTCTCATGGACTTTCCTGCCCAGACTGGCTTAGAACCACAATCTTCAGAACTCAGTCTCTTGAGTAACTAGGTTTACAAGCATGTGTCACCTGCTCAGTCTTTACTTTTAATAAAAATGTAAGTGATAAAGAAATAGGATCATTTCAGATATGAACCATGAAGAAGATAAGAACAAGGAGTAAGAATGAGGAAAAGAGGTCCAAAAAGATGTTAGAGCAGAGCTAAGAATAATGAAAAGGAGCCAGCCATTCAAAGGTTTAGGAAAAACTTGGTAAGTACTGAGAACAAGAATGGAGCAGGAGAAAAGGACCCAGAGATCAGTGAGGTATATGAAAGACAGAAAGAAGTCATCACATCTTTAAAAGAAAAACAAAACCACTACGTCATTCAACGGCTGGTTTTTATAATCCTAGCTACTCAGGAGGCTGAGATGTGAAGATTGTGGTTTGAAGCCAGCCCAGGCAAGAAAGTCCATGAGACACATATCACTAATTAACCACCAGAAAACCAGAAGTAGGGCCATGGCTCAAAGTGGTAAAGCCCTAGCCTTGAGTAAAAAGCTCAAGGATGGTGCCTAGAACCTGAGTTCAAGCTCCATGACTCACAAAAAGAAAAATGAAAGAGAGAGGGGGGGGAGGGAGGGGGAAAGGGGAGGGAGGGAAGGGAGGAAGGGAGGGAGGGAGGGAGGGAGGGAGGAAGGAAGGAAGGAAGATTGGGGGGGAAGGAGGGAGAGGGAGATCAGGCACTGGTGGCTCATGTCTGTAATTTTAGCTACTCAGGAGGCTGAGATCTGAGGATCACAGTTCAAGGCTAGCCAGAGCAGGAAAGTCCTTGAGACTCTTATCTCCAATTAACCACCAGAAAACCAGAAGTGGCACTGTGGTTCAAGTGGTAGAGTGCTTGCTGTGGGTCAAGTAGTAGAGTGCTCACTTTGAGCTGAAGAGCTCAGCAACAGTGCCCAAACCCAGAGTTCAAACCCTATTAATGACAAAGAAAGAAAAAAAGAAAGAAAGAGAGAGAGAAAAGAAAGAAAGAGAAAGAAAGAAAGAAAGAGAAAGAGAAGGAAGGAAAGAAGAAAGAAGGGGAAAAGAAAAGGAAGTCACTATTCCAGTGAGTGGCTGATACCTGCAATCCTAACTACCAGGAGGCTATTTGAGAATCAAATAGAAAAGTGAGACTCTTACCACCAATTAACCAACAAAAAACTGGATATGGCTTAAGTGGTAGAGCACCAGCCTAACAGAAGATGAGATTCTGAGTTCATTCTCCAGAACTGGCACACAAAAAAAGAGAGAGAAAGAAAGAAAGAGAGAAAGGAAGGAAGGAAGGAAGGAAGGAAGGAAGGAAGGAAGGAAGGGAGGGAGGGAGGAAGGAAGGAAGGAAGGAAGGAAGGAAAAACAAAAAAGTCTCTCTGATTCCACTTTCCCTAAGCTTCTGCCCCCACCAGATCTTTTCCTCTCTCTCTCTTTTGTTGATCCTGGCCCTAGAACTCAGTGCCAGAACTGGGTGCTGTCCCTGAGCTTTTCACTCTACCACTTTGAGCCACACAAAACCACTTCCAGTTTTCTGGTGGTTAATTGGAGATGAGACTCAGAGATGTTCCTGCTTGGGCTGACTCTGAACCCAGACCTCAGATCTTAGCCTCCTGAGTAGCCAGGATCATAGGTGTGAACCACCAGTGCCTGGCCCATCATATCTTTTGATTTGATTTTCTGCCTTTGTGTCACCTTTGTTTCACCACTTCTCAATTATCTAGTCCAATCTGGTGTTTTTTTTTTTGTAGGTTGTGGGACTTGAACTCTGGGCCTAGGTGCTTTCCCTGAGCTCTTCAGCTCAAGACTAGCACTCTACAACTTCAGCCACAACACCACTTCTGGTTTTCTGAATGGTTTATCGGAGATAATCTCATGGATTTTCCTGTCCAGGCTGGCTTTGAACCTCAGATCTCAGCCTCCTGAGTAGCTAGGATTACAGGCGTGAGCCACCAGTGCCCAGCCCAAAAATACTTTATAATCAGTGCTTCTGGAGACTTTCAAGTGGCCAGTTACAAAAGAATACACACACACACACACACACACACACACACACACATACTTCATATCAATAAAAAAATCATATAACATGGATATAAATGTTATTATATCCATTTTACAAGTGGGCAAAGGTAAGACTTGGGGGCTTGTCTGAAGTGGTAGGTCACTTGCCTAGCATGCACAAAGCGCTAGGTTCAATCCCTAATTACAGCAAAAGGAAACAAAGAGAGAAGAGGAATGTAAGGGGAAGGAAGGAACAAACAAAGGAATAAAGGAACAAAGGAAGGAAAAGGAGGTATTATGATCTACGGGGGGGGGGGGGGGGGGGGGCTGGGAATGTGGCTTAGTGGTAGAGTGCTTGCCTAACATGCATGACCCTGGGTTTGATTTCTCAGCTCCACATAAACAGAAGAGGACAGAAGTGGTGCTATGGCTCAAGTGGTTGAGCCCTAGCCTTGAGCACAGAGAGGCTTAGAGACAGAGCCCAGGCCCTGAGTTCAAACCCCAGGACTGAAAAAAAAAAAGTTATTAAAACCAATACATTTTGGGCAGTGGGCACTGCTTCATGCTCTACTTTTTTCTTTTCTTCCTTGGTAACATTTAGACCTTCAGTTCTTTATATGAGTAGGAAAATAAGGACAGAATAGAGGAAGTGGTCAGATACAATCCACTTTTAGATGACCCATGGACTCATGTCTTGATGAGGCAATGACTCACTGTGTGGCAACTCTCTGGATGCCATGGTACGTACACACTGACTTGTCACAGCTGGTGACTTTGCAACTTAGGTGGCTCAATAGCTAGTTAGGGTCATTCCCTCTCTCTGTAACTGACAGCAGATGCTGACAACCAAGATCAATGGACGCTGGAATCAAGCTTAGTAATTTTATAACTTCAAGTGGGAGTATTAAAAGAAAGGTATAGCATTTCTTCAGTTCAGCTCAATACACTGAAAGCAATAGAAGCCAAGAGAAGCACAAATTTTGACCTGGGTGGGTGGAGAATGCACTTTGAGGCAGAGGTAGAAAGATTATAGGCTAAAGGTAAGCTTGAGCTACATAGTAAGGCTTTGTCTCACAGAATCAAAAACAAAAACAAAACAATATCCAAGGACATATGAAGGATCTTATGAAGAGAACTTAAATCCATAAGTCCTTCTTTAAGGTTCTGGGTGATTAGATCCAGTATGATAATAATACGATAACAACTGTGGTTTAGCTTATGTATATAATGTGACCTAATTGGGTAAGCCTATTTTCTTCTGTTTTTATTTTGGTCAGTCGTGGGGCTTGAACTTGGTCACTGTCCCTCAGCTCTTCAGCTCAAGGCGAGTGTTCTACCACTTGAGCTACAGCGCCACTTCCAGTTTTCTGGTGGTTTATTGGAGATAGGAGTCTCCTGGTCTTTCCTGCTCGAGCTGGCTTTGAACTGCCATCCTCATATCTCAGCCTCCTGAGTAGCTAAGATTACAGGCGTGAGCCACCAGCGCCCAGCTTCCTATTTTCTTCTTGATTGACTGTTATACAAAATTGGCTTCCCTTGTATTATATGATTTAAGCCAGAGACTATTAAAATGCCAGTGTAGCTATACTGAGCAACTTCCTCCCCCCCACCTTTTCCTCCTCCTCTTCCTCTTCTTTCTTCTTTTTTTGCAGATCTGCCTAGAGCAGATCCTAGGCAGATTCAGGGCACTGTCCTTGATATTTTTGCTCAAGGATAGCACTTTAGTACTTGAGTCACAGCTCTACTTCTGGAGTTTTAGTGATTAATTGGAGATAAAAGTCTCCTGGACATCCTGCCTGGGCTGACTTCAATCTGTAATCCTCAGACCTTAAACCCCAGGAGTAGCTTGGATTACAGGCATGAGCCACCAGTGCCAACCTGAGCAATTTTCTGATTAGAAAATATATTGAGATAAACTGTCAAGTTGTATACGCTAACTTCAAAATAAATCAATAAAGGCTGGGAATATGGCTTAGTGGTAGAGTGCTTGCCTAGCATGCATGAAACCCTTGGTTCGATTCCTCAGTACCACATAAACAAACAAACCAAAAAAAAAAAAACAGAAGTGATCCTGGCTCAAGTGCTAGAGTACTAGCCTTGAGCAAAAAAAAAAAAAGAAGCTCAGGGACAGTGCCTAGGCCTTGAGTACAAGCCCCAGGATTAGCAAAATAAATAAATAAATAGCCAAATGGAAAGCTATGAATATTTGTATGAGCCACATCAAAAATGATTCTAGGTAATTAAAAGTAAAGCAACTTTACACTAAGAAATAGCAAATATTTGCGGAAATAGATATGTTCACCCCGCTGAGTGTAGTAATCCATGCTCTTAATCCTAGCAGTCAGAAGGAAGGCTGAAGCAAGAGGATCCAATGCAACTTTAAGACCACAAATTTGAAGCCAGCTAGAGCTAAACAGTGAGATCAGGTCTCAAAAAACAAGCAAACATGTTGAAAAATGAACTTTACAATTTGGGGGGCAAGGGGATGTAGTTGTAGAGATGGGAGGGAAGGGATGGTAGAGGGAAAACAAAGGAGGAGGCAACAATGCTTGATAAGAAATATGCTCATTCCCTCGCTCATGTGATTGTAAACCTTCTGTACAGTATTTTCACAATATAAAACTTATTAAAAAATAAAAACAGAAAACAAACAAGATGCCCTGATTTGAACAATACACATATTGAAACATCACATAGTTCCCTATAAATGTGTAGAAATTTTTTTGTCAGTTATGGGACTTGAACTCTGGGCCTGGGCACTGTCCCTCAGCTCAAGGTGAGCGCTCTACCACTTGAACCACATCGCCACTTCCAGTTTTCTTTTCTTTTCTTTTCTTTTTTCTTTTTTGGTCCAGTCGTGAGGCCTGAACTCTAGGCCTGGGCACTGTCCCTCAGCTCTTCAGCTCAAGGCTAATGTTCTACCACTTGAACCACAGCACCATTTCCGGCTTTTTTCTTTTTGCTTATGTGGTGCTGAGGAATCGAACCCAGGGTCTCATGCATGCAAGGCAAGCGCTCTACCACTGAGTCACCTTCCCAGCCCCGCAAATGATTTTATATCATACCACTATACTAGATTTTTTTTCTGAGAATCATCTGGACTCCATTGCCAAAAGAGAATGACTAACCAAAAGTTTTGTTTAAAACAAAAAAAGAATCTATTACTAGTGATCTCCAGAGAAGCAAAAATACACAGAACTAGGGGGGCTTTAAACAAAACCATTTTTATGTTAGGATAACAAAGATAACATTAAGTATGGCCTAATTCTACTCTAAAAATATAACATCAATAAAAACTAAACAAAATTTGTTGGTATTTTGTGCCAGTCCTGGGGCTTGAACTCAGGGCCTGGGCACTGTCTCTGAGCTTTCTTTGCTCAAGGCTAGCACTCTACCACTTGAGCCAGAGTTCGTTCTTTCTCTCTCTTTCTTTCTTTCTTTCTTTCTTTCTTCCTTTCTTTCTTTCTTTCTTTCTTCCTTCCTTTCTTTCTTTCTTTCTTTCTTTCTTTCTTTCTTTCTTTCTTTCTTTCTTTCTTTCTTTCTTTCTTTCTTTCTTTCTTTCCTTCCTTCCTTCTCTCTCTCTCTCTCTCTCTCTCTCTCTTTCTTTTCCCCTTGGTGCTTAACTGGAGATAAGAGTCTCACTGACTTTTCTGCTTGGGCTAACTTCAAACCTCAATCTTTAGATCTCAGACTTGTGAGTAGCTAGAATTATAGGCATGAGCCACTGGCACCCAGCTTAAACAAAATAATTTAATTTCAAAAAATTGGCACTGCAGAAGATAAAACCCAGAACTTCATTGAGCCAGTGCTCTAACAATGAGCAAGGCTCCAACTATAGACAAAAAATTTAAACCTGAACCACAGAGCTCCTAACATATGAAAGGCCTAACTCAGAAATAATGACTGTTTTTATGTCCTAGGAGAGTGACTTCTTTCTAGCTATGTCTGTGTTGTCAAAGTGAATATAGAAAAGTCAAGTACTTCTCAGTCAGCAGTTGCAGAAGCAAGAGAAGAGCCACTGTTGTTTACTTCAAGCCTCCACAGGACCGCCCCTCAGGAAGTACAGTGGAAAATCAATGCCAGATGGCTCTCAAGGAGAAGCCACTAATGATTCTGCTGTTGTCAGATCGCCTGTGGAGAACATTCCATTGCTGCTGATCAATACAACAACACAGTGCTGCAGTCTCCGCAGGAGCCACCTGGACATCTCACCACATTGCCTGACAGCACAGGGCTGCTCAAGGCACCAATGACCTCTGACTTGGTTCAGACAAAGCAGCAAGAATTTCCAACCCTTCCCTTCCCAATTGCACTTTGTTGTTAAAATGGTTTCTTAGCTGGAGGCATGGCTCAAGTGGGAAAGTGCTTATCTAGCAAAAGAGAACACTGAGTTCAAACCCCAGTACTGTTGCCCTCCACCCCCAGTGTTTTAAATTTGTTTTTGTGTCAGTACTGGGGTTTGAACTCGAGGCTGCATGGTCTTGCTTGGTTTTTTTTTTTTTTTTTTTTTCACTCTAAGCTGGTACTTTATCACCAGAGTCATACCTCCACTCTGGCTTTTTGCTATTTCATTGGAGATAAAGAGTCTTGAGAATATGTCTGCTCTGGTTGGTTTCAAACCACAATCCTCTCATCTCTGCCTCCTAAGTAGCTAGGATTACAAGCATGAAAGCTCTCCTTTCCCCCCCCCGAAATGTTTTTTTTTAAATTTTTATTTATTTTTATTGTGACAATACTGTACAGAGGGGTTACAATTACATGGGCAAGATAATGAGTACATTTCTTATCAAGCATTGTAGCCTCCTCCTTTGTTTCCCCTTCCCATCCCTTCCCAAATATTTTTTAAATTTTGTTTTTGTTTTATGTTTCAGTGCTGGGGATTGACCCTAGGGCCCCACTCAAGTCAAATACTTTTTTTTTTTTGGTCCAGTCTTGGGGCCTGAACTCTGGGCCTGGGTGCTGTCCCTCAGCTCTTCAGATCAAGGCTAGCGCTCTACCACTTGAGCCATAGCGCCACTTCTGGCTTTTTTCTTTTTTTCTTATGTGGTGCTGAGGAATCGAGCCCAGGGCCTCAGGCATGCAAGGTAAGTGCTCTACCACTGAGCCACCTTCTCAGCCCCCAAGTCAAACATTTTTAAAAAATATTTTAACAAATTAAAAAACTATACATTATTCAGAAACAGAAGGAGGAAAAGAGAACAAACACAGTCATGGTGTTGTAAGGTAAATCATCCCAGAAGCCACATTTTAAAATACAGAATATTGGAGTCTTTATTATACAGTTAACAGGCTGCAGGCCACGTTGTTACAAAGGCCTGTAGCACTCAAATACACATAACCCAGTTAGGAAGCATGCTAAAGAGGAAAGAAATAATAAGAACAATACCAACAAGCCAATTCAGCTCCAATGGAGACTGAATTGGGACTCCATGATGACTGGAAACAAGCCAGGAGATAGGACACAGGACACGATCACAGAGACACACCATGGATTCTAGGGGCTAGGCTAGTCTGATCCTTAGGAAATTCCCGGTCCCAGGCACTGGGCTGACAGATTCAGTAACCTATGAGCCACTAGTACCTGCCCCTGCCTCCAGTGGTCCAGGCACACCCATTACCTGGGATGGGGTTGGGGCGGGGGCTGAGGAAGGTTTCCTTTCCCCAGCATGAAGACAAGATGCCAGACCCTACCATCCACCATCTGGCCAATATGGCACAGGCCAGACTTGGCCTCCTTACTTTAATGGTACACAGTAGACACTATGGAAAAGGAACTATGCAACTTGTGGGCAAGGATGGAAGGGGAAGCTGGGGAAAAGTGAAGGAAGGGTTGACATTGTCTAAAAAGAAATGTACCCATTACCTGACTTATGAAATGGTAACCCCTCTGTGCAGCACCTTAATAACAATAAAATTATTTTTAAAAAAGTATACATACTATCAGCTCCTACTTATAGGGCAATTACTAGCATCAATATGGTGTAAAGTTTATCACAGGTTAGTAGACTTCAACCTTCACTATCAGACAAGTGTTATTCTCTCCATTTGAAGTTAAATAACTATGCAGCTTATAAATAGGACAACCAGGATGTGGGTATGAATGTGTGTGACAGCAACGTTTCCCTTTCTAATTGTTATACTCCATTTTCTGTTCTAAAACACTGCCTTTAAAAGAATGATCCATAAATAATCCCACATTTTTTTTTTCCGGTCGTGGGGCCTGAACTCTGGGCCTGGGCGCTGTCCCTCAGCTCTTCAGCTCAAGGCTAGCGCTCTACCACTTGAACCACAGCACCACTTCCAGCTTTTTTCTTTTTGCTTATGTGGTGCTGAGGAATCAAACCCAGGGCCTCATGCATGCAAGGCAAGGGCTCTACCACTGAGCCACCTTCCCAGCCCAATACCCCAGTTTTGACAAATGCTTTTATCTTCTCCTACTCACTCCCTTGCTTTGATGCCCATGGGAACCCCGCTGAATTGTCTTTTCCTCTTATTATTCTCCTTACCCTCTCTGTCTTTTCAGATCAAGGGGTTAATCACTTTCCTAGAAGTGGCCTTGAACCTGACCTCCCTCCCTCAGCACCAATCACTGTTTATTAGCTTAGGGCAGCTATCTGACCCAGTTGGACTAAGTCTATTCTGTAGAAATTTTGAAATGCAGGCAGGAAGATTTCAAAAGATAGAAAAGGGAAGAAACAAGAGAGAGAGAGAGAGAGAAAGAGAGAGAGAGAAATAAATTCATTTCTCTATGTCATCCACAATTCAAAAGAGGTGTGCAGTCACATTCTTCAATATAATGTTTCATGTTGGACATATTTTGAGGCTAACTGTAACTCTGACCTTGCATTCAGTGAAATAGCTTAATTTTCCAAAAAGTTTTTCTTTTGTTTAAGATAGCTTAATTAGCTGGTGGCATAGGTTCATTATCCAAGTACTTGGGATGCCAATGCAGGAGGATCATCATGTTTGAGGCCAACTTGGGCCATATAGCAAGACCTGGTCTCAAAACAGAGACACAGACATACATAGACAGACACACAGACACAGACACAGAAACACACACACACACACACACACACACAAACCTGAAGTTGGCACTTGTATTTTTTTAAACCAATAGGATCTAATTGGTTTCAAAATTGCAACCATTCCTGTTGTCTTCTGTAAGCAAAGACAGTCCAACTCATACTGACTCCAGTGGTATAGAGGTGGCCACAAATCCATGGGCAGTGCCAGCTGCCCCATCCAAGGTATTCAGCATCATTTCCCAGCTGTTCTCTTGTTCTTGTTTCTTGTTTTCATGTTCTGTTCTCTTGCCTCCTCCATGCCCACCTCCTCCTTTGGCAAGTGGGAAGATCATCACTGTTTACCACGGCAGAGATTCCCCTTCTGACCCCCCTGCAAATTTTCATTGGCCGCTCTAATAATTCCTGTGACCAGAGTGTAGAGCTCTTGATTGCAACAGCTGAATGTGAAATGGACATTTAGTGAGATCACTGTCCTGAAAAGCGTGGCTGCCTCTGTAGCCTTGGGGCAGAGTTGATGGACACTATTTTATTTTATTAAGACAGGATCTCACTACGATATCTAGACTGGCCTTGGGTTCATGATCATCCTGCCTCAGCTTCCCAAGTCTGGGAATTATAGCACAAACCACTACAACATTGCTGATGGAGATGTCTACTCACCCCCAACATCCCTATGTGTCTTCTTTCTTACTGAAAAGCAATACACTGGTCTGAATACACTGGTTGTGGATCCAGGATGTCTGAGGTTTTTCTGTTTCTTAATTCAGCAGCAGCTTCCCTGTCATAATCTTTTCTCAAAGCAAGATTGAGTATTTGATGTGTGGAGAGGAGCCTTTGTTATTCAGGAGAAAATGGAGCGAGGATGACTTGAAGTTTTGCCAAAAGACATGTGCTCCACCACTTGATCCATGATCCTGCTCTTTTACTTGTGGTTTTCTTTTAAGATACGGTCTCAATAACTGCCCAGGCTGGCCTTGGATCTGAATCCTCCTGCTTGAGGAAGTGTCATTTACCATAGTGAGCTAGAGATGACCCTCAGTCGGACTTTACTGAGGTTTTATGCCTCCTCTTCCCTCATGCCTCTGACCCCTGTGAGTAAGCCCCGAGAGTGGGGCACAAGTTTCTTTAAGGATAGGGGTAATTCAGAAACTGGACAATTCCTAAAGTAGACTTGGCTATGAGTTATTAGCACATGTTCCTCCAAGTGGCTTACAGAAATGAGTGCCTGGTTGTGAAGGGAGAGAACATAGGTGATATATGGCAACAGTCACTACATACACATACATGTCTTCATAAATGATGGCATTTAGATGAGATGCATCCAGTCAGGATGTGCCACCACTACCACATCCAGCAATTGGGTTATTGTGCTATTTATTATCTTTATCAGTTCTAGATATGCTCCTCTGGGGACCTATGTCTGAATGATAATTCATCTCCCCAAACCCCAGTACTGAAAGAACAGATAACTCATTTAAATTTGGAGCTGGGTGTAATGGCTCTTGAGAGGCTGAGATCAGAACTATGGTCTGAAGATAGCATGGGAAAACCTCTATTAGTATTAGTATTAGTATTATGCCAGTCCTGGGGCTTGAACTCAGGGCCTGGACACTGTCTCTGAGATTTTCTGCTCAAGTCTAGCACCCTGCCACTTGAGCCATAGCGCCAGTTCTAGCATTTTCTGTTTATGTGGTACTGAGGAATCCAGGGTTTCATGCATGCTAGGCAAGCACTCTACCACTAAGCTACCTTCCCAGCCCTGGGCATTTCAATAAATAAGCTGTGTGTGGTGCTGCATGCTTATTATCCCTGCTACTGGAAGGCATAGGAAGAAGGATTGTTGCTCAAGGCCAGCCTAGTAAGTGTGAAGCTTTGAGTTCAAACTCCACTCCCATCCCTCACCCCGTAAAACAGAAAATGGTAAGTGTGCTTGTACATGTCTGTAATTTCAGGTTCTCAGGAGGTAGAAGTAGGAGGATCTTGAATGGGCAAACTTATCAAGACTCTATCTTAAAAAGAAAATGAAAGACTAGAGATGTATCTCAAATAATAGAGCACTTAACTAGTTTGTGTAAGACCCTAGGTTCGATTTCCAGTACTGGGCTGGTGGGGGAGGGGTTTGGACAATGAGAGCCTAGGTAACACCTTACAGATCTCTGTTCCAAAAGACACAATCATGTCCAGGGGGTTAGAATAGCAGAGAACTGTGCCTGCACAGAGGCCCTTAGGAACTCTCACTGACCATCTGATGCTCTGACCCTGAGTGTCTTTCCTGACCTTTCTATTCCTCTTATTCCCTGCTGCTGTCTTCCAGGAGGATCGCTTTTATCCAATGTCCTCCTTGGCCAGATCTGGGGTGAATATCATTGTGGAGTCCTCTCATAAGGGCTGTATCTATCTATTCCTTTTTTTTTTTTTTTTTTTTTTGGCCAGTCCTGGGGTTTGAACTCAGAGCCTAGGCACTGCCCTGAGCTTCTTTTTGCTCAAGGCTAGCACTCTACCACTTGAGCCACAGTGCTACTTCTGGTTTTTCCTGTGTATGTGGCACTAAGAAATAGAACCCAGGGCTTCATGCATGCTAGGCAAGCACTCTACAACTAAGCTACATTCTCAGCCCTGTATCTATCTATTAAACAACCTTTTTTTTCTGATGATGATAGACTTTCAAGCCCATGAGGATCACCTAGAAATAGAATGGCTATTAGATATTCAATTCAAAAAATCCTCATCAACACTTTTCTATTAGGTTGAATTGGGTCATATCTAGTCTCAGAATAAGAATGGTCTATATAGCATATGGCTGAGATCTGAAGCAGTAATTAGGGATAGGATGGGTTTATTGAGTTGGGTCATGCCTCTAAAGCTATTAACAGTTTCTTAACCATTTTGTTCAATCAATAATTAATGAAGTGGGGCTGGGAAGGTGGCTCAGTGGTAGAGTGCTTGCCTTACATGCCTGAGGCCCTGGGTTCGATTCCTCAGCACCACATAAGCAAAAAGAAAAAAGCCAGAAGTGGTGCTGTGGCTCAAGTGGTAGAGCGCTAGCCTTGAGCTGAAGACCTGAGGGACAGCGCCCAGACCCAGAGTTCAAGCCCCATGACTGGACCAAAAAAATAAAAATAAAAATAATTAATGAAGTAATTCTCCAATATTGGATAATGTCATATGAGTCATATGGTGCACCATTCAACTGTTGTGTAATTCAACTGGATATACTGCTTTTGTAGGCAAGATATATAAAGCACTCATGAGTGGATATGAGGGAGTTTTTCCTATATTAATCAACAAGCATTCATAAGAATCCAAAACTATGGGCTTGGATGTAGCTCAGTGGCAAAGCATTTGTCTAGCAAATGCAACACCCTGGGTTTGATCCCTACTACAAAAAAGACAAAAAAGAAGACAAAAAAATACAGTTAAAGGCTGGGTGCCATTGGCTCACACCTGTAATCCTAGCTACTCAAGAGTCTGAGATCTGAGGATCATGGTTCAAAGCCAGCCCAGGCAGGAAACTCTGTGAGACTCTTATCTCCAATAAACCACCAGAAAACTGGAAGTGGCACTGTGGCGCAAGTGGTAGAGCGCTAGTCTTGAGCTGAAGAGCTGAGGGACAGCGCCCAAGCCCAGAGTTCAAGCCCCGTGACCAACAAAAACAAAAACACAGTTAAAATCCAAAACTGAACTTTCAGCTTGAATAATTGCTTGAGCTATGACTTATCTTAGAATATAGTTCAGAGGTAAAGGTGTAATGGGCTTATGTCAGCTACCGGGAAGAACAGTCAGCAAATGAATTCATTTGGCTTTACTGCAATGCTGTTAAACAGACTCACTGTTCATTGTTCAGTCATCACAAGTTCAGATTTTGAAATTGTTATTGATATTGAAAATGAACAAATGTATAATGCCAAAGACTAAGTGAAAATGAAGAGTCTTGTTTGTCTCTCCAATTGCAGATTTAATCTCACCCAGACTTATAGGTCTAACATTCTAAGCACAAGGTCTTTAAAAAAAAATCTTTTTATTTTTATTTATTTATTTATTTTTGGTCTGTCATGTGGCTTGAACTCTGTGCCTAGGCACTGGTCCCTGCATTCTTCAGTTCAAGGCAAGCACTCTACCACTTGAGCCACAGCACCATTTCTGGTTTTCTAGTGCTTTATTGGAGATAAGAGTCTCTCGGAGTTTTCTGCTGAGGCTGGCTTTGAACCACCCGGCTTTTATTTTGTTATTTTTGTGGTCTGTACTGGGGCTTGGACTCAGGGCTTTGAGCTCTTAATTGGCTTTTTCACTCAAGGCTGGTGCTCTACCACTTGAACTACATCTCCACTTCTGGCTTTTTGCTGGTTAAATGGAGATAAGCCCCAAGGATTTGTTTGCCCAGCCTTGCTTTGAAACAAGATTCTTGCCGGGCGCCAGTAGCTCATTCCTGTAATCCTAGCTACTCAGGAGGGTGAGATCTGAGGATCGCAGTTCAAAGCCAATCTGGGCAGGAAAGTCCATGAGATTCCAATCTCCAATAAACCACTAGAAAACTGGAAGTGGCACTGTAGCTCAAGTGGTAGAATGCTTGCCTTGAGCTAGAGAGCTGAGGGACAGCACCCAGGCCCAGAGTTCAAGCCCCATGACCGACAAAAAAAAGAAAAAGAAAAGAAAAGAAACATGATTCTCAAATCTCAGCCTCCTGAGAAGTATTATAGGCGTGAGACACTGGTATATCCTGTGTTAAGAAACTGTTAATAGCTATTTTTTTTTTACCATTTATTTATTATTTTTATTGTAAAAGTTATATAAAAAGGGGTTATAGTTACATAAGTCAGGTAATGAGTACATTTCTTTTTGAACAGTGTCACTTCTTCCCTTTATTTTTTCCTCTCAGTAATTTTTTTTTTTTTTTTGTCTTGCCATATAGCTTTGCAGGTTGGCTTCAAATTCATTGTATCCCAGGCTGGCCTCAAATACTCAGTCCTCCTTCAAATACTCAGTCCTCCTTCATTAGCCTCCATAGTGCTAGGATTATAGCCACATTCTGTCATGCCTGGCTCAATACCATCTCATAAACCAACAGAATCTAATTTATTTAAGAAAGATTGAAAAAAGTACTTTTCTAACATGTTGCAATACATTATTTGTACTTATGTAGTGAAAACTTTATTATGGGAAAAGTAAAAATGTGGCAAGTTTTCCTTTTTTTTTTCCTGTCGTGGGGCTTGAACTCTGGGCCTGGGCACTGTCCCTCAGCTCTTCAGCTCAAGACTAGCGCTCAACCACTTGAGCCACCTCCAGTTTTCTGGTAGTTAATGGGAGATAAGAGTGTCATGGACTTTCTTACCTAGGCTGGCTTTGAACCGTGATCCTCAGATCTCAGCCTCCTGAGTAGCTAGTATTACAGGTGTGAGCCACTGGCACCTGCCCCCCCCCCAATTTTTTTTTGCTCCTGGACCTGAGTGCAGTCCCTTACCTCTTCAGCTCAAGGTGAGAGCTCTACCACTTGAGCCACAGTGCCACTTTCAGCTTTCTAGTGGTTTATTGGAGATAAGAGTCTCATAGACTCTCCTGGCCAGGCTGGCTTTAAATGCGATCCTCTGATCTCAGCCTCCTGAGTAGATAGGATTGCAGGCATGAGCCACCAGCTCCCAGCTTCCAAAATTTTATCTATCTACAAAACTTAATGAAGTTGGACACCAGTGAGTTCAAGCCCCAGTACAACACATACACACACACACACACACACACACACACACACACAACCTCATATGACATATTCAAATTTTGATTCTTCTCAGCCCATAATCATTCATGTAGTCTTTCTTCTGTCCATCAGCTTACCCATGGAATTTCTAGAGGCTGTTCTGAAGTATCCCACATATATTTGCAAAAGTCTGTTCCAGCTGAGAACCAGCACTGCATCACAGTACCTCCATACTTTGCTGGGGGTTCCCTTCTTCTTTTTTTGTTGTTGTTCAGTTGTGGGGCTTGAACTCTGGGCTTTGGTGCTGTCCCAGCTCAAGGCTAGTGCTCTCCCACTTGAGCCACAGAGCCACTTCCAGTTTTCTGGTGGTTAATTGGAGATAAGAGTCTCATTTGAACCAGGATCCTCAGCTCTCAGCCTCCTTTGTAGGTAGGATTACAGGTGTGAGCCACCAGCACCTAGCATGATTCCCTAGGTCTTTAGCACAGGATCCCCCACAGTTTTTTAAAGCCATTACTGTCAAAGTTAGAAGTGTCTTCCCATATTCACAAGTGTATTATATAAATTGCCTATATTGGCTCATATTTTTATTTATTTATCTGAATTTATAGAATTTTGCCCTAAATTCTAATGGCATTATTTACAAACCTCATAATTGCTTTAACTAATTCCCTGTCATTGACCATTTGGTTATTTTCTGTTTTGCTAACATAAATGATGCTGCCAGAAACATCCTTAAATGTTGCAGATTTTCTAATGTTTTGTTTTAGGATCATAATTGTTCATTTAATCTGTTTTACATATTTCTTAGGAACAAGGAAATGATTTCATAAACATTCAAGGACTGAATAGTTTTCAGACTTGAGAAGAACAACTTGCCAAAAATAGAAAACATCAACAATCATACCATGCATACTAGCTAATGATTACCAGCTACAACAATTCAAGGAAGAGCTGTCCTGTGGCCTAGAGCAACTATCTTCCTGGCTACCTTAGTTTTGTTTAGAAATTGCTTGCCATCTAGTAAATAATGTGATTTTAGAACAAGTTCCAGATATCTTTTTTTTTTTTTTTTTTTTTATAGGGAAGAACTTGCCATGCAGCCTTTGGTTTGAGTTTTTCCCACAGGGTGGTTCTGGGACTGATGGTGGTGGCCTGGACCATACTGAGGAGACAGGTGGTGCAGATGGAAAGCCCTTGAGCCACTCTTCCCAGATAAACTACAATTTTACAACCCACATCACCTAGAAAATTTAGGTAATTAAGGTCTGTGGCTATATCTGTGATCTTTCTGCTACAAATAAGTAATGTATTTGAGGAAACCAAGTGAATAAGGACTATGTCTGAGGGTTTTTTTCTCAGGGCCCATGGAAAAAATATATACAGTTCTCACAAGAACAAAGATGTTCCCCATAATTCCTTGTCCAGCCAGAGACAGCAGAAGTACTTTCTGGATGAAGTTACTCCAAATCATCTTCTGATTTCATGGACAGTACTAGGTAAATCATTTTGAAAAACACAAATAAGTAAACACAGGATATTTTAGGTCTCTGAATTTTCTCTGTGTTTAGTGAAAGAAAAGTTTTTGAAATATGAAAATTGTATGGTTGTTTGCTAGCATGGACATGACTACATATTTTTTCTTCTGATTTTATTGCTTCCACTGACAAAGAAGTGATGAAGTTCCAGATATCTTGCTTGAAATGTTCAATTAAATGTTCAATTAAGCCATTTTTAATATGTAAACTGTACAACTGGATAAGATCTAAATAAGCCAGTTTAATTTTAGTACTCGCCTGTTTAAATAGTGATACCATTTGAATAGAAGTAGAACTTATATAAAAGGAACTTTGCTTTTTTTGGTTGTGGGGCTTGAGCTCTGGGCCTGAGCACTGTCCCTGAGCTCTACAGCTCAAGGCTATTACTCTATCACAGGAGTTTTCTGGTGGTTGATTGAAGATAAAAATCTAATGGACTTTCTTGCCTGGTCTGGCTTTGAACTGTCGTCCTCAGATCTCAACCTCCTGAGTAGCTAGGATTACAGGCATGAGCCACCAGTGCCCGGCTTTAAAAGGAATTTTACTGAGAGCAAGAGAAGAACTGAAGAATGTTTCTAAAACTGAGCGAGCTGTTTGATTTACTAGGAGGATAGGAAAGTCCCTAGATGAAAACTAGAAATAAGGAAGGAGACTATGGTTGTTAACACCTAGGTCAGTTCTGCTGTTTCTTCTGCTGGCTTCTTCCCTGTCTACCATAATCTAAATTCTGGTTTTCCAGGGCCAAATCCCAGGCAAGTTCTCTACTTATATTTCAGTCTTCTTTCTTTTTCAGAGACTGATTTTCCTTTACTAATCAGAACTTCTTTTCTTTCCTCCCTCCCTCCCACCCTCCCTCCTTCCCTCCCTTCCCTCCCTTCTGTGTGTGTGTGTGTGTGTGTGTGTGTGTGTGTGTGTGTGTGTGTATGTGTGTGTGTGTGTATGTGTGTGTGTGTTGGTCCTGGGCTTGAACCCAGGGCCTAAGCACTGTTCATAAACTTTTTTGCTCCATTTTTTGAGCCACAGCTCCATTTCTAGCTTGAATTTTCAGTGCTTAATTGGAGATATGAGTGTTACCAGACTTTTCTGCCTGGGCTGGCTTTGAATCTCCATCCTTTCAGATCTTAGCCCCTTGTATAGCTAGGATTTATAGGCATGAGACATGCTTCCAGCTCTTTTCTTTTCTTTGATGTACTTTGCTATGCTGAGTAGGCTGAATCTTCAGAGCTCAAATGATCCTTCTGCTTCAGCCTTCTGAGGAGCTGCTACTAAAAGTGCCTGCTGGGGCTGGGAAGGTGGCTCAGTGGTAGAGCACTCGCCTTGCATGCCTGAGGCCCTGGGTTCGATTCCTCAGCACCACATAAGCAAAAAGAAAAAAGCCGGAAGTGGTGCTGTGGCTCAAGTGGTAGAGCGCTAGCCTTGAGCTGAAGAGCTGAGGGACAGTGCCCAGACCCAGAGTTCAGGCCCCATGACCGGACCAAAAAAATAAAAAAAAATAATAGTGCCTGCTACCAAGTTCAGCTGAAGATTCCTAATAGATTCCCAGTCAGGGTCACTACAAGGAGTGCCTGACAAATTTGCCACTGGCCTAAAATAATAATAGTTATCATTTATATATGTCATGCACTGGACAAAGATATTCAATTATTTAAGTTTTTAATCTTAGCGTTATTATGAAATAACGCTAGCTTGCTATAATCTTCAAATAACAGAAACCTGATTCAAGCTTACTTAAAGAAGATCCTCTTGGTTCATGAGTTTTTTTGTTTTTTTTTTGCGTCCGGTCGTGGGGCCTGAACACTAGTCCTGGGTGCTGTCCCTCAGCTCTTCAGCTCAAGGCCAGCACTCTACCACTTGAGCCACAGCGCCACTTCCGGCTTTTTTCATTTTGGTTTATGTGGTACTGAGGAATCGTACCCAGGGCCTCAGGCATGCAAGGCAAGCGCTTTACCACTGAGCCATCTTCCCAGCCCGGTTCATGAGTTTAATGATTGGGTATTCACACATTGTGTCATATATATGACTCCCTCACATCTCATTATGAAGTCAGTTCATTAACCTTCTGATGTGAAAACCAAAAACAGCTTTGCTTAAAGAATAGGAAATTGTACTGATTCATATAACAGCAGGTACAATAAATAGTATACCATTGACTTCAGGCATAGTTTGATCAGGGTTTCCTTTCCATTTCTTTGCAACTCTCTTTGTCTTATTTTTATTATTTTATTTTACCTGAAACACTAGAGTTTGAACTCAGATCATGCACTTAGTAGGCAAGTATTCTACTACTTCAGCCACATTTTTAGTGCTTGATTCTCTTTAATTCTGTGACTTCAGTGATGGTGTGAGCACTGCTTGTGACGGTTGAAGTTACTTGCATTTTTTTAAAATGTATGACTGAGAAAATAACAACAAACATCTTACAATTCTCCTCTAATAGAGAAAGGAAAAGCTTTCCCAGATGAAGCTCTTCACTTTATTCATCTCAAGCACCAGAACCTAGATTCTAGACCTGTTGTTTAAACAGCAAACAGTAGTTTATTTTAATGAAAATGTATTCATGTTTCTTCCTTAATATTTTTATTAGCAGACATAGACTGCATAAAAGGTTTTTATTACTATATTTACATACGTTCATATCATGGACTCTGATCAAATTTATCTTCTAGGTTACTCCTCCTTAAACCCTCTAATCTCTTTTGTTTCCTGGAGACAGGTTATCACAGCCCAAACTGGCCTGGAATGAGGTAAGTAGCCCAACCTGGCCCCTGCCTCAGGCTCCAAAGCACTAGGAACAGAAGTCTAATCTCCATGTCTGGCAGACTTATTTTCTCACAGTTCCAGAGTCTACAAGTCTTTCATCTGTGCATACAAAAGGCCATCTTCTACTATATCCTCATATGGGAGAGGGGGTGATGAAAGAAGGGAGGGAGAGAGAAAGAGAAGAGAGAAATTTAGGTTTAAATGTTTTCTATTGTTACTGTAAAGATGATGTACAGAAGGGTTACCATTTCATAAATCAGGTAATGTGTACATTTCTTTTTAGGCAATGTCACCCCTTCTTTTGCTTTCTTCCAGTTTTGAGAGAAGTTTTCAGTATCTTTTCTTAGAAGGGTACTGATACCATTATGAGGCCCCCTCCTTCATGATTTCACCCAAACCTATCAGCTTCAGAAGATCCCTTCGGCAAATACTACCACATGCAGGGTTTTAACTCATGAGTTGGGATAAGCACAATTCATTCCATAGCACCTTCTGTATATTTCATTAGCCATCCCCAGACCACTCGTTAGCTGAGAAAATGGGATTTTTCATGATTTGCTTAGATGGATCCCCTAAGGTGGAAAGGATTTGGACAAGTCAACAACAAAATCCACCATAAAGGCGTCATATTTCCCAAGTAAGGAAACTATCTGAGAGATAAGTGACTGGGTCAAGGCCACGTGCTAAGTAGGTAGAAAAGCTAAGATTTAAACTCAGACAACTCTAAAAGTTCTTGATATTTGCTCTGCACTACCCTAGCACCTCAGGTTTGGTTTCCTGGTTGCAGTTTATCTATGCTTTCTGCTTTAGGCTCTTTCTTTTCCCTCTTTTCCTTTAGACTCAAATATCTTGACCTTGCAACCTGAGAGAGCACAACCCTGGACTCAGAGGCTCATGCTGTTTTCTGAGATCCAGGCACAAAAGAATGAGGCCAAATTAATAGTTGCCCACTGCTCTTTGTTCTTAAATTTCAGGCCTTTCACTAACTTTCTCCTTCCTTAGAGCAATGTCACTTTTCACTTTCCCCGAACCCATACTCCTGGTAAACAAGGCTGTGTGGCGCCTCCAAACATATCTTCTATTGTCACATCTCCTTGAACTGGATCACATTGTACAATCTGGTTAGAGGGCTCTCA
This sequence comes from Dipodomys spectabilis, assembly GCF_019054845.1. Taxonomy (NCBI): domain Eukaryota; kingdom Metazoa; phylum Chordata; class Mammalia; order Rodentia; family Heteromyidae; genus Dipodomys; species Dipodomys spectabilis. The sequence goes on along the minus strand of NW_024870701.1, from coordinate 12,553,788 downwards.
TTGTTTTTTGTGGCCTCATTTTCCCTCTTAGAAAAAGAGAGAGACACACACACACACACACAGAGACACTTGGAAGGAATGTATCTATGGCTCTGAACCCTCACCACTTTTTACTGGCCAAGTAATATATGACACAGGTCCCTTAGCCCCAGTTTCCTTCTTTGTAGACTATGGATAAAAGTACCTACTTCACAAGGTCTTTCTGTAAAATAAGAATCCATATGTGGCAGGCACCTGTGGCTCATGCCTGTAATTTTAATTACTCAGGAGGCTGAGATCAGAGGATCATAGTTTAAAGCCATCCCAGACAGTAAAGGTCATGAGACTTTTTTTTTTTTTTGGGGGGGGGGGTCCGGTCATGGGGCCTGAACTCTGGGCCTGGGTGCTGTCCCTCAGCTCTTCAGCTCAAGGTTAGCACTCTACCACTTGAGCCACAGTGCTACTTCTGGCTTTTTTTTTCTTTTTGCTTATATGGTGCTGGGGAATTGAACCCAGGGCCTCATGCATGCAAGGCGAGTGCTCTACCACTGAGCCACCTTTCCAGCCCTCATGATTCTTTTATCTCCAACAAAAAGCCAGAAGTGGAACTTTTTTATCATTCAAGTGATGAGTACATGCTTGGGTAAAAAAAAAAAAAGTTAGGGGACAATGTCTAGGCCCTGAGTTCAAGCCCCAATACAGGCATAAAAGAAGCAAAAAGTTCTTTAAGACCTAAAGTTCTACTTCTTTCATAAGTTATCCCTCTTCCTCCTCCTCCTCCTCCTCCTCCTCCTCCTCCTCCTCCTCTCCTCATCATTCTTCTTCTTTGTCTTGTTGGTCATGGGGCTTGCACTCTAGGCCTGGGCACTGTCCCTGAGCTCTTTAGTTCAAGGCTAGCACTCTACCACTTGAGCCACAATGCCACTTCTGGTTTTCTGGTGGTTAATTGGAGATAAGAGTCTCATGGACTTTCCTGCCTGGGCTGGCTTTGAACCATGATCCTTAGATCTTAGCCTCCTGAATAGCGAGGATTACAGGCATGAGCCACTGGCACCCATCTCTTAATCTTTTACTTTTGAGGCATGGTCTTGCCATGTAGCCCTGGCTAGCCTTAAACTCACAATCCTAATTCCCAAGTGTTAAAAGGCGTATTGCTCCATACCTAGATTATCTGGTTTTTTTCTATTCTCAACCTTCTATCTGAGAATGATCACTACTTACTTAACACTTACAATGGGACTGGGAATATGGCTTAGTGGTAGAGTGCTTGCCTAGCATGCATGAAGTCCTGGGTTTGATTCCTCAGGACCACATAAACAGAAAAAGCCAGAAATGTTGCTGTGTTTCAAGTGTGCTATCCTTGAGCAAAAGAAACTCAGGGACAGTGCCCAGGCCCTGAGTTCAAGCCCCAGGACTGGCAAAAAAAATTAAAATTAAAAGAAAAAAGATTAGTGCTGGAGTTCAGCAAACACAAGGCTCTGAGTTCAAACTTCAGTACTACACAGGAGGAGGAAGAAGAGAAGAAGAGGAATGAATTTATATAACTTTTGTATTTTGGAGGTTTCAGGGGTCATTATGAGTAAAGATATATACCTTTATTACTATTGGTTATTCATCAAATATGACTAGTATCTTTGAGATTCATAATAACTGCAAGTAGCATATTTATCCTACCCAGAGTTCTGGCCCATAGTTTCGCCTTGATCCTCTTCTAGCTCTAGTTTATGAAGCTGGTCTTTACCTTTGTGTTGCAAAAGTTGTTCACCTGGTATCTTTCCAAGCATTCTGTGCCAATAATACCATGAAATCTATTGGCCTAAGCAGAGCCTTCCTTGTTTAAAACAAAAGGGGATGTTATTTATATCAAGACAGCAAACACTACCCAGTACAGTTCCAAGCCATCTATCTATACTGGGTGTGGAATCTGGTACATAAGCTTTGACTTGCATTTTCCTGTCCTGTCCTTGGGGATTGACAGGCAGCTCCTGAAACCCAGGCTTCTGAGTAAGTGTGGCCACTATCAAGAAAGAGGACTCCTCAACACTGGTTGCCTTACCTGAGAACACTGTCCTCTGCCCTTCTGGCTGGACTTCTGTTGTCAGCTGAGCTAGACTCCCTACCTAGTTCCCTGGGAGCAAGTCCAGGGCCAAGTCCTAAAACAAGTGCCCATTTCACCATCAGAGTGCAGCCATGCTTTCTGACAGAGCAACCTGTGCTGTTAATCTGAAGATCTGGTTAAAGTACAAGCAGATCTCAAATATAAACACGTAGACAAGAAGTGTTTTGCATTTATAGGACTCCGCCAGTTGTACTTTGCTATGCATGCCTCCCCCGCCACCCCAATGAACTAGGTCACTGGGTCTAAGGCTTTGGGAGCTCCAGCAAACTGCAGTGTTACCTTGGCCTTGATTCCCAAAGGCTTCTCTCCCACCTCCTCAGCTTATCTCTGGGAGGGAGGGAGTCCTCTTCATTTCTTGGCCAAGTCAAGGACTTGAGTTTCTCTGACTCCTGGTTTTAAGTAGTGGCTACCAAAATACTTGCCAGGGTATAATGACAGGAGTATCATTCTAATTTCTCTTTCATGTAAAAACATGAATAATATTTTTTTTTATTTCCGGTCATGGGGTCTGAACTCTGGGCCTGGGCGCTGTCCCTCAGCTCTTCAGCTCAAGGCTAGCACTCTACCACTTGAGCCACAGTGCCACTTCCGGCTTTTTTCTTTTTGCTTATGTGGTGCTGAGGAATCGAACCCAGGGCCTCAGGCATGCAAGGCAAGCGCTCTACCACTGAGCCACCTTCCCAGCCCAAACATGAATAATATTGATCAAGATACATTGTACTCATAAACTAACATGATGAATTAAATCCTCTTTGTACAACTACTTAAAGATAATAAAATAAAATAAACGTGTTTTCCCTAGAAGACTAGATTTGAAATGCACATTGACTTCTAGTGATAATGCATGGGTTATTAGTACTTAGAAGCCAGGCACAAGTGGCTCATGCCTGTAATCCTACTACTTAGGAGGCTGAGATCTGAGGATTGTGATTCAAATCCAGTTTAGGAAGGAAAGTTCAGAAGACTCATCTCCAATTAACCACCAAAAAGCCAGAAGGAGAGCTGTGGCTTAAGTAGTAGAGTATTAGCCTTGAGCAAAAACAATAAGAAAAAGTGTTCAAACCCCAGTACTGGCACAATAAATAATAAATATCAGGGAGACCATGTGCCATTTTTCTCTTTGCATTTGGCTTACCTCACTCACAATAATTTTTTCTAGTTCCATCCATTTCCCTGTGAATGCCATTATTTTGTCCTTTCTAATGGCTGCATAATATTCCATTATATATAGGTACCACAATTTTTTGATCCATTCATCTATAGTAGGGCATCTGGGTTGTTTCCATATCTTGGCTATTATAAACTGTGCAGCAATCAACATGGAGGTGCATGTGTCCTTGTATTCTGGTTCCTGTTGCTCAGGGTAGATGACTAGATGTTGTATGGCTGGGTCATAGGGGAGGTCTATATTTGGCTTTCTGAGATACCTCCAGACTGTTTTCCAAAGTGGTTGAATTCGTGTACATTCCCACTAGCAGTGCAATAGGGTTCCTCTTTCTCCGCATCCCCTCCAGCATTTGTTGTTGGCTGAATTTAGGATGTGGGCCATTCTGATTGGGGGTAAAGTAGTATCTCAGGGTTGTTTTATTTGCATTTCCTTTACAGCCAGGGATGATGAACATTTTCTCATGTGTTTCTTTGTCATTTTTAATCTCTTCTTCTGAGAAGTCTCTCTTTAGTTCCCTTGCTCATTTAGTGATTGGTTTGTTAGGTTTGGAAGGGATTAGTTCCTTGAGTTCCCTGTATATAGTGGATATTAGGCCCTTGTCTGATATATAGTTAGTACATATTTTTCCCAATTAGTTGGCTGTCTTTCTAGTTTGGCTGCTATGTCTTTAGCTGTGCAGAGACTTTTTATTTTAAAGTAGTCCCATTTGTCGAGTCTCCAATTTGTTGTGACCCTGGGACTCTGTTCAAGAAGTTCCTGCCATGGGGCTGGGAAGGTGGCTCAGTGGTAGAGTGCTTGCCTTGCATGCCTGAGGCCCTGGGTTCGATTCCTCAGCACCACATAAGCAAAAAGCCGGAAGTGGCGCTGTGGCTCAAGTGGTAGAGTACTCACCTTGAGCTGAAGAGCTGAGGGACAGCGCCCAGTCCCAGAGTTCAGGCCCCACAACCGGACCCCCCCCCAAAAAAAATTAAGAAGTTCCTGCTTGAGCCTATAAGCCCAAGTGTCTCTCCTACTGTGTCCTGCAGTAGTTTCAGAGTTTTAGGTTTGATGTTAAAGTCTTCAATCCATTTTGAGTTGATGTTAGTGCACAGTGACAGGCTGGGATCCACTTTTAGTTTTCTGCATGTGGCTGCCCAGTTTTCCCATCACCAGTAGTTGAAGAGACTATGCTTCTTTCACTATATGTCTTTAGCTCCTTTGTGAAATGTCAGCTGACTGTAAGCATGTGGTTTAATTTCTGGATCTTCTAATCTATTCCATAGGTCTTTGGGTCTGTTTTTGTGCAGTACCAAGCTGTCTTTGTTAATACGGCTCTATAGTAGAGCTTGAAGTCTGGTATCATGATCCCTCCTGTGTTATTTTTATGGCCTAGAATTGCTTTGGCTATTCTAGGTCTTTTGTTGTTCCATATGAACTTTTGGATAGTTTTCTCTATTTCAGTAAAGTATGTCATTGAGATTTTAATGGGAATTGCATTGAATTTGTATATAAATTTTGGCAGCATGGCCATTTTCACTATAGTAAGTCTGCCTATCCAAGAACATGGAAGATATTTCCATTTCCTGGTGTTCACTATGATTTCTTTCTTTAAGTTTTATAGTTTTCATAGTTCCTTTACATCCTTGGTTAGGTTAATTCTTAAATATTTTATTTTTTGAGGTTATTGTGAATAGGGTTGTTTCTTTGATTTCCCTTCTGCTTGTATGTTGTTGGTGTACAGAAAGGCAACTGATTTTTGTGGGTTAATTTTGTATCCTGCTACTTTGCTGAAGCAGTTTATAGGTTCTAAGAGTTTGGGGGTGGAGTTTATCATTGAGGTATAAAAACATGTCATCTGCAAAAAGGGATATTTTAACTTCTTCCTTCCCTATGTGCATCCCTTTAATGTTTTTTTCTTGCCTTATTGCTCTGGCTAAGGATTCTAGAACTATATTGAAAAGGAGTGGTAAGAGTGGGCATCCTTGCCTTGTTCCTGTTTTCAGGGGAATTGGTTGTAGTTTTTCCCCATTAAGTATAATACTGACTATTGGTCTGTCGTAAATGGCTTTTGTTGTTTTAAGGAATGTTCCTCCTAGTCCTATTTTCTCCAGGCTGTTAGCATAAATGTTGTATTTTATCAAAAGCCTTTTCTGTGACAATGGAAATAATCATGTGGTTCTTGACCTTGGCTCTGTTGATGTTATGGATTACATTTATTGATTTACATATGCTAAAACATCCCTGCATCTCTGGGATGAAGCCTACTTGATCATAATGTATGATTTTTTAAATATGTTTCTGGATTCTGTTGGCTAAAGTTTTATTGAGGAGCTTTGCATCTGTGTTCATCAAGGAGATTGGTCTGTAGTTCTCTTTCTTTGTTGGGTCTTTGCCTGGCTTGGGGATGAGTGAGATATTGGCTTCATAGAATGAGTTTGGGATAGCTCCCTCTGTTTCTATTTCTTGGAAGAGTTTGAGGAGTACGAGTATTAGTTCCTCTTTAAAGGTCTTATAGAATTCTGTACTGAATCCATCTGGTCCTGGGATTTTTCTTGTTGGAAGACTTCTTCTGATTGCTTCCTGTATCTCATTGTAAGATATTGGCTTATTTAATTGATTATCTCTTCTTAGGTCAGTTTGGGTACATACTTATTTTCAAAGAATATTTTTCAGCAGTGCATAGTTATAGGTGTATAGTTCTCTACATCTTTTAAAGATGTGTGTGTGTGTGTGTGTGTGTGTCTTTGTGTCTGTGTGTATGGGGTGCGTGTTTGTGAGTATGTGTGTTCTGATACTAGGAGTTGAATTTAAGGCCTGGGCACTGTCCCTTAGCTTATTCCACTCAAGGTTGGTGCTGTACACATCTGGCTTTTTGCTAGTTAACAGGAGCTAAGAATCTCACAGACTTTTCTGCTCTTGCTGGCTTCTAAGTGCAATCCTCAAATCTCAAACTCCCTAGTAGGACTAGAGGCCTTAGCTGTTGACACCTGGCTCCAGCCAAAAGATTTTTTTTTAAACTTCTAAGTTTCTTCATATTAAGTATCTTTGATCCACATGGAATTATCCTTATGGTAAATCCCAGTGTCTGAGTCACTCCCATTCCTTGCTGCATCTACTCATCTGCCCAGCGTGCCTTCCTACTTCTTGCAGGAGGCAGAGAAGAGAATATAGACTAGAAGGAACTATCCTTGATTTTTTTTTTTATGTTTAGTTAAGTTTTTCCTTTAGGTAATATTTCTTTTTTTTATTATTGTGAAACTACTGTACAGAGGGGTTACAATTACATGGGAAAGATAATGAGTACATTTCTTATCAAGCATTGTAGTCTCCTCCTTTGTTTCCCCTTCCCATCCCTTCCCATCCTCTCCTCCCCCCCTCCCCCCCCCCCCGCCACCCCACCCAATCCTCCTCCCCCCTCCCCCACACCAAAGTTGTAAAGTTCGTTTTCGACATAACGACTTGAACATCTTATGTTGCAATGGGTCCACCTGTATCCCTATTTAAATGATTTGTTTTTTCCCTTCCCCCCCAACAAATTATACCAACATCAAATACAGTGAAAGCAGGGGTTATACCATGGGGGAGGGACATACAAAGCAACAAAGAAATAATCTTATAAATGTGTTAGAAACAATCGCATGAAAGAAAAAAAAACATTTGAATACTTATCTTAGGGTTCATTTCCCTAACATCACCTTATCTGACCTTTACTGCTTGACTCAGACATATACTAGTTATTGCAAATAAGGGAAACCATGGGACCTATGTTTCTTTGGGCCTGGCTTACTTCATTTAATATAATTTTTTCCAAGTCTTTCCATTTCCTAACAAATGGGGCAATGTCATTCTTTCTGATGGAGGCATAGAATTCCATTGTGTATATATACCACATTTTCTTGATCCATTCATCTACTGAGGGGCATCTAGGTTGGTTCCATATCTTAGCTATAGTAAATAATGCTGCAATAAACATAGTTGTGCTGGTAGCTTTAGTGTGGTCTTGCTTGTAAACATTTGGGTAAGTGCCCAAAAGTGGGATTGCTGGGTCATAGGGGAGCTCTATGTGGAGTCTTTTGAGGAACCTCCATACTACTTCCCAAAGTGGTTGAACAAGTTTACACTCCCACCAACAAGGAAGTAAGGTTCCCTTCTGTCCACATCCCCTCCAGCATCTGTTGTTATTGGAGTTCTTGATTATAGCCATTCTAACTGGGGTGAGGTGGTATCTCAATGTTGTTTTGATTTGCATTTCTTTTATGGTTAGGGAGGTTGAGCATTTCTTCATGTGTCTATTGGCCATCCTTCTTTCCTCTTCAGAGAAGTTTCTCTTTACGTCTTTAGCCCACTTATTTACTGGGCAGTTGTCTCTTTTGAAGATTTGTTGTTGGGGGATTTAATTTTTTGAGTTCTAGGTATATTTTAGATATGAGACCCTTGTCTGTTGTATGGCTAGTGAAGATCTTCTCTCAATCCGTAGGCTTTCTATTGATCTTGCTAGCTATGTCCTTTGCCATGCAGAAGCTCTGCAATTTCATGCATACCCCTTTGTTCAATCTTTCTTTGATTTTTTTGTGTTTCTGGGTCTCTATTAAGAAAATTTCGACCTGTGCCAAGGAGACCTATTCTATCCTGTAATGTTTTCAGAGTGTCTACTTTGCCTCTGAGTTCTTTGATCCATTTAGAGTTGATTCTGGTGCAGGGTGATATATAAGGATCTAGCTTTAGTTTTCTACAAGTAGTTAACCAATTTTGCCAACACCATTTACTGAAGAGGCTGTCTTTCTTCCATTCTATTTTTTTAGCTCCCTTATTGAAGATTAGATGGCTATAGGTCTGTAGGTTCATTTCTGGATTTTCAATTCTATTCCATTGGTCCTGAGGTCTGTTCTTGTGCCAGTACCAAGCTGTTTTGATTACTATGGCTTTGTAGTAGAGTTTGAAATTTGGTATTGATATTTCTCCAGCACTGTTCTTTCTGTTGAGGATCGTTTTTGCTATGCGGGGTCTTTTATTGTTCCATATGAAATTTGGATTGCCTCTTCTATTTCCTTGAAGAATGAGGTTGGAATATTGATAGGTATCGCATTGAATTTGTACTTGGGAAGTATTGCCATTTTCATGATGTTGATCTTTCCAATCCAGGAGCAAGGGAGTTTTTGCCACTTTCTAAGCTCGGCTTTGATTTCCTTTTTCAGGTTTTTAACGTTTTCATCATAGAGGTCCTTCACTTCTTTGGTTAAGTTAATTCCTATATCCTTGATTTTTCACAGAGCTAAAGACTGCCACCATGTGAGAGATGCTTTCACTGTGTGTGTATGTGTGTGTGTGTGTGTGTGTGTGTGTTTCTCTGAGAGTTTAGACTCATGGCCCAGGTACTGTCCCTTACCATTTTCTGTTCAAGGCTAGTACTCTACTACTTGAGCCATAGCTCTACTTCTGGCTTTTTGCTGGTTAATTGGAGATAAGATTCTCATGGAATTTCTTGCCCTGGCTGACTTCAAATCATGATCTTAGATCCTTAGCCTCCCTAGTAGCTAGGATTGTAAGCATAAGCCACTGGTGCTCATCTCTTTTCTTTTTCCCTTTCCCTTCCTCTTTTCCTTGCTTTTTTTCCTTCTTTATTTCTTTTCTTTTTATTATTATTAAATACTGATATATAGAGGTATTATAGTTACATCAGTTAGGTAAAGAATTCATTTCTTTTTGGAATTTCTCTTTGGAAAACTTCCGGTTTTCTGGTGGTTTATTGGAGATAAGAGTCTCATGGAGGGCTGGGAAGGTGGCTCAGTGGTAGAGCGCTTGCCTTGCATGCCAGAGGCCCTGGGTTCGATTCCTCAGCACCACATAAGCAAAACAAAAAAAACCGGGAAGTGGCGCTGTGGCTCACATGGTAGAGCGCTAGCCTTGAGCTGAAGAGCTGAGGGACAGCGCCCAGGCCAAGAGTTCAGGCTCCACAACCGGACCCCCCAAAAAAAAAAAAAAAAAAAAAAGAGTCTCATGGACTTTCCTGCCCAGGCTGGCTTTGAACCGCGATCCTCAGATCTCAGCCTCCTGAGTAGCTAGGATTACAGGCTTGAGCCACCAGCGCCTGGAGACTCCATCTCTTGTTTTCTCCTAGTTTTTCCCTCCTGTCCCTACACACAAGTTGAACAGTTCATTTTCAACATAGTGTCTAGTGAGTACCACTGCTGCATTTGTTTGCCCTTTGTCCCTCCATTTCTTTTTTTTATTTTTATTTTTATTGTGAAAATACTGTACAGAGGGGTTACAATTACATGGGCAAGATAATGAGAACATTTCTTATCAAGCATTGTAGGCTCCTCCTTTGTTTCCCCTTCCCATCCCTTCTCAGCCTCCCCTTGCCCCCTGTCCCTCCATTTCTGTATTCCCCCTTACCCTCTCAAAGACAGATAAACGAAAGGAAAAGAAAAGAAAAACAGCAACACAGAAAAACCACATTTTCATTCCCTGGAGTTCATTTAGATGCACATACACTTACATCTTTCTGTTCCTCTCTTAAGAACATCCTCCTTTGGTCTCACTGCGTGTGAATACCTAGAGTCCTATATAATTTACCATGTTCTGACCTTTGAACTCAGTGCCTCATGTTTACTAGGCAGATACTCTCTACCAGTGGAGCCATGCTCCACAGCCTGACAAAACCCTTCTAATACCGAGTTGCCTATTTCAGTACTGGACTTGAACCTAGGTCCTTCTTCTTGATAGGCAAGGAGAGCCTTTACCACTGAGACAGAATTCTAGACCCTTCTTACCTTAAAACAAAGATGACACTATAATTATAAAAGATACATACATCTATATTTTATGTATTTTATTGTAAAAATACTGTACAGAGGGATTACAGGTACATGAGTAAGAGAATGAGTACATTTCCTATCAAGCATTGTTACCCCCCTCCTTTGTTTTTCCCTTGCCATCCCTTCCCTGCCCACCTCCCCAACTTCCTCCCACCCCCAAAGTTGTAAAGTTCATTTTCAACATTGTGTCTTACACATTTCATTGTTACAATGGGTCAACCTGTATCCTTTTTTTTGTTTTCTTAAATTTATTTTTTATTGTGAAAATACTGTACAGAGGGGTTACAATTACATGGGCATCAACCTGTATCCTTATTTCAGCGTTTTGTTATTTCCATTCCCCTCCCCAAATTACAGAAATATATATCCAAGATACAGGACACCGGAATCAAATACAGTGAAAACAGGGGTTATACTGTGGGGGAAGAGCATACCAAAACAACAACAACAACAAAAATCACATAGTACATTATAAATACATTAAAAATAGCAAGAAAGAAAAAACCACGTGTGTCCCTATCTTGGGGTTCATTTCACTTATCATCTATTGTCATGTGTACATAGCCTTTGACCTTTTTTGCTAGTCCTAGACATATATTAGTTATTGCAAATAAGGAAAATGATAGGACCTATGTTTCTTTGGGCCTGGCTTACTTCACTTATTATAATTTTTTCCAGGTCTTTCCATTTCCTAATAAATGGGGCGATGTCATTTTTTCTGGGAGTCATAGAATTCCATTTTGTGTGTGTGTGTGTGTGTGTGTGTGTGTGTATACCACATTTTCTTGATCCATTCATCTACTGAGGGGCATCTGGGTTGGTTCCGTATCTTAGCTATGATAAATAATGCTGCAATAAACATAATTGTTCTGGTGACATCTATAATTTTAAAAAATTTTATTGTAAAGATGCAGTACAGAGGGGTGACAGTTACATGAGTAAGACAATGAGTACATTACTTGTTGATCATTGTGACCCCTTCCCTTGTTGCTGTCCCACTATCCCTTCCCTCCTCTACCTCCCGTACTCCTCCCCACTCACGCCTGAAGTTGTAAAGCTCATTTCCAATATACTGTCTTGTGGGTATCATTGTTGACATGGGTCATCCTATGTCCTTGTTTTAGCATTTAGACATCTATAATTTTTACAAAGTGTTTCTGGCCTGTTTTCAAGGAGGGAAAACAGAAGGGACCACTGAAACAATTAGAGCCACACTGAATAGCTCTGATTTTTTTTAGATTCTTAGTATGGAATATTTATTGGTTAGTCTCTCTTTTCAGGGTAGAGAAAACTATATAAAAGAAGATACCAACATAAGCACCCACATTGAGAAATTCTCAGTGAAACTTCACTTTATTTTGTGAGCTTTATATTGGTTTTTGTTTTCAGAAGTGGGCTTTGAACTCAGAGCCTCATGATTCCACTTCTCAAGTATCTGGGATTACAGGTGCCCAGAGGACCCAAGCAGATTCTGGTTGCTTCTAGATCCCTGGCTAACAGAGAAACTCACATCTATTTGAGTAGGGACTGACTGCTGTTAGGCTAAAAATAAAGGCTATTTTTGTTTTGATTTGGGCTGGTATTGGGGCTTGAACTCAGGGCCTCACCTTCCTGCTTGTCTTTTTTGATGATGGCTGTGTTCTACTACTTGAACCACATCTCCACTTCTGGCTTCTGCTGGTTAATTGGAGACGAGTCTCTTGGATTTATCTGTTGGGTTAGCTTCAAACTTTGATCCCCAGATCTCATATTCCTGGGTAGGTAGGGATTATAAATGTGAGACACCAGTGCCAAGCCAAAGCTGTGATTTTTAAGGAGACAGAATCTGGGTCATTATTCAAGCATTTAGAGCAAAGTTTAAACCTAAACTGGGATCACTGCCTGGGTATTCGTCAAGTTAGTAAATGAAAACCAAATAAAATCAGCTGGTTGAGATGAACTAGGAAAAAAGACAAAAGAAACGTTACATATGTTGGCAAAGATGAACTTTTAGTGAAGTGGTTGCTTGCTCCGTGCTATTGGTAACAATTTAGATGCCAGTTTGAAGCAAATTGACCATTTTCATCACAATTATTTCAAAAATAATTTCACTAATTTCAAAAGGTGTTTGGATACTAGATATTCTTTTTTAGATATTCTTTTAAGTATTTTCTTGGCCCATTGTCTGGTATACAAGCATATTCAAACTTAGAATCTCTAAGCCATAAATAAATGCTTCTCACACTATAAGACCTTACAACCCATCCCTGAGTCAGTTATAATACTCATTTTTCTACATAACAATTTTTACTTTTTCCTGATTATTTTTTGTGCCAGTGCTAGAGTTTTAAATTCAGATCTTTACTCTCTCACTCAGCTTTCTTGCTCATGGCTGGCTTTCTTCTACTTTAGCCAAGTTTCTAGTTAACTGGAGATGAAGTCTTGCAAACTGTCTTGCCTAGGTTAGCTTTGGACCTTGATCCTCCAGGTCTGAGGCTCCTGTGTAACTTAGGATGACAGGCATGAGTGACCAGCACCCAGTGAACAACTGCTTTTTATTTTTATTTTTTATGAAATAAAATTTATTGTACAAAATTTACATTTGTTGTATGTGAGGAAAAGCTGGCAAAAACCTTATGTTTACTCCTTTGTCTTTGGGATTTTCTGTGACAAGTTAGGATTTCCTAATATTCTCTGGACAGTTAGTTGTGTTGGTATTAAGTGTCTTGGGACAAAAGGTGCAACAGATCAAAAAAGTGCAGGGGGAAAACAACTGCTTTTTTTTTTCTTTTTTGGTCTGTCGTGGGGCTTGAACTCTGGGCCTGAGCGCTGTCCCTCAGCTCTTCAGCTCAAGGCGAGCACTCTACCACTTGAGCTACAGTGCCACTTCCGGTTTTCTGGTGGTTTATTGGAGATAGGAGTCTCATGGTCTCTCCTGCCCGGGCTGGCTTTGAACCGCGATCCTCAGATCTCAGCCTCCTGAGTAGCTAGGATTACAGGCGTGAGCCACCAGCGCCCAGCAACAACTGCTTTTTAATGTATCCTTAGACACTCATAGTCAATAGCTTACACTCCCTAAACCTATACTCCTTGTCAGGAATTGTTCTTTACATGGATTAATCCACTTAAGAAAATCTACTTTGTAGGTCTCACAGTCCATGTATCTGTGATTTAAATAGCAGAAATATATCTTGGCTCTTTCTGTGTGTGTGTGTGAACACACACACACATGTGCACCTGTGCTAGTACTGGGGCCAAAGCACCATCCTTAGCTTTTAGAACTCAATACTGGCACTCTACTTCTTAAGCCATAGCTCTACTTCCAGCTTTTTATGGGATAGTAGAAGATAAAAGTCTCAGGGACTTTACTGCCCAGGATAGCTTCCAACGAAAATCCTTAGATCTCAGCCTCCTGCATAGCCAGGGCTAGAGGCAAGAGCCACTGGCATTCTGTTGAGTACTTTTTTTGTTTGTTTATTTTTTTGGTCAGTTATGGGTTTGAACTGTGGGTCTGGGCTGTCCCTGAGCTCTTTAGCTCAAGGCAAGCGCTCTACCACTAGAACCACAATGGTTAATTGGAGATAAGAGTCTCACAGACTTTCTTGCCTGGGCTAGCTTTGAACCGCGATCTTCAGCTCTCAGCCTCCTGAGTAGCTAGAATTACAGGTGTGAGCCACCAGTGCCAGCTATTGAGCGCTGTTTTGTTTGTTTGTTTTCTGTGGGTCAGGGGGCCTGAACTCTGGGCCTGGGCACTGTCCCTCAGCTCTTCAGCTCAAGGCTAGCACTCTACCACTTGAGCCACAGCACTACTTCTGGCTTTTTCTGCTATGTGGTGCTAAGGAATTGAACCCAGGGCCGCATGCATACAAAGCAAGCACTTTACCACTGAGCCACCTTCCCAGCCCCTTGAGCACTATTTTTTTTTTTTTTTTTTTTGTCGGTCGTGGGGCCTGAACTCTGGGCCTGGGCGCTGTCCCTCAGCTCTTCAGCTCAAGGCTAACGTTCTACCACTTGAGCCATAGCGCCACTTCCGGCTTTTTTGTGCTTATGTGGTGCTGAGGAATCGAACCCAGGGCCTCATGCATGCAAGGCAAGTGCTCTACCACTGAGCCACCTTCCCAGCCCATTGAGCACTATTTTTTAGGAAATATTTTGTTTCAGTTTGACATTGACAAGAATGTGTATATTGGGTTAAAATATATCCCAAAATTTAAGTCTCAGAAAAAGAGAGAGGGGAAAAAAAAAGTAAGATTGTATTTGTCAGGTTGCATTACTGCAACTACTGGTTGTGGTTGTATAATTTTATATAGAAATTCACGGTTCTGGTAAAGGTCATGGGGCTGTATCTGGTAATGACCCTCTTGCTGGCAGAGTCTCAAAGTGTTGCTGGACATCACATGGCAAGAGGCAGAGAACATGGACATGTATGTCCTGTAGTCTCTCTTACTCTTCTTATAAAGCCACCAAGATCCAGTCATTTGGGGCTGGGAAGGTGGCTCAGTGGTAGAGCACTTTCCTTGCATGCCCAAGGCCCTGGGTTCGATTCCTCAGCACCACATAAACAAAAAGCCAGAAGTGGCGCTGTGGCTCAAGTGGTAGAGTGCTAGACTTGAGCTGAAGAGCTGAGGGACAGCGCCCAGGCCCAGAGTTCAGGCCCACAACCGGACCCCCCCCCCCAAAAAAAAAGATCCAGTCATTTGGGGTCATGATGCCCGGCTGATAAGGGCTCCTGTCAAGGTCTTCCTGGCAGGGCCTCTGGCTATAAGATCCATTCCAGGATGGCAAGCAGACCCCACTACCTGCGTTACCTAAGCAACTGAGGCACCTGAAAGAGGTCACATCTGAATCTGATGTGGCCATACCTTTCTCCTGTTAGGTTTTTAAAAAGAGGTAGCCGAGTAAGAACAGCACCATGCACGTGGTATTCAGGTAAGGGGTAGGTTTATTCAGTAGACCTGCTGGGACCAGGCAAGGTTGGCACTCCACATGGCTGAGAAAGGCCTGGCAATGAGAGAGAGCTGGGAAAGAGAGGAAAGAGCTAGAAAAGAGCAGAGAGAGGGGTAAGAACAGTAGCACTCACGTGGTATTCAGGTATTCAGAAGACCTGCTGGGACCAGGCAAGGTTGGCACTCCACGTGGCTGGGAAAGAGAGGAAAGAGAGAGGAAAGAGCTAGAGCAGAGAGAGAGCAGAGAGAGCTAGAAAAGAAGAGCAAGAGCAAGAGCTAGAAACGAACAGAGAGAGAGAGAGGGAAGAGCTAGAAAAGAAGAGCAAGAGCAAGAGCAAGAGAGCTAGAAAAGAAGAGCAAGAGAGCTAGAAGAGCAAGAGAGCTTCTGGGCCTGGGCTAGGCCTTATGTACGGTATGGGCGGGGAAAGGTGTGGCCACATCAAATTCAGATGTGACCTCAGCGGATGCAGATGTGACCTCTTCCAGGTGCCCCAGTTGCCTAGGTAACGCAGGTAATGGGTGGAGACTTTGCTGCGTGGAGGGTGGAGTCTGCTAGCCATCCAGGGGCGGACCTTACATCTCCCACCTGTTCCCACCTCTTACCTGGTCCCACTTCCCTTTACCTGGACACACCTTTCCCCGCCCCTACCCTATATAAGGCCTAACCCAGGGCCAGACGCTCCCTTTTGCCACCCTCATGCAGTGTGGAGTGTTTGGTATACCTGCCTGGTCCCAGCACGTCTACTAAATAAACCTACCCCTTACCTGAATACCAGGTGCGTGGTGCTGTTCTTACTTGCCTACCTCTTTTTTTTTTTTTGGGTCCAGTCGTGGGGCCTGAACTCTGGGCTTGAGCGCTGTCCCTCAGCTTTTCAGCTCAAGGCTAGCGCTCTACCACTTGAGGCACAGCGCCACTTCCAGCTTTTTTCTTTTTGCTTATGTGGTGCTGAGGAATGGAACCCAGGGCCTCAGGCATGCAAGGCAAGCGCTCTACCACTGAGCCAACTTCCCAGCCCCTCGCCTACCTCTTTTTAAAAACCTAACACTGGCTACATCAGAACATGCAGAGAAACAGAAAGAAAATCATCCTTGTGCAGAAAGAAAGCAGAAGACTGGGATAGAGCCTGTCTGTCTGTCTGTCTGTCTGTCTGTCTGTCTCGCTCTCTCTCTATGCCAGTACTGGGGCTTGAACTCAGGGCCTGGGCACTGTCCCTAAACTTCTTTTTGTTCAAGGTTATCACTCTACCACTTGAACCACAGTGCCACTTCTGGCTTTTTCTTTTTGTGTGCTACTGAGGAATGGCGCCTAGGGCTTTATGCATGCTAGGCAAGCACTCTACTACTAGGCCACATTCCCAGCCCCCATTCTATTTTTTTTTTTTTTGTGAGAATACTGTACAGAGGGGTTACAATTACATGAGCAAGATAATAAGTACATTTCTTATCAAGCATTGTAGCCTCCTCCTTTGTTTTCCCTTCCCATCCCTTCCCATCCTCCCCCCCCCCTATTTTTTTTTATAACAACCTGCTCTTGCAAAAATGAATCCACTCCTGTGCGTTCCAACTCTGATCATGTTTGACTTTCCTTTGACCTACCTTTTAAAGTTCCCTTACTGTTGCATAGAGAGCATTGGATTAAGAATTACAAATTGTGTCAGGTGTGTGACAATACATGCCAGAATTCTCAATACTCAGGAGGCTGAAGCAGAAAGATCTTAAGTTCCAAGCCAGGTTGGTCTACATAGTAAGATCTTGGTATGATCAAAAACAAAACAACAAAAATTGTAACATCTAGGAATGGATTAGGGACTAATTCAATTGGGGTATTGTAACCTGGAAAATGTAGCTGGACACCGATTTTGGAAACTCCATCCTGGGTCAGTACTTGGGTTTCTTTTTTTTTACCTGTTCCTGAAATGACCTTCCTCATTTCTTAGTCTACTTCCTATCTGTACTTTCTTTGTTGTTTGTGGTCCACAGGCTGCTATTTGAAAGAATGTTATCAACTGCTGGAGGCAAGGTAGTATATGTGTAGTTTTTACATCTTATTCTAGGTGATCACCTGCTTTGTAATTCACAATGCTGCCTATTCTTGGTCCAACCATTTAGATCAGGCCATTGATCTTCCTTCCTTCTTTCTTTCCTCCTTCTTTTTGCAGTACTGAGGATTGAAGTGAGGGTCTTCAACTTTTCAGCATGAGGGGAAGGGGGGTCACACCTGTAATCCTAGCTACTAAGGAGGCTGAGATCTGAGGATCATGGTTCAAAGCCAGCCCAGGCAGGAAAGTTCGTGAGACTCATCTCCAATTAACCACCAGAAAACTGGAAGTGGTATTGTGGCTCAAGTGGTAGAGCGTTCACCTTGAGCTGAAGAGCTGAGGGATAGCGCACTGGCCCAGAATTCAAGCACTACAAACAAACAAACAAAAACAACCTTTTAGGCATGCACACACATCACACACTCATACACTTTAGTTCAGGACCTGAACATTGTACTTTAGTTTTTTCAGTCAAGGCTGGAACTCTTACCAGTTGAGTCACACCTCTACTTCTAAATTTTGGGTGCTTAATTGGAGACGAGTCTCACAGATGTTCCTATTCAGGCTGGCTGTGAACTGCTGAAATATGGATACTGGCTCTAGGTAATGCCATCTTGTCCTCATTGCTATTTTGGCATCTTACTAGATACTGGGAAATTTTCACAAAGCTCAAGAAATCTAGAGGTGATATAGGACTTCCTTTGATCTGCAGCTGGGTTGCGGGTGTTATGCAATACAAAGATGATACTCTTTAAATTGCAGGTGTGTTCTGAGTTGTTTAGCTCCAGGAAAATTTTGCTTCAGAGAATACTTGCCCTTGGTTGTCCTTGATTGTTCCCCCTAGATAACTTGCTTTAGTAAAACAAGTTTTGCTAGTTCCCATACTGTGTGACATCTGCCTTGGTGTGTTTTTTTGTCTTTATAAGTTCTGTAATAACTGTATAAGGTTTTTGGGACAAGAGTCCACCTGTAGTCACTGGCTTTCTAATAAAGGTTCTTAATTCGACCTCTCAAGATGTGGTTTCTCTATTTCTTATCGATTGAGTTCCCATATAACACTGTAATCCTCAGCCTCCTGAGTAGTTGGAATTATAGGAGTGAGTCACAGGGCTTGAGATTACAGTTTTACAGCAGCACATCCAGTCAGGTCTTTTTTCTTGGTCATGGCCTTGAACCCTGGGCCTGGGTACTGTCCCTCAGCTTTTCAGCTTAAGGTGAGCATCTACCACTTGAGCCACAGGGCCACTTCTGGTTTTCTGGTGGAGATAAGAGTCTCACAGACTTTCCTGCTTGGGATGGCTTTGAACTGCTATCCACAGGTATCAGCTTCCTGAGTAGCTAGGATTACAGGATCGAGCCACTGGTGCCCAGCTCAGATAATTCTTTTCTTTTTTTTTTTTTCTTTTCTTATTTATTTATTGTCAGTCCTGGGGCTTGAACTCTGGGCCTGGGCACTGTCCCTGAGCTCTTCAGCTCAAGGCAAGTGCTCTACCATTTGAACCACAGAGCCACTTCCGGTTTTCTGGTGGTTAACTGGAGATGAGAGTCTCACAGACTTTCTTGCCCTTGCTGGCTTTGAATTGTAATCCTCAGATCTCAGCTTCCTGAGTAGCTAGGATTACAAGCTTGAGCCACCATCTCTGGGCTCAGATCATTCTTATATTAAAAAAAAATTATGTTTAAGAACTTGCACAAAGGGGCTGGGAAGGTGGCTCAGTGGTAGAGCGCATGCCTTGCATGCCAGAGGCCCTGGGTTCGATTCCTCAGCACCACATAAGCAAAAAGAAAAACGCCAGAAGTGGCGCTGTGGCTCAAGTGGTAGAGCGCTAGCCTTGAGCTGAAAAGCTGAGGGACAGTGCCCAGGCCCAGAGTTCAGGCCCCATGACCAGACCAAAAAAAAAAAAACAAAAAAAACAAACAAACAAAAAAAAAGAACTTGCACAAAGAGGTTGCCATTCCAAAAAGTAGTTTATAATAATGCATCTTGATCAATGTCATTGCAACTTTCATCATTCTTCCCCATCCCTCCTTACCCTTGAGCATTCTTGTTTACAGGTCAAGGGGCTTGAACTCAGAACCTGAACACTGTCTTTGGGGTCTTTTTGCTCAAGGCTAGCACTCAATTACTTTGAGCCACAGTGCTACTTCTGGTTTTTTGGTGGTTAATTGGAGATAAGAATTTCATAGATTTTCCTGCCAGGATTGGCTTCGAACTGTGAACCTCAGATCTCAGCCTCCTGAGTAGCTAGGGTTATAGGCGTGAGCCACTGCTGCCTGACTAGATCTTTCTTTTAAACAATTACCTACGAACATTTCTTCCTTTCACAGAAACATCTCAAAATAAATTAACAACTTTGCACGAAAGAAACAAATGGCTCACATTTACATTAGAAAATCATGCCAGTTTCCCGTTTGAGATGCCTCCCTGTAAGAACACCTTTGCTCACTTGGGGCAAAAATAAACTTGATACCATTTAGTGCTGTCAGCAACAGCTGGCCAAGGTTAAAACTATATTTATGTACTTCATCCTATACAAGAATTCTATTAAGGCAAGAGTCACTTCCACGTGGATAGGCTGATTTAAAGTTAAGCTAACTAGGGATGGGAATGTGGCTTAGTGGTAGAGTGCTTACTAGCATACATGAAGCCCTGGGATCGATTCCTCAGTATCACAAAACAGAAAAGGCTAGAAGTGGTGCTGTGGCTTAAGGGGTAGAGTGCTAGCCTGGAACAAAAGAAGCTCAGGGACAGTGCTAGACCTTCAGTTCAAGCTCTAAGACTGGCAAAACAAAAAAGAAAAAAAGAAAGTAGTTATTAATGCTAACTAACTGATCCTCAAAGAAAGTATAATATCCCTGTTAGACCTAGCAAATGTACTAAAGCAATGGATACAAAAGTAAAGGCCACAGAAATATTTTGCTTTATATTCTGCATGTTTTCTTTTTCTTTTAAATTTTATTGTAAAAGTGATGTATAGAGGGGTTACAGTTACACGAGTCAGGTAACAAGTACATTTCCTTATGAATAGTGTCACCCCTTCCTCATTATCTCCCAGTTTTTCCCCTCTTGAATTCCCACCACCCAAAAAAATATAGTTAATTTCCAACTTAGTGTCTAATGGATTTCACCTCCCCCTCCCCAAATACAAGACAAAGGGTACAGAAATCAAAAACAGTGACAGAAGGGAATAAACCAAAAAAGAAGGAAAGAAGAAAAGAAAAAAAGAACTGAAACAGTATAATAATAAAAAAAAAACCCTTTTTCCATTTCTTGGAGTTCATTTCAATAAGCATCATTTTATATGATCTTATGCACATAGCATCTCTTCATGTGTCCATTGGCAATTTTTTCTTTGTAGAAGTCTTTCTTCAAGTCTTTAGATTATTTATTGATCGGGTTGTTGTTTCTTTAATTTTTTGAGCTATGAGTATATTTTAGATATGGCCCTTGTCTGATGCATACCTAGTAAAAGTCTCCCATTCTTTGGGCTTCTTATTTATCTTGCTAGCTATGTCCTTTGCCATCTGAGTGTTTTCTTTCTTCTTTTTTCCTGCCAGTCCTGAGGCTTCAGCTCAGGGTCTGAGCACTATCCCTGAGGTTCTTTTGCTCAATGCTAGTATTCTACCACTTGAGCCACAGTACCACATTCTGTCTTTTCTCTTTATGTAGTACTGAGAAATTAAACCCAGGGCTTCATGCATGATAGGCAAGCACTGTAGTACTAAGCCACATTACCAGCCCCTGCATTTTTTTCTGCCAGTCTTGGGGCTTGAACCAGGGCTAGGGCACTGACCTAGGGCTTCTTTTGCTCAAGGCTAGCACTCTACCACTTGAGGCACAGCTCTACTTCAGGCACTGTTTATGTGGTACTAAAGAATGGAACCCAGCCTCTGGAAATATTTAAAATTCCAAGTCTGCTTGACAGATAAAGTAGCAACTGTCTTCGAAAAACTAGTGAGTTTAGTAGGTGATTTAGTCCATTTTCTCTTGCAATAAGAAAGTCTTGAAACTGGGTAATTTATAAAGAACAGAGGTTTAATTCAATGTCATGCAGGCTCTAGGGCTACATCTGGCAGAGATCTTGCTGCTGTTGGGAACCTTTTGCAGAGTGCCACTGTGACAGAGACAGCAAGTGTGACAGAGAGTTCTGTTGTTTTTCGCTTTGGGTTTTGTTTTTGTTTTCTTTGAGACAGAGTCTCATTATGAGCTCACATGTATGACCATATTACTTCTGCCTTACAGTCCCGAATGCCAGAATTACAGGTATGAACCATCATGCCTCGCTCTTGTCTTATTTTTGCTGTGCTAAGACTCAAATCTTGAGCCTGTCCATGTCAGACAAATCTGAGATTGCTGAGCTCGAGTTATAGCTTAGCTCAGAGCTCCTTTTATAATAAAACCACTTCCTCTATAAGGCTTTAATATATTAATCTATGACTGGACTAAGCCTTTTCTAAAGATTCTGCCCTGATGCCCTAATCATCTTCCAAAGGTTCCACCTATAAATACTTATAATTTATGACCCTGGGGATAACATATAAATTCTAAGATCAAAACCCTAACAGAACTGGCACTTGTGGCTCATGCCTGTAATCCTAGCTACTCAGGAGGCTGAAATCTGAAGCTCACAGTTCAAAGCCAGCCCAGTCAGGAAAACCCATGATTCTTCTCTCCAATTAACCACCAGAAAACCAGATGTGGTGCCGTGGCTTAGGCGGTAGAGTGCTAGCCTTGAACTGAAGAGCTGAGGGACAGCGCCCAGGCCCAGAGTTTAAGCCCCTTGACCAAAAAACAAACAACAAACAAACAAACAACAACAACAACAAAACCCTAACTGTAGGTAGCAGCAATCGGCAATGGGTTACATTTGCAACAATATAAGCTCATGCCTGGTTAAGATTATAATCTTGTAGAAAGTGTTATCTGACTACAACAGAATGAAACAGAAATCAGAAATATGATACCTTAATATTATTTGTCTGTTTGGGCTGCTAAAATAAATTCACACAAATTAGAAAAAATATTACAAATTAGACTAGACGAGTTAAACAACAGAAAAAAAATTTCCATAGTTCTAGAAGCTAAGAAACCCAGACTAAAGTACCTGCTGACAGTTTCTGGTGAGAGTTTGTAATGGCTAGATTCATGTTATGTTTTCACATGGTCTTTTGTTCCTGTGTGTATTTAGGAAGAGGAAGAGCAGTGAGCCCTCTGGTGCTGCTTCTTGTAACACCCCCTTACACTCTGCTCCTGCTCCCCTCCAGAGAAATATCTGAATGTCCCTGGTTATTAGGCAAATATTATCCAGTGATTTTTCCCCCCATGCATGTTAAATACATTTGTATGCCTTTTTCCTGTTATTATCTGCTTGTTCCAGGGAAACTTTAGAGGGTGGAAAAATCCCTCATTACTATAATAGCCTCAAAGGAAGATTCTTAGATATAAGAAAATTCTAAGATCAAGGATCTTAGCAGGTACAAAAGAAGGAAAAGGAAGAAGAAGAGTAGGAGAAGAAAGCAGAGGAGGAGGAGAAAGACAACCAGGAGAAACATAGAACAAAAGCAAAACTAAGAGCAGAAATGAATCTAATAGAAAACACTAAACAGTTATTGTGGAAATAAAAAAATAAAAGCTTATTCTTCAGGAAAGTTACTGTAATTAAACCCTAGTAAATGATCAAGGTGGGAAAAAAGATGCATATTACCAACAACTCAAATGACAGAATAGCTTTTGCCACAGATCCTGTAGGTATTAAAATAGCAATAAACAGATATTCTGAACAAAAACATGGATTTACTATATGAAATTAAAAAGTTTCTAGCCAGGCACCAGTGGCTCACACCTGTAATCCTAGCTACTCAGGAGGCTGAGATCTGAGGGTCACAGTTCAAAGCCAGCCCTGGCAGGAAAGTCTGTGAGACTCTTCTCTCCAATTAATCACCAGAAAACTGGAAGTGGAGCTATGGCACAAGTGGTAGATGCTTGCCTGAAGCTGAAGAGCTGAGGGACAGTGCCCAGGCCCAAAGTTCAAGCCCCATGACTGGTCAAAAAATAAAGTTTCTAGAAAAATGTAGGTCTGCTTGGAGTAAAAGCAGACACCCTGAAAATATTACAAGAAGAATAGGAGAAACTCTAGGGTTCCTTGGCAAGGCAGAAATTCTCTTAATGAAGATCCAGAAACACAATAAATCAAAGAAAGGTTTACAAATGGGACTGCATTAAACTGCAGAGCTTCTGCATGGCAAAGGACATAGCTAGTAAGATCAATAGAAAGTCCATGGACTGAGAGAAGATCTTCACTAGCTATACAACAGACAGGAGTCTCAGATCTAAAATATACTTAGGACTCAAAAAACTAAGTCCTCTAAAAACAAATCCCCAAAGAAACAACTGCTCCATTAATTAGTGGACTAAAGACTTAAAGAGAGACTTCTCTGAAGAAGAAATAAGAATGGCCAACAGACACATGAAGAAATTCTCAACTTCTCTGGCCATAAAAGAAATGCAAATTAAAACAACATTGAGAACTCCACCTCACCCCAGTTAGAATGTCTATAATCAAGAAAGCTAATAACAACAGATGCTGGAGGGGATGTGGCCAAAAGGGAACCCTACTGCACTGTTGGTGGGAGGGTAAACTTGTTCAACCACTTTGGAAAGAAGTATGGAGGTTCCTCAAAAGATTCCTCATAGAGCTCCCCTACAACCCAGCAATCCCACTTTTGGGCATTTACCCAAATGATCACAAACAAGGCCATACTAAAGCTGCCAGCACAACTATGTTTACTGTAGCATTAGTCTCCATAGCTAAAATATGAATTCCATGCCTCCATCAGAAAGAATGACACCACCCCATTTGTTAGGAAATAGAAAGACTTGAAAAAAATCATATTAAGTGAAATAAACCAGACCCAAAGAAATGTAAGACCCATGGTTTCCCTTATTTGCAACAATTAGTATATGTCTAGGATAATTTTATCAGATGAGCAGAAAAGCTCAAAAGCTATGTACATATGACCATATAAGATGATGCTAAGTGAAATGAACCCCAAGATAGGGACACGAGAGGTCTTTCTTTGTTGTCGTTGTTTTAAATGTACTATGTGAATTTTTGTTTCATTTGTATGTTCTTCCCACTCTGGTATATTCCCTGTTGTCACTGTGCTTTTCTGGTACCTTGTATCTTGTATATACATTTGTCTAATTTGGGGAGGGGAAGGGGAATAACAAAATGCTGAAACAAGGACACAGGATGACCCATTGCAACAAGGATACCCACAAGACAGTATATTGGAAATGAACTTTACAACTTCGGGTGGGGGAGAGGGAGGACTGAGGGAGGTGTGAGAGGAAAGGGATAGTGGGAGAACAACAAGGGAAGAGGAAACAATGTTGTACAAGAAATGTACTCATTGCCTTACTCATGTAACTGTAACCCCTCTGTACATCATTACAATAAAGTAAAATTTAAATACTGAAGGTCTGGAGGCATGACTCAAGTGGTAAAGTACCTCCCCCGTAGGTATGAAGCCCTGAGTTCAATAAAACATTAAGTATTTAAAAAAAAAGAACTAGGGCTGGGAAGGTGGCTCAGTGGTAGAGCGCTTGCCTTGCATGCCTGAGGCCCTGGGTTCAATTCCTCAGCACCATATAAGCAAAAAGAAAAAAGCCGGAAGTGAGGCTGTGGCTCAAGTGGTAGAGCGCTAGCCTTGAGCTG
This sequence comes from Dipodomys spectabilis, assembly GCF_019054845.1. Taxonomy (NCBI): domain Eukaryota; kingdom Metazoa; phylum Chordata; class Mammalia; order Rodentia; family Heteromyidae; genus Dipodomys; species Dipodomys spectabilis. The sequence continues at coordinate 12,529,043 of NW_024870701.1, read as the reverse complement.
AAGAGCTGAGGGACAGCGCCCAGGCCCAGAGTTTAGGCCCCAGGACCGGACCCAAAAAAAAAAAAAAAAGAAAAAAAAGAACTAGAGCCGGGTGCTGGTGGCTCACGCCTGTAATCGTAGCTACTTAGGAGGCTGAGGTCTGAGAATCGCGATTCAAAGCCAGCCCGGGCAGGAAAGACCGTGAGACTCCTATCTCCAATAAACCACTAGAAAACCGGAAGTGGCGCCGTAGCTCAAGTGGTAGAGTGCTCGCCTTGAGCTGAAGAGCTGAAGGACAGCGCCCAGGTCCAGAGTTCAAGCCCCATGGCCGACAAAAAAAAAAAAAAAAAAAAAGAACTAGAAAATACAACAACAAAAAGTCAGAAAAAATATCTGAGTATCCTGGTATCTACTAAAAACACTGACTTTGTAAATGAAACTTTATTAATTCATTTGTTTGTTTGTTTTGCCAGTCCTGGAGCTTGAACTCTGGACCTGGGCACTGTCACTGAGCTTTTTTTTTTGCTCAAGGCTAGCACTTTACCACTTGAGCCATAGCACCACTTCTGGCTTTTTCTGTGTATGTGGTACTGAGGAATCGAACCCAGAGCTTCGTGCATGCAAGGCAAGTACTCTATCACTAAGCCACATTCCTTCCCCATTTATTTGTTCGTTTGAGCCCTCTTGGAGGTCATTGATCGTGTGTGTGTGTGTGTGTGTGTGTATGTGTGTATGTGTGTGGTATTAGAGACTGAACTCAGAGCTTCATGCTTGATAGGCAAGTGTTTTACCACTTGAGTCACACCTGCAGGCCATTTACACTTTTGTTTTCTTGGAAGTGGGTCTGAGTTCTATGCCCAGGCTGAAATGGGCTATGATTCTCCTACTTACGCTTCTTTGTGTCACCGAGGATGACAGCATGCGCCAAGGAGTCCAGCTACTGGTTGAGATAGAATCTTGGAAACGTTTTAATACCTAGGCTGGCTGGCTTCTGTGATTTCCCTGTTCTCTGCTTCCTAACTAGGGAGGGTTACAGACTTGAGCCACCATGCCTAGTCATTGATCTTTTTTTTTTTTAAATTCTCCGTCGGTTGTGGGACTTGAACTCTGGGACTGGCCACTCTCCCTGAGCTCTTCAGCTCAAGGCAAGCGCTTTACCACTGGGCCACAGTGCCACTTCTGATTTTCTGGTGGTTAATTGGAGATAAGAGTCTTACAAACTTTCCTTGCCTGGCCTGGCTTTGAACTGTGATCAAAGCTAGGATTACAGACATGAGCCACTGACACTGGGTATCACTGATCATTTTTAAAAGTAGTCTTTTAAGCCAGGTGCTGGTGGCTCATGCCTGTAATTCTAGCTACTCATGTGGTTGAGTATAAGGATCACAGTTCAAAGCCAGCTCGGTAGTAAAGTCTGTAATACCTTTTTTTTTTTTTTTTTGCCAGTCCTAGGCTTGAACTCAGGGCCTGGGCACTTTCCCTGAGCTTCTTTTGCTCAAGGCTAGCACTCTACCACTTGAACCACAGCACCATTTCCAGCTTTTTTCTTTTTGCTTATGTGGTACAGAGGAATCAAACACAGGGTCTTATACATGCTAGGCAAGTATGCTATCACTGAGCTGCCTTCCCAGCCCCCACAATATTATTATCTCAAATTAACTACCAAAAAAAAAAAAAAAGCCAGAAGTGAAGGTGTGTCTCAAGTTAGTTTTGAGCAAAAACTTCAGGGATAGCACCCACACACTTTTTTTGTTTGTTTGTTTTACATTTCAGGCATTTTAGTTTCTTTGGATTTGGTTATTGTGCTACAAACTTTTGGGGGAATCCTATTACCTTTTGTTTTCTTCTTTCTTGTGTTTCTAGGTTGAGATCTGTGATTGTATTGGTATGGATAACTCTTCCAGTTTATTATGTTGACTTCTTTGTGAACAGTTGTTTCTTGAGAACTAAATCTCTAGCACCATTCAGCAAGGAGAAAACAAGCCACTATAACAGGAACAACTACATTCACTTTAGAAGCTTCCCTTTCTTTTTGTAACTAGAAGCTGCTGCTGCTCACAAGGAGCTTTGCAGACTGTGGGCGGGTAGAATTCCACTTCCTATATAGTCCACCCTCCAGTGTGTGCCTTCAGCGGAAGCAGAGTTCAAAGCTTGGGGTATCCCCAAATGTGTTAGAGAAGGGGGAAGCAAACACAGAAAATTCTGCACTGAAAAGAGTATGGAATTCTTCCTGCCCTGGGGAACTAGGGTCAAAACTGTAAACCATTTTCTATGTTTTTCCCCCCATTACCTGTTTCTCCATGCTTTTCAGCGGTCCCGTTTCCTTTTTCATGATTCCTGATGCCCTTCCTTTGTTTCTGTCTTTGAAATGTAGTCTCTCCTTGGTCACTCTCTCTCTCCTCATTCATAGAGTCAAACAGAAGAAGTATCTGATTTGTTATCTTGCCCTGCTTCCCCAACAGTTATATTTTCTGTTTGTATGGGAGGGGCAAATTGTTGTGTCTTAGTATTGAAAAGTATCTTAAAATAAATGTTTTTTCTCTAAGAGGTTGCTTTTTGGTGAACATCTCCACTGCTTTGTTTCTATTTTTCTTTCACTGCCAGCTTTTCCTTATGCTGCTTCATAATATTTGGGAAATATTTACATAGGAAATAATAGTGTAGTAGGCTTGCATTTTGATGTGCAAGTATGGTTCAGAACCATGGAGAGCAGCCTCACATGGCTCAACAGGAGTTCCATGATTATCAGGCCTGATTTGGCCTTTCATTGAACTCTAGGGTTAAGAAGACTGACATATAAAAAAATACTCAAAAAACATTTGTGCTCCATCATGCCTGGCTTCTATTAAGTGGGATGAACTCTCTACAGTGGAACCACTTCAAGTAGTACTGTATTTTCAGAGTTCCAGATTTATACCACCAAACTGCTTTTCAAAGTGGGGCAATGGTTGGTAGGCAGAGAGAGCATAGTAAAGGAGCATGTGTTTAGCATGTGTGATGATCACTGTTCAATCTCTATCAATCTCTATCATTTCTAAAAAATGTTGGCATGAGACATTAAAGAGCTACTTACTATAACTGAACTTCTGCATATCCTTCACACGTTTATTTTTCTTTCTTTCATTCTTTTTCTTTTTCCTCTGTGGTACTGGGGATTGGACCAAGAGAGCCTAGTACAGGCAGGTTCTGTCTGAACTGTCACCAGCCCTTTTGTTTGTTTGTTTTCATAAAGGGTTTTGTTGACCTTATTGCCTAGACTGGCCTTAAATTCTCAGTCCTTTGCTTCTGTTTCTTAAGTTGCTGAGATTACTAGACATCAGGCTAAGGTTTGTGTGTGTGTGTGTGTGTGTGTGTGTGTGTGTGTGTGTGCATGTGTGTGTGCGTGTATGTGTGTGTGTGTGCATGTAACTGGAGATTGACCCTAGTGGCTCATATATACTAGGCAAATATTCTATCGTTTGATCTTTGTCCCCAGATCCACTTACTTACATTTTGTGGGTGATGAAATGAGTAGCATTTCATATGGTGACACTGATTTGAATGTTAAGCAAATGAAATGTAACCAGGTAAAAAGAGAGTGACCAAAAGGCAATAGTGGATTCAAGGGAAATCTTCACTAGGACTTACTACCTTCCTTCCATAGTACTAAATAGTACAATAGTACTCAATAATGCACAACTCAATAGTACATGACTGTCACCAGTCATTGATAACTGAAGGAAAAATGAGTATCTAAAAGCTGAAAAACCTTTCATCTGTCCTCTGTGTATATGCACACACACACACACACACACACACACACACACACACACACACACGTGTGTGTGTGTGTGCTCTACTATTGGGGCTTGCTTGAACTCAGGGCCTTGCACTTTTACTTGGATCCCTTTGCTCACAGCTTGCACTCTATCCCTTCAGCCACACCCGCAGCCCAGCATTTTGCTAATTAATTGAAGATAAGAGTCTCACAGACTTTTCTGTTAGGCTGGTTTCAAAAAACAATCTTCCTGGTCTCAGCCTCCTAGGATTTCAAGTATGAGACACAGGTGCACAGCTGATCTATCTTCTGGTTTAAATAACAGGATATTCCAATTATATTTTGAGATATATTCCACATACCATATGGTTAACTCATTTAAATTGTACAGATTAATAGTTTATAGCACATTAACATAGTCAGATATGCATCCATTATCATAATCAATTTCAGAATATTTTCATTTTCTTCACAAGAAACTTGATTCTGAGGAATGATGGAGAGGGGATTATGATCAAGAAGCTCTGTACACATAAATGGAATTCTTAACATGAAATTTCATTGTACAACTAATTGATGTTAATAATAAAAAAAGAATAAACCTGATACCACTTAACTTTAACCTCCCAACTCTTTCAAATCTACCATCTCCTGACCTTCCATTCCTAGCTGTAGGAAAGTACTGATCTATCTTCTGTCTCTATAAATGCATCTATTCTGGATATTTCAAATAAATGACATCATAATATACTGTGTTTGGAGGCTAGCTTCTATTTGGTATGATTTCAAGCTTCATTTGTGTATGGTTAGTAGTTATTTCTTATTATTCATAAATATAATCTGTGGAAATAAAACATTTCATTTAGCCTTTCATCAGTTACTGAGTGTTTAGTTGCGTGTACTTTGGGGATATTGTAAATAATGCTACTATGACCATTATGTACTGTTTTAGTGTAAGCATGTCTTCTTTTCCTTTCTTCCTTCTCACTTTCCTTCCTCCTCTCCCTCTCTCTCCTTCCTTCCTTCTCCCTCTTTCTTTCTTCCCTGCCTTCCCCCTCCCTTCCTCCCACCTTCCTTCCTTCCTTCCTTCCTTCCTTCCTTCCTTCCTTCCTTCCTTCCTTCCTTCCTTCTTTCCTTCCTTCTTTCTTTCCTTCCTTTCTTCCTTCTTTCCTTCCTTGTTTTCTTTCTGGCAGTACTAGAGACTGAACTCAGGGCCTTACGCTTGCTAGATGAGGTACTCTATTATTTAAGCCATGCCCCCAGTCCCTCATAAATTTTTAAAAAAATTAATTTTATTTTCAAGGTGATGTACATAGAGGTTACACTTACATAAGGTAGTGAGTACATTTCTTTTTTTCTTTTTTTTTTGGGGGGGGTCTGGTCGTGGGGCCTGAACTCTGCGCCTGGGTGCTGTCCCTCAGCTCTTCAGCTCAAGGCTAGCGCTCTAACACTTGAGCCACAGCGCCACTTCCAGCTTTTCTCTTTTTGCTTATGTGGTGCTGAGGAATCGAATCCAGGGCCTCTGGCATGCAAGGCAAGCTCTACTACTGAGCCACCTTTCCCAGCCCGTGAGTACATTTCTTGTTGAACTTGTTACTCCCCCACTTATATGTTTTCATTACTCTTTAGTCTTGGAGTAGAATTAGAACTGTACAGTAATTCCAGATGTAAACATTTTTACATTCTTGTCAGCATATATAGTGGTATCTCTACATCTGTACCCATGCTTCTTTTCTTTTCTATTAAAGCAATCTTAGGATGTGAAATGGTACCTTATTTTGATATCTCTGCTGGCTAATGATGTCAAATATCTTTTCATGCTTACTGTTATTTTGGAGAACTGTATAGTCAAATCATTGGCCACTTTTAACTGGGCTTCTTATTATTGTTTTAAGTGTTCTTTACACATTCTAGGACTTTTTTTCCTAGAATGTATATTTCCTGTATTTTTGGCATTCAAATGTTAGTACTTATATTTTTCATCAAATCATATCAGACACACAACTGAAATCCATTTTGTCTGATTCTCTATATTGTCCTTTCACTTTCATGATAAAGTCCTTTGAAGCACTATTTTTTTTTTTTTTTGCTTGTTTTGTTTTTTGGGTCCGGTCCTGAGGCCTGAACTCTGGGCCTGGGCGCTATCCCTCAGCTCTTCAGCTCAAGGCTAGTGCTCTACCACTTGAGCCACAGCGCCACCTCCGGCTTTTTTCTTTTTGCTTATGTGGTGCTGAGGAATCGAACCCAGGGCCTCATGCATGCAAGGCAAGTGCTCTACCACTGAGCCACCTTCCCAGTCCCAGCACTATTTTTTTTTAAGTCGAAGGATGTTTAGTTTCTCTGTCTCCATCTTTCTCTGGGACAGGGAATTTCCTTATATTCTAATCTAGTATGGGACTTGCTATGGAGTCCAGACTAGTCTCAAATATGCAATCCTATTGCCTCTGCCTCTGCCTCTGAAGTTCTGGGATTACAGGTGTGTACTACAATTCTTGGCCTTTGTTTTCTTTTGTTGCTCAAGTTTTTGTTGTCATATGGAATGCCTAATATCAGGTTATAAGCTTTACATCTATGTTTTCTTCTGAGAGTACTATAGATCTAGCTCTTACATATACATCTTTGGTACTTTTTCTTTTAATTGGTCATGGGGCTTGAACTCTGGGCCTGGGCCCTGTCCCTTAGCTCTTCAGCTCAAGGCGAGCACTCTACCACTTGAGCCCCAGAGCCACTTGGAGATAACAGTCTCATAGACTTTCCTACCTGGGCTGGCTTTGAACTTCGATCCTCAGATAGCCTCTTGTGTATCTAGGATTACAGGAGTGAGACACTGGGTAAGTTTTAATTTTTGTAAATTATGTGAAGTAGAGAGTCCAACTTCATTATTTCTTTTTTATTTTTCTTTTCAATTCTGAGGATTGAATACAGGGCTTTGTGCATACTAGGACACGTGCTTTACCAGTAAGTTACAGGCCACAGCCCCAAGTACATTCTTTTTTCTTTTTAATAATTTTTTATTGAAATTAAGTGATTACATAAATTTCACAAATCTCACAGTATTGTGAGATAGTGATACTAAGTTAAAGTCACAAACACATTTTAACTTTCATGAGGCAAATTGTCATTATCGTAGTCTATAAAGCTTGTGAGTTCTATGAGCTTTGACAATACAACTATTTCTTCCACATTGGGTGATATGTACATTTCTTTCCTTTTGTTCAGTATAAGCGGTTCCCTCTTTCCCTTGTATTCCCTCCCTCCCAACGCTGCCCTGAGTTGCTTAGTTCATTTTCATCAATGTCCAGCGCAGTTGATGGCCCCTCTGTTGGATGTTTCTCTCTGTTTGTGTCCTCCTCCTAGTCCCTCAGATGTGCTCATATATCTATATATATCTATATCTATATACCATAGTCAAAAACATACAACAAAATGAGTGGAATCCTTTGTTTCTCAAGCCCTGTTTACTTTGTTGTAGCTCCTTGCATTTTGGAGATATCAGGGAGATCATGTGCTGTTTGTCTCTACTCTTGGCTTACCTCGCTCACCAAGTACATTCTTTTGCATGTAGTTATCCTGTTGTTCCATCATTTGTTGAAGAGACTACTTTTTCCTCATTTATTATTTTATTATTAAATTTTTTGTTGTTGTTGTTGGTCATGGGGCTTGAACTCGGCCTAGGCTCTGTCCCTCAGCTGTTCAGCTCAGGGTGAGCACCCTACCACTTGAGCTACAGTGCCAATTCTGGTTTTCTGGTGGTTTATTGGAGATAAGTGTCTAATGGGCTTTCCTACCCAGGCTGGCTTTGAACTGCGATCCTCAGATCTCAGCTTCCTGAGTAGCTAGGATTATAGTCGTGAGCCACCAGTGTCCGGCTCATTTATTATTTTGTGTCACTGCACTAAGACCAATTATACTTAAATGTGAGGGTTTATTTTTTTGCTGTTAAATTCTAACCAACTGATCTACATTTTGGTATATTTGTTTTTATATGAAATCCACAGTCTTTGGTATTGTAGTCTTTAAAGGTGGTTGCTGTCTCTTCCTCTTCTTCCTTCTTCTCTTCCTTTTCTGATTTTTATTTTGGTGGGTTGTGGGACTTGAAGTCAGGGCCTTGGTGCTGTCTCTGAGCTTTTTTGCTCAAGACTAGCACTCTAGGACCGGGAATGTGGCTTGGTGGAAGAGTGCTTGCCCAGCATGCATAAAGCCCTGGGTTCGATTTCTCAGAACCACATAAATAGCAAAAGCCAGAAATGGCATTGTGACTCAAGGGGTAGAGTGCTAGCCTTGAGCAAAAGAAGCTCAGGGACAGTGCACCAGCCCTGAATTCAGTCCCCAGGGTTTGGGGGGAGGGGATGGGGAGACTAGCACTCTACCACTTTGAGCCACAGTACCACTTCTAGTTTTCTGGGGACTAACTGGAGATAAGAGACTTTCTTGCCCAGGGTGGCTTCAAACCACTACCCATAGATATCAGCTTCTTGAGTAGGTAAGTTTTATAGGCTTGAGCCACCAGTACCAGGCTCTCCATTTCTGAGTTTTGAGACAAAGTGCTGTTATATAGTCCAAGCTGGCTTTGAACTTGTTCTCTAGCCTGGGACAGCCTCAAATTCACAATCCTTCTCCCTCAGCCTCCTGAGTGCTGGGATTACAGGCATGTGCTCTTAGCTTTAGCATTTCATTTTTGCTCATGGCTGGCACTCTATCATTTGAGCCATATCTCCATCTCCAACTTTAACACATCATCTTAATATTTCATATAAAATAAAATGTGTGGGTAAGACTGGGGAGGGATACAGCTCAGTTGCTAGTGTGCTTGATTAGTGTTTGCGAGGCTCTGAGTTTGACCACCAGCACTATTAAGAAAGAAAAATGTGGGGCTGGGAAGGTGGCTCAGTGGTAGAGCGCTTGCCTTCCATGCGTGAGGCCCTGGGTTCGATTTCTCAGCACCACATAAGCAAAAGGAAAAAAGCCAGAAGTGGCGCTGTGTGGCTCAAGTGGTAGAGCACTAGCCTTGAGCTGAAGAGCTGAGGGACAGTGCCCAGGCCCAGAGTTCAAGCCCCATGACCGGACCCAAAAAAAAAAAAAAAAAAAGAAAGAAAAATGTTTGTGTGTGTGTGTGTATGTGTGTGTGTGTGTGTGTATGTGTAACACACAGAGAGAGTGTATGACAAAGAAAGAGACTGCAAATGAGCTCAGGGCCTTGTGCACACTTAGCACACACATTACCATTGAGCTATAGCATGTGTATATACATATATATAAAATTTATTTTTGTAGTGCTTGGGATCAAACCTAGGGCTTTGTACATGCTAGGCACACACTACCACTAAGTTATATTAGTCTATGAGTTATGTATTAAAACTTTTTTTTAGTGTATTAGAATAATTCAGCACTTTTTTTTTTCTTTTGCCAGTCCTGGGGCTTGAACTGGGTGCCTGTGCACTGTCTCTGAGCTTCTTTTGCTCAAGGCTAGCACTCTACCACTTGAGCCACAGTGCCACTTCTGGCTTTCTCTTTTTATGTGGTACTGAGGAGTCGAACCCAGGACTTCATGAATGATAGGTATACATTCTACCACTAAGCCACATGCCCGGCCTAGCACAAAATTTTTCAGAGTAATAAACCTTTAATCTACAATTTTTTTTTTGTCGGTTGTGGGGCCTGAATTCTGGGCCTGGGCACTGTCCCTCAGCTCTTCAGCTCAAGGCTAGTGCTCTACCACTTGAGCCACATTGCTACTTCCAGCTTTTTCTGCTTATGCGGTGCTCAGAAATTGAACCCAGAGCCTCATGCATGCAAGGCAAGCACTCTACCACTGAGCCACCTTCCCAGCCCCTAATCTACAAATATTTTTTTCAATTTTTATTTATTTTTTATTGTGAAAATACTCTACAGAGCGCTTACAATTACATGGGCAAGATAATGAGTACATTTCTTATCAAGCATTGTAGCCTCCTCCTTTGTTTTCCCTTTCTATCCCTTCCCAGCCTCCCCCCCCCCCGCCCCCCCACCCAATCCTTCCCCCCCTCCAAAGTTGTAAAGTTCATTTTCGACATGACAACTTGTACTTCTCATTGTTGCAACGGGTCCACCTGTATTCTTATTTAAACGACTTGTTTTTCCCCTTCCCCTCCACAAATTATACTGACATCAAATACAGTGAAAGCAGGGGTTATACTGTGGGGGAGGGACATACAAAGCAACAAAGAAATAATCTTATAAATGCATTAGAAACAAATGCATGAAAGAAAAAAAAACATTTGAATACATATCTTAGGGTTCATTTTCCTAACATCACCTTATCTGACCTGGTCTGCTTGACTCATACATATTCTACAAATATTTTTAAGGCGTCTTCTAACTCCCAATGCTTTCATAGACAGGTAAGTATCTTCTATATAACATAACTGGGAATCCTAGTTCTTATTTTTAGACGCCAATACTCAATAGCACCATCTGCTGTTGAAATAAGTGAAATTTAATCATAGTGGAAAGTGCAAAGACTCAGATCTCCACATTTAAATGAACAGAAATTTTCTAGTTCTAATGTTCTTTTTTTTTTTTTTTTTTGGTCAGTCGTGGGGCCTGAACTCTGGGCCTGGGCACTGTCCCTCAGCTCTTCAGCTCAAGGCTAGCGCTCTAACACTTGAGCCACAGCGCCACTTCCGGCTTTTTTTCTTTTTGCTTATGTGGTGCTGAGGAATCGAACCCAGGGCTGCATGCGTGCAAGGCAAGGGCTCTACCACTGAGCCACCTTCCCAGCCCTAGTTCTAATGTTCTAAGCATAAAGAATATGATAATTTGGGAAAGGTAAGTAAGTCATCAAAGTGACAGACATCTTGCTAAAGCATTGTATATTACTACAAACTAAAATCTGTGTAGGTGCTCTCAAAACAAGAACATTTCTATGGGAAAGCAACTTACTCGAAGCTAATCAACTGCTCTGTGCTTCAGCTTCTTTCTTTCTTTCTTTCTTTCTTTTTTTTTTTGGTTGTGGGGCTTGAACTCTGGGCCTGAGCACTGTCCCTCAGCTCTTCAGCTCAAAGCGAGCGCTCTACCACTTGAGCTACACCGCCACTTCCGGTTTTCTAGTGGTTTATTGGAGATAAGAGTTTCACAGACTTTCCTGCCCAGGCTGGCTTTGAACCGCGATCCTCAGATCTCAGCCTCCTGAGTAGATAGGATTACAGGCGTGAGCCACCGGTGCCCGGCTTCTTTCTTTCCTTTTTTCTTTCTTTCATTGGTTGTGGGGCTTGAACTCTGGGCTAGGCGCTGTTCCTGCACTCTTCAGCTCAAGGTGAACACTCTACTACTTGAGCCACAGCACCACTTCCGGTTTTCTAGTGGTTTATTGGAGATAAGAGTCTCATGGCCTTTTCTGCCCCGACTGGCTTTGAACCATGATCCTCAGATCTCAGCCTCCTGAGTAGCTAGGATTATAGTGTGAGCCATTGGTGCCTGGCTGTGCTTCAATTTCTGTACTGGAAAATGTGAGAGAAGGAGAAGTACTAGGCTCTAGTAAAGCATCATGCCTGATATGTGGTAAACAATAATGGAAATGCTATTTTTGTCATTGGTTCTCTTCATGTAGACACAGAATCCTAGAAGCCAAAATTTCTAACCTCCTTCAGAGTTAGATGTGATTATGAGACTTACTAGGATTGTTTGAAATTGCTTATGGCAGTCCAATGAGTTGAACTACATCATTAGAAATGTGGTTTTTACCGCCCCTCCACCCCCGACTATTGCTCTATTGCTGTAGATAGAACCCAGATTTTAACCCTGTAGATGAGGACATGCTGGAAGATGCTGGGCCAATAAGCCGGAAAGGATGTATATCCATCATTGATTTTGTATTCAATTACCCTAAAGAATCCTCTCAGATAATTCTTGTCACTTTGCCCCAAGGTCCTCTATTTTTTTATTATTAAAATTTTTCAAATTTTTCTTATAAAAGTACAGAGAGGTTACAGTTACTTAAGTCAGGTGCAGAGTACATTTCTTTTTTTTGACAATGTCACTTCTTCCCTCCCGCTCCAAGTTTCCCCTACTCACCCTCAAGTTGCATAGTTCATTTTTAATATAGTGTTCAGTGAGAACCTCCATTTCTGTGCCTCCCTGTATGCTCCCAAAGACAGACAAATACACAGAACAAAAGAAAAGAAAACAAAAACAGCAAAAATAATTCTTGTCTTTATAATTGGCAAACAAGACATGGGTACAAGCTTTAAGAGATTTTACTTTCCTTACTTGGTTCATCCCTCTCAGGAATGAGGATATTTACTAAGGACATCTCCCAGAAGGAAAAAAAAATAGTGGGACATTAGTTTATAGGATTTATAGGATTCATTCCACTGGCTGGAGAATAAGCTTTTACTGTCTCTGTCCAGTGACCTGGACCAGCCCTGGTTGGTCAACTTCTCTATCTTTATTGCTCTAGTAATAGATCCTTTCTCCCTGCCCATGAAAGCAGAAACATGACCTGTACCTAGTTAGTAATAGACCATTCCTTCTAGAAATTGATTGGTTCAGAGAAGGCCTATGATACAATTTAAAAAAAGCAGAGGCATTATCTGGGATGGATACAGGGATGCTGGGAACAAAAGATTCCATATCTGCTTAATTTTTTAGGTTAAGAATATATGATCTGATGGGCTGGGAAGGTGGCTCAGTGGCAGAACGCTTGCCTTACATGCCTGTGGCCCTGGGTTCGATTCCTCAGCACCACATAAGCAAAAAGAAAAAAGCTGGAAGTGGCGCTGTGGCTCAAGTGGTAGAGCGCTAGCCTTGAGCTGAAGAGCTGAAGGACTGCCCAGGCCCAGAGTTCAGGCCCCACGACTGGACCCCCCTAAATAAAGAGTATATGATCTGAGAATGTGGGAAGACACCACTAGGTAGAGAAAAACGTCCTGAAAAATGAAACTAAATAGAGTTAGAGATGAAATATAAAGAATCCTGCTGGTACAGATCCTAGGTTTTAGTCCATGAAGCCCTTAATTCTTCCCTTTCTCCTGTGAACTTCATCCCACATTTACTTGCAGTCACATATGCTATAATATTCTTTTCTTTGTCTGAAGGGCAAATTTAGTTTAGTTCAGTTTGGTTTTACAATTTCTTATTAGCTTATATTATATAGGAGAGAGTTTCATTGTGTACATTGTTTGAAACGAGGCCTTGCTATGCTGCCTAGGCTAGGCTCAAACTCATGACCCCCTTGCCTCAGACTCAGAATAGTTTGGATTACCAATTTGAAAAACCCTGTCTAGTCTTAGATTCTTTTTTAATGCTTTAAAAAATAATGGCCAAGCTGGGCATGGTGGCAAATATCTACATTATAATCATAGCACTTAGGAGGTTGGAATCCAAGGAGGAACATGAGTTCATGGCCAGCTTGGGCTAACAGAAAGACCTTGTCTCAAAAAGGCAAAATAATACTGGATAGTCTACAACTATGGCTACTACTCTGTGTGTGTGTGTGTGTGTGTGTGTGCCGATAATAGCATTCAAAATCAGGACCTAGATGCTATCCCTTAGCATTTCACTCAAGCCTGGTATTCTAACACTCGAGCACAGCACTGCTTCTAGCTTTTTGCTGGTTAATTGGAGATAAGTCTCACCAACTCTTCTATCCTGCCTGGCTTTGAACCTTGATCCTCAGATCTCAGCCTGTGAGTGGGTAAGATTTCAGGTATGAGCCACTTTTAAGGAGTTTTCAGTTCAAACAGTACACTGCCAAAAAAAGAGAAAAAAGGCCAAAATAGACTAGGACGGAAATAAATTTGTATGGTAAAGCTACTCACAGGAAGCACTATTGTGTGTAGATATGACAGCAGTCAATTGTGTGTAGATTAGACTGCAGTCAGTCCATAGGCAAGATCTATTTAGGCCTATCTCCCAAATGAATGAAGTACTAATTCATACTACCTACCACATGAGTAGACCTTGAAAACATTTTACTAAGTGAAAAAAACTAGACACAGTAAGTTACAAACTATATGCTTCCATTTGTAAGAAATGTCCAGGACACTTCCTATAATAACAAATAAGAATATCTTGGTGGTTTAAAACAACAGAAATTAGCCAGGTACCAGAGGCTCAAGCCTGTAATCCTAGATACTCAGAAGGCTGAGATCTGAGGATCAAGGTTCAACATCCAACTAGGCAGGAAAGTCTGTAAGACTCACTCGGGAGGCTGAGATCTGAGGATCAAGGTTCAAAGCCAAAAGATGCAGAGCACATGGGCAGCAAAGATGGCGCTGGGAGAGAATAGAGTGGGCAGAGCCCAATTTGCCTTATGATCATTGTCTAACCAGCCCGAGAAGGCTTAGGTGCATGATAGGGTGTGACCTTGACAGTTCCTCTTCCTCCCTTGCCATGCCACCCGCCCTTTTTGGCTTTAAAAAGGGCTGCTCTCTGTTTTCTACCTGCTGGATTTGGCTCCCCCCTGTGTCTGATTGACTTCCGGGCTGAGGGAGGCTGGGGAACGGGCTAGCAATGCACTTACCTTTCCTTGGACCCCTTCCGTCTTTCGTGGGTCAGACGAAGACCCAACAAAAAGAGGCAGGAAAGTCCGTGAGACTCTGATCTCCATCTATCCACCAAAAAGCAGAAGTGAAGCTGTGGCTCAAGTGGTAAAAGTGCTAGCCTAGAGCAAAAAATATTAAGGGACAGTGCCCAGGTCCTTCTCAGGACCTACACACACATACACACACACACACACACACACACACACACAAAACCAATAGAAGCTTATTCTTTCACACTTTTGAGGCCAGACCTACACACACACACACACACACACACACACACACACACATAAAACCAATAGAAGCTTATTCTTTCACACTTTTGAGGCCAGAAGACTGAAACCAAGGAGTCAGCAACGCCACACAGTCTCTGAGCTCTAGGGAAGAATCCTTCCGTCTCTTCCAGTTTTACGTGTGCATTAACTCTTGGCTGCATCTCTCTCCTCTCTGTCTCATCTGCAGCATGACCTTCTGTTCTATGTTTACTGATAAGGACCTTTATCATTGGAACTTGTTACTTGGGTTTACTAAGATAATACAGGATGATCTCACCTTAAGATCTCTAACAATTATATCTGAAAAGATCCGCTTTCAAGAAAAAAAGTGATTATATTCACAGGCTCCAGGGTTAAGATGTGGATATATCTTTAATTCAACCAGTTAGAATCAAACTTTATGATACTTTAAAGATAGAACTCACCACAATTTGACTGAAATGACACCACAAATTGACTGAAGGCCACTTGACTGGACAGTGCAGAAGTAGTTTTAGCTTCAGGTTAGGCTTGTGTCAAGGCTCAGAAAAGTGATCAAAACTTTCTTGTTACTGGTTCCATCTTCAGGCAGGCTACTAACTTGTCTGAAAGAGCTGTTACTGGGGCTCCATTTTTCCTTGCTCAAGTGTGCATGGATGAGAGAAACTTTTTCTTCCTCTCCTTCCCCTGAAATGCCCAGCATCTGTTTTCCTCCCATTGGCCTTGACTATCAGTGGATTAATAATATGACTGGGGAGCAGGGTAGACTAGCCCTAGGCAAAAAGGGATCATGACTAGAGGTGATACCAGTATTTTCCCACTTGAATGTATGGCCAAAAATGAGAGGATCTCTGGCTTAAATGTTGGGAGATAATACATATGGACTTACCTGGTCAAAGTCATTCCCTAACAAGAATTAAAATCCTTTACCAGAATTAAACTTAGGTTGGTTGAACTCCAGTCTTTTGCCTGAAAGTGGCCAGCTCTAGAGCTCAGTCTCTAGGTAGGTGAAACTTCCTGTTCTCCTTTCTGACTTGTAGCAAGCTTCTGGTATTTTTTTTTGCCAGTCCTGGGGCTTGAACTAAGGGCCTGGGCACTGTCCCTGAGCTTCTTTTGCTCAAGGCTAGTGCCACAGTGCCACTTCAGGCTTTCTCTGTATATGTGGTACTGAGTAATTGAACCCAGGGCTTCATACTTTCTAGGTGAGAACTCTACCACTAAGCCACATTCCCCACAAGCTTCTGGTATTTTCCTTATAGATATATTGATGGGTAAATATGGATGAGGTGATTAGGGGGGCTGACAAGTCTGAAATTCACAGGAATGGTTGTTAGGTTAGAAATTCTAGAAGAAGTAGATGTTGCAATATGAGTCCAAAGGATGTAAAGTGCCAGTCTTCTTTTTCAAGAGATAAAGTGTTCCAGAATTAGAAAGTAGTATGGTTGCACAACTTTCTGAATACACTGAAATTGACTGAAAGGTGTATATCCTTGAAAGCTGTGGATTTTATGGCCTGTGAATTATGTTCTGCAAGACAAAATTATATTTGAAAGTCCTCAGAGAGTCTAATAGAGCTAGTTTTGTCTCCACCATAAAAGTAAATTGCCAGGCTGGGAATGTGGCTTAGTGGTAGAGTGCTTGTCTAGTATACATGAAGTCCTGGGTTTGATACCTCAGTACCATATAAACAGAAAAAGCTGGAGATGGTGCTGTGGCTCCAGTGGTAGAGTCCGAGCCTTGAGCAAAAGAATCTGAAGAACAACGCCCAGGCCCTGGGTTCAAGCCCAAGGACTGGCAAAAAGAAAAAAAAAGTAAATTGCCTTTTTAACTTTTATTTTCAGTTAAATACTAGAGAAAGGCAGTATATTTGCATTTCAGAGCCCTGTTATAAAAACTCTGTTTTATCATTTCAATTGCACTTAGTTGTATGAGATCCTCACAAAGGATGAGGATCTCATACAACTAAGGATGAAGGACTGGAACACAAAGGATGAAGGATTGGTACTAGGAACATTCACAGGGATTATAAAATATTTATGCCCCAGGAGCTGGGGCATAAAAACAAAACATTTCTGGAAGGTATAGTTTTTTTTTTTTATTATTTATATCTTTAATGAACATAAAATATTCCATTAGCTTTGTTGCATCCATTTAATCTGAGCAAGTGCATGAAGAACAACACCCAAAAGCCAACTGATGGCTACGTAAGGTGATGACTACAGGTGGTAAAATCTATCACACTTTAGTGGTTCTTGATTCTTTTAGGGAGAGTGTGCATGTATGTGTGTAGTGAGAGAGAGGAGACTACCCTGCTTTTTCCCTAATATTAAAACATTTTAAACAATTCAAAACAATACTTTAAGACAGAGTTCTTGTTTGGAGGCACTGGAACTCATCTATTAAAAATTCTTGTATATGCTGGGTGTTATTGGCTCATGCCTATAATTTTGGCTACTCAGAAGGCCAAGATCTGAGAATCATGGTTTAAAGCCTGGCTGGTCAGGAATGTCCCTGAGACATTTATTTCCAATAAATTACCAAAACACTGTAATTGGAACTGTTTCTTACTGCAGTATACAATCCAGAATAGAATAATAGGCCCTTATAAATGACTAGTAAAATCCATGACACGTTTCTGACCCTCCACAATGACTTTTTTTTTTTTTGATTGTGATTAAATGATTACATAATTTCAAAGTCACAAGTTCATTCTAACTTCCCTGGATGGAAGGTATAGATAGTTTTAAGGAAACAAATTTCTAGATCCTTAGTTTTCTTTCCTAAATTGATCTATGACTAATGTGTCTTTGTTACTGGGTTCAGTTGTCCTTCCCTACCTCCCATTTCTCAGTTCACAGGAGCAAGGCCTATCAATACCTCAACTCTGCCTTATCTGTCACAAATTCTTACCATGGTAAATACCAGAGTGCCAACGGGTCCTACAATATGAGAGCCTAATGTTGGGAAGCCTCTTTAATCATCGTACCTCAAAACCAAGATACAGTGTTACAATTTGCCTGTCCTTATATTGGTGACACAATACAGTAAAATTCCTTCCATTCACTTCTACTTATTTTATAGAAGCTCTAAAAAATGCAAACCAGGAATGGAAACCAATTCAGGACTCTACATAGCATATAAATACTGACTTCCCTTACCTCCACCACTATGAAGCAAACACTAGCAGAGTGTAAGGGGATGCTCTCAGGCCACACCTAATCCCTTGGACCAAAAGGCAGTCGTAGCTCAGGATTTTCCCCTTACACTCGTGTTAACAGGAGCACCCACAATGGCACAGTTTTCTGCTCAGTGGTTGAATCCGTTTCTAAACAGCCATGATTGTGTTCAAAGGATACAGTTCATCTCAGGCAGCCCAGAGGGAGTTGGGTGTCCAAGCATCTGGTAGGCAGCTTCCCTTCTTCTCAGAGCAGGTGCCCTTTGCTGTTTCGTGGGGTAGTGGGGGAAAAGAGTTAGTAACCAGGACGAATCGCAGCCACGTCGAGTCTGTGGGGCAACACAAAAGACTGGCCTGAGAGCGAGCCTCTACAAGTCATTGCACCTGCTCAGAGCCAGGTACAGCCCGACCGCAGGCAGCTGCTTTCCGACACCCCGCCCACAATCCAACCAAAGAGGTGCGCCGGCCCCTCCTGGCTCCGCCCACCGCGCGCATTCTCCGACCCCGCCACGCCCCTCTAAGGAACCACCCATCACGCTACTTCCGGTTTTAAACTCCCAATCGGCCTCTACTTCCTTCGCCTCCGTTGTATTCCCCGCCCCCGGGGCGCTCCTTTGACAGGGTCACGTGAGGGTCTAGCGCGGGGGCTGTCGGGAGGAGTACTGCCGGTGGGTCAGGGTTCGGCCTAAACATGGCGGTTCCGGTCGGGCCGTGACCAAGGTTTTACTGTCAGGAGGACTAAAAGTTGGTGGCTGTCGGCGTCCCCACCTGTCAGGGTAGAATGCGAAGACGCCAGGGAGTGCGCTGAGGAGCGGCGGTGCCGGGGAGGGCTGGGTGCTGGGTGCTCCGGGGAGCCGAAGCGGCGGCGTCTGTGGCTTCCACTCGTCTGCGGGCTCCTGTGTGGGGCGCCGCCCGGCCGGGCTGGCGGGCGCGCGGCGGCGGTAGCTGCGGCAGCGGCGGGATCCGCTGTGAGGGAGGGCCGCAGGGCGGGCGCCGCGGTCGTCTGAGCCGCGGCGATGGCCCAGTGCGTACAATCAGTGCAGGAGCTCATCCCGGACTCCTTCGTCCCCTGTGTGGCCGCGCTGTGCAGCGACGAAGCCGAGCGGCTCACGCGTCTCAATCACCTGAGCTTCGCGGAGCTGCTGAAGCCCTTCTCTCGCCTCACTTCCGAGGGTATGTGCTGTTCTCCTCCCCCCCCCCCCCCCACGGGGTTCAAGCGACGTGGTGGCCCGGGAGCGGCAAGTGGCGGGGCAGGCCGGAGAGCGTCGGGCGGTGTTTACATCCCGGAGTGGACGCGGTACGGCGGCGGCGGCGTCGGCGGCGTCGGGGGCTGCGGCCCCGCGGTGCCCCCCCCCCCCGGGTGGCGGCGTGGCGGAGGGGCCGGGCATGAGGTGGTCAGTGCGGCGTGGTCCTAACATCCCGCATTTTCTAGTCGCTCTGTTGTTGCTTCCTCTTAATAAGACAGCGAGCCCCGGAGGAGACTGTGGTCATCAGCCATAGGAAGGAATTAAGACGGCTGCAAGGCAACTCAGGTGGAAAGAGGCTGCCTCTTCCTTGCAGGTGTAACAGGCAGTTGGATCTGTCATCTGCACCCCACCCCCGTGTCAAACTGAACTTTGAGAGTTGTCCTGCGGTTCACCTAGCAGTGAGGCTCATCTCTGTAGGCTATTTTTACTTTTTTTTTTCTTTTAACATCCGAACTTTTTCTTAAGTATCCAGCATTGTGCTTAAAGTCCCAACCAAACAATGAAAAGTTTTTTTTTTTATACAAAAAGCTTGTAACAACCTTTTGCCTGAAGGGTGAGAAAGTCAGGAAAAATAGTGGCTAAGTTAATGTAGATATTTAGAGTTACCTACATTTGTAGGGACGGAAAAATTCTAATACTTGACATCTTTTTTCTTTTTTCCTTTTTTTTTTGGCTAGTCGTAGGGCTTGAACTCAGGGCCGAGCACTGTCCCTGAGCTTTTTTGATCAAGGCGAGCACTCTACCTTGAACCACAGTGCCACTTTTGGATTTTTTCTGTGTATGTGATATTGAGCATCATGCATGTTTGACAAGCCCTCTATCACTAAGCCACCTTCCCAGCCCCAAAACTTGACTTTTCTAATAGAGGTTTTTCACTGGAAGAAGTATCCATTGAGGAATTACCTATTTTCTGCAGCTTTAGTGTGTGTGTGTGTGTGTGTGTGTGTGTGTGTGTGTGTGTGTTTATGTGTGAAGTATCCATTGAGGAATTACCTATTTTCTGCAGCTTTAGTGTGTGTGTGTGTGTTTTTATGTGTGTGTTTCCTCCAGCACTCATGACATCTCTGGCTAGTTTTGCTAGTTCATGGCTGGTGCTGTCAATTGAGTCATACCTTTAGCCAGACCTTTAGATTCTTTATTAAAGAAAAAAGATCAGTCAAAATGGACTTGAAATTATTATTCCAAGTGTAGTCCAAGTTGTACTCCAAACACTATTTAGCCAGTATCTTTGACATGTAGGAAAAAAAGCAAGTGAAGTTTCTTCTAAAATGAAGGATTCTGTAATTAACTTCTTAGATAAAGGACTGTGATAGCTATTTGGTTATGGTGATTTCTCAAAAAAAAGAACTAGTGCTGAACTGAACATATTCATATTTACATGCATAGGCAGTCTTTAAAATAGCTTCATTACATGTTTGCTTTTGTATTTAAAAGAGGAGCTATCAAAACAAAGTTTGAGAACTCTGAAGAGTTTCTTCAGCCAGTACTTTAGGCATTAATTTAGCTCCTTCCACATTGTACTGTTTTGTACATTTAAGAACAAGATTCTCTACATTCCTAAATTCTTAAAAAGTGCAAACACTTGACAGTGAGTTTGACTTCTATAGGTATGCTCTTTCGAACAAAAACCAAATAATAACGCTGATACCTGTTCTATATGTATTTTGTCTTTTAGTTTTCTATGAATCCCATCCCACTTATTATTGTCACTTTAATTGTGAAGGCACTGAAGCATAGAGGAAATATTAACTGTCTACTGTTCTTTTTTTTTATTTTTTTTTGGTCTGGTCGTGGGGCCTGAACTCTGGGCTTGGGCGCTGTCCCTCAGCTCTTCAGCTCAAGACTAGCCCTCTACCACTTGAGCCACAGCGCCACTTATGGCTCTTTTCTTTTTCTTTTTTTTTTTTTTTGGGGTCCGGTTGTGAGGCCTGTACTCTGGGCCTGGGCACTGTCCCTCAGCTCTTCAGCTCAAGGCTAGAGCTCTACCACTGGAGCCATAGCACCACTTCCAGCTTTTTTCTTTTTGCTTATGTGGTGCTGAGGACTCGAACCCAGGGCCTCAGGCATGCAAGGCAAGCGCTCTAACCACTGAGCCACCTTCCCAGCTCCCGGCTTTTTTCTTATGTGGTGCTGAGGAGTCGAACCCAGGGCCTCAGGCATACACGGCAAGCGC
Source organism: Dipodomys spectabilis (assembly GCF_019054845.1). Taxonomy (NCBI): domain Eukaryota; kingdom Metazoa; phylum Chordata; class Mammalia; order Rodentia; family Heteromyidae; genus Dipodomys; species Dipodomys spectabilis. The sequence continues at coordinate 12,507,935 of NW_024870701.1, read as the reverse complement.
TCTACCACTGAGCCAATTTCCCAGCCCCATGTCCACTGTTCTTATATCTGAGAAAGACAAGACTTTGTGATCTGAATCATCAGATCATCCTGGCAATACTTAAAATTGATACTGAAAAGCGGTGCTATCCAATAGAGTCATAAATAGTTTAAAATTTTAGAAGCAACATTAAAAAAGTGAAAAAGAGGCTTACAGATTTGGTTTCAGTATAGAGTGCTTGCCTAGAAAACACAAGTCCTGAGTTGAAAACCAGTATGGCTAAATAAATGCAGGTTATATTACATTTGTTCTATTACTAAATCTTGAAATTTAGTGTGTTTAACTCTTAACATTGCATTTCAGTTTAGAGTATACACATAATTACTGAGCCATGTGTAGCTGATGCTTTCTGTACTGGACAGTACAGTGCTAAAGGCTGTTAACATACTTCTGAGTTCCCTCTGCAGCCCAGAAAGATGTAGGGAAGGAATATAATGAGTTGCATGTTAGTAATAAATAGGGAAGTCATAAAAGGAATAGGGCAGCCATTCCCTTTTGAATGTGTGTATGTGGGGGAGGGGGTGTTATAATGGTAAGGTCAAAAGGTATAAATTACCATCAAGTGGTTGGAAGCAGTAGAGAAACTGCTCTGAGAATTACTAATTAAAGGAGGTCCTTGAATTATAGGAAAGGGATTTTGGATTTCATATCTAGTGATAAATGTGAGGTAGTCATATTAAGATTATGAAATTTGGGGAGATCAGTGAGTTATGTTATTGATGAGGATTGTTAGGACCTGATATAAAATTTAAAATAAAGATGACAGTGGCATTAAACATTTAGAGAAAAATAGTTTTTTTGTTGTTGTTTTTAGTAGACTTTTTCCTTTGTTTTGTTTTAGGCAAATACTGTATCACTGAGCTATATCTCCAGCTCTGGCTTTTTTTTTTGTCAGAGGGAACCCATTCAGACTGTTTAAAATTGCGTTGACTTTGGGGATTTTTCATTGATAGCTTTCCTTTAGGCAGTAAGGCATGAGAGTATCACTTCAGACAGTATACATCTATAACTAAACAAGCTAAACTTACCCTGTGAGAGCAAAGGAAATGTTAAAATAAATTTAGATAAATTCCATTTTTAGACTGTGGGTATGCTGTTGCTGTTAGGGTAAAATTTAGCTTTGAGTACTGAGATCAGTGTTGGCAAATACAGTGCCAGGTAATTTCAGGAGACTAGGATTTAGTGGAAAAAATGCACAGTTTAAAGCTGTAATGAAGAAAAGGCTGTTAGAACAAATTGAGATCTTGTTTAAGGATACAGGTGGACCTGTTGCAACAATGAGAAGTACAAGTTGTCATGTCCAAAACGAGCTTTACAACGTTGGTGCGTGGGGGGGGGGGGGGGAGGGGGGAAGGGGGGGGAGGAGAAGGATTGGGATTAGGGGGGGAGGGGGGAGGCTGGGAAGGGATGTGAAGGGTAAACAAAGGAGGAGGCTGCAATGCTTGGTAAGAAATGTACGCATTATCCTGCCCATGTAACTGTAACTCCTCACAAATAAAATTAAATTAAATTAAAAAAAAAAAGAATCTTGAAAATAGAAATTAGGCTTGATGTATTAGATGAAGAGGGCCATTTGGGTTCCTTAGACACATTTTTGAAATCTGAAATTAAATATATTAATGAAATACATTAAAATACTCATATATTATTAGTAAGTGTTTGACACTTATGTTCACATTTTTGTGACCCTGGTACTTCCTTTTTTCCTTTGAGGTGTTGAATATTGAACCCAAGGCTTCCTGCATACTAGAAAAGCACTCTACCCTTGAGTTGGATTCTCCAGTCTCCTAATACTGGAAGAATTTGCGCTGGTCTTCTGCTTCACAGAGTAGTATTAGTATAAATTTGCTTTGTAATAGTTCTTTGATTACTGCAAACATATTTCAACATATCCTTTACATGTTTTAAGCAAATCTCAAACACTAAATTTTAAAGCATGTAGCTTTAATTTTTAAAAGTGTGTATATTACTATTTTAAAATTGAATGCATTTATGTAGGAGATTACAAAGACTATATGTAGTTCTTACATAAAGCTTGATTCGTTTCTATGAACTAGGAAAATTTGGTAAACTAGGAAAGTATTTTTGAAGTGATGCTTCTAGTTTTCTTTTAGTTATGAACATTTTGACCCTCCTTGATCTATATCCCCAGCCTAACACATTTTATTAAAACTTAACCTCTATGCTGGTGTAACCAAATAATTACGTTTCAGCATCTTTCTTCTTTCTTTCTTTTTTATTTTTCAGTCGTGGGGCTTGAACTCTGGGCCTGGGCGCTCTCCCTGAGTTTAGCTCAAGGCCAGCACGCTACCACTTGAGCCACAGCGCCACTTACAGTTTTCTAGTGGTTTATTGGAGATAAAAGTCTCATGCACTTTCCTGCCTGGGCTGGCTTTGAACTGAGATCCTCAGTTCTCAGCTTCGTGAGTAGCTAGGATTACAGATGTGAGCCACTGGCGCCCGGCACATTTCAGCATTTTCTACCACCAAAGTTTTGAGTAAAATTTACTCCTCTTCCTCATGGTGCCAGGAATCTAACCCAGGGCTTTGTATGTGCTAGGCAAGCACTCTACCACTGATCTATGTCCCAACCCACAAAGTGGTTTAATATGCACATGGCTACTTACATTAGTTGACAATTATGAGCCAATTTCAATAAAAATATTGTGTAATCTTAAAAGTATCAGATATATACCATAGTACTTTTGAATTTTTTGTTTTATTTTTTGTTACATAATTACAATAGGAAGTTTAATTAGGGGGAGAAGTCTGTGTTTATTTAAATGAAAAACACCCAACAATTCTAGAACAATGCAGACAATAAAAGAAAGGTTGAATTCCTTACTTTCTAGAACTAACCAAAACCAAACCTTTGTCATACTGGCTTTAAAAAAAAAAATCTTTCTTTTTAAAAACAAAGCAATCATTGGTAAGATTTAATTCCTGTTTACCTTTCCTTGGTTTCATTTCACTTTTCTGTAATGTAGGCAGGCACTATGAATGGAGTTTGCATATATACTTCTTGTATATATATGTATATATACGTGTGCACATATTCATGTCATCTAGTATTTTAGAGTTATGCTTTTACAAAAAATTTAGGATTTAACAAAGCACGAGAAATTTAGACAATTCTTTTTTCCGCAATCCACTTGACAAGTCTTTTTTTTTTTTTTTGCTGTTTTTTATTCTTAGGTTTTTTGTTGTTTGAACTTTTTGGTCGGTTGTGGGGCCTGAACTCTGGGCCTGGGCACCGTCCCTCAGCTGTTCAGCTCAAGGCTAGTGCTCTATCACTTGAGCCACAGCACCACTTCTGGCTTTTTCTGCTTATGTGGTACTAAGGAATGGAACCCAGGGCTTACATGCATGCAAGGCAAGCACTCTACCACTGAGTCACCTTCCCAGCCCATGTTTTTATTCTTAGGTTTTTAACTACTTAAAATATAAGTAAACCTGAACCTTAAGTTTCTTCTGGGGAGCTGCATGTTATCCCTGTAATCCCAGCACTTAGGAATTTGAGTCAGGAGTATTAAAAGTTCAAAGGCCAATCTAAGCTACATGGTAAGCCTCTTGTCTCTAAAGCAAAAAACAAAAAACTGCCTTAAATATATGAATGGCATTTTATAACTATTTAAATGAAAGGCACGGTAAATATTGTATGAAACGTTTGAAGAAATAATTCACAAAACAATTATTAATACAAGGCAGGAGTGTGTCATTTGACAGCAATCCTAGTATGCAGGAGGCTGAGGTAGGAGGTTTGAACCTTATTTGAACTAGGGCTACATGATAAATTCCAGTTCTGTCTAAGTTATGTAGTGAGACGCTGTCTCAAAAAACAAAAACAGCTTAATAATTATAAAGTACTTTTTCACTGAAAGTTGTCTTTTTTTAAATGAGTAGGTACCCCAGCCAGTTCTCCAGAGTTGCCTCTGTATATGATCACTCATGATACGGTTGGAATAATGTATCATGTAACTGCTGTTGCACTTGTCATTAGGCGCAGTGCTCAGCGCTTATGCTTATGACCCAAATCCTTAAAATAACCCAGAGAAGTAGGTATTATTAATCACATGTTACAGAAGAGGAAGTGGAAGCACAGAAAAGCTATGCAAGGTAACCTAGTTGAATTTAAAGTGTGACTCCAAAAACTCTGTCCTTAATAAGTATGGTAGACTGCTTCTGACATTACTTTGGACACTATCCATTATATGAAAAAAGATGCTTACATTTTCTACTGTAGACTGCTGCTGTGTGCCACAGCCACCTCAGAACCAGTTCCTAATCCTGAAGTCCTGAACAATTGGTTTTACATCTTTTAGACCAAAGTAATGACTATAACCGGGAGGAGGGCAGGGGGTTTTGAGGAGGGAGAAGGGATCTGGGTATTGACTCTTTTTTTGGTTAAAAAAAAAAAAAAAGACTTTTTTGGCCAATTTTAGGTTCACTGCACAAGTTAGCAGAAGGTACTTCATACCACTTGTTCCAGCACATACCCAGCCTCCCCAGTATCAACATTCTTTACCATAATGGGTTTGATTTGTTAGGATGTGAAATAGGAACTAAGCATGCGGAAAAGACTAGGGACAATAAGAAAGCTAACATGCAGCATTTTCCCCTCTTTCTTGCCCTGTACTCTTTTCATTATTTTTATCATAGACCTTACCTGTCAGACAAGCCCTAGTGAAGGCAAGAATTAGAGATTTGTCATGGCGGGGGAGGGGGTGGCTGCATTTTGGCAACTCTAATAAACATACAAGAAAGGAAAGGACCTACAGTAGCAAAATTGGGAGCAATAGCATTGCATGAAAGGAAAGCACTTTAGGCTGTTTTGGTATTTAAGGATGTGTTGTAAAACAGTTATATTTCTGAAGTAATGTTCCACTTGAAATTCTTAGTTGTGGATTTGAACATCCTTTTAGTCTGATATTAATTTGATTTTGGTATGCGTTGTATATGATTATTTTCAAGCTGTCTTTTTCTCTTTTTTTTTTTTAAAGTTCATATGAGAGATCCTAATAATCAACTCCACATAATCAAAAATTTGAAGATAGCAGTAAGCAACATTATTACCCAACCACCTCAGCCTGCAGCTATTCGAAAGCTTTTGAATGATGTTGTTTCTGGCAGCCAGCCTGCAGAAGGATTAGTAGCTAATGTGATTACGGCGGGAGATTATGACCTTAACATCAGTGGTATGTAATGAGGTTTATTACTATTTTTTAAATGAATTTTTTTTCTTGTTAGAAGAAATAATTCGGTGACTTTGAAACCATTCAGCAAATATTTGAGTACACACAGAAGGCAGGAGTCTGGGAATATAGAACAGTGTTTGAAGGCAATAGCAGGAATTTTGGTTCTTTCTAATTCTAGCACCTAAATCATAACTAGAACATATATGTATGATAAACACATCTATTTAATGAAAAAAGTAGACAGTTTATTTTATGAAGTAATATTGTAATTAAATAGTATTAAGTTCATTATATTTTTAATTGTGTTTAGTTTTTTCTTTTTTGTTGTTGTTATTGTTGGTTGTGGGGCCTGAACCCCCACAAGGGGTTGGGTCCCTTAGCTCTTTAGCTCAAGGTGAGCACTCTGCCACTTGAGCCATAGCGTTACTTCTGGTTTTCTGGTGGTTAATTGGAGATAAGAATCTCTTATATATATATAAGCGCTTTAAAAAAAACCATTAATTAACATTTTTTCTTTCATAAATACATAATCTTTTATCAGTGCTTCTTAATCTGATTTAAATGGTAAATTTTCATGAAATGACTGAAAAAGTGAAATAATACATAAATATGTAGAATGAGTTAACAATATTGATGTGATTGTTTTCCAGTTATTAAAGTCATAAGTAGAGATTTAGAAGGAAAAGATTAAGAATACATTACCTTTGTAGCCTTACAAAATTTAGCAGCCTTCTAAAGCAATATTTTTAGCTCTATATAATTTATAATTTAATGTCTTGGTACCTCTTTTTTTTTTCTTTTTCAAAAAATCATTATAGAGGCTTGAACTCAGGGCCTAAGGCACTGTTTTTTTCACTGAAGGCTGGTGTTCTGCCACTTGAGCCATGGCCCCACTTCAGGTAATAAAAAGGTCTCATGAAATTTCTGTCCAGTTCAGCTTTGAACTACAATCTTAAGATCTTAGCCTCCTGAGAGTTTAGGATTACAGGCGTGAATCCCTGGCACTCAGTGTAATTGTATATTTATAGGTTTTCCTAACTATATACAGAGAACTTAAATAGCATGTTTTAGATTACAGAGTTAGTTGGTTGTACTTGTAAGGTTTTTATTGTAGAATTTTTATTTTATTTATTTTTATTGTGAAAATACCATACAGAGGGGTTACAATTACATGGGCAAGGTTCAGTGAGTACATTTCTTATCAAGCATGTTGCCTCCTCCTTTGTTTCCCCTTCTCATCCCTTCCCATCTCCCACCCACCCACCCTGTTGTAGAATTTTTAATTTAAATATCCTATACTTAGTCTTCTTTCTTGCCAATATTTTTAGTTCCGGTAACATAGGTTAACTTGATAATTTTATTTTTATCTTCTGGTCCTGAGGATTTAATTGGGGTCCTAATACATGTACTTTATTTATTTGTCGGTTGTGGGGCTTGAACTCTGGGCCTTGGTGCTGTCCCTGAGCTCTTCAGCTGAAGGCTATCACTCTACCACTTAAGCTACAGCACCACTTCTGGTTTTCTGGTGGTTAATTGGAGATAAGAGACTCACGGACTTTCCTGCCTGAGCTGGCTTTGAACCACAGTCTTCAGATCTCAGCCTCCTGAGTAGCTAGGATTACAGGCATGAGCCTGGCTTTACATGTACTTTAGTACTGAGCTGTGTCCTAGACTCATAATTTTCAATTTAGAATGTTGTACCTTAACTAATCAAAAGCATCAGAATTTGAAGATGTGTATTTTTATCAGTTTTTGTCATCATGTTAAAATGATGCAAAAATTTGAATATTTTCATAAGCTTGACATAATGGTATATGTCTATAATCCTAGTTCTTGGGAGACTGAGATAGGAGGATGTCCAGTTTAGAGCTGATGGGGGCTATACAGTAAGACCCTGTCTCAAGAAAATAAAAAATTAAATATTTTGCTGAGAGAGTGGTAAAGTAATTGAAACATAATTTGAGTCTTTGTTTCTAAGTCATCACTGTTACAGTGTGAATCACAGTGAGTCAGTTGCTGGAGTTTTAAGTTTTCTTACTACCATATCCTTTGTTATTTAGACATCTTGAGCAAGTCATTTAGTGTTTCCCAGACTTTGTTTCCAGCTCCAAGAACAAGACAATTTGGCCTTTCTTAAGACCTCTTTCAGACCTTTAATACTGTCATTATTTTGTAAGGTCTAAACATTTTATTATCTATGTAACAAATATTTTGATTTTCTTCCCTATTTTGCATTCAGATACAGACATGAATAAGATGTGCTTTATAAGATTATAATCTAGTAAAAGAAAAAAAACCAGATAAGTTAGATATGTTATAATCCCAAGACATTATAATAGAGATATGGCATACATTGAAATGTTAAGAAACACAGAGAAGCATTGCCTGTCATCTATGCAAAATGACTCTTTTTTTTTTTCCTCTTCCTTTCTGGTGTTTGGAGACAGTTTATCCATGCAGCTCAGGCTGGCCTAGTACTTATTATGTAGCCCAGGATGGCCTGGAACTCAAGATCCCCCTTCCTCAGTCTCCTGAGGCATGGAATTCTGGCATGTGTCTACCTGATAAAGTATCTTTTTTATGCTCCAGATAAAGCATTAAAATTAAATCCTTCACCAAGCTGAAGGACATGGCTCAAGTGGTAGAGCACCAGCCTAAAAAGTACAAATCCAGTTACCATTAAAAAAAAAAACAAAACACCCATTTTGCTCTCCCTCCTGACTTTTAAAGCCTCTTTCCCTTTAAACAATTTATTAAAATGACATAGTACTGAAAAGGCATATGGTAAAAACAAAAGTGATTCTATTCTTTACTCTAGTAATTATTCCCTTAGTATTATTCTCTGCTGCATGTGTTTGTTCTAGTTAATATTTTTATACTGCTGAGACTTAGTCACTTTAAAATTTTATTTATGGACTTCTTATTTTGAGTAATAAGGAAGACTTAGCATAGTTACTCTCGTCCTCTTTATCTCTTTAATGTAGTTTCTATCATTTCTGGTTAATATTCGCTGTTTACAGTATTATGACTAAACATTGTGAACCAGTATTTTCTTTTTCTTTTTTGTTGGTTGCCGGTTTTGAACTCTCTGCCTGGGTGCTGTACCTGTACTCTTCAGCTCAAGGTTAGCACTCTACCACTTGAGCCACAGTGCCACTTTCTGTTTTCTGAGTGGTTTATTGTAGATTAGAGTCTCACAGACTTTCCTGCCCGGGCTGGCTTTGAACCATGATCCTAAGATCTCAGCCTCCTGAGTAGCTAGGATTACAGATGTGAGCCACCGGCACCTGGCTTGTTTTTTATTTTTAGTAGTTTGTTTTCTTAGAAGTTGGTAACTGTTTTTTTTTTTTTTTTTTTGTGGTGGTCAGGATCCTGGTCCTGGGGCTTGAACTTGGGTCCTGGGGGCTGACCGTGAGCTTTTTGTGCTCAAGGTTAGTACTCTACCACTTGAACAGCTCTTCTATCTTTTTGGTGGTTAATTGAAGATAAGAGTCTTGTGGACTGCCAGGTGCCAGTGGCTCATGCCTATAATCCTAGCTGTTCAGGGGGCTGAGATCCAAGGATTGCAGTTCAAAGACAGCCCTGGCAAGAAAGTCTGTGGGACTCTTATCTCCAATAAACCACTAGAAAACTAGAAGTGACGCTGTGTGGCTCAAGTGGTAGAGTGCTAGCCTTGAGCTGAAGAGACCAGGGACAGTGACCAGGCCCAGAGTTCAAGCCCTATGACTGACAAAAAAAAAAAAAAAAAAGGTCTTGTGGACTTTCCTACCCAGGCTGGCTTTGAACTGTGATCTTCTTTCTCAGCCTCCAAAGTAGCTAGGATTATAGGCATAAGCCTGTTGGTAATTGACTTAAAAAAAATTCACAGTTCATTTTATTCTCTGAAACTTCCACAGTGGGATTTTTAATTTGTCAAGTTAATATCAATCAATTTATCAAGGTGTCTTTCAGAAGTATTCTTTTTCTCCATATTCTATGTATTTTCAGGATGATCATCCCCCAGTGAAGGGAAATTTGGTTTGGGGGGGAGAGCAAAATGGGTGTTTTTTTGTTTTTTTTTTTTTTTAATGGTAACTGGATTTGTACTTTTTAGGCTGGTGCTCTACCACTTGAGCCATGTCCTTCAGCTTGGTGAAGGATTTAATTTTAATGCTTTATGGTTCTCCAAAGGGTCATGTATTTTATGTATATCTGTTGTTTTATTAAAAGAAATATTTTTGGACTGAGAATATGGTTTAGTGATAGAATACATGCTTACCGTAAGAGTCTTAATTGGATCCCTAACACTGGCAAAAGTAATGGTGGGAAGAGAGAGTACTTAGGAAAAAAAATTTTAAAACATTCATGGGGGGAGGTAATGTACTTTATCTTGTACTTTAATGTTGTACTTTATCTTGAACTAGTTACCTCAAGGCAAGCTCCACAGCTGTCATCCTGGGGATTCTCTCCCTTTCTTCCTCTTTTGCTCCCTCCTCGCCTCCTCACCTGCAGTGCTGATCTAACCCAAGGCTGATAATCCATTGAGTTAGGTCTCCTTTTGTCTTTATAGTCTTTCATTCATATTTTTTTTTATGTATTCCATGGTTTGGTGAAGGATCTTCTCCAAGTGGCATTTTTGAGAAAAGTATATGCAAGATAAACTATTTGAAAAGTTCTTTCTTATGTTATTATATAGTTAATTGATGGGTTGTATACCTACAAATCATTTCCATCAGAATCATTCCACTTTCTTCTAGTTTTTAGTATTTTTAAGCTTTATGCTTTACGATACTTATTCCCTCTATCTCCAATTTTTAGAAGCTTTTAGCAACTCTTTATTCTTGCTGCTTTGAAATTTATTTTGGCTTCTTATGTTTGTTCTTGTATTCTAAGTTGTTTTACTTGTTCTTTTTGAAACTACTGTTGGAGGTTAAGTGAATTTATCCTATTGTTATTTTTTGAGGAACTACTGTTGGAAGTTGAGTAGAATTTATCCTATTGTTATTTTTTTGAGAACCTTATTGTTACTTTTTTGAGGTAAGATCTCACCACGTACTCCAGTCTGGTATTGACCTCTATTCCTCTTGCCTCCACTTCCTGAGTACTGAGGTTAAGGCATGTGACATCATAATTGACTTCTTTTTCTAATATTGTCTAATTCTCTTTGTTACTTATTTTCTGGGGAAATATTCTTAGCTTTATCTGCTGACTCTTCCATTGAAATTTTAGTGTTTGGTAAACCTATCTCCTTTTATCCCCTTTTGAGTTTTATGGATTTACCGTTTTCTGTGCCTTCCTGTTCTTGTTTCTTCTTGTGGAACCTTAACTCTAGGATATTAATACATTCTGATTGGTTTCTATTTTGATCTTAGATTTTGTTCTGTCCTATTTTTTCTCTCATTCATAATTATTTTTCAGTTCTGGTGTCTTTCATGTTGGTATCATGTTGGCATTTTTTTTTTTTTTGAATTCAGATATTTGACCCCTGATTGGGCAGAAGAAAAGTTTATCTGTTAGTGAACTTCCTTATTTGGTGGTGAGGTTATGAATAGGCTTGAGGGAGTCTTAAGTTTTTATTTCACTTTTTATTATTTACAATTCTTTTGTTTGGCACTATTTAGTTCTATTGCAAAAGACTCTTGAATCTTTTCCTGTTATCTATATGCTAATGCCCTTATTTACCTTTCTATTCAAGTGGTTTAGTAGATAGTTTATAGGAAAAATGTAGCTTCTATTCAGTTTTGAGAAATTCTCTATAATTTACTTATTTATTTTTTGCCAGTCCTGGGGCTTGAACTCAGGGCCTGGGCATTGTCCCTGAACTTCTTTTGCTCAAGGCTAGCCCTCTACCACTTGAGCCACAGCTCCACTTCCAGCGCTTTCTGTTTATGTGGTACTTAGGAATGGAACCCAGAGCTTCATGCATGCTAAGCAAGACTCTACCACTGAGTTATATTCCCAGCCCCTATAATTACATTGTTTACAATCCTGGGGCCCTACAACATCTCTTTATAGAGAAGTTACTGTATTTTTTTTTTTTCTATTTTTTTTGCCATTAAAAGCACTCCTGTAGTTGAACTCTGATCAACTATGTGCCAAAAGAAAATTACTTTTACAACTTCTTTGGTGTTAACTTACAACACTCCTTTGAGTTTTTTTTTTTTGTCGGTCGTGGTGCTTGAACTCTGGGCTTGGGCGCTGTCCCTGCATTCTTCAGCTCAAGGTGAGCGCTCTACCGCTTGAGCCACAGGGCCACTTCGGTTTTCTAGTGGCTTATTGGAGATAAGAGTCTCAGGGACTTTCCTGCCAGGGCTGGCTTTGAACTGCGATTCTCAGATCTCAGCCTCCTGAGTAGCTAGGATTACAGGCATGAGCCACCGACGCCCAGCTTCTTTGAGTTTTTTAAAAATTTGTTTTGGTGCTGGGGATTAAGCAATGCTTGCTAAGCATATGAGCTATATTACTCTAGATCTCAGCATTTTTTACGACCTTGAAAACTGGAAATAAGATATGATGAAGTACTAAATTCATTTGAATGAAATTACATTATGACAGAATAATACTCTGGCGGTTATTTTAAAAACAGTTTTATCTATTTTAATGAGGTGCTAATTTTATGTCCAAAAGTTTGCTTTTTTGCCATTAATGTGAATCAGCATACTTTTCACCCATTGTGTTTAAGAAATGTTACTTATCTCATAAGCCTAGCTTAACAGTACCATATTTTCTTTATCAGATCGGTCAATTAAGGCTAGTGTTCCTTGGTACAGTAATTGGAAAGACACTTTGATGGAAATGAAAGAATCCTCATTATGCACAGGTATTTCTTATTGTGGGTTCTCAGTTTTCTAGATTGTTCCCACTCTACTCTTTGTCTATTCCCTTTTTCATACTTTTTCAACTTTGTCACAATTAATATGTCGTATTTCTCTGAAAAGAGGTCTGATAAGGCTTGTTCAACTTTTGTCTTAATCCTGTTGTCTATTAATCATCTGTTGTGCATATTCTTCATTTGTATCCTCTGCTAAAAATAGGCATTGTATTTGAATAGTATAGTTTGAGCTGCATCTTACTTTGATAATAAAAGAGAGCATCCTTCCTTACCGAGAAAAAGTATGTTCTGTATAGGTAGAAATGGAAAGGCTCATGGGCCAAATAGTGATTTATCTCAAAATGCATGAGATTTTTAAGGGGAAAAATTTATTTCTAAGCTTTCTTGTAGCATAATACACTTAAAAGGTTTTAGTTTTCCTACTTTCTACAAAAAATGTCATTTGAAAAATTAAAAAATATAGAAGTCTTTAGATTATTTCCATTGTGAAATTAGAGGAGGACAAAGGAACCACATATTTACTTTTACAGCCCCTCAAGGAAACATGGAAGGGGGAAACTTTACTTACCCTGAATATGACCTATCTGAAGGATGAAAATTCATTTCTAAACAGAAAATTCATTGTAAGTTTTTCCTTTGTTCTTCATATTTAGTTGAGTATCTGGTATCTTTTTACAATAGAACTTGGAAGTTAATATTTCAATTTAAGAACTAGTGTATGTATGTATTTTTGTGGAGTTTTTTTGTTGTTTTTGTTGGTTGTGGGGCTTGAACTCTGGGCCTTGGTGCTGTCCCTGAGCTCTTCAGCTGAAGGCTAGTGCTCTACCACTTGAGCCACAGCGGCACTTCTGATTTTCTGGTGGTTAGTTGGAGATAAGAGTCTCACGGACTTCCCTGCCCGGGCTGGCTTTGAATTGCAATTCTCAGATCTCAGCCTCCTGAGTAGCTAGTATTACAGGTGTGGGCCACCAGTGCCTAGCTGTATGTGTATTTTTTCTTTTTAATTTATATATTTATATAATTCCAAAATCAAATTGAAACATAGGTACAGCCCTGTCTAATCTTTGTCCATGTCCTTTCTCTTTTTTAAAATAGCCTTTCTTCTTTTTCTTCTATGCTTTTAGATAATTAATTGTATTAGTTTACAACCCCCCCCCCCCCCCCCAGCAGTGCTGGGGATTGAGCCCAAGGTGGTCATGCATGTTGGCTGAGCCCTCTACTATTCAGCAACATTCCCAGCTCAAATGTGTTAGATTTGACTCTTCCTCTTCTTCTTCTTCTTCTCCTTCTCCTTCTTCTCCTTCTCCTTCTCCTTTTCCTTCTCCTTCTTCTCCTCCTTCTTCCTTCTTCGTTTTTTTTTTCTTTTCTTTTTTTGTTGGCTGTGGGGTTTGAACTCTGGACCTGGGTGCTGTCCCTCAGTTCTTCAGCTTGAGGCTAGTGCTCTACCACTTCAACCACAGCACTACTTCCAGTTTCTCTTGTGGTTATTTGGAGATAAGAGTCTTATGGACTTTCCTGCCCGGGCTGGCTTTGAACCATGAACGATCCTCAGATCCCAGCCTCCAGAGATGCTAGGATTATAAGTTGAGCCACTGGTGCCCAGCAATGAAATTCTACACTTTTCTGTTTCTGTTTTTGTTTTTTTATCAGTCATGGGGCTTGAACTCAGGGCATGCGTGCTGTCTCTGAGATTTTTTGGCTCAAGGCTAGTGCTCTTATTACTTTGCACCATAGTGCCACTTCCATGTTTTTTTCTTTTCTTACAGAAAAATATACTGTTCTGCTGTTGGCTATTTTCACTTAATATATCCAAAAGAACATTTTAGCAGTCCAAAGAGAGAGACAGTTTTGTTCTCTATTATAGCTGCATCCTGTAGCATTTACAGATGTATCATAGTTTATTTAACCAGTCTCATTCTGATGGCATACGGGTTTTCTAGTTTTTGTTACTACAAATAGTGTTTTAAAAAATAAGTGTTTTGGAAGATCTGCTTTTTTAAATTCAGAAGTCTCAATTCTATGAATCAGTATGAAACTATATGACTACAGTTTGTTAAATTTCGTTAGCTCGGTCTGGGAAGGTGACTCAGTGGTAGAGCGCTTGCCTTGCATACATGAGGCCCTGGGTTCGATTCCTCAGCACCACATAAACAGAAAAAAAAAAGCTGGAAGTGGCACTGTGGCTCAAGTAGTAGAGCGCTAGCCTTGAGCTGAAGAGCTGAGGGACAGCACCCAGGCCCAGAGTTCAGGCCCATGACTGGACCCCCCCCCCCAAAAAAAAAAAAAATTAGTCAGCAATGAAGCCAAAGGTAAAAAAAATAATATAGATAGAGGTGCATACTTATTTCCTCATTTTTGTGGAAGTACCTTTTTACTTAACCAAAATTTCATTATCTCTTTCCTTGTAGTTGGTACTAAATGAAAATCTACATTAATTTGCCTTCAAGAGAATGTTTGACTGATTTGGTGGGACAATATATGGTATTGGTTGGGGAGGAAATTTGTTTTCTAGTGTAACAGATATGATTGTATATTTTCTGATATTTACCATTTTCATATAATGTTTTTGGTATTTTTCCTTTTTAATAGCAGAGAACATGAAAATGCTATAATAATAAGCTTCATAATTACCATAAAACTTTTGTTGGAATTATTTATTTACTTATTTATTTTTTTGGTCGGTCGTGGGACCTGAACTCTGGGCCTGGGCTATCCCTCAGCTCTTCAGCTCAAGGCTAGCACTTGAGCCACAGTGCCACTTCCAATTTTTTTGTATAATAAATAAGCATTTTGGTCTTGATGAAGGGCTTTTTTCTTCAACTCTTCTAGTCACAGTGTCATATTTATAATGTTAGCAGAAAACAAATGCGCCTTATTTGCAGCAGTTGAAGTATAAGTAGCATAAATTACTTAAGGTGGAGTGTTATAGTGAAACTTTAACTTGGATAGTTAAACCTTCTAAAATCAAATTTGAATAATTTCAAATAAAGCAAGAATAGATGTATATAAATTACTTAATATATAGCAAGAGAGTTGACATTTTTATCACATTATACACAATTGTTCAATAAAGTGAATATGTTTTTCTGTATTTAGTTTATAAGGTAAGTATCTTTAGAAATTCTCTTTAAAGAGGCTTTGTTATAGTCACATTCAAGTAATTAGATGTAAGGTAGAATTTGTCAGCTATACACTCACTGACATTTTGTGCTAGCTAATTCTTTGCTTTTGTTTTTTTCCTGACCCCTTTTCCTAGGAACTAGTTGGCATGACCTTCATATCAGTTGTGACAACCAAAAATACTTTGATAGTGCCAGATATTTCCTGGGAGTTAAAATCAACCTCAGTTGAGAACCAGTGTTCTAAAGTGGTATTTATAAAAAGGATCTGCTTATGACAGTGGCTAGTGGAGCAGAGGCACAATAAATAATGTTAGATCATTAGTAGATAATTGGTTGTATAGGTTTGGTTTGGAAATAACTTAGTTTAAAAAATTTCTATGTATGAATATATTTGAATACCTTAAATTATATATATATATATATATATACACACACACATATATGCATACATCTTAAAGCACAGGTGAAAAATGCTTAATCGCTGCTAAAAGTTATCTCTCATATCATTTAGGAATGTGGGATTGAAATTTTGTCTGTTGTAAACGGATTCCATTGGGCAATTTTAATTGTTTTATATATTAATTTTAGCTACAACTCCATGGTTTGAGTCTTACAGAGAGACCTTCCTTCAGTCAATGCCATCATCGGATCATGAATTTCTGAACCACTATTTAGCATGTATCCTTTAACCTTTTGAGTTCTCCTAAAGTCAGGTATTAGTGGAAGCTATTAATTTTAGAAATAGGAAAATGAAAGCAAATTTGTTGAGAAGCCATAGAGAATGGAAATATTTTGTGGGTCTCCCTGTCCTGGGGCTTGAACTCAGGACTGGGGTGCTGTCCCTGAGCTTTTTTGCTCAGGGACAGTGCTTTACCAGTGCTTTACCACTTGAGCCAGAGCTTTCCTTCTGGCTTTTAGGTGATTAGTTAGAGATAAGAGTCTCATAGACTTTCATGCCCATGCTTTTTTTGAACCATGATCCTCAGATCTCTACCTCCTGAGTAGTTACGATTATAGATGTGAGTCACTGGCACCTGCTGAGAATGGAGAAATTTTATTTTCTTATTTTTGAGCTAACTTTGCCTGGGGTATTCTTTGAGCTTAGGCTCCTCCAGCCTCTACAATGCTAAATGGGTTATGCAGGTTTGCACTACCATGCTTCACTAAGTGGGATATGCAGGTTTGTACTACCATGACTGTCTAAGAAGTTAATTTTTTCATGATGAAAAATTTTTTTTTCTTATGGTAATTTTTTCCCCCTAGGACTGGGAACTAAACTCAGCATGTGATAGTTTTCCTCAAAGTCTGGCATTCTACCTCCTGAGCCACATTTCTTTTTTTCTTTCTTTTCTTTTCTTTTCTTTTTTTTTGCCAGTTGTGGGGCCTGAACTCTAGGCTTAGGCACAGTCCCTCAGCTCTTCAGCTCAAGGCTAGCGCTCTACCACTTGAGCCACACCGCCACTTCTGGCTTTTTCTGCTTAGGTGGTGCTGAGGAATCGAACCCAGGGCTTCATGCATGCAAGGCAAGCACTCTACCACTGAACCACCTTCTCAGCCCCCTGAGCCACATTTCGAACTCCATCATTTTGTTAAATGTGTCCTTGATACAGAACTGCTATAATAAATTAAGGTTTGATTATTTTTTTCTTGAGTTACTTCTAGGGCTTGAACTTAGGGCATCATGCTCTTGCTTATTTCACTCAAGGCTGGCACTGTACCTCTTGAGCTATGCCTCCAGTTCCACCGCTATATTGCTTACTTGGAGATAACAGTATCTCAGATTTGTCTTCCTGGACTGGCTCTACCTATGATTCTCAGATTTCAGCCTCCTAAGTCGCTAGGATTAGCTACTAGTACCCATCATGAATTTTGATTAGTTTTGATTATAAAATAAGACAACTGAGAGTTTGCCTTTTATTTTTCTTATTTCTTTAACTTGAATATTTTATACGTAATACATTTGTTTTGCTTTTCTTTTTTCTTTTTCTTTTTTTTTTTTTGATAATCTGGGGATTGAACTCAGGGTATCATGCTAGGCAGGCTCTTTAAACTCTTGAAGTGTACCTTAAGGCTTTATTCTTTTTCTTTTTTGACATAAGATTTTTCTTTGTCACCCAGGCTGTAACCTGAAGCTTGCCCTATAGTTCAGGCTAACCTCTAACTAGGTCCTCCTACCTCAGCTTTCTTTTCTTTTTTTTAGTCGGTTGTGGGGCCTGAACTCTGTGCCTGGGCACTCTCCCTGAGTTCTTCAGCTTAAGGCTAGTGCTCTACCACTTGAGCCACAGTGCCACTTCTGGTTTTCTGGTGGTTTATTGGAGATAAGAGTCTCATGGACTTTCCTGTCTGGGCTGGCTTTGAGCCTTTCCTGCCTGGGCATGCTTTGAACTGCATCCTCAGATCTCAGCCTCCTGAGTAGCTAGGATTACACAGGTGTGATCCACCTGTGGCCAGCTTACCTCAGCTTTCTGAGTGTTGAGATTATAGGTGTGTACCTGGTTTAGTAAGTTTTTAAAGCACTTTAGAAAGAGAAAGTGAATGGTCAGTGCTAACCACTTCAGTGATTGCCTCAGAATTAATTGCTTACTCTAAAGGTTAGATTTAAAAATAATCTCTCATGTGTTTAGTAAACATTTTGTCCTCCTTTGGTGATTATGGCTTTTTAAATTTCTTAATAAAGTTGTAGAGAAAAGTGAAAAAGCAATATAAAGCATGAAACTGTATTAACACAAAATGGAGAAGAGCAAGATTTGCCACATTGCTTCATCATGTTAATAGTTGTAGAATTCTGATATTGCTCATTTTGTACATCTACTTATTGAATATGTAAGTGACATAAAAGCTTTTAGTAAAATATCCTGTAAGATTTTGAATCTTGAATTATGTCAGAGTAGTGGAGAAATTATTTTGTGCTATCTGTGAGAAACTGTGAAATGTGACTTTTTTTTAGCTGACAAAATGCCTCCTTCAAGTTTGTATTAATAAGCTATCATTGAGTGATAAGTGATAATTTCCTTAATATGGTATACAAGGTATGTTGGTAGTATCATCTAGTGAATCTGATCCTATGGAACAGTTTTCAAAGTTGTCACAAGAACAGCATCGGATTCAGCACAACAATGATTATTCCTACCCTAAGTGGTTTATACCGAATACACTTAAATATTATGTACTTTTACATGATGTAAGTGCAGGAGATGAACAGAGGTAAGTTTTCTTTTTTTATTTCAATTTTTCATACTAAAGATTTAACATTAATTTGGAGATGGCTTGCTTAAATTTGGGTTTTAATAAAAAAGCCTGGTGCCAGGGCTCATGTCTATTATTCTAGCTACTTAGGAGGTTGACATCAGGATGGCAGTTCAAGGCTAGCCATGGCAGAAAAGTCTGGGAGACCTTGACTTTAAAGTAGCCAGCAAAAAGCAGGATTGGAGGTACCACTCAAATGGTAGTGTCAGCTGAGCAATAAAGTGTGAGGCCCTGAGTTCAAACCCACGCAGTCCCACCCACACCCCCAAAAAATCTTGAGTAAAAATTTATTGTAGCTGGATGCTGATAGCTCATACCTTTGTTTTTAGCTACTCAGTAGGATGAGAGCTGAGGATCATGGTTTGAAGCCAGCTTGGGCAGGAAAGTCTATGAGACTCTTATCTCCAATAAACTACTCAGAAAAATCCTGACGCAGTACTGTGGCTCCATTGGTAGAACACTTGAGCACAAAGAGGTTCAGGGACAGTGCCTAGGCCCTGAGTCTAAGTCTCAGGATTGGCAAAAAAAAAAAAAATTGTAATGTAGTTATGTTAAACAGTTCATTCATTTAATGTTAATTT
The DNA here is from genome assembly GCF_019054845.1 of Dipodomys spectabilis. Classification (NCBI taxonomy): domain Eukaryota; kingdom Metazoa; phylum Chordata; class Mammalia; order Rodentia; family Heteromyidae; genus Dipodomys; species Dipodomys spectabilis. The sequence goes on along the minus strand of NW_024870701.1, from coordinate 12,488,941 downwards.
CATTTGCTTATCTAAATTTGTTTTCAATATATATGGTATAATCTTTGTTTGAAAGCGCTTGTCATTTACATCTGTAGGTCTTGGTTGTTACTTCTTTATATAAAATTATTTTTTTCTTTTTCTTAGTTTTCCCTTTAACTTTTTTTCTTTGACATTTGCAAGCTCACCTTTTGTTACTTAATGTGTGTATGTGTGTGTGTGTGTGTGTGTGTGTATTGGTACTGCTACTTGAACTCAGAGCTTGGGTACTTGCTCTTAGCGTTTTTTGCTCAAAGCTGACACTCCAAAGTTCCACTTCCATTTTTTTCCTGGTTAATTGGAGATAGGAATCTCATAGACTTTCTTGCCTGGGCTGACTTTGAACTATAATCCTCATGTCTCAGCTTTCTGAGATGTAGTAATTTTTTTTCCTTCTTTTTGGCTGGTCTTGGTGCTTGAACTCAGGGCCTAGGATCTGTCCTGGAGCCTCTTTGTGCACAAGGCTAGAGCCATAGTGCCACTTTTGCGTTTTCTGAGTAGTTTATTGGAGATAAGAGTCTCACACACTTTCCTGCCCAGGCATGCTTCGAACCATGATCTCAGTACTTAATATATTTTTTTCATCTTGATATTCTTCACAGTCTCAAAAACAACCAAGCATTTATTCTTATGTTCTCTTTACTATTCATTATTGGTGGTTTGCAATAATACTTTTATCTTTGAGATTCATGAACAACTTGTCTTAAAAACTAGAATAGCTAGGCATGGTTGTATATGCCTAAAATCCAAGCCCTGGGAGATGAAGACTGGAGGATAGCAAGTTCCTGGCCAGCCTAGACTATGTAGTGTGACTCTGTTTCAAAATAACTAAATAAATTCCTGAAAAAGATTATGAACATTAATTTCCCTTTATGGCTTTGTAATTTATTTTGGCCATTGTTTGAAGGTGTGGATCAAATTAATCTTTTTTTGGTGTTACTGGACTTTGAACTCAGGGCTTTGCACTTGCTAGGCAAGCATTTAGCCATTTAATCTGCCTACAGCAGAATTAATTGATATTTTAGTGACATTTGGTGTATGCAATTTTAAAATTACACAAACCATTATGTTTGGATTATGCTAGCCTCTAGCCCCCCCCTTTTTTTTTTTTGGTTGTGGGGCTTGAACTCTGGGCCTAGGCGATGTTCCTCAGCTCTTTAGCTCAAGCGTTCTCCCACTTAAGCCACAGTGCCACTTCCAGTTTTCTGGTGGTTTATTGGACATAAGAGTCTCACGAACTTTCATGTCTGAGCTGGCTTTGAACCTCAATCATTAGATCTTAAGCTGAGTAGCTAGGATTACAGGTATGAGCCACCAGTGCCTGGCACCTTTAGCATTTTTTAAAAACTGATTTTGTTATGTTTGAGAAGATCAAATAAGAGCCAGTCTAGGCTGGAGACTCTTCCTCAGCCTCCAGAGTTCTGGGATTATAGATATGAGCTACCATGCCTAGATCTCTAACCATTTTTCAATAAATTAAGCTCAGTAGACCTGAAGAACTACTATCTTTATTCACCAGTTATTCATCTTTAGGATTTTTCTTAACTTGTTGGATAAAATATGCAATAAATAGAAATAAAAAGAACTGGTTACTAAATTAGTTTCTGTCAGTTGAATATGATTGTGATGAAGATTTAAGTAGTAATTCAAGTATTAGTTTAGGGTTTTTTTTGTACGAGGGTTTTATTTCAGGGCCTTCACTGTTGCTAGGAAGGCCCTCTACTGTGTGAGACATGTTTTCTCCTTCCCCCAGTCCTCTTTTGCTTTTAGTTGTTTTCCAGTCTAAGTTTTGCTTGGGGCCAACCAGGACCTGATTCCTCTTACCTTTGCCTCAGTGTAGCTAGGTACCATAATGGTCAGCTTATTGGTTGAAACGGAGTCTTGCTGAGTTTTACGTCCAGGCTAGACTGGAATTGTGTTCTTCCAACCTTTGCTTCCTGAGTAGCTGGAATTACAAATTTTTGGTGACTCAATGTTTAGTACTATCTTTTTTTTTTTTTTTTTCCTGGTCCTGGGGCTTGAACTCAGGGCCTGAGCACTGTCCCTGAGCCTCTCTGTGCTCTACCACTTGAGCCACAGAACCACTTCTGGCTTTTTCTGTTTATGTGGTATTGAAGAATCGAACCCAGGGCTTCATGCATGCTAGGCAAGCACTCTACCACTAAGCCACATTTCCAGCCCATAGCAGTATCATTGTTAAAGTGAGCAAGAGTTTGGTTTATTGTACTTGAGTGTGTATATTTATATACATATTTTTGTTGGTTTTGTATATTTTTATAGCTTTTATTAGGATGCTTGTAATAAGGCATAATGTGATTTAGTTTGCAAGGCTTACTTGTTTAGTATCAGCATTTTCATTTGAATAAGCTTTCATATTCCATTTTTTTCCCTTTTTTATTTTTTCCACCAAGTGACTGGTTTACTGAAAAATAAACTGGGTTAGCTTTATGCAGGGTTAGCTTTAGAGACCAAAACTGCACTTCCTAAGTTGCACTGATTATTTCTTAGGCTGCCTTATTTCAATTGAACTATTTTGTCCCCTACCATTTAGCATGGTTTTGTTTTATTCAAGTATGGAAATCAGAATGCTTTTTGCTGCTTCTGAGGAGTATCTCATGATTTCAGCTACTATAAAACTCACAACAAAGGAGTAAATTTTATGTTATAAATGCTTTAGTTGCTTTCGTTCAGTTTTCCATCTCTTTGTTACTTTGAACTTGTGTCCTGTTTTTGGTGGTACAGTTTTCTGTTTTGGCCCTTTACTGATAAGTAAGAAATCTCTCAGTTACATTTCCTATGCTTAGTTTCCATAGTTAACAGAAAAAACTTCTGATACACAAGTTTGGAAGCTGCTGTCTAGAGTATGGCATTGTATATTTGCACAAGGAAAGCTCATACATGGTCTGTGCTAAAAAGAAACTTGTTTCTGTATCTTTCCCAAACTAGATTAACCAACTAGTTCAATGGTTTGTTTGGATAACAGATAGAATTATCTGGAAGAGTTTTGTTTCATGAAATATACTTTGGTAATTGCCCTTTAAAATGTAATTCTCAATTCAATTAAAATTTAAATTTCAGTAAGGATCATGATTTTTGTTTTAATATTTAAATAATTCTCAGTTTTCTGTTTGCCTATTTTGGGAGTATTGTTTTTATATTATTTTATGGTTATTGTCTAAAGCCTGATCCTGGGTTACTAAAACACTTTTTTCATTTTAAAAAAAATTTTAGAGCTGAATCAATTTATGAAGAAATGAAACAGAAATATGGAACTCAGGGTTGCTATTTACTTAAAATTAATTCTCGAACATCAAATCGAGCATCAGATGAACAGATACCAGATCCGTGGAGTCAGTATCTTCAGAAAAATAGTATTCAAAATCAGGTATATGTAAAAACTAAGCAAATAATAGAAGTTATGCTCTAGTTTTATGACAATACTTTAAGTACAATTGTTTACATATTGATTTAGTCATATAGTTATTAATATTTATATTGTAGACTTTGGCTAGTTTTATTCTGTCAGCTCTGAGTGCTTAATTCAGTGTTTCAAAAGCTACAGTTGTTTTCAAGTATACTCTTAGTTGCTCTTTTTTTCTTGTGCTGAAGTTTTCTTCAAATCACATTTTTCTTTAGTTCTACAAAGGGATTTCAGTTTAACATGTCAAATTATGTGTACAATGCATATTGATCAGTGTCACTCCTTCATCTTTTCCCCTAAAAAGAAATGAAAAGTGAATTTCAAAGTAAGAATTCAATGAGACTTGGGTAGACATACAGAGAATAGAAATTGTGACTTGTTCATTTAGTTCATTATGGATGCTTATAGTTAGTTTTTATAATTTTTGTGGACTTCCTGCATTTCAGACATGTTCTATGGCTACATTTTAGAGTGGGTGAATATATTTTTTGTTTTGAATTTTAGGGAGTGTTTTTTCTTTCTTCCTTACTCCTTAAGTGAGTCCTAGACTACTATTAATGATTTATCTGTTAGCTGAATGGGTTTGTAGTAAGATTTAATAATCTTTCAAACAATTGAAGTACAGTTGTATGCCCCCTTGGTTGTTAAATGCCAGACCTTGTCTCAAACAAACAAAAATAAATAAAACAAACAAATAAAACAAACCTATATAAATGACTCATCTACTTGCCATTTCCCTTAAGTGACCCATTCTATTTCCGAAAAGCTCATGTCTGTAATCCTAGCTATTGGGAATGCAACAGTGGAGAGGATTGTGATTGCTGCAATTCTTAGCCAAAAGTTAGCAAGACCCCACCTCAACCAGTAAGAAGCTGGGTGCAATGGCATGTGCCTGTCATCTAGCTGCTTGGAAAGTATAAATAGGAATATTGTGGTCCAGTCTGGCTGGCTGTCCTATTGAAAAAAATAACTAAAATAAAAGGACTGGGGATGTGACTCAGGTAGTAAGTACCTGCCTAGCAAGCATAGCCCTTGAGTTCAAACCCTTGTATGACCAGAAAAAACTTTTTTCTCTCTTTGCTTGTTTACATTGTTCACATTGGTCCTTTGTTGGGAGATGGTGACCATATCAGTTTACTATTTAAGATAACTTTCAAAATATAGGAAGTTAATACTCAGAATAATACGTTGTATTTATTTGCTCATTTTATGGAGTAGACTAAGTATTTTTAGTTTTCTTTGTTGATTGAGAAACCAGTGCCTTTGTAGAAATAAATACTATAGATTTCAGTCTATTCAGAACTCACTGCTACATCCTAGGTGCCTTGGGTTCAAGACAGGAGATCTGTTATCTTTTTTCCTCCTGCCTGAGTCTGGTAGTACATTCTCTTGCCATTATTCCTTAAGATTAATAGGCATATGTATATGTGTATTTGAGTATCTGTGGATATATATGTGATTGAATGTGTACATATCATATATCAATATATACACTGAGGTGTGGATTGGCATGACAGAATAAGATACAGAGAAAAAGCTAGGAATTTAGAAGACTAGAAAAAAAAAATAGTAGTGCTTTAGCAAATAATTGAAGCCAGCAGTGAGTAGAACAGTTATTGATAGATTCATGGTGTCTTAAACCTGATTAAATATAATTGCTAATGCTTGTTGTTTTTTTTTTTTTGATAGGAATCATATGAAGATGGCCCTTGTACTATAACATCAAATAAGAGTTCTGATAATAACTTGCTTTCGTTGGATGGATTAGATAATGAAGTCAAAGGTCTTAGTACTTTTCTTTTGATTGAAAATATATTGTTAAAAGCATGCTAATCTTTATTAGATAAAAGGTGAAGGAATTTTTATAACACAAAAATAGCAACCAGGTTAGCTCTTTCTGTCACTTTAGTTTATTTTAGTTTTATTTGAGACGTGGGACTTACTTTGTAGTTAGAGTGGCCTGGAACATATATAGCCCAGGCTGATCTCAAACTTGTGATTTCCACTCCTCATTTTTTCAAATGCTGAAATTATAGGTGTGTGCCATCATACTTGGTGCCAGGGTTTTTTCCTGAAGGTTTTATTTAGGTTTTGAGTTTAATTTTTTTAAATATTTAAAATATGTTGTCTGATAGCAATGTATTGCATTTCTTTAAAAAAATTGTAGATGTAATTACATAATCTAGGGAGCTATGTTTCTGTAATTTGGTGTGATAACAAAATTTTTGTTTGTATGTGGTACATGCCTTTATTTTTATAGATTGACATTCCTTTTTAGCATATTTCATTTCCCATGTCATTAAGTATTTTCATTATTTTAAATAACTATTACATTTCATTTTGTGCAGGTGTAAAAACCCCATTCTTTTCTTTCCTGTTTTTGTGCATTTAAGCTATATCAACATTATAGTGATGCTTATTCTTTTTTAACAGTCACAGGATGCACATTTCAAGTAGCAGGATAATTTCCATTTCCCTAAAAAAAATTATCCTCAAAGAGAGAATCATTTATAAAGATAAAAAAATCAATTAAATGGAAGGATGAAAACATCTTACTGCTGCTTAAAATTATACCTGGTGTCAGTGGCTCATACCTGTAATCCTAGACAGGAGGCTGAGATCTGAGGACCATGGTTTCAGGTTTCCATCCTAGAGAGGAAAGTGAATAACTAAAATTTTTAAAGTTTTTTTTTTGTTTGATTTTGGTACTGGGGTTTTGAACTCAAGACCCATACTTGTACTCTTTGACTTTAGTCCCTCTGTCCCCTTTTTTGCCAACTTCCTTTGTTGAACTAGGGGTATACTTTTAGTTTGCACTAACCTAGAACTGTTGTCCTTTTTTTCTCCACCTGAATAGCTATTGTTAATTTTGGAACTCATTGTGTAGCTCAAACTCACCTTAAATTATTTATTTATTATTTAATTTTTGTGTGTGTGTGTGCTAGCCCTGGGGCTTGAACTGAGCATTACTTCTCACTTGGCTTTTTCACTCAAGGCTGGTGCTCTTCCACTTGAGCCACACCTTTGGGTCCTTACTTCAAACTCTTAATTCTGTCTCAGCCTCCTGAGTGTTGGGATTAAGGTGTTTATCACCATGCCTGGATTGTTTTTCTTAGTGTTTTGTGTTTTTCACACTAAATAATTCATTATATTGTTTTTATAACGTTGTGTGTATGCATGTATGCTCCAGTCCTGGGGCTTCAAATCAGTGTTTAGGTGTTGTCCCTGAGCTTCTTTTGTGCTCTACCACTTGAGCCACAGCTCAGGTCTCACTGACTTTTCTTGCCAGGACTGGCTTTGAAATGAACCTCAGATCTCAGCCACTTGTGTAGGTAGGATTATAGGCATGAGCAACAGAATTTATTTTTAAATTGGACTTTTTTTCTTTTTTTTTTTTCTGATTTTTTTTTTTTTTTTACTAGTCATGGATGGACCTTGAACTCAATGCCTGAGCACTGTCTCTGAGCTTCTTTTGCTCAAGGCTAGTCCTCTACCCCTTGAGCTACTACAGCTCCATGTCTGGCTTTTCTGTTTATGTGGTCCTGAGGAATTGAACCCAGGCTTCATGCATGCTAGACAAGCACTCTACCACTAAGCCACATTCGCAGCTTGCTGAGTTTCTTTTTTTCTTATGCCTTAGTGGGGTTTGAATTCAGATGCTCAAGTTCTCCGTTAACTTATTTCAACCAGGACTGGCACTCTGTCATTTGAGCCATACCTCTACTGTTTGCTGTTTAATTGGAGATAGAGTATTACAGACTTTTCTGCTTGGACAGGCTTCAAACCATGGGTTGTCAGTTATCAGATCTCAACCTTCTGAGTAGCTAGGATTGTAGGCTGAATTCATTTTCTATTATACATATGTTAAGTATTGATTTAATCCCTTTAATTTCAGAGATGAAAATGTTGATGTTACTGTTTCAGTAGACTTATTAGATAATACAGAAAGGATTTCATCATTTTCAGTTGTATGATAGGATTATCAATTTTTTTTAAATTCTGAGAGTAAAATAAAGGTGTTTTTTCAGTAGATGGCTTACCAAATAACTTCAGAGCCCACCCACTTCAATTGGACCAATCCAGTGATCCTTCCAATAGCATGGATGGCCAAGATCATGTCAAATCTGCTTCATCATTACATGAAACAAAGAAAGCAAATACTGGAGTAATTCATGGTGCATGTTTAACTCTTACTGATCATGATAGAATTCGACAGTTTATACAAGAGTTTACATTTCGTGGCCTTTTACCTCATATAGAGAAAACCATTCGGCAATTAAATGATCAGGTAAGTTTTGGATGATGATAATGATGATGATGATGATGATGATTTTTGTCAGTCATGGGGCCTGAATCAGGGCCTGGGCACTGTCTCTGAGCTCTTTTGCTCGAGGCTAGCATTCTGCCTCTGAGCCATAGGGCCACTTCTGGTTGTCTAGTGGTTAATTGGTGATAAGACTCTACTGCCTGGCTTTGAACTTTGATCCTCAGCTTTCAGCCTCCTGAGTAGCTTGGATTCTAGGCGTGAGCGACTGGCACCCAGCTGGATTTTAAAAAAAAAATTTGGTAAATAGTGAAATTAAGAATGTAGTATTATAAACTATTTAAAGGTTTTTAAAATTTTTTGTTTCATAATAATCTGATACTAAGAACTTAACTAAAATTATTAGCAGTGATGAAATGTTCAGCCCTAGAAGAAGCTTACTCGTTTTCGTTAGTATTTTACTCACATATTAAATCATTTTTATTATTATTTTAAGTAGTTATACAAAAAGGTTTCAATTCTGGAAGTTATTTTTTTAAAAAATAGATATAATGAAAATGAATATATTTATTCAAGCTTTTTAAAGTTAATTTTTTCTTTTGATAAAAAACAAGCCAACATACTTACATTTGTTAACAATATTTTTTCTTAGCTAATATCAAGAAAAGGATTGAGTCGATCTCTGTTTTCTGCAACTAAAAAATGGTTTAGTGGAAGTAAAGTTCCAGAAAAGAGCATTAATGAACTGAAAAATACATCTGGGTTGCTGTGAGTAAAATACTTTTTTTCTCTTTTTAACTCTGATTTTTTATTTATAGATCCTTAAAAAAATAGGTGTTTCTCAGTTTCATAATTGTTAAATCTCAGGTGATAAGTAAATGATTTAATTTAGAATTTTGAATTGGACATTTAAAAGTAAACTTTTTTGTTTTTGTAGTGGTACTTGGGTTTAAAATCAAGGCCTTATGCTTGCTACTTGAGCCATGCCAGTAGCTATGTTTTTCTTCAGTTTTTTTCACTTTTTTTTAATGGAGTCTTGACTTTCTTGCCCAGGCTGATGTTAGATTGCTTTCTTCCTGTCATATCTACCAATTGGCTGGGATGACAGGTGTATATCATCACACCAATGTACTGGTCAAGTTTATAAATTAAGTTAGCTTTATGTTTTTAAGTAGTTTTGAAAACTGATATTCTCCTTGGAGATAGAATTCTTGTAAAATAGGACTAATTTTCCTCATGTTTTAAATAGTTAAATAGCTTATTATACAGTTTATATTTAATGATATTGTGGGTCATAAATTATAATTCTTTTCTTCATTTATTTTATATTTGCAGATATCCACCAGAAGCACCAGAGCTTCAGATCAGGAAAATGGCTGACTTATGTTTTTTGGTGCAACATTATGATTTGGCTTATAATTGTTACCACACTGCAAAGAAGGATTTTCTTAATGATCAAGCAATGCTTTATGCAGCTGGTGCCTTGGTTGGTATTTATTTACTTTTATTTTTTATTTTTTGTGTGTTGGGGATCACACCCAAGAGCCTCATGCATGCTAGGCAAATGCTCTACCACTGAACTATTACATCCCTAGTTGTTGGGAGCATTTTAAGAAAATAAAGCTAGATATGAACTTCCTATTGAGAGGAGTCCCATTGAGCCCTGCCCACCCAACTGTGATCCTAAGGCATGTTCACCCACACGGTAACTTCATTAGATAGGAGTCCTCTTTTTCACTTCTACTCTCACAACTATTTACATTTTGGTATTTTTTTGTATTCCCTTAGAGGCCTCCCAGACATTCTAAGCTGCCTGTTCAGATTATATAGGTCCTCTTTCAAGGTACCATTTAATGTTTATGTTTGTATTTCATTTGCATAGATGAATTCACCCTTTTTCAAAATGCTTATTACATTTAGTACAGCTTTTTTTTTTTGGTCATGGAGCCTGAATTCAGAGCCTGGGCACTGTCCCTCAGCTCTTCAGCTCGAGGCTAGTGCTCTACCACTTGAGCCACAGCACCACCTCTGGCTTTTTCTGCTTATGTGGTACTGAGGAATCGAACCCAGGGCCTCATGCATGCAAGGCAAGCACTCTACCACTGACCCACCTTCCCAGACCTAAGACAGCTTTTATAAACTACAATTGCTTTCAGGTTGTACATATACTGTGTTAGAGTAAATAGGAATTTATTTTGAAGTGCTAAATTTGTTTCTGTCATAGAGCTGCTACCTTTGTTAAATATAGTATTTAACAGATAGTAGAAAATGTTGGGAAAATGTAATCACAGTATAACCGTGTGTATAATGGTTGTCTCATAAAGCTATGTCACTTAGTGATACATATCACCTAGTGGTATCATAACTGTATAAGTGTTTGTAAGTATCCTATGATGGCTGCACAGATTTCCCTTATGAGGAACTTCTCTAAAATGTTTCCTTGCTATTAAATGATACGTGAGTATATTGTTTTCTGTACAATCCTATCATTGCCCTGTCCTCTATTCATTGAAAAACTAGAGTAGGAAAAGACATGTATCAGAAATCGTAAGCAAGGCTTATTTCACTTGGTGTTTATTAGGTCATTTTGGAGTTCTCATTTTTTTTGTGTGTTTTTTTAGTTTTTGAGACAGGGATTTGCTGTGTAGTCCAAGCTGTCACTGAATTTAAGCCTTAATCTTATCTTTTCTTTGAACTCTGGGCTTGGGCACTGTCCCCACACTCTTCAGCTCAAGGCTAGTGTTCTACCGCTTGAGCCACTGCGCCACTTCCAGTTTTCTGGTGGTTAATTGGAGATGAGTCTCACAGTCTTTCCTGCCCGGGCTGGCTTTGAACCATGATCCTCAGATCTCAGCCCCTGAGTAGCTAGGATTATAGGTGTGAGCCACTGGTGTCCAGCTTATTTCTCCTTTTTGAAGTAATATAAATTACGTTTTTTTTTCTTTTAGGAAATGGCAGCAGTGTCAGCTTTTCTTCAACCAGGAGCACCTCGGCCATACCCAGCTCATTATATGGATACAGCAATTCAGACATACAGGGATATCTGCAAGTAGGTGGCTACAATATTTTTATTTTGCCCATTTAGAGGTAAATTTGACACATTATTATAAATGGTTCTTTGTCATTCTCTAGATTCTTAAGTTACTGTAGTCAGAAGTTGAGATGAAGAATTTGTATTTTACTACATTCTTTGTTGATACCTTGTGTAGTTTGAATTTGTGAAGTAGGAATTTGTTATGTTTAATGTTGAAATAATACATTATATTGAGAGTGATCTGAATTTTGGGGACATTTGTCAAGCCAAAAGTTGGCCATTTGAAGCTTTCTTGTTAATCAGGCAAAACATATAAAGTTAAATAATACCCTATGGGTTGAAAATGAGAAGTATTTTGTATAAATAGTTTAATTAGAACTTACTGCTTATATGGAAATTATAAGCTGGTTTGTAAGAGGTTGTTATACAAGGTTCATATTTTTTTTTTTAAATAGACCTTAGGAGGAAGGTCTTTTTTTTTTTTTTTTGGGGTCCGGTCGTGGGGCCTGAACTCTGGGCCTGGGCACTATCCCTCAGCTCTTCAGCTCAAGGCTAGCGCTCTACCACCTGAGCCACAGCGCCACTTCCGGCTTTTTTTCTTTTTGCTTATGTGGTGCTGAAGAATCGAACCCAGGGCCTCATGCATGCAAGGCAAGCGCTCTACCACTGAGCCACCTTCCCAGCCCAGGAAGGTCTTTTTGAGATTTGATAGCCCTGAAGACATTTCTGGAGCTGGCAATTTTTAGCTTTTGTTTTTTTTTTTTGATCGGTAGTGGGGCTTGAACTCTGTGCCTGGGCATTGTCCCTGAGCTCTTCAGCTCAAGGCTAGTTTTGATCGGTAGTGGGGCTTGAACTCTGTGCCTGGGCATTGTCCCTGAGCTCTTCAGCTCAAGGCTAGTGCTCTACCGCTTGAGCCACAGCTCCACATCCAGCTTTTTCTGCTTATGTGGTGCTGAGGAATCGAACCCAGGGCTTGAGGCATGCCAAGCAAGCCCTCTACCACCGAGCCACCTTCCCAGTCCTGATTCTATGTTCTTACAAAAGAAAAAGAAAAAGAGTGAGATATCATTAGTCACATTGGTCCCATGCTGTCTCCAGTTGAGATATTTCAGTGACCACTAGTGGAAAAATGCCTATTCCTAAAAGGAAGGGAAGGGGAACAACAAAATGGTGAGAGAAAGGACAAAGGGCTAACCAATGCAACAGCAATACTCATGAGACAATATGTTGGAAATGAATTATACAACTTGGTGGGGATGGGAGGGAGGAAAAGTGGGAGAAAAATGAGGGGGAGTGGGTAACAAGTTCGATAAGAAATGTACTCACTACCTCACATATAACTGTAACCCCTCTGTACATCATCACCTTGACAATAAAATTAAATAAAAAAAAGTAATCAGCCTAATGAAACATAAGTAACCAGAGTTACTTATGAGTAACTTAGGAGTTACTTATGAGTAACTAGTAACTTATGAGTGAGAAGGGATTGCTTAAAAGAATTTTTATTAGCTACTGATAGTTCAGAGATACTAGTTGATTCTGACTTCTTTGTATAGAGGAAATATGCCTTTACATTGTAGTCTTACTACAAAATTAAATGCTTTGATTGGTTATGACAATTTTTTTTAGCTTTTTTGGTAGGTGGACAATAAGCAAATAGAGTTTTTATTCAAACTCTGTAATTAGAGAGTTTTTATTCAAACTCCATAATTAGAGTCTTGCTGAATACACTTTGGTGTATTAAGCAATTTTATGGTGTTGATAATGTTTTTCTTGTTTATTTTAGGAATATGGTATTGGCTGAAAGATGTGTATTACTTAGTGCTGAAATTTTAAAAAGCCAGAGCAAATACTCAGAGGCTGCAGCTCTCCTTATACGGTTGACAAGTGAGGTACTGAAACTGTGTATTTGATTTAATTAGTATTAGTCATTATTCTATAAATAAGGAAAGGGGTTTAAAACATAAAATTATGTCTCTTCTTGGGATTTGTAATGTGGCTGGTTTAGTGATTTGCGGAATTTCTTTTTTGTTTTTGTTTTGCTTTGTACTACTGCCATTTGAATTCAAGGCCTTGCATCTACTAGACAAGCACTCTGTCGCTTGAGTGGCACTTCCAGCTCTTTTTGTTTTAAGGTTATTTTTTAGATAGGGTCTCTGCTTTTTCCCCAAGCCAGCCTGAAACCCATCTCCTTATAAAATACCCAATACCTCCCACTCAACTAGGATTACAGATGTAACTGACTGTTAAAACCAGTTTGTTTGGTAAGATAGGGTCTCATTAACTTTTTGTCTTACTGTACCATCATCCTTCCAATCTTCACCTTTTGAGTAGATAGTGTTATAGTTATGTATCATCACACCCACCAAGTTACTGTTTTTACAAATAGAATTTATTTGTTTATAAAATTGCCTTTCATTGCTAACCATAAACATGTATTAGACATCATTTATAACATAGGTTCTATTCTGTATACAACAATATTTAAAACAGTATGCATGTGGATTGTTCCTAATATAAAATGGACACAGTCATTGAAGAATTTTTAATCTCTTTGTGTGTGTGTGTGTGTGTGTGTGTGTGTGTGTGTGTGTGTGTGTGTGTGTGTGTGTCAGTGTGTCAGTGTGTCAGTCATGGGGCTTGAATTCTGGACCTGGGCACTGTCCTTGAGTTTTTCAGCTCAAGGCTCCCACTTGAGCCACTTCCAGTTTTCTGGTGGTTTATTGCAGATAATGTCTCTCAGACTTTCCTCCAGGGCTGGCTTTGAATCATGATTCTCAGATCAGCCTCCTGGGTAGCTACAGGCGTGATCCACTAACTATAGAAATTCCTGTGAGATGTATTAGGATAAAGAGTGATAAATAAATTGCTTAATAATTGGTATTACATAGAAACTAAGCAATAAGTATGACCAGGTCTCAGACATAAACTCTTTGGTAGAGCTACATGAGGACTCTAGAGTATGTTGATGTTCTCTGTTAGAGTAAGTAATCTCATTTTAGGTTTGAATATATTTCTATTTTTTAGCTTAGGGATATTGGCAAATATCAAAGTTTTGTGATCTAGGAACATAAATAATTTTTTTTGTTGCTTAGATGCTTTTGTTTTTCTACCCACATATGGAAATAAAAGTTCTTAAAGGGCTGGGAAGGTGGCTCAGTGGTAGAGTGCTTGCCTTGCATGCATGAGGCCCTGGGTTCCATTCCTCAGTACCAACATAAGCAGAAAAAGCTGGAAGTGGTGCTGTGACTCAAGTAGTAGGGTGCTAGCCTTGAGCTGAATTGCTGAGGGACAGCACCCAGGCCCAGAATACAGGCCCTACGACTGGCAAAAAAAAAAAAAAAAAGTTCTTCAAAGCAAATTGTTCTGTCTACATTATAACCTTGGTATTTTCTGTCATTCCTTCTCTTTTCAAATTCTGCTGTCTCCATTCGGGTTGATTAATAGCATCATGAAAGTCTGGGAAATGTATTTTTGACATTTCCTGCCCTTGGATTAGTGGGTGGGGGAAGGGGCTAGTTCATTCTTTCTCTTTTCACTATTTTTTTTTTTTAATTACGGAGTTGTCCAAAGAGGTTTCAATGCCATAAGTCAGGTTATGGTACAGTGCATCTTAGTCCATGTTAACTCCTTCTATCATTCTCTCCAGTTTCCCTTCTCTCATTCTTAGCCTCAAGTTATATGGTTCAGTTTTGATATAATATACAATGAATAATATGGCTGTATTTGCTTAACATTCCTCTAACTCCCTCAGCCTCCTGGTTAAGATTATAATCTGCACTATTATACTTGGTTTCACCTGCAAATTTTTTTTTTTTTTTTTGGTTGGTTGTGGTGCTTAAACTCTGGGCCTGGGCATTGTCCCTGAGCTCTTCAGCTCAAGGCTAGTACTCTACCACTTGAGCCACAGTGCCACTTCTGGTTTTCTGGTGGTTTATTGGGAGTTAAGAGTCGCACAGACTTTCCTGTCTGGGCTTGCTTTGAACCTCAATTCTCAGATCTCAGTCTCCTGAGTAGCTAGGATTACAGGCGTGAGTGAGCCACCGGTACCTGGCTTTCATCTGCATTTTTGTGCAAGTGTTACTGAAGCTTGTCTCAGTCTGTTCTGTATTGCTAAAGCAGGATAGTGTAGACTTCTAATTAATAAACAGTAAACGTTTATTTGGCATATTTTTCTAAAGGCTGGGAGTTCCAAGATCATGACATTAGAATGTGATGGAAGGCAGGAAGGGCAAGAGAGGAAGGAAGAGTTGACCTCACTTTTATAACAGATTTATTCAGCCAGTGTTCCACTCCATTGTTAATAACATTAATCCACTCCTAAGCACAGAGTCCTTATGTCCTAATCACATCTTTCTAGGCACCACATCCTATTGAGGATTCAATTTCTAATATGTAGACTTTAAAGAACTCATTGGAGGACTCCCTGGAACTATAACTAGGCCTCTATTCAGATAACTTGTTTTCCTATATATGTATCTCCATATTTTAAGTTATTATTGTCTTTCAGGTTTTGTTCAAATTATCACTTGATTAGGGCACAATTTTCATAGTTTTGTTTTTGAGACAGGGTCTTTGATCTCTTTGTATAGTGCAGGTTGGCATGGAACTCCATAGTACACCAGTAATCTGAGTAAGCTTGAGTTCTTCCTGAAGTGTTATCACTTCAGGAAGTGTTATCAACGTTGGTGGCAGTTTTTACTATTTCATTTTTTCAAAACAATTTTTTTCCACCTTGGGTATTACCTTTAAAGGATGCAATGAAGACTAAAGCTTCAGTGAGATGTTTGCTAGAAGGTAGTCAAGTCTGCAAATGATGCTAGTAATAATCAAGATGTTATTTCAGTTAAATTAATACATGATGTGGACTTTCAGGTCTGAGAGCTTGTTATGCTGGTTATGAGCTGGGTTGTTCTGGGATCATTTACAGCCATGCCAGATAACTAGGGCACATTCCTTATTTTAATTAATTGAAACAGCCAGGATTGCTACCTATCCAGGTTTTGTAGTTTAATGAAGCTCTATAGCAATAAACTGTATGTGTATGTGCATACATGCTAACAATAAAATTAAGACATTTATAGGACTTAAAAATTGTGAAACTACTCACAATAAAAAAAATTGTGAAACTAGGAGTTGGAGGCATGGCTCAGGTGGTAGAACACCAGCAAAAACAGGAAACTTGATAGCTAAATGAAATTCCAAAATAAATAGTAATTAGAGCTATTTAGGTAGTAAAATATGGACTATAGAAATTGGCACAGTGATAAGAATAGATACATCAATAGAGTAGGAATTTAAATACTAACTACAATTAAGGTAATGTTAAAAATCAGTGCAGGAAAATAAAATGAGTGCAGAAGGGCAGAGACATAGCTCAAGTGGTAAAGTATCTGTCAGTTTAAAGCCCAGTGCCACCAAAATCTTAAAAAATAAAAATAAATCAGTGTGAAAGTTCATTAGAATATTTGGTTTGGTTACCTTGTTTATTAGATAATATGTGTAAATACAGACGTCATTATAATACAGCCGCCCAATATGAGTCTTGAAGAAAATGCTAGTAGAACATTTTTTTAAATTTAAGAATGATAATTTTCCTTCTTAATTTGATAATTTCCTTCTTAAGGTACAATACCTTTTTAGTTTGTTTTTAAGATAAAGCTCACTATGTAAGCCAGCTGGTCTAGAACTTCTAAGCCAGCTGGTCTAGAACTTGTTCTGATTCAGCCTCTAGAGTGCTTGGATTACAGGCAGGTGTCACCCTGGCTGATTCATGATGCAATATTTTAAAGTTATAGAAGCAGAAAATAGTTCACTTGGTAACAAAAGAATTCTTCCATGTCAAAACTTGGAAGAAATACTTGTAAAATGGATATTAAAGAATATTGACAATTAATTGTCACAAAAAAATGCAAAGGTCTCAACATGTGAAAAGATCAAAAGCCTTACTAGTAATGAAGTAAAAAGATTTTGGTTCCCAGAGTGGTTGAAGAAGTTTACATTCCAACTAATAGTACAGTAGTGTTCCTTTTTGGCTACATCTCCACCAACACTTATTGTTAGTTTTCTTAGTAATGACCATTCTGACTGGGGTGAGGTAGACTCTCAATGTTGTTTTTTGATTTGCATTTCTTTTATGGCTGGAGATGTTGAACATTTCTTCATGTGTCTATTGGTCATTCTTACTTCTTAGAAATCTTTCTTTAAAAGTCTTTCATTTATTAATTGGGTTGTTGTTTCTTTTGGGGAGGGTAATTTTTTTTAGCTATGAGGCCTTTGATGTATAACTGGTAAAAATCTTGTGGGTTTTCTATTTATCTTGATAGCTATGTCCTTTGCCATGCAGAAAGTCTACAGTTTGATGTAATCTTCAAAAGACTAAATGAACTTCCCTATGACCTAGCAATTCCACTCCTAGGCATTTATCACATAGACCACAAACAAGGCTACCAGCACAACCATGTTCATTGCAGCATTGTTTACCATAGCTAAGATACGGAATCAACCCCTTAGTGGATGAATGGATGAATAAAATGTGTATAATCACAATGGAATTCTACTTATCCATCAGAAAGAATGATATTGTACTATTTGTAAGGAAATGGAAAGACTTGGAAAAAATTAAGTGAAGTAAGCCAGATCCAAAGGAACATAGGTTGCATAGTTTCCTTCATTTGTGGTAACTAGAATGTGCCTATAAATCTACAAATAAACACACTGAATAGTAAAAGGAAAAAAAATGCACTGGGACATGATAAATTATACAGATCTCTAAGTATTCAAACAGTGAGACCAAAGGGGAGGATATTCTTAGGAGAGGATAACAAAGGCTCATTAGTTATGTACATATGATCATATTTATCGAAATGAACTCCAGGAAATGGAAACAAGAATTTTTTCTTTGTTGCTGTTTTTGTTTTTGTTTCCTTTTGTTTCTTCATTTATCTGTCCTTTGGAAGGTAAGGAGGAGGTGCAGAAAGGGTGGGGCAAAGGGTGAACAAATGCAGCAATGATATTCACTAGACATATATTGAAAATGAACTATACAATTTGTGGGAGGGGATGGAAAGGAAAACTGAGAGACAGCAAGGGAAGGAATGATACTGTTCAAAAAGAAATGTACTCTTTAACTGACTTATGTATCTGTAACTCCTTTGTATATCACCTTTACAATAACAATAAAAACAGATAAATATAAGTAACTGAATTAAAGATTTTTTGCTGAAAAGAATGGAAAACAAAGCTTTATTCTCTGATAGTGAGAGAATATATTTGTGCTACTTTTGGTAGCAGTCTGCATTGATTTGAATTTGAAATATACATATATAGTCTTCATAACTAAATGGTTCAGCTGGTAGAAATTTATCTAATAAAAATTTCTGGATAATTATTCAAAAAAAAATTTATAGCCAGACATGTAATTCCTAGGACCTGTGTGGCAGAAGGAGATGGATTTCTAATATGAAGCCAAATAGTGAAGTCCTGGTTAGCCTTGAGAGACTTAGCAAAACACTGTGTCAAAAAACTTAGAATAAGGATGTAGTTTAGTGGCATAGTGCTTTTCTAAGACGTGCAAGGTCTGCATTCAATCCTAGCACTACAACAAATTAAACATTCAAAAGGCTTTTATATAGAGGTACATATTAAAGCAATATTTAATTGATTGAGGACTATATTAATAAGTATATTACATGATGGAATATACTATAGATTAAAAGAAATGACAGATGTAGATAACTTGGAAAGTTGTCCATGATATTAAGTTGAAAAAAACAAGATACTTTGTATAGTACAATTGTATGTGAAGAAATGTGTGTATTTAAGCAATAAAAAGGACATATTAGCACATATGTATATGGACGGAAGGAAGAAGAGAGGGAGAAGAAGAAACAGTAGTTACCTGTGGCAAATGATTTGAAGCATGTGATGGAAAAGAAAGACATTCACTTTTTTCTTTATTGTTTGAAAAATGTATTTTAAAAATATGCTAAATAAAAGTAGGCTGAGTAATTCTGATGTGCAAACCCTAGGTTAAGAAGCACTCATTAATGATATCTTCTTGGTTCATCTATTTACTAGCTTTTGTATCTTAATTCCTAGAGAAATAATTTCTGATCATGAAAAAATATCAGTTGATTATAAGCTGATTGAAGTAATAGTAGCTGTCATTTACTGAATGTTTTTTAGATTGTTTCCTAAGGTCTGTTTCAGCTCTAATAATTTTCAGGTTGCTATAGAGATAGTTTAAAATCAATGGTCTGTGAACACATTTTGATGTACCTAAAAGTTGTTTAAATTATTGCACTTAAAGTCAATGTTTTCTGTTTCTACTTTCCCTGGGGATAATAATGGCAGCAGAGCACATGGAAGGGCATGGTAAGTTCAGCTTGAGAATAGCTGAAAACCTAGAGAAAGTTTTGGTGAAAATGTTGTTGATACTTAATCAGCAACTTAAGTACTTTCTCTGTTATTGTAAAGTGATGACTTAATTGAAAGATTGTTCTCAAGATTAGTGATGTTAATGTAGTCTGTGCTTTTTTGTAGATCTGTGTTATAAGGATTAGTTGAGAAGAAAGAAACTAATTTGAGTTTTGTTTAATAGTGTACAATTAGCAGATGAAGAGATGGTCTTTGAAGGGGAAGCTTATAGTAAAAATTGAGGTTTCCCTTAAATGGAAGAAAACATTATAGAGAATAATGTAGTAGATGAGATTACTTCATAATCTGGACACATTTTGTTCTATCCTTTTTTTTTTTTTTTAATTGGGTGGATTGAAATTTACTAGTGAAAGTCATAGAGTAACTTAACAGGAGAAATTAAACAAATGTGTGTGTGTGTTTTTGTTTTTTTTTTTTTTCCTGTGCTCTGTTTTGTGGCTTAGTTTTAATCAGATGCCTTGTTCAATTTCTGGTTTATATAGTTTTTGCCATTTAAAATTGCCGTCCTTTATAAATTTGTTAGATAGTACATATCATAACCAGGTATTTGGCTTTTATAAGTAGAAGAGAATCAACTTTTTGGAGCGTCTATAAACAAAATTTGTGCTTATTGGAAGAAAGAATTAAGATTTGTTTCCCTCTTTATGTCTTCTGTCATATAGTCTTAAGTTAAACATTAGCTACACTATATACTAAGAAAGTTAAACATTGGCTATGCTATTTACTAAGAAAGTACATGTTTTTTAACCAGTAGTCTTTCAATTTTTAATGTTGTAAAACAATTGTTTTTTATTTTAAACATTCACTAGGATTCTGATCTTCGAAGTGCACTTCTTTTGGAACAGGCGGCACATTGCTTTATAAACATGAAGAGTCCCATGGTTAGAAAATATGCATTTCACATGATATTGGCAGGCCACCGGTTTAGTAAAGCAGGACAGGTGAGCACATTTTTTTTAAACAAAAAGTTATTAATTTATTTTATAACATTAATTTTTATGATTTAATATTAATCCTAAATGTTGAAATAAATTTTGTTCTGAGATGATGTATTTATGAAGACATGAGATTTGTGTATTTAGACAAGGGTTTGAATCTTGTACTCACATCTTAATTTTGGTCCAATGACTTAAATTTTCTGGGATTCAGTTTTTATGTTTATAAAATTGATTTTTTTAAATCAAATCACACATGTGAGGGGTCAGATGCACTATGTATTCAAGACAGATGTTCTTGCTCCTCTCTACTTCAGCTCTAATCTAGTGTTTCCTAAGGTACTTTGTAGTGGTGTTGACTAAATAGTTAATGTGTAGAAATAGGTTACTTGTAGAAAGATTTGCTGGAAGCTGCAAACCAGGTCATCATTTTAATACTGGTCTATATAAGTAGAAATATAGACTTGAGTAATAACTCTGTGTTCCAGGGACTGTACCAGGTGCTAAATATACACCCATGAAATCTAACTGATGTTGTCTATTAATGAGCTTTTGATCCTGTAACCAATTATCAGGATCTTAGAAAATTTAATTAGTATATATGTTTGAGTTTGATCTTTTCAGTTGTACTTGGAGATTGAAGCTAGGACCTCATACATGCTAGCAAGTACTCAAGCTATATTCGTGGCTCTCATACTAGTTTTTTTAATATATGCAAACATTTTTCATGTCTGAATTAACTAGTCATACTAATGTTTTAAGATAAACATTATTTCAGAGATCTAAAGGTATACAAAGATATATATATATATATATATATATAAATAAAGATAAAATTAAATAATATGTAAAAAAGTCCCTCTCAATTTCATATAAAAGTACTCTGATTTTTGCTGGGTACTCCTGGCTCATGCCTGTAATCCTGACTACTCTGGAGGCTCAGATTTGAGGATCATGGTTGAAGCCATCTTGGGCAGGAAAGCCCTTGAGGCTCTTCTCTCCAATTAATAACCAAAAAGGCTAGAAGTAGAGCCCTAGGACTGGCAAACACACACAAAAATACACTAAATAAAACAGCATTTTAAGATTGGGATTTTCTTTCTATATTTGAAACTTGTAGAAAGTTAAAAATATATTGACTTGCTGAATGCTAAATCAAAAATCCTTTATTTACTTTTTGCTGGTCATGGGGCTTGAACTCAGGACCTTGGCACTCTTTGTGTTCAAGGCTAGCACTCAACTCCACAGAGCTACTTCTGGCTTTTTCTGAATAACTTATTGGAGATAAGAGTCTCAGGAACTTTCCTGCTCAGGCTGGCTTTGAACTGAGATCTTTGAGTCTCAGCCTCTTGAGTAGGATTATAGGCATGAGCCACCAGTGCCCAGTATAAAAAATCCTTTAGAATGTGAACATAAAATTTCATTTTGGCCTTCATTTCAAGCCTCAGTAGTGGCACCAAAAGAGACCTCTAAAAGTATCTTTTTATAGTTGATATACTCTATGAATTAATTTCTCAGATTTTATAATGGAAATAATCATTTTTTACAGTCCTTCCATAAAAATAGTTCTAAGAAATGGCTAACAAGTTAAAAATACTACATTTGTAGTAGGTTCCAATACTTTTGCTTTCTGACTTTATAATCCTTTCTAACTCTATAGTTACCCTGTGGGGATAATGTTTCCAGGATAGTTGGGTTTGCTGTTTTCTGACCACAGTATACATCCCATACCTAGGAAACCTGTTTCACAGACAGTTGTGGAACTTGCGAATTTGACTAGAAATGCACATCTACTGGCAAAGCTCACGTATGTCCTATTGAAATTGGTAAGAACAGTATCTTCCTTAGAAGACAGTGAACATAGAATAAATATAATTCTAAGGTCAACTTGTGTCTAAGAAGACTAATTTTTTTTTTTTTTTTTGCCAGTCGTGGGACTGTGCACTGTCACTGAGCTTCTTTTGCTCAAGGCCAGCATTCTACCACTCGAACCACAGCACCACTTCCAGCTTTTATGTTTATGTGGTACTGAGGAATCAAACTCAGGGCTTCATGAATGCTAGGCAAGCACTCTACCAGTAAGCCACATTCCCATCCTGGAAGCACTAACTTTTATGACATTTTTTTTGGTAGGGATTTTGTTTGGACAGCCTGGAAGCACTAACTTTTTTGACATTTTTCTTGGTAGGGATTTTGTTTGGTTAAGTAGTAGGGATGAGTAGAGAGAGTAGAGATGATAGTAATTCCATTTCTCTTGGTCCTCTCTGGCTGGGAGTCTGTGCTGTTTTGCTTGTCTTGCCTCAGAATTTGTTAATAGTTGAATTTTTTTTTTCATTATGAGTTTGACCAAATAAGGGCATTATAAAGGTAGTAAATAAGAGAGAGCTGAGGAGATTATATATGTGATTATTTTTCAATACAAAATCTGGACAATCTTACTTACATCATGCCATTTTTAAACCTTATTAATTTGCTAAGGAGTCTTCTTCAATATTGTACCAGCCTAGTGCTTTGTCTGAACAGTGGCACTGCTACATGGTGGCCGCAGCACTGGCTAGTATGTCTGGGTCAGTATGTGAAATTTAATATAGGAAAATAATGTTGACTTAGGTGTATGTAAATCTGTACAGTGTCAAATGGTATATATGGCCATATAAATTCAATGTATATTTTTCGTTGTAGGCAAGGAAGAAAAGTTTGAAAATTTTTTTTTTACTTTGTAGAAAACTTGTTTGAAAACACAGTGTGCATCTAGATGCAGAATAAGAGCTTTATTCATCATCATGTTAGCAAAATCTACTATTTTATATGTTGAAAATTGTTTGGTTTATGCATAACCTCCCTTTTTTCAGAAAGAATTTGAAATAAAGCCAGATTGAGAGGGGAGTGGTGTCTTGTGCAAGTGACCTTTGTAAGATGCTCCTTAAGGAAGTGGAGTTACATAGTCAAGATACATTGGTATCTCTCTTCACATTCCTTGCTCCTCTGTACCGTAAATATAATGTAAATATAATACTAAAGGTGTCCTAGGAAACTTAATCTTTTTTTTTTTCTTGGTGCTGGTCCTGGGGCCTCGTGCTGTCAGAGCTTTTTTTGCCCAAGGCTAGAGTTCTACCACTTGGGACATAGTTCCATTTCCAGATTTTTGCTGTTTAGTTGGAATTAAGAGTCTCAGGGCCTTTCTTGACTACACTGGCTTCAATCTATGATCCTTAGATTTCAGACTCCTGAATAACTAGGATTATAGGCATGAGAGATTGCCATAAATGTTAGTTTTATTTTGCTCATTATCCCTTCTTTGTTAGAGGAAGACTGCATGTGTGTATGTGTCTGTGTTTTTTTCTAGTTCGAGACAAATTTCTATTATAGTATTGTATTTTTTTTTTCTTATAGAAAAAACATGCTTTACGCTGTTATTGTCAAGCTATGCAAGTTTACAAAGGAAAAGGCTGGTCCCTTGCAGAGGATCACATTAACTTTACAATTGGGCGTCAGTCCTATACTCTTAGACAACTGGATAATGCTGTATCTGCTTTTAGACACATTCTAATCAATGAAAGTAAACAGTCTGCCACTCAACAAGGAGCCTTCCTCAGAGAATATCTTTATGTTTACAAAGTGAGTATTTCTTTTCAAAAACAAATATTAAAATTGTATTTGAGTTCTTTTTTTTACTTAAAAAAATTTATTGCTATTTTTGGAAGCATAATAAAATGACTTTATTAGAATATATAGAACTACCTGTCATTAAAGTGATAAGAGGCTACTTTTCTTTGTCAGATCTAAATTGCATTGCCCTTTCTACAGAAAGAATTTTAATATTTCAGTAAACATTTGATTTGTGGCTATTCTTGGAATCTTTAAAAAAAGAATAAAATATAAATTTTCTGAACTAATTCTTTATCATATTCTTTACAGAATCACATTAGTCTTACGTAAAACTGGTAGGTTCTGTTACCATCCTTTGGATGTATATATTTCTTTCTTTCTGTTTTTTTGGTCCGGTCGTGAGGCCTGAACTCTGGGCCTGGACACTGTCCCTCAGCTCTTCAGCTCAAGGCTAGCACTGTACCACTTGAGCCACAGCGCCACTTCCTGTTTTTTCTTTTTTGTTTATGTGCTGAGGAACCGAACCCAGGGCCTCATGCATGCAAGGCAAACGCTCTACCACTGAGCCACCTTCCCAGCCCTGGATGCATATATTTCTTTTCCTTATGAAAGTTGAGGGAGTATGGATATGTGGGAAGTATTTGTGTAATCCAGAAAAACAGATAGAATATGTCACTGAAGCAGAGAGATCAGGAATGAAAACGATTTTTACATGGAAAAATAAGTTGTAATCTTCACTCCAAGGCCTGTGAATGGATTATATTTTATAGCATGCCTGCAGATAATGACTACTCTCTTATACATTATTAATTTAAAATCAAATGGGTTAGAATTTTGGCTAATAGGATGCTATAATGAGTCATAGGAAGTAAAATGTGTACCAAAATAACATCTAACAGGAGCTAACTAGAGTAACCTTAGGAAGTTTTCTCGAGGAAGAATAATAGTATTTAAAGGTCTCCTAAGTTGTAAAATTTGATGACTGATATTAAATAAGATTATTAATTATATGTCCTAATATTCCTACTGAATGTTTTAAATACTTTGTGTACTACAAATAAACATATTTCAAGAAAATGTAGTTTTCTTAAAAATCTATTCATTTTTTTTCTTTTATATTTCTCCCAGAACGTTAGTCAGCTCTCACCAGATGGCCCTTTACCACAGCTTCCTTTACCATATATTAACAGTTCCGCAACACGGGTTTTCTTTGGCCATGATAGACGACCAGCAGATGGTAAGTAAAGTTTCATTTGGCCTAGTTACGTAATGACTGATTGTTTCAGTGTTTTATTTCCGCATTAAATAAAAATGATGTGTAGTTGGATAATGAAAATAATTTTATATAATGATATAAAATTATATAATTATAAATTATATAAAATTATATAAAATGATATAAAATTATATAATTATAAATTATATAATTTATATCATCTGCCATCTGAAAATAACCATTATAATGTTTTTCCTTTTAGCCAGACAACTAAAAAAAAAACAAAATAGTTAAAATCAAACAGCTACTCTCATTTAATATCGAGAAATATTATATAATCTTGGAAAATATTTTTGATGTTTGTAAGATATACCACAAAGTGCATGTAAAGTATGTTAACATTCTGTTACAGTTAGATATTTTTTTGCTTTTATAAAGTCATACTGTGATAAATATCTTTAACCTTTCTTATCTAAAATCTCAAATGTACATACAAGAAGGAATGGTTATTTCTTATGGTTACTTTTTATATTTTTTCATTAATCATACAAGAGGTTACTTTTTTTTTTTTTTTGGTTACTCTTGGGGCTTTAACTCAGGGCCTTGGCTCTGTCCCACAGCCTCTCTGTGCTCAAGGCTAGCACTCTACACTTAAGCCACAGCCACTTCCAGCTTTTTCTGTTTATGTGGTACTGAGGAATTGAACTCAGGGCTTCATGTATGCTAGGCAAGCATTCTACCACTAAGCCACCTTCCCAGCCTCTGAAGTAAACTTTTTTTTTTTTTTTTGGTCCGGTCGTGTGGCCTGAACTCTGGGCCTGGACGCTGTCCCTCAGCTCTTCAGCTCAAGGCTAACAGTCTACCACTTGAGCCACAGCGCCAGTTCCGGCTTTTTTCTTTTTGCTTATGTGGTGCTGAGGAATCGAACCCAGGGCCTTGAGCATGCAAGGCAAGCACTCTACCACTGAGCCATCTTCTCAGCCCTGAAGTAAACTTTTTAATTTTAGATTTTTTTTTAATTTTAATTTTTTGGTTTTCTGGTGGTTAATTGGAGATAAGAGTCTCATGACCTTTTCTGTCTGGGCTGGCTTTGAACTGTGATCCTCTGATGTCATCCTCCTGAGTAGTTAGGTTTACAGGTGATCTACCTGTAGATCTAGATATTTTGTTACTTTGAGGTTAATCAGTATTTCTCCATGAAAGTCAGTCTTTTTAAAAAAACTATATCATGTTAGTAACTCCATGTGTGTGCATGTGGGTGTATGTATGTATACATACATACATACATACATACATACATGCATACATGCATACATACATACATGGACACAGATCCTGGGGCTTAAACACAGGACCTGGGTGTTCTCTGAGAATTTTTTAGCTCGAGACTATCACTGTACCACTTGAGCCACAATTCTGCTTCTGGCTTTATGGTGGTTAATCTCCATTTAACCAGCAATTAGAGATTAACCAACAATGCTAAGCTAGCATTACTATTATTTTTTATTATTGTTGTTGGTTGTGGGTCTTGAATCTGGGCCTGGGTACTGTCCCTGTGCTCTTCAGAGAAAAGTGAGTGCTCTACCACTTGAGCCACAGTGCCACTTCTAGTTTTCTGCAGATAAGTGTCTCACAGACTTTCCTGCCCAGTCTGGCTTTGAACTGTGATCTTTAGATCTTAGCCTGCTGAGTAGCAGTAGCTAGGATTACAGGCATGAACCACTGTGCCCAGTTTAGCATTATTTTTAATAGCAAGAAAAGTTGTTTTTTTTTTTATTTTAAACACTGAAATTCCTAATGGAGACTGAACCAATATATTTTTTGTTTTATTCACATAATGAATAACTACTGAGCATGTTTCATTATGGGCAATATTGAGTGAAATTTTCATCTACAGTGTGATTTTCAAACAAACTAATTCTATGCTTTGTTATATACATGAAATTTTAAGTTTTAAAATAAAATTTAATAGTTTTTAAATAAAATTTTAAAATGTGAATGGTGAGCTATACACTTAGTGTGTCTGTGGGAGTGAGAGTAAGATTGGGAAGGATTGCAGAAAACATCAGCTCTATCTATAAAGGCCCATTTATGGCCTATAGAATTATGTGGTAAAAGTGGACAGATCATAGGCTACATATATATTTTGTAGCCTTCATGAAGAATAATTCATATTTGAATATTTCATATAAAACTTGTAGAAGTAAAGGCAAAGAAGTTTTTTTAGAGTCAGAAAAATATCAGTATTTTTAGCAAAGATTTGTTTATTCCAGTAAATGGATAGTTTAGGTTGTAGAGCAACAGATATGAGCAAGAAAGCCAAGTGACAACTTGAGGTCCTAAGTTCAAGCCCCAGTACTGAAAATTATCCAAAAATCTCTTAAAAATTAAAAAAAAAATTATGTAGTTGTACTAACAGGTTTCAAGTCAACATACCAGTTAATGAGTACAGTGCATCTTTAGGACTAATGTTCATAAATTTGTATTTAATTGTGAGACTCTCCCCTCTTTATTTTAGGAGAAAAGCAAGCAGCTACTCATGTAAGTCTTGATCAAGAATATGACTGTGAATCCTCTCAGCAATGGCGAGAACTTGAGGAACATGTTGTGGCTGTGGTTAACAAAGGAATAATTCCATCTAATTTTCATCCAACACAATACTGTTTGAACAGTTATTCAGATAATTCCAGATTTCCACTTGCAGTTGTAGAAGGTGATATACTTGATTTCTTATTTATTCTATTACAGCAGATTCAAGATAAGTTACTGTGTGTCATGTATTACTAGAGACTGGTAATTAAAAGATGTTAGAAACTTAAAAGTTACTGAGTTCCATTTACAGTATCAAACATTGGGAACCCAATATAAGTCTATATAATGTGGTGCTGAAGTAAAAGGAGAGAATGACCTACTTTCGTATAGAGAAATTGGGGACATCTACAAGATGTAACTGAATTTTGAGTAAATAGACCTGTATAAATAAGGTGGTGAAAGAAATGCAGAAAAAGAATGCAAGGTATAGTTAATTAGGATTCTAAAGCCTGGGGTGAGTTGTGAGGTTTTATAAAGTTATTAATGTAGACTTTTCTTTCATAGAACCAATTACAGTAGAAGTGGCTTTTAGAAATCCTTTGAAAGTTCCACTTTTATTGACTGATTTGTCATTGGTCTGGAAGTTTCAGCCTAAAGATGTCAGTGGAAAAGATAATGAAGAAATTAAAGAACTAGTAAGTTATTAAAAGGTATTTGCAATAAGAATATTTCAGTTATAGCTCTATGATGCTTATTTTTTGCTTATATTTGGGATTTCTGTACGATATGTACAATATAATATGCATTTTCTATTACTAAAATGTCTTAATATTTCATCTTTACATAATCCTGTCATAGATGATTCATAAATTATTCTAGGCATTAGTAGATGTTTTAGATGCTTAAGGAGGTAATTTTGTGGTGAATTACTTTTAATTTGTTGGGACTGTGGGTCAAACACATGGCTTTGTTCATGTTAGGTAAACTACCACTGAGGTACATCCTCAGCCTACTGGGGAGACACACGTACGCATGCACGCATGCACGCACGCACACACGCACACACACATATGTACATATATATATGGATGGGGAGAGAGAGAGAGAGAGATTGGCTTTTGCTTTGTAGCCTAGGTTGGCCTTGCGTTCATGATCTTTGAGCCTTATTCTGGATTCCTTTTTCTTTCCTTTCTTTCATGGTTCCAGGGCATCATGCTTCCTACGCTCGACCCACCTAAGACATATTTGCAGACTAGTTTTCAGATTACATCCTATGCTTTGATTAGTCCTGCCTGGACCATCATCTTCCTATTTGTACTTTCCTTATAGCTAGGATGGCCAGATGTGTGCCACTATACCCAGCTAGTCCTGTCAGTTTCCACCTCTTTGGTAATTGGGATGATAGACATGAACCTCCATATCCAGCCAGATTTTTTAATGAACTTCCACTTACCTCTGCTTTGCTATTTAAACAGAGACATTTTTCTCTTTGTGCTAGAAGAAGCAGGCCTTTCATTCTCCCACCTTTTTTGTTTATCTTTCTGTATCATGCGTAGGCTGCCACTACCTTTTCTAAATATAATTGGCCAATGTGGCAAAAGAGGCTGGAGCAAAAAATGGCAAAATTTGCTTTATTACAAATGTCTATTACTAAAATTATTTTGGCCATGGTTAACTGAATAATTGGACTTATTGGGGTTTTTATTCTTTTGGTAGCTGAATCTTTGACTTCAGTTTAGTTGGTCCTAACAAAATGAAAACTAGATGTCTATCAAGTACTTAGCACAGCATCACTGTCTTCAAGTGTTGAAATAAATACTTTGCATATGGCATGGCACATGTAAAAACCTATAGATACTGATTTTAGTGTATTGTCTCAAGTATTAATCTATAAAGATGCTAAAACTCTGATATTCATTAGAATGCATATTTTTAAACAATTTGTTTTTTAGGTTACAAGTCAACCTGAAATGATTGGAACTGAAGTTATTTCAGAATTCTTAATTAATAGTGAAGAATCTAAAGTGGTAATTATTCGATCAGTTTTCTTTTCCCTCTCTACTAAGTAAACTGAAAACTCATTTGAAAATCAGTTTAACCTATTCAGATGTTGTATATTCTAATATTTATTAAAAACTAATTTGGAAGATAGGGAACTAGAATTGCTCAGGAAGAAATTGATAGGGAAAGAAGCATAATAGTGGCCTTTGATTTAATTTTCTAAGATTTCTGGTGAAAACTTTTACTTTTTTGGTGTTAGTATGGTAAATTCACATAATATTTAGTTTAACAGAATAGTTTGATTTTTATTAAAAGCATCATTGAGTACCTAACCTTATAACTATTAGATTTAGAGAATTTCTTATAACCCAGATGCTTTCCAATAAGAAAAATTGGTGTTTTAAAAGTTTAGGTCAAGTTTGCTGGTGGCTCATGCCTGTAATCTTATCTACTCAGGTAGCTGAGATCTGAGGATTGCAGTTCAAAGCCAACCCGGGCAGGAAAGTCCATGGGACTCTTTTTTCCAATTAACCACCAGAAAACCAGAAGTGGCGCTGTGGCTCAAGTGGTAGAGCACTTGCCTTGAGCTGAAGAGCACAGGGACAGTGCCCAGGCCCAGAGTTCAAGCCCTACAATGGACCAGAAAAAAGTTTAGGTCATAGGGTAGTATTCCTGTAACGTTACAGAATTTAGGTATTGCACTATTTAAGATCTTTTGAAAACATAATGAGAGTGACTTAAATATTTCCACAGGCAAGATTAAAGCTCTTTCCCCATCACATAGGAGAGCTGCATATTCTGGGAGTTGTTTATAATCTTGGCACTATTCAGGGCTCCATGACAGTAGATGGCATTGGTGCTCTCCCTGGATGTCACACAGGTAAAGATAACAGCATTACTAAACAATCAGAAAACTAATTCTTCAGTCATTGTATAAAATACATTGAATGAAATTAAGCAATTTTCTAAATAGGTCTAATATACCGTTAGATACAGATATTTGGACAGATATAAGAATAACTAATTTATATTGTTTTAACTTCTTCCATGGCTAAAAGTTAACTTTATTCTTTTTTGATACATCTTCTTTTGGTAGTTGTTTGGCTTTACCCTATGTATTTTTCTTTTCTGTTATTCTTCCTAATTTAGTTAATTCTAACTAAAGAAATCCTATTTACTTAAATGTCTGCTATGTCTGCAGCTAGAACAAAAATCATTTTTCATTTTTAAAATATTTATTTTGATGATGTTAGGGTTTGAACTCAGGGCCATAAGTCTGTCAAGCATGGGCTCTACCTCTTGAGTCATGCTGTCACACCACACATTTTGAATATATTTTTGTAGTTAAACATGGAACAAGACCAGAGTTTTCTATATCATTGAATATTAAATACTTGAAGTTTGATGTGGTAAAGCACACTGTAATCCCAAATACTGATGAGTCTGAGGCAGGAAGAGTACAAGTTTCAACCAGCTAGGAAAACTTAGCAAGATTCTGTCTCAAAATAAAAAAAAAACAGTAGGGGAATGTAGCTGATTGATAAAGTGTCTGCCTAGCATGCATGAGGTTCTTTGTTCAAACTCTAGTAATGGAAAAAAAGTATTAACATTAAACTTCAAGTTCAGTTTTTCTGGGCTAAAGAAGAGTATGGTTGCCATATACCTTAGAAACTTTTCTTTCTTTTTTTGTGCTGGTCTTTGGACTTAAACTCAGGGCCTGGGTACTCTCTGTCCTTGAGCTTCCAAGCTCAAGGCTAGTGCTCTACCACCTGCAACTCCACTTCAGCTTTTTTGGTTATTTGGAGAATGAATCTCCTGGACTTTCCTGTCAGGGTGTCTTTGAACCCTGATCCTCAGATCTCAGCCTCCTGAGTAGCTAGGATTATAGACATGAGCCACAGGTGCCCTCTTGCTTTATCAATTTTTTGAGGGCTAAAACTACAAGATAATTAGCTAGGTAATTTGCTTATTTTCAATTCAAAGAATGCTTCGAGATCTATTAATACTTTGTAATTAGTATGTGTAGTTCAAGGAATATAAGTTGAAAAGTGCTAGGAAGGGAATTTAGTATAAATTCCTGTGCTTCCAACACTTCATTTTAATAGCTGCATCTTATTTTGTAACAAATGAAATTGAGTAGTCATTAATAGATAGGAAGGTAGCATTTATAAAATTGTTAGTAATGGCAAGTTGAAAAACTTAATTCTTTCAAACTTTCGTTGAATATTTTTCTACTTGCCTGCCTAGCTAAAATAAAATTTTGCAGCAAAACAGACTATAGTATTTTGCATATTTTCAGTGTTTGTTTCTTAGATACATGCTTGTACTGTGATGCCCAACTTCTTTTGAGATAGAGTCTTGCAGACTTTTCTGCCCTAATACTGTAATCCTCTCTATCTCAGTGTGCTAAATAACTAGGTTTACAGGCAGGAGCCATTGACGAGCATGGGGAATTACTACATTTTTAAAGCAAGATAACTAGATATTAAGAACTTTTTTGAAACTCTTTTCCAACTTAATACATAAAAGTATTTAGAACTAGTACTATAGAATTGTAGTTGTCAGTAAAATACAGATAGTTATTTAGGATACCAAAATATGTATGTTATTATATGACATTAGTTGGAGGATTCCATGATTGCATATAAAATGTACCATAAGCAGAGTTTTCATGATCCTTTACTTCATTTTTGTGTAAAATGCTAATTAAGATCTGAGTCAAAGTTGGGAAATGCTGCATTATGTATCCAATTTTGAATAATCACAAGGCCTTTCTGCATATTACAATCTTTGACTAATCTTGCAGGAAAGATAGAGTTGCATAGCCCAGCTTTTTTCTTCCATGCAAATTCTTCATGGAAGCCCTTGAGAAAAAAAATCTCAAAAATATTAAGTAAGTTACTATTGTCTGTACTGTGATTTACTTTTCTTATTTAGTTTCTTGAGAAGATGTAGTTATTTCTAATTCAATAATTCAGAAGTAATTCAAATTGGTTACATTTGAACATGATTAAATATGTGTTTTATATTTTTTCATTTAAATATTCACACAATTTTTTCAAGATACCTGTTCTCTTGGTCTTTTGTTTAATAAACATTGTGGTTTAAAAAATAGGTTTCAAAGGACTTCCTATTTAGTGAGGTGGTGTTTTTGCAACATAAGTAAATCTAAAACACAAGGAGAAGGTAAGTAGCATCTGATAGGTGTATTAAAGATGGAGTTACAATATTCTTAGTTCTTTGATTAATTATGTTAATCTGTATGTTTAGAATTTTTCTAGCAGTTACATGAAACTTACTGTATCGATATTTTCAAGTTAAGTTATATTCATTAACATATCAAATTATTTTGGGGAACTGATTTTGAGTTTTTTTAGGGAAACATTCCTCGAGTATGTCAGTCCGAGGGAGACAGGATTTGGAAATTCAAGGTCCTCGACTTAACAACACAAAAGAAGAGAAAACATCTATTAAATATGGTCCTGATCGACGTTTAGATCCTATAATCACTGAGGAAATGCCACTATTGGAGGTATTTCGTTCCTTTTAAAAATTATCTTGGACTTAATTTTTAATTTTGTAGTTGCTTGATAGTATATTGAGCTACAGTTTTATATCATAGTTTAGCTATGGTTAGCTAGGTGTAATTCATAAATATAAGGCAGTCCTGAAAATCGCAGCCAGGTTATGAAATATGAACCTTAAAATGTTAACTTAGGGCTAGAGGCATGGTTCAAGTGGTAGAGTCCTGCCTAGAATGTTTGCAGCTCTAGGTACAATCTCCACTATTGGGGGAAAAAAAATTAACACTTAGAATAATATTCTGATAATTAAAATCAATGATTCTTGTTTCCTTACTTATAAAAATAACATGTGAATGACTTTCTAAAAAATTAAAGCAGGGGCTGGGAAGGTGGCTCAGTGGTAGAGTGCATGCCTTGCATGCCAGAGACCCTGGGTTTGATTCCTCAGCACCACATAAGCAAAAAGAAAAAAAGCCGGGAGTGGCGCTGTGGCTTAAGTGGTAGAGCGCTAGCTTTGAGCTGAAGAGCTGAGGGACAGCGTCCAGGCCGAGTTCAGGCCCCATGACCAGACCCAAAAACAAAAAAAAAAAATTAAAGCAATATAGAACCAATATTCTCTTCCTTATTCTATCCTAGTCTACTTTCATACAGTATGAATTAAAAGTGTTTTAGTTGCAAGAGATCTTAGAGAATATAACCACAGAAAGAGAAAGGTTATTTCATTGAAGTACATGGGAATATTTCAGAGAAACTATTATATCAAAGAGAGGATGGATATGGCAACTTCAGAAAGTTTAAGAGAAAATGTTTCTAGGCTCTGATATACCTGTAACTTCTGTTCTTTGTGCCGTTTAAATTTTCAAGTTTCTGGAAGAGAAATTTGGCCCACCTTGGAATGTGAACATGGAAAGTAGGCCTTTCTGTTTGCATCTTCAAGTCTACCTAGTAGGGCAATTAATAAGTGGCAGATTACCTCCAAAAGGTGCTAGTGATATGTTTTATGTTCTCAGACTTTTGTGCCTTTTATGTATAGTTTTAATAGTTATAAATAGAATTATACTATACATGGAAAAATAAGGTGGGTAGAAGTGGTGGTGGTGGCAGTAATGGGTTTTGAGGGAAGGCTATCATTGAGTATACTTATATTTACTGAGACTTCCTAATCAAAACTTTTTTTTTTGGTCATTCATGAGGCTGGAACTCTGGGTCTGAGCACTATCCCTCAGCTCTTCAGCTCAAGGCTAGCTATCTACCACTTGAGCCACAGCACCACTTCTGGTTTTCTGGTGGTTTATTGGTGATAAGAGTTTCACGGCTTTTCCTGCGTAGGCTGGCTTAGAACTGCAATCCTCAGATCTCAGCCTCCTGAGTAGCTAGGATCACAGGAGTGAGCCACCGGCACCTGGCAATCAAAACGTTTTATTTATATATATATTTAGTGTTGTGCATGGGTGAGTGTGTGCGTGTGCCCACGCATGTGCACACAGTACTGGGACTTGAACTCAGCTCTCCCTTAGCTTTTTTTTGTTTGTTTGTTTTTGTTTTGTCGTGGGGCCTGAATTCTAGGCCTGAATGCTGTCCCTCAGCTCTTCAGCTCAAGGCTAGTGCTCTACCACGTGAGCCACAGCTCCACTTCCCGCTTTTTCTGTTTATGTGGTGCTGAGGAATCGCTTTTTCTGTTTATGTGGTGCTGAGGAATCGTACCCGGGGCCTCATGCATGCATGGCAAGCACTTTACCTCTGAGCCACCTTCGCAGCCCTCTCTCTTAGCTTTTTTTGCTCAGTGTTAGCACTCTACTACTTGAGCCACAGCTTTGCTTCTGGAATTTTGCTGGTTAATGGGCTTTTCTGCCTGAGATAGCTTCAAACATTTGTAATGTATTTGAAATTGTGTAGGTAGGAATTATAAGAATATATATTTAAATGAGAGTATTATAATCACGGCAGGGAAAAACTGTTAAAATAATAGAAGACAGGAAAATATGAATTGTTACCTATTCTCCTAGTTTGTAATTTTTATTAAACTATTTTAATGTATTTTTTATTATTAGAATTAATAATGTTTTTCAGAGCTAATTTTTTCAGAGCAATGCTCAAATCATATGTTTTTAAGTATTTTAGGCAGATTATTTGGTCTAGGAAAATTTTCACTGACAGCATGAGAAAAGTTGGGCCAGATAGTATCTTTTTAAAAAAAAAATTATTTTTTTTGCCAGTCCTGGGGCTTGAACTCAGGTTCTGGGCCCAGTTCATGAGCTTCTTTTGGCTCCAAACTAGCACTCTACCCCTAGAGCCACAGCACTACTCCAGCCTTTTCTGTTTATATAGTGTTGAGGAATCCAGGGCTTCATGCATGCTAGGAAGCACTCTACACTAAACCACCTTCCCAGCCACCTTTTTTTAATTATAATTTTTTTGAGGGGGCAGTCCTGGAGCTTGAACTCTGGGTCTAGACACTGTCCCTCAGCTCTTCAGCTCAAGGCTAATGCTCTACCACTTGAGCCACAGTGCCACTTCGGATTTTTCTGTGTATGTGGTAGTGAGGACTCAAACCTAGGGCTTCATGCATGCAAGGCAAGCACTCTACCACTGAGCCACATTCCCCACCTTAAATATTTTTTTAAGGAAGAAAGTAAAACTTACTCATTCTTATTTTCAGAAGCAATAGATTATCAGAAAGTGAAAAATGCAAGCAAAATTTTAAAATAGCATATCTATATTCCAAATGGTACCTTTGTGTGTGTATGTGTATATGTGTGTATGTGTGCGCGTGTGTGCGCAGTACATGTTCCTGTGTGTGCCTGTGTGCCTGTCCTAGGGCCTCGACACTATTCCTGGCTTTCAACCACTATCCTCAGATCTAACCCTCCTGAGTAGTTAGGATTATAGATGTGAACCACAAGTGCCCAACTGGTTTTTGTATGTTTAATTAATTAATTAATAATTATTTATATTGTATGTTTATTTATTATTTATTCACTTTTGCTGCGTAGTCCATGTTGACCTGTAACTCACCACAAAGCACAGGATGGCCTGGAACTTGAGATCTTCCTGTGCCATACTAGCTTGCTCTAAAAATTGGCAGTCTTTGCATTTACATTAATTTTGTTTTTTGTAGTCTTTATTTTGTGTTTAACTTTGTAGTTCTTTTTGAAGAGGGTATTTTAGAGTAGTTAACTTCTTAGTTTACGTGATAAAAACTAGTGTTTGGTTGATTAAATAAAAATGCTTGTATAGTGAAGAATAAATAAATCAATTTGACCTAAACACTTTATCTTAATTTAAAGCATATGAATATACTTTTATGAACTGTTTGTGAGGGGTGGTGGTAGAGGTGAATTTTAAGACCGACAACCCTTTTTTTTTTTTTGTGAGTGCTAGGATGGATTTTTTTTTAGTACAAGCTCTATATTGTTTTATACTCAACTGCATTTATAAATCATTAGTGTGAGGATCTAAAGACAATTGTCAAAATAGTTTTAAATATAATGTATGTTTAGTTTTTATTCACAATGAAAAAGCTTCTGTGGCTCACACCTGTAATCCTAGCTACTCTGGCTGAAAACTTAGGATCAAGGTTTGAAGCCAATCTGGTTAGGAAAGTCTTTGAAACTCTTATCTCAGATTAACTAACAAAAAGCCAGTAGTAGTACTGTGATAGATCAAGTGATAGAGCACTAGCCTTGAGCACAAAATCTCAAGGTCAGTGCCTGTGTTCTTGAGTTCAAGCCCTAGGACTAGCATTAAAAAAGAAAGCTTTCAATAGTTAGACAAAGTTTGGCCACTACATGAGTTACAAAAAGCCTGAGGCTATTTGGAATTTTTGGATTTTAAAATTAGGAATATAGGCTCCTGGATTTGTATATTCATTGTCTTCATGAGTCATTGCAAATCTTTTCATCTTATTAGTGTATAACTTGGGTCATTCTTTTAAGTCAACAGTAATAAGGTTTATGAGAGAGTTTATTATTGAATTTACGTAGCCATGTTTTACTTGTCTGTAATCTACAAAGTTGTGAAAGTGTTGACATATTAGCCTTTCTGTTGCTGATATTTTAACTTTAATTCATAACTCAAAATCTGAGTGGCAAAGTAATATTGGTGTCTGTTCATTCTATTTTCTAAAATGGGATTGTTAATTTCTATGTATCTAAAAAGGTATGAAAGGCAGTGAAATATTGTAAACTTCTATTTAGTTAAAGAAATAATAGAATCTTTTGTTTGTTTTTTTGGGTCCGGTCATGGAGCCTGAACTCTGGGCCTGGGCACTGTCCCTCAGCTCTTCAGCTCAAGGCTAGCGCTCTACCACTTGAGCCACAGCGCCATTTCCGGCTTTTTTCTTTTTGCTTTATGTGGTGCTGAGGAATCGAACCCAGGGCCTCTGGCATGCAAGGCATGCGCTCTACCACTGAGCCACCTTCCCAGCCCCAATAATAGCATCTTAAAAGTGTTACTTATAAGAGGTCCATAATTTTTGACAGACAATATAATAATATTTTTTTCCTCCAATGCAGGTGTTCTTTATACATTTTCCTACAGGGCTCCTCTGTGGAGAAATCCGAAAAGCATATGTGGAATTTGTCAATGTCAGCAAATGCCCTCTTACAGGATTGAAAGTTGTTTCTAAGCGTCCAGAGTTCTTTACTTTTGGTGGTAATACCGCTGTTCTAACACCACTGAGCCCCTCTGCCTCTGAAAACTGTAGTGCTTATAAGACTGTTGTGACAGACTCTACCTCTGTGTGTACAGCCCTCATATCATCAGCTTCTTCTGTAGACTTTGGCATTGGCATAGGAAGTCAACCAGAAGTGATTCCTGTACCCCTTCCTGACACCATTCTTCTACCTGGAGCTTCAGTCCAGCTACCAATGTGGTTACGTGGGCCAGATGAAGAAGGTGTCCATGAAATCAACTTTTTGTTTTACTATGAAAGTGTTAAAAAGCAACCTAAAATACAGTGAGTATTATAAATCTTTTAAAATTTAACCTTTACCTTTGGGGGAGGGAGGATGGAGAGAGGTGGGGGAGGTAGGGGAAAGTGGGAGAACAACAAAGGAGGGGGTAATAATCCTTGAAAAGAAATGCACTCATTACCTTACTCATGTAACTATAACTCCTTTGTACAGCATTTTTACAATAAAATAAAATTTAAAAAATAATTAAAAAATAAAATTTAAGCTTTACATACACTGCTTAATTTAGTCTGTATAATTGGATACTCATACATCATTGTTAAGAAATTACCCTCTTCAAGATTATGT
This sequence comes from Dipodomys spectabilis, assembly GCF_019054845.1. Classification (NCBI taxonomy): domain Eukaryota; kingdom Metazoa; phylum Chordata; class Mammalia; order Rodentia; family Heteromyidae; genus Dipodomys; species Dipodomys spectabilis. Next base: position 12,450,687 of record NW_024870701.1, on the reverse strand, counting down.
ATAATGTTTACATCTAAAGTCCCAAACACAACTAAAATTTAGACAACCAAGAGCGGAAAAAGTTAAACTTTTCCGTTGCATCTGACTCCATTTTTCTTTGATATAATTAATTACTATGGCCAAAGTTACCATCTAATGAAATTAATAGGTACCATCAATTAAAATGATATCATTTGTATATGAACCAACCTACCTGCAGCTGTCCTTTCATAGTAAATTATTTTGTTTACCTTAGGTTTCTATGCAGAATGTGTGGAAAACAATGCATGTATCTGTTTTGGGGACAGATAACTTAGAGTGGTGGGCGATAGAGTAGGCAGTGACTATGACTAAAGCCAGAAGTTCACATTGCATGGCAGAACATTTTATTTATGATAGTGCCATTGTCACTTTCACATTGTCTACAAAATTAACTGGGAAGTTTGAGGACATGGCTCATGTGATAGTGTCTGCCTAGCAAGCACAAGGCTCTGAGTTCTAGTGCTAATACTGCTCCCCTCCAAAAAAAAAACTATATAAAGTTAACCAGGAATATTTCTGCTACATTTATTTTCTTCAATAAAATAAGTATTTTTTTGTGAAACAATGTGAAGAAAAAAATAGTATTTGTAAGTATGGATACCTTTTAGGTCTCATTAAATTTGTTGTTGTTGTTGTTGTCAGTCATGACAATTCAGCTTGAACTCTGGGCCTGGGTATTGTCCCTGAGCTCTGTAGCTCAAGGCAAGTACTCTTCCTCTTGAGCCACAGTGCCACTCCAGTTTTCTGATGGTTTATTGGAGATAAGAGTCTCACAGACTTCCTGCCCTGGCTTGCTTTGAACCATGATCCACAGATCTCAGCTTCCTGAGTAGCTAGGATTATAGGTGTGAGCCACTGGCACCCAGCTAAATATTAATTTTTAAGATAATAGACAAGAGTACTCTGACCAAGAAAGCTTCATGGAGTATGGTAAGTGATGAAATGAGCTACCAAGGACAATGAGGACTACAGGATGTACTATAAAGTACGCAGGGCTTAGCTATTACAGAAAGTAGCTCTACTTATAAACTAAGGTTTGAAAGTTATTATGAGCTGAACATTGAGTTCAGCCACAAGGTAAATTTTGTGTGAAAGAAGTAAGGGGAATTGTATCTTTGGAATGTAAAATTAAGTGCTTGAGAGCTATGAATATCAAGTTTAAGTTTATATTTTTCCTTGTCGCATTTCAGCAACTTTAACACTGTACTCAAATAAAAATGCATAATCAAGACATTCTACATGAAAGTTATTTTCATATATTACATAGATGAGTTTTATGACCAAGGGAAAAACCAGGAGTCAAGGAAACTTAACAGGTCCTTCCTAATTGAAAAGAAAGATTTTTATAGAGTTCTGAATGAATCCTGAGTTATCAGTTTTATATTTTTTATTTGAATTAAGGGAATCATAATATTAGGAGAGGCTTTTAGATTAAATCTGCATATTTTTCTTCTTCAGACACAGAATATTAAGACACACTGCAGTTATTTGTACTAGTCGATCTTTGAATATTAGAGCCACTGTGTGCCGAAGTAATTCACTTGAAGATGAAGAAGGCAGAGGAGGCAATATGCTAGTCTTTGTGGATGTGGAAAATACTAATACTGTAAGTTATTTCAGAGCTGAATTTTGTTTTTTTAAATTATATTAAATGCATATGTCTTGTTTTTTTTTATTTTTTTAATATGCCTTGTTTTTAGTAAAAGTTTGGGTCCTCTCCTTCTTTACCAGATCTAATAAGCTAATAAGTTAGGAATGTTCATGTATAAAACCTCTTAATTTTCCATCAGCTTTGTGGTTTTATTTTAAAAAATCATTCAAGTTTTCTTCATGGAAGTGTTGTTTTGTTTTGTGGTATTGGGGATTGAACTCAGGATCCTGGGTTTACTTGGTAGGCAAGTGACTGTACCACTTGAGTTACACCCTTCTCTTATTAGTCTCTTTCCAAATGAAAGTATAAGTTCATATGTATAATCTCAGATGCCAATAATACAATCTAAAACAGATTAAAGTACTTTCTAGTCTCACAATCAATAATGTTCTACTTATCTGATTAAATTTATGAGGTACTGTTAGGATTTCATATCCTGTATTTAACTTAGTAATCTAAACATATATATTTATGGCACTACTATTTTTCATTTCTCTTCTTGCTTCCTTGCTTGCTTCCTTGCTTGCTTGCTTGCTTGCTTCCTTCCTTCCTTCCTTCTTTCCTTCTTTCCTTCTTTCCTACCTTCCTTCCTTCTTCCTTCCTTTCTTTTTTTGTCATTGGTGGAGGTTGATCTCAGGGCCTAGGCACAGTTCCTAGGCATTTTTGCTCAAGGCTAGCACTCTACCACTTTGAACAGCAGCTCCACTTCCTGGTTTTTGGTAGTTAATTGGAGATAAGAGTTTCATAGACTTTCCTGCCTCAGGCTTTGAATAGTGATCTATAAAAGTCATGTATGTTCGTGACCTCGAAATACCAAAATTAATATTCCCAAAAAAGAGAATGTGGTTTCATAAGTATAGGACCTTAGCCTCAGATTGATTCAACTTATTTGAAGTGTTACTTATTACTTCTGTTATATACTTGTTTTAATTTTATAAATTTGTAAGTCACTTTTTAAAGGATAATTGAAATTATAGGGCTCATGCTTCCAGGAGATCAAAGTTGTTAGTCAAGAGTACCTCAGTAATTTCTAATGTCAAACTATTTAGAAGAATAAAAGTTATACACTGTTTAAGTAACTTTATGTGCATTGACTGTATTCTTTGGCTCTCTTCTATGAGGTTTTTAATTTTTTAGAAGAAGACAAGGTCTTACTAAATAGCATGTGTTAGCCTTGAACCTCTCAGCCTTCTAAGAAGTACTGGGTATGCCATGATATCTGGAAAGTTTCTTATTTTTTTAATTTACTAAGAATGAATTATCTGGCCTGGGAAGGTGGCTTAGTGGTAGAGTGCTTGCCTAGTGTACATAAAGTCCTGGGTTCAATTCCTCAGTACCACATATACAGAAAAGGCAAGAAGTGGCATTGTGACTCAAGTGGCAGAGTCCTATCCTTAAGCAAAAGAAGCTTAGGGACAGTACCTGAGCCCTGAGTTCAAGCCTCAGGACTGGCCAAAAAAAAAAAAAAATTTATCTCTCAGAACCATCAAAGGAAATAAAAAAACACCATCATTTGGAAATAACTTTTGCGCTATTAACTACTGCTAATCACTTGTATGTATTTCAGTCATGGAGTGCGGTGTTTTAAAATTTACCACCGGGTGTACATAATAGTTAAAAATACTTCTTTGAGCTGGGAAGGTGGCTCAGTGGTAGAGCGCTTGCCTTGCATGCATGAGGCCCTGGGTTCGATTCCTCAGCACCACATGAGCAAAAAAAAAAAAAGCTGGAAGTGGCACTGTGGCTCAAGTGGTAGAGCGCTAGCCTTGAGCTGAAGAGCTGAGGTACAGTGCCCAGGCCCAGAGTTCAGGCCCCACGACCGGACCCCCCCCCCCCAAAAAAAAATACTTCTTGAGTAAAATGTTGACTTCTCTGTTTTGAAATGTTATAGAGGAATTTAAAAATTAAAATTTCATCTAATGTTAGTGACTTTGTAGCATCTGAATTTTATTCTTATTGAAATACTTTGTTAGTGCTCAAAAATCCTGAAAACTTTTCTCTTTCTGACAGAGTGAAGCAGGTGTTAAGGAGTTCCATATAGCTCAAGTATCAAGTAGTAGCAAGCACTGGAGCCTACAGAAATCTGTAAATCTCTCTGAAAACAAAGGTTTGTGCCTTTTCCTCTTTTCATAATAAATTCTGATATTGTCATTGCTTGACTTTGCAGAATTAGTACCAGGCTATAAAATTATTGGTTCCTTTCTTATAACCCTTCTCCTTCTCCTCCTCCTTTTACCCTCCCTCCCTCCTCCTTCCTTCCCTCCCTCCCTCCCTTGCTCCATTCCTCCCTCCTTCCTCCTTTCCTCCTCCTTCCATCTTCCTTCTTCTTCCTATTATTATTTCTACTACTAGGTTTGACCTTAGGGCTTTACTTGTTCATCTTTTTTGTTCACAGCTGGTATTCTTTGAACCAAGCTCCAGCCCAGTTTTTTGCTGTTTTTGAGATAGATGGAGTTTCTTAGACTTTTTCTGCTTGGACTGCCTTTGAACTGGTCTCAGCTTCCTGGTTAGCTAAAATTACAGGCATGAGCTTCCTGTGTGCAGCTTGGAATTAAATGTTTTTAAGCCTTCAGTTGTGTTTTTAATAGTTTATGTGTCTGTAAATCGTTACCTATTTTTATATAGTCTTCCATTTTTAAAAATTCTGGTTATCGGGCTGGGAAGGTGGCTCAGTGGTAGAGCACTTGCCTTGCATGCATGAGGCCTTGGGTTTGATTCCTAAGCACCACTTAGCAGAAAAAAAAGCCAGAAGTGGTGCTGTGGCTCAAGTGGTAAAACGCTAACCTTGAGCTGAAGAGCTGAGGTACAGCGCCCAGGCCCATGACTGGACCAAAAAAAAAAAAATTCTGGTTATCATATTTTGTACTTGTATTTTTTCTTTTTTTGCCATTTGTAAAATCAATGCCTGAGTACATGATCACTCTTAAAAATCCAAACCAAATTAGAAATATATAGACATTACCATTTGCTGGTTGCGTTTTCAATTGTAGCTAAACTTATGTTCCAACTAGCTTTATTATTTTCATACCTACACAAAAGAATTTTTTCCATACTTGAAACAAAAGAATATACATTCTTGTTATATATACTGACAAATTGTTTTCTAGGACATTTTTATTAGTTTATCATCCTGTCAGTGATACGAGAATACCTAGATTGATGTGAAGCTGGCAAAGTGATATTGGCTATTACTAGTATGAATTATACAATACATTTCAAGAGACCTAAAAACATTTAAACCCTTAGCTTCATATTAATCTTTATTTTGAGAATTTAAGGGCTTGCTTGCTTGTTTGTTTGTTTATTTTTGGTTCCAGTGGTGGGGCCTGAACTCTGGACCTGGGCGCTGCCCCTCAGCTCTTCAGCTCAAGGCTAGCGCTCTACCACTTGAGCCACAGCGCCACTTCCGGCTTTTTTTCTTTTTGCTTATGTGTGCTGAAGAATCGAACCCAGGGCCTCATGCGTGCAAGGCTTTTATTCTTTTTTTTTTTTTTTTCTTCAGTCGTGGGGCCTGAACTCTGGGTCTGGGCATTATCCCTCAGCTCTTTAGCTCAAGACTAGTGCCCTGCCACTTGAACCACAGCGCCACTTCTGGCTTTTTTCTGCTTATGTGGTGCTGAGGAATTGAATCCAGGGCCTCATGCATCCTCATGCATTCAAGGCAAGCGCTCTACCACTGAGCCACCTTCGTAGCCCAAAACTTTCCCCCTCCACCCCCCGGTAGTGGGTCTTGAACTCTGGGCCTAGGCGCTGTTCCTCAGCTCTTCAGCTCAAGGTGAGCACTCTTCCACTTGAGCCACAGCGCCACTTCCTCTGACTTTTATTCTTTTAAAGAGTTCAGTGAAGATTTATTTCGCTGAAATGAATGCGAAGTTTTTTTTTTAATTAAATATTTATAATTTGAATAGTTTTCTAATTTGCCTAAAGAGATCTGAATAATGATTTAGGCTTTACTACGTCATAAATTGAGAATAATCTTTGAACCTTTCTTGTTTATTCCTAGATGCCAAACTTGCTAGTAGAGAGAAGGGAAAGTTTTGTTTCAAGGCAGTAAAATGTAAAGAAGGTAAATCCATTTTAACTTCCCACTTTCATGATTGTTCATGTTATATTTTATGGCAATGATATGATTAGTTTGTTTTCTTTTGTGTTTTAGCTGCTACACAGTCTGCAGAAAAATATACCTTTGCAGATATCATCTTTGGAAATGAACAGGTATAAAAATAAACAATAGCATTTGATTTTAAAGTTTTAGTTCTGATATACCAACCTATTTTTACCAGAATGGTGTAAATCTCAGCTGGATTCTGTATAATTTACTTCTTTTGAGTAAAGTTACAAAAATATATGAAAAAAAGAAAAAACCATTTCTTTTATTAGCTATTACTTCTTTGGAGGATTCTTTATTAATCCTTTGGAGGATAAACATCTCAGTTTTGCCTTCAGTCTCCAAAATAAACCAAAAATATATCATTTAATGGCCTCAAACTGTTGATCCTCTTCCCTATGTGCTTGTATTTATTACAGGTGTGTGCTACCATAGCTGGCTCCTAAATTGCGCTAGTTTTGTTATTTCAAATTAACTTTAAAAAATATATCAAATGAAATAAGTATAGACCATGGGATTTAAAATTTTTTGAGGATAAAATTAAATGAGGAAACCTTTCTTTTAGGAAATATCCACAGTGGAATATATAGATTTTAATTTCTTAGATTATAGCATTTCAGATGGTTCTAACATGCAAATAATAAGTTAGATATATAAGGGCATCTTGTAACTTTAAAAATATTGTCTAAGGCCAAAGTATTCTTACCATCATTATGCATGAGAATCACCTAAGCAGTGGGGTGGTTTTTCTTTATTTTGGTTATTTGTGTGTGTCATCATTGAGACTTGAACTCAGGGCCTTGCATTCTCACTTGGCTTTTTTACTCAAAGCTGGTAGGTACTCTACCACTGAAGCTACATCTCTTAGTTTTGGCTTTTTGCTTTTTAATTGAAGAGTCCATATATAGCTGCATGGCGATGGTTTACACTTGTAATCCTAGCTACTCAGGAGGCTGAGATCTGAAGATCTCAGTTCGAAGCCAACCTGGGCAGAAAAGTTCATGAGATTCTTATCTTCAGTTAATCACAGAAAAAGCCAGAAGTGGTGCTGTAGCTCAAGTGGTAGAGTGCTTGCTAGTCTTGAGCAAAAGGAGCTTAGGGACAGTTAGTTGCCCAGGCCCAGAGTTAAAGGCCAAGGGCAAGCATCAACAAAAAAATGTCCGTGTATATATTTGTTAACATTTGTTATTTACTTGTTTATTTATATATATATATATATTTATATAATACATTTTAAAATATACAGGGTATTATATATATAATATGTACCTTGTAATTTATAAGATTGTAAGTATAGAGATTTTATTGAGATTAAATATTCTCTTAAAGGAAATTCTACAGTTTGAATATCTTATATGTCAATTTAATGTATGAAAACAACTATTGCAACTGTTTGCATTGTTTCATTGTGTATTATGTGGTATTCTAAAAGTATTTGAATGAGAAATACTACTGTTATTTTAATAGTAACTTATTTATGTTCTGTATTTTTTTATTTATCCTTCCTGGATACTTGATAGGTCACAGGGGTGTAGATTAATTTGGGGTGACAGCTTTTAAGATACTCAGAAAGTTTTACCAAATTTCTTATACATTCAAATGACCTTCCATACTCAGTCACAATAGTTATTGAGAAATGTTGACTTGGAGATATATAAATTAGAGAATTATGAATTGTGGCAGGAAATGTATTTAATTTAATATAAGATTACATGTAAAACATTTATGTAGACATGTGCTTTTCTTAACAGATAATAAGTTCAACAAGTCCATGTGCAGATTTCTTTTTTCGAAGTTTATCCTCTGAATTGAAAAAACCACAAACTCAACAGTCTGTGAATACAGGAAAACATTCAGCAGAGGAGGCTATGAGGATGATTCAAAAGTGCAGTGAGGTGGATTTGAATATTGTCATATTATGGAAGGTATGTGCTGCTACATTATTCGAGTAAGTTTCACTAATAAATGATTTCCTTTGTTTTTGCAGTTGTGGGATTTAAGTTTAGGCCTTAGGTTTGCTAAGCTAGCATTCTACCACTTGAGCCACATCTCCAGCCTTGTCTTTTGCTGTTTTATTTGGGGTGGAGTCTAGCAAACTTTTTTGTATGTGCTGTCTAGTATTACAAGAGTAACCACCAGTGAATGCTCTGCTTGTTTACTTAAAAATTATTTACTTATTTATTTGGTACTGGTATTGGTCCTAGGGCTTGAACTCAGAGCCTGGGTGCTGTCTCTGAGCTTTTTTGCACAGGGTAAATGTTCTACCACTTGAGCCGTAGCTCCACTTCTAGCTTTTTGCTAATCAATTAGAGGTAAGAGTCTCAAGTTTCTTTCCTGCCTGGGCTAGCTTCAAATTGTGATCCTCAGATCCCAGTCTACTATTTCACTAAGGAGTACAAGCATGAGCTACCACATTCTGGCTTTAATTATTTTTCAAGACGGGTTGGGCCTTGCTGACTTATACATACTGCCATCATATTCTTGGTATTGCCTTTGCCTTCCCAAGTGCTGGGATTACAGGTATGTGACATTACTCCTGGCTTAGATATTTGATATTTAAGTTTAAAAAAGTATACTGCTGTTTATATTTTGCTTCAATTTTGTTTCAACACTGAAATTGTTTTATAACTTTTTAACAGTCATATAATGATGTTTATTTTTAGTTTTTCCTAAGAAAATAATTCATTCAAATTGGATGACATTCTTCTATGTACTACTGTTATTTCTATGTGCTATTGACTATATTATGGGCAGAGAAAGCTCCATGAAAGAAAGTATTATTATTTTGAGCATTTCCAAATATTCCAAAGCCTTAAGGTAACAGCACCATAAACTCCTATGTACCTTAATAAGTTCCAGGGCCTTCTGGTTCCAACAGCCATTAATTTGTTGTATTCATGTGTTTTCTATTTATTTGCCTCTTCCTCTCCCCCCCTCCCATTTTTGGCATTATTGTTTGCTGTAGATTTTTTGACAGAGGGTCTAGCTATTCCAGGCTTGCCTCAAACTCCTTTTTTTTTTTTTGTCAGTCATGGGGCTTGAACTCTGGGCCTAGGCACTGTCCCTGAGCTCTTCAGCTCAAGGCTAGTAGTGCTCTACCACTTGAGTCACAGCGTCACTTCCTGCTGTAGATTTTTATTGTTGTTTTCTTTTGCCTCATGAATCCTAAGTACTCATTGTTTTTCTTACTAAGCTATAACCTCAGCTTTCTGTTTTGTTTCTGTTTTTTTCTGTAATGTGTCAGATAGAACCCAGGGCCTTTACATGTTAAATGCATTTTTATGACGTTTTTATCTGAATGCTTTTATATGTACTTTTATCTGAATGCTTCTATATGTACTTCTAGCAGAGTAAAAACTTTGAGATACAGGAGGTTTTTTAATTGTTGTTATTTCTTCAGTGTTGAGAATTGAGTCTAGGATATCAGACATGTAAAGTGAGTATTCTACCACTGAGCTGTAGCTACTTCATCTAATATAACTCCATGGTATTATTGTACCTCCCGGATAAATTATTCATAATTCTTAAATAATTCTGAAATTGTTAGTTTTTGCTCATTTCCCCCAGTTATATGGAAATACAATTTTACCATTTAAAAGAAAAGGTAGATCAAGCCAGGTGCTGGTGGTTCATGTCTGTAATTCTAGCTACTCAGCAATCTGAGATTTTAGGATTATGGTTTGAAACCAGCCTTAGCAGGAAAGTCTGTGAAACTCCATCTCTAATAAACTACCAAAAAGAGGAAGCCAGTGGTATAGCTATGGCTCAAGTGGTAGAGCTCTAGCCTTGGACAAAAGAAGCTCAGGGACAGTGCCTAGGCCCTGAGTTAAGCCCAGGACCCTTAAAAAAAAGGCTCAGAATGCAAGTTTTGAGGCTGACCAGAGGAGCTTTGTATTTATTCATTGCTGACTTTTTTTTCCCCAATCTTGGGGCTTGAACTGAGGGCCTGGAGCACTGTCCCTGAGTATCTCTTTGCTCAAGGCTAGCACTCTACCACTTGAGCCACAGCACCACTTCCTGCCTTTTCTGTTTATGTGGTACTGAGGAATCGAACCCAGGGTTTCATGCATGGTAGGCAAGCACTCTACCAATAAGCCGCATTGCCAGCCTTGTTAACTGTTTTTTAAAATATGACAATACAGTGAAATTAAGGTGGTTGTCCGTGAATATTCACCTCAATTCTGAGAGGTTTTTAACTTTGTGTCATCTGGTACAAAAGTCAGTACAGTATACCCGTAATAGATGATCAGTATTTGTGTCTTAAATTGATTCAGATATTTCTAAAGCATTTCTTTTATCAAACTCTGTTTCAAATTAAGCTTTTTTTTTTTCTTCTGAGGATTAGCTCAGTGATAACAGTATTGTCTAGTAAAAGAAGACCTGGGTTTTATCCATAGTACAGGAAAAAGAAAAACAAAATTAGAGATACAAATAAACTTTTTGAAACAATATTGGCTTTGCATGAATTTCAAATGAAATACTACTTATATAAATTGACACTTGTATTATAGGAAATACTTTATGTTAAAAATATTAAGTGTGGAGTTAAATGCTTAAATGCTTCAACAGCAGTGCACCTAATGTAAACCGCTAGCCTTTACATAAGGGCAATAGATTCTTGGCTGTTACCAATAGTTCATGCCATATTAATGTTGGTACTTATTTTTTTGAATGTAACTTTTTTTATTCTCAAGGTGATGTATGGAGGGGTTACAGTAACAAACTTGCTACCCCCCTTCCCTCATTTTTTTCCTACTTTACTTTTTTTTTTAAGAACAGATTTTGAAGGTTGGGCACTGGTGGCTCATGCCTGTAATCTTAGCTACTCAGGAGGCGGAGATCTGAGGATCACGGTTCAAAGCCAGCCCAGGCAGGAAAGTCAGTGAGACTCTTTTATTTCCAAAAAAATACCAGAAAATTGGAAGTGACACTCTGGCTCAAGTGGCAGAACACTGTCCTTGTGCTGAAGAGCTGAGGGACAGTGCCCAGGCTGAGTTCGAGCCCCATGACCCACAAAAAAACCAGATTTTTGAGAAATGTATGCTGTGTTCATTAAATGCACAATAATGCTGTTGGGAAGAAAAGGTTTATCTTTTAAATAGTGACTCTCACCCATAACTATTGTTACTGATCACATGAAGAAGAAAACTATGATAGTAATGTTCCTTGGCTGCCAAGCAAGATCTTGAGTGAATTGCAAAATGGAGTATAAAAATTGGTAGCTACTAGTACCTATATTAAAGACTTGAAGCCACCATATTTTAATTGTTGGAATAAAATACAGAAGTGGACAACATGGTTAACAATAACAACAAAAAACATTATAGTGCAACTCTTAGTGTTGGGTAAAAAGAAGAATCTTTTTTTAAAAAAAAATCTAAACCTTTTATGGGATTGTTGGGAAATATGTCTGTCATCCCTTGACCTTATTTATCAACTTCCTTCCCCTCCTGATTAAAGGTCATGCAAGAGCTGTGTAAGTCTCTTATTTCTGAGTTCTACACAATGGATCTGAGTAGGCCCTGTGTTATCCTAGGTCTTAGTGTATCACTACTCAAGTACATGTTTAGATGGTAAGCTTTTACTAGTCCAGAAGTACAGAAATTGAAAGTGAGCAAGAATGGAGAAGCTATTTTGTCTAGTAATTTTTGTCTATTGCATCTAATCATGTAAATAAATTGAGCTCATTAAACTAAGCCTTATATTGCCTTGTTTTGTTATATATGACAAAAACTAAGTCCATTTGCAGATATTTTTCTTCTTCTTTTCTCTTTTTTCTTTTTTTTCTTTGTTGGTCATGGGGCTTGAACTCTGGGTCTGGGCGCTGTCTTTAGCTCAAGGCGAGCACTTTACCACTTGAGCCACAGTACCACTTCCAGTTTTCTGGTGGTTTTATTAGAGATAAGAATCCATGGATTTTCCTGCCCAGGCTGGCTTTGAACCGTGATCCTCAGATCTCTCTCAGCCTCCTGAGTAGCTAGGATTACAGGTGTGAGCCACCAATGCCCAGCCAATTTGCAGGTATCTTTCTAAGGAACAAAAGCAATTCAAAATGGAGAAGATTTATTAACTAGAACAAGCATTTTAGTATAGATGAAATTGGTTCACTATATATTGCAAGAAAAAAAAGTATTTGATTTAGTCTGGGCATGATGATCCATGTAATCTCAGTACTTGGGAGGCAGAGACAAGAACATGACCAGTTCCATCACAGCTTGGGCTTGTATATTAAGACCTCGTCTCAAAAAATCAAAAACTAAAAGCATATGTTTATATGTTTAAGGTCCCACAAGGATTTGATATTTTCACTCATAGAACTTATGATTATACTCACTAATTTTTCTTTGCTATGTAATTAACCCTGAGGCATTTTAGAAGAATATTAAAAGTGTATTGGAGATGTAGCTCAACTGGTAGGCCACCTGCATAGCAAATGTGAAGGCATAAATTCAAACATCTGTACTGCTTAAAAGCAAAAACCAAAGAATATAAGAATAAACCTTCTGCTTTTATATTTGCAGACCAGTAAAGAAAAATAGCTGGGCCCTTACACAATTCTTGTTTTTTTTTTTTTGTCGGTCATGGGGCTTGAACTCTGGGCCTGGGTGCTGTCCCACAGCTCTTCAGCTCAAGGCGAGCACTCTACCACTTGAGGCACTTCCAACCCAACTTTTTCTGTTTATGTTGTGCTAAGGAATCGAACCTAGGGCCCATGCATGCAAGGGAAGCGCTACCACTGAGCCACCTTCCCAGCCCCCGTACAATTCTTTTGAAGTGGTTTCATAAGAATTTGGAAGAGATTAAGAAAGATTTCAAGTTTGTCTTTTTAAATTTAGGCCAACTGAATTACGGTGAGTCAAAATAGATTTTTTTTAAATACATGATTAAATTAATAAATGAAGTTGAAATGTTGCTATAGCCAATAGTGACAATTGATAGATCTTAACCTTTATATTTCTGTCTTTCATCAGAGGTTGAGTTGGTTACTTTTTAGGGTATCACCAAGCAGAGTAACATTTCTTGGATTTGTATTTTCTAGGCATATGTTGTAGAAGACAGTAAGCAGCTTATTTTGGAAGGTCAGCATCATGTTATTCTTCATACTATAGGAAAAGAAGCCTTTTCATATCGTCAGAAACAGGTAATAACATAGATTGGGCTTTTGCTGTGGACTTGGAGGGGTTGTTTTATATGTGGAGAGCTGTTGGGATGATTATTGTAGTTTCAAATGTTCCTGTTTGATTCAGGCTTTTATATTGGGAATTGGGGAAGACATTGGTGGCAAAATTAGATACAGAACTGAGTTGAAATTGTTTTAAAAATTATTAACTCTGGGCTGGGAAGGTGGCTCAGTGTTAGAGTGCTTGCCTTGTATGCATGAGGCCCTGAGTTCGATTCTTCAGCACCACATAAGCAGAAAAAGCCCGAAGCGGGGCTGAGGCTCAAGTGGTAGAGTACTAGTCTACAGCTGAAGAGCTGAGGGACAGCGCCCAGGCCCAGAGTTCAGGCCCCTCGAGTGACGAAAAATAAAAATAAAAAAATAAAAAAATTATTACCTCTGTAACTGTATGAAGATGTATTTATGACCTTGGGGCTTCTGAAGGTATATTCTATATAAAATCAAGGATTCATAATTTCAAAGCATTAAATTTACTTGAGAAGGAAACTATTTTCTTATTTGTTGTAACAGGACCATCCCATTGCAAAATTCGAAAGGGCATATTATAAAATGTAAAGGGTTGCCTCTGGAGTTGTGCTTGATATAATTTCTTATTTTTCCTAAAATACTATTTAATTGTGCTGATTCTCAAAGTATACTGGAACAAAATTCAATAACATTTATTCAAACAGTAATACTATAATGTTTTTATGAATAATTTTTGTGATGCTGACATTAATTTTGGCAACATTTATTTTGCAATAATTGTCAAACTTACAGAAAAAGTTACAAAGTAATATAGATGTGTCTACCATTATACTTTTTACTTAGGTTCACCAATGTTAACATTATTTATTTTAGACTTTTACGTTCTAATTTCTTCCCCCAGTCCATCTCAATCAGTTATTCTCAAGAAAGCTGCTAACATATGCTCCTAAATACTTCATTGAGTATTTCCTACCAACAAAGACAGTTTCTTACATAATGTGAAATAGCCATAATCACATTTAGGAAGTTTGGCATCGATGCAGTACTATTGTGTGATCAGATATCTCAATTATATCCTGTAACCATTTGCTTTTTTTCTATCCAGCATTATTCAGTATCATCCACTGCATTTATTTGTCAAGCAAATAGTTTATATTTTTTTGTTGTTGTGAAGGAGAAGAGTGGGCTCTCTTCCTTGAAGCACATTTTTTTCTTTTTAAGTCTGAGCCAGTTAAGCCAGTAAGGACTATGTATTAGAGGTATAGTTCAATAGCAAATTGGCCACTCAATTCCTATAAGTCTGAGCAGGAACCCTAGACAGGAAAGTAGCTTCAAATTTACAAATTCCTCTGATGGCACCCAGGCACTGCCCTCCTAACCTCCCAGACTCTGTTTCACCCCCCTCACCCTCTCCTGGCCTCAGTTGAGTTGCAATGCCCTTCAGGTCTTCCTGCCTCCCAACAGGCTGCTGTTTTCTCAATCAATATAGTTCTCAAACCAGTGATGCAGTGCAGGGTTCTGGTTTTTCTAACATTGCATGACCCACACAGTTAAAGTCTATGCCAAGATTTCCAAGACACACCTGAGGGTGTGGCAGGGTTGGGCTTATCTTTTGACTGCAGTTGGGAGTTTCTGTTAGATAGTGGTATGATCCAGTTGGCTGAAAGATTCCTATTTGCCTCAGGAATTCCCACGACTGCAGCTATACCTGCCACATACTTTCCCCCCTCTGTTTCCCAACTCCATCCTTGTTCTATACCTGCCAGCCTGTTTGTAATAATGCTGGTGTGAACAAGTCCGTGGTGCCACCAGTCCTGATTTCCTTAGCTCTTCTGGTGGTAGTCTGGTGTGAGAATAGTTGTTCAAGTTGGTGTTCCTATGAGGAGAGATTATTTGGCAATGTTACTTAACTGCCATTTCCCTCTTGACTGAATTTGTACAGGCATATTTATCTCAAGCTAATATAGGTAATCTCATTGCATTTTCAAAATGGAATTTAAAGTCAATTTTAGATCTTCAACTAAAACAGATGTATAACAATTGAATATCTACAACATAAGTCCTGAGTAATTTAATGGATAATAATCACATCAACAATTTGAAATTACCAGTTATCAACCCCATTTAATGAGGAAATTATAAGGGAAAATTATAAAGAAATTGTCTTACAGTATTAAGCAACTTAAGATCACAAAACTGGTATGTTAAATTGCTAGAACCTGAATTCTAATTCCTATACTACAGTGGAAAATGCTTAAATAATTTCAGATCATGGTATCTATCATAGAGTATATATTGAACTGTTTAAATAATAACAGGAAAAGTACTGGTTGTTTTTTGCTGTTGTTAATCCCCTGTACTGGTATCAGGGTTTGAAGTTAGGGCCTCATGGTCTCTTACTTTTGTTTTTATTCTTACAGCTGGCACTTGTAACTAGTGTTATATCAGTAGAGGCATACCTCTGCGTCTAGTTCATGTTGGTTAATTGAAGATTTTTAAAAATTTAATTTATGTGTGTATGTGTGAGTGTACCAGTCTTGGGGTTGGGCACTATCCCTGAACTTCTGTGCTTAAGGCTAATTCTCTACCACTTGAGCTACAGCTCCACTTCCAAGTTTTGCTGGTTAATTGGAAATCAGAATCTCCAGTTAGCCTTGCTAATGGGAGATTGAACTTTTGTACTCAATTTTTTTTAATCTACTAGTTATAATTTCTTTTGTTGGTTTATACTATAAAAAAGCAAAGCAAGAAAGTATTATTATTGTCATGAACCTTTTCTTGTCTTTTCTCAGGAGCCACCAGAAATGGAACTATTAAAGTTTTTCAGGCCAGAAAATTCTACGGTTTCCTCAAGACCATCAGTAGACCAGCTTTCTAATATTATTAAAACAAGTCTTCACTACCCAGAATCATTTAATCATCCATTTCACCAAAAAAGGTTTGAGGTTTATTTATCTATCTTTTTATTTTTATTTTTAGATATGGCATTAACCCAAATATTAAGTAGTTTACCTTTTACTACAAGTTACAGTAGATATTGTAGTTGTGGTTAAGGATGGATATTGCCTGAGCCATCTCTGCATTGCCAACTTTCCTTTTGAGGAGTAGGTTTATCATTAAGTTAAAAACTAGGGAAAGAGTACTTAAGTTCTAAAAATAAAGTCTTCAATAAGTGACGTTCCAAAGGTGGTCACTTTGAAGATACAGGATAAGATTGAGGGAAATCTCACTGGAACCAGACTGTATGAGACAATCCAGGTCATGACTGGCAGATTTACTTAGGATAGGCACAGTAGGGATAGACCAATAAGAGGTGGTGAATAAAATGACCTTTGAGAGATGACTAGGGAAGGAGGAGACCAGGGGAAGTCTGGCCAGAAAGAAACAGTTAAAGAATTAGGAAAGACTAACAAAAAGAAAGTAGTACATCAAAGGTTGAGTGAGAACGTTCAAGAGAGATAAGTAGTCAAGTTAAAGGTTAAATAGTAGCTGGACCAAAGTATTCATTGCGTCTGACAATAAGAAAGCAATGCATCTGAATTTTCTGAAGAGATCCAGGTATATATAATGTGCAGCCACATTTGGGGAGGGGATGTTTTTGTGGTTTTTTTTTCCCTTATTGAACCTGTCTTGACTTTACATACTTTCATGCGCATGTTTGGTTTCATGACATTTCATTTTAATTCACTTTTCTGCTTCATCCATATTTATCATACTTGTCTTATCAAGCAAGTACTTCATGAATTTCCTTGATTCCATGGTTCTTATTTTCAACCTTAGTGGTTAAAACCTTGACTGGACTTTAGAAGCTGGGATATGTACAAGCTCCTCCCATTATTCTATTGGGGTTAGAAAGCACCATAGGATCTAGACATAGGAAATTATGTGAAGTGAGTCAGGATTGATCAGACCTAAAGTATAGCAGTTGGACAGAATCAGGACTGAACATGGAAGTATCTGAAAACAAGGTATAATACTTTTATTTACAAAATAAGGAAAGTATAATGAATGGCTTTAGAACTCTTATTTTTTCCATACTTGAATTTGTTTTTAAGGCACTTTTATTCTTGTAGAGATTCATAACTGTTATTTTCCAAAAAATTATTTCTAAGGAAAAAAATACACAGCTGACCTTCTTAATTTTTCTCCTATAGCCTTTGCTTAGTTCCAGTCACCCTTTTACTTTCTAACTGTTCTAAGGCTGACGTAGATGTGATAGTTGACCTTCGGCATAAAACAACAAGGTAAAGAATTATGCAGTAAGAAGCTATTTTGAAATTTAAGATTTTTAGTGCTTTGAGAACAATTTAATGCTTTTCATATTGTGTTAGTAATTGTCTAACATGAATACTTATATATGCCCAAATTTTTCATGTGGTGTTACTAAATATTAGTTTTTTTCCTTGATTATAAAGTAATATATAACCAAAAAAATCCAGATCGATACTGCCAAACCTGCTACTCCTAGAGTCAAATGTTTTTTGGCACTCTGAAATTTTTTGATTCTTAGAAAAATAATTTGATGAATATATTGGATATTATTACATGATACCCAGGTATTTGTCTGAAATCCAAGCATAATATAGATATGATTATGATACATCTATGTATATAATGTGTATATTGTTTATTATTATGATTATGTATATCATAAACTAATACCTTATTGGTTGATATTGTATCGCTTTTTCTTTTTCCATTAAGTATTTTTGCTTACACATATCTATAAATAACCAAAAAGGTAAAAGCTCAAGTTTCAAGTTAGGCACCATCATTTATTAGCTGCTATTGTGGGCATTAAATGAAATAATTCACTCTTAGCCTTGTTCCTAGAAAATAGTACCTGTTAATATGTGATTAACTGTTGACATGAGTAAATAGTAACAATAGATTAACAATGGGTAATATGTTTTTATTATTAAGGAACAATTGGCTCTGTAATTCCTAGAAGTATTGGATGAAAGAAATATGGTAATAGGACTTGAGGGAAAAGTTACAAAGAGAAAATCTTGCAACTTATCATCATTGTCCTTCCCTCTTTAGTCCAGAAGCACTGGAAACCCATGGATCATTCACATGGCTTGGACAGACACAATATAAACTTCAGCTTAAAAGCCAGGAGATTCACAGTTTGCAACTGAAAGCATGCTTTGTTCATACAGGTGTTTATAACCTTGGAACTCCTAGGGTATTTGCCAAGTTATCGGACCAAGTTACAGTGTTTGAAACAAGTCAGCAGAACTCCATGCCTGCCCTGATCATCATCAATAATATCTGACATCCTGCAAGCTGATACTGAAATTCACAAGAATCAGTTAAACTTGGTTGAGTTAGCTTTGTGGCAGTGTTTGAAATGCCTACCTGCTCTTGGAGGGAGGATGCTGTCTCATCACTGCAGAATACTTTGATTTGTCATTTGGTTGATGATGCAAAGCACATCAGAGTGAGAGTACTCACATTTTTTTTTCTCTTAAACCAAATCTGGTAATAATTTACATGTTCATAATACAGAATTTCAGCATATCCATGCACCTTATTAAGTCCCGTCTTAAAAACCATCTAAGTCTGCTGTTACACTTATCAAATGGTATATGAACATTAAGAATGGAGATGATTTGGGGGAAGGAAGGCCTTGTCAGCAGTACTCCCGTTAAGCCAATAGTCTATAAACTCCAGCTTTACTGTGAAGTTCTAGAGTGTTATATACAGATTTTCCTGTCTTACTCTGCAGTTCTTTAAAACCCATTTTGAACTTTGGCTGCAAAATCTTCATATTCCACTATTGGTAATCCCTATGGCTTATACATATGTTTGTAAAAAGAAAACATTTTTTTTCTGATGCTTTGAAAGGAAATTTAACTTTTTTTCCCTCAGTCATCTCACGTTCATCCCACTACTTCACAATATGTGATTTTTGTCATTAAAATCATATTCTTTATTATATAACTTTAATAATTGAGTTGATCTGTTTAAAATATAAATCTACTCCAGTTAATTAAAAATAAGCTTTTCAAAAATGTATTATATTTATAACAAATGTACTGTAAATAGAATAAAGACATGCTATTCACTGTATAAATTTATTTAGATGCCTTTTTTAAAATCTGGTTTTCTGAGTACTTAATATATTCTTTATTTTAAAATAAATGCCAACCATATGTAGCAGGCACCAGAAGTTTCCTGTGAAAGCTTTATCGTCATTGTTTCCAAATATGAAGCAGAATCTGGTTTTAGAGGTCTCTGGTCTTGTTATGCATGAGCAATAACTTTGTGTTTCAAAAAATCATTTCTGATACCAGTAATCATAATTGAAAGGAAGCTCAGAGCTGAGTGAGCCTGTTGTGTATAACTGCATTGTAGACTCTGATACTGGTTATGGCAGACTGGGTAGTTTGCCTTCCTGATTAAGAGAAGTCAAAAGTGTGAACAAAGTGTGAGAAAACATCTTCCTAAAAACAAAGAATTATCAATATAATCTGTCAATTAGTGAGCAGTATCTGGGACTTCTCTGGCTTTACTCAGTTGGGATAAAGCAGCCTACAGCTTTGATGTGCTTTCAAGTTAAAAAGCATATGCTGGGCTGGGAAGGTGGCTCTGGTAGAGTGCTTGCCTTGTATGCATAAGGCCCTGGGTTTGATTCCTCAGCACCACATAAGCAGAAAAATCCAGAAGTGGCGCAGTGGCTCAAGTGGTAGAGCACTAGCCTTGAGCTGAAGAGCTGAGGGACAGTGCCCAGGCCCAGAGGTCAGGCCCCACAACTGGCAAAAACAAAAAAAAACAAAAACATATGCCATGGAAAATTGATCTAAATAGAAGCAAGGAGAGAAAAAGGAAGAAGATGGAGGGGGGGAGTAAGAAAACTTCTGGACTCAGTAAGAAAGTCTTAAAGCATTTTCTAAAATGAATATCATTATAGATTTAAGAAGTTTAGTAAGCCCACAAGAAAGATAGTGAAAAGAAGCTATCTTGAATGCAGACAAACTTTTTTTCCTGTTCTACGGACCAAACTCAGAGCTTTATACTTCTAAGCAAATGTTCTATGCTTAGTTACTTAGCACTGATTCAACTGATAAGTGACATAAAAATAATGGAAGAGCCAGATGCTGGTGGCTCACTCCTGTAATCCTAGTTACTTAGGAGGTTGAGATCTGAGGATCATGATTCGAAGCCAGCCTGGGCAGAAAACTCCCCATGAGATTCTTTTTTTTTTTTTTTTTTGAGAGGGGGTTCCGGTTGTGGGGCCTGAACTCTGGGCCTGGGCACTGTCCCTCAGCTCTTCAGCTCAAGGCTAGCGCTCTACCACTTGAGCCACAGCGCCACTTCTGACTTTTTTCTTTTTGCTTATGTGGTGCTGAGGAATCGAACCCAGGGCCTCAGGCATGCAAGGCCTGTGCTCTACCACTGAGCCACCTTCCCAGCCCCCCCATGAGGTTCTTATCTCCAATTACCACTCAGAAATTGGAAGCGGCACTGGCTAAAGTGTAGAGCACTAGCCTTGAGCACAAAGGCTCAAGGGCAGTGTCTAGTCCCTGAGTTAAAGCCATACAACCAACAAGAAATACAATAATGGAAGCCAGAAGACAAGCTAGAATTATTTCCCTTCCCATGTTGAAGGGAAATCATTGCTAAGCCATGGTTCCAAACTGAAAATAAACTTCAAAAAAGGAGTGGAGGGGCTGGGAAGGTGGCTCAGTGGTAGAGTGCTTGCCTCACATGCATGAGGTCCTGTGTTCGATTCCTCAGCACCATATAAACAGAAAAAGCCAGAAGTGGAGCTGTGGCTCAAGTGGTAGAGCGCTAGCCTTGAGCTGAAGAGCTGAGGGGCAGCGCCCAGGCCCAGAGTTCAAGCCCATGACCAGCCAAAAAAAAAAAAGAGAGTAAAACATAATTTTAAGACAAAACCAGAGAATTCACTTGTAGTTACCCTTAGGATAATGTGGTAAGCTGTCCAAACCTAATTCTAACCATTTATCTCCAAATAACACCAGTCAATAATAAGAGCAAATGAACCGAAATGCAATATGTGCTTTTGGCCAATATGCTTGAAAATATTTCTACAAGTTTTTCATCAGTAGAAAAAAACCTAAAATGTGATGGGCTATCTCAAACTTGTAGTGCAAGCCATTGTAGAGAGTAAGGTAGGGAAGGCAGGAATTCCAAAAGACTGGAAACTAGACAGTAGAACAGACGGCTGTAGATAACCTAAATTTCTGTAGAGTTGCGATTGGACAGGAGGAAGGACAGGGTAGATGGTACCATGGCACTTAGCTTGCAAGGGTTCAGAGGCCAAGTAAGTGATTCTTGAAACCAACTGTACCCACTAGAGGGCACTGAGTGCACTTCTGTGTCAATAGTGGGTGTCCCTAACATACGCCTTTCAAGTGTTGAAAGTAGCATGAGTGCTTAATGAAATTGGGGGAGGAGGGAGATTCACAAAAATGCAGTTTTTGCCTCTAACTGTCATTTTTGGATCAGGTACCCCTAAAAACAAGGAGCTGGCGTATTCTCAGACCTCACCAATACTTTTATGTCGTTTCATATAGAACTAATGGACAAAAATGCATACGCCATCTCCTGGCCCAATGTCCAATTGTTTTATTCTACTGCTATATGGGAGGAGGTCCTGCCACACCAAGTCCCCAGTCCAGATGAAAGGGTTGTGAGTACCATGCGTTTCTTCTGTGGCTACTACTGCCAATTCACTGTCACCAGAGCTGCCTCACTTACCTTGTGGTTGAAGCTTCTGATTCTTCCCCCATGAAAGCCTAGGTTGGAGCTGTAAGCTCTTTCTCTGTTGCCTGTTAGCTGTCCTTGTTATTTTCCGTATCTCTGTATGTGGTTTTGCCATTCAGCTTCACACCAAAGCCAAGACTTGAGACCCATCTGTAAATTCTCATTCACTTCTAATTAACCTCTATGTTCTATTGACAGTCTCGCCTGTCATTTGAATAGGTCTTTTCTCTTTTTCCGTTGCTATTATCAGTATGCTACTTTCTGTTATTACTCATCAGTTTACTACAAATTTTATCTAAGTGTAATCCCTTTGTGCCTCCAATCTAGCTTCCAAATTAGAGCCAGAGAATTCTTCTAAAGTGCACATCTGATCAATTTAATTCCCATGTTTGAACTGTCTTTTTTCTCAAGGAAAATCTAAACTTACTGCTGAGCTTTTCGTTGTAAATCTTAGCTTGGTGTTTCAATTCATCTTTTTTTTGGGAGGGGGGGTCCAGTCGTGGGGCCTGAACTCTGGGCCTAAGCGCTGTCCCTCAGCTCTTCAGTTCAAGGCTAGCACTCTACCACTTGAGCCACAGCGCCACTTCCGGCTTTTTTCTTTTTGCTTATGTGGTGCTGAGGAATCCAACCCAGGGCCTCAGGCATGCAAGGCAAACACTCTACCACTGAGCTACCTTCCCAGCCCCTCAATTCATCTATCATACTCAACCTGGTGCTCTATGCCTGGTTTTTGAAAACAACATTTTCCTCTCCAAAGCTCATATTTTCCCTTAATCCCTTAATCCTTAATTTGCTTAAACTTCCCTCTACTTGGATTGTGTTCCTCAACACATCTTTAAAACAATGCCTGGTTGTCCTTTAGAATTCTGGTTCAGTCTCCCAAAGCCTCTGTAACTCAGGTAGGTTTGGGACTTTATTTTGCTGCAGTGTTTATATGTTTCCTGACTGGGGTTGCTAGTCACCCACCATCCCTGTTTGTCATCTTTCCCATGATAGAACTCTGTCTATGTGTCGGTAGATAGCTTGTCAGGGACTCCAGTAAGATGTGGTCATTTGTATCTAAATTTCAGGAAACAATGCATGACTGTAAGAATGATGTTTTGACTTGACAGTCAAATATCCTAAGAGTGAAGGAATTTACCTTTTTTTCTTTCTATCCATCATTAAAAAAAAAACTTTTAGTACAAAGAAATTGCCATTTAACAAAGCAGATTATGAATATATCTTGATCAATGTCACCCCTTTCAACATTTTCACTCATCCCTCCCCTACCCCCACTCTTTCCTCACACTTCTTAATGTTGTAGGATATAGATTTGGATTCTTGACTGCATTCTCTCCCTCTTCTTCGTTTGTCTATCCCTCACCCCACCCCATTCCACCCCTCTTGAGTACTGTTCATATTTTGCTGAACTTTGATTTTACTTACCTTTCTAAGGAATTACACACTATTTGAGATCTCCCTTGAGTCTACCATATCTTTGACTGGGTTTTAACATTGCTGAATTTTCCACCTCCCAGAGTCACAATTTTTAAAACCTAGTTTTTGACCAGGTTTCCTTTACCACCTTCAATGATAATTATCCTGGGAGGGGAGGTGGGAGAATGCTTTAACTTGGGATCTTGGTGCTGCCCCTGACCTTTTTTTTGGGAGGGTTGGTTGTGGGGCTTGAACTCTGGGCCTGAGCACTGTCCCTCGGCTCTTCAGCTCAAGGCTAGCGCTCTACCACTTGAGCCACAGCACCACTTCCAGTTTTCTGAGTGGTTTATTGGAGATAAGAGTCTCACAGGTGGGTGCTGGTGGCTCACGCTTGTAATCCTAGCTACTCAGGAGGCTGAGAATCTGAGGACCGCAGTTCAAAGCCAGCCCAAGCAGGAAAGGCTGTGAGACTTCAATAAAAACCACTAGAAAACTAGTGCTGTGGCTCAAGCAATAGAGCGCCAGCCTTGAGCTGAAGAGCTAGGGACAGCACCCAGGCCCAGAGTTCAAGCCCCACAACAGACCAAAAAAAAAAAAAAAAGTCACATGGACATTCCTGCCCAGGCTGGCTTTGAACCATGACCCTCGGATGTAGGATTACAGGCGTGGGCCACTGGCTCCTCGTTGGATTTTTTTCCCCCAGTTAACCGAAGATAAGTCTCATGGACTTCACTGCTCTGGCTGGTTTCAAATCTCAGTCCTTAGATATCAGCCTCCTGAGCAGCTAGAATTGCAGGCATGAGCCATTAGCATCCAGCCAGTTACCCAACTAGGCAGGCTGTTCTGGGTCATCTGGGTTGTGTTCTGTCATCTGGGTCATCTTTGGACATTTTTTTTTTTTTTTTGGGGTCCGGTCGTGGGGCCTGAACTCGGGGCCTGGGCGCTGTCCCTCAGCTCTTCAGCTCAAGGCTAGCGCACTACCACTTGAGCCACAGTGCCACTTCCGGCTTTTTTCTTTTTGCTTATGCGGTGCTGAGGAATCGAACCCAGGACCTTGAGCATGCAAGGCAAGCGCTCTACCACTGAGCCACCTTCCCAGCCCATCTTTGGACATTTTTGAGCAGGGAACAGGCTTTAAGCTTCAGCTTGAATGTGGCATGATGGTCCAACATTGGACCAAGTCAGCCAAAATTTTTTTTTGTGGCCCCCAAACTGCCATTACTGTAACAATGAACAAGGCTTAAGTGAAGATTTGCAGTCGACAAAAACAATATGGAGTGAAATTGCTCATGTTATAGCTCCAAATTTAAACTAAAGTCCTATTTCATGGACCCTGTTATCAGGCTTGCACTAGTTGTGGGATCACGTAGATTGAACTATGGTTTGTAAAATAATTATGAGATATCTTTATAAGGACTACAAGCAACCCTGAGGAACCTTCTCTATAGTGGGAGACACCAGCTTTGTTGTAGCTTGGAAGCAATCAGCTCTTGTTGCCAGAGAGACAGATTTCTCATTTCCAGGGCTGATCACAACACAAGCAATCAGGAAAAGCTACTCTGAAACAAAGGCATGGATAATGCTTCTAGTTTACATGGCCTGTAAAAAGGCAAGAGAACAATGGAGACATTTTCCCTTACTAGAAAGTAGCCATAGTGTCCCTTGAGGATACCCCTGGACATTTGCGAAGCTGTCTTGAGTAATGTGTTGCAAAAAAACTTTTAGAAGACCTTACTGAGAAATTACTCTTAGAGTATGATCTTAAAGAGAAAAAAAAAGAATGTTATGTTACACAATTGTTAAGATTGCTGGCCAAGAACCGAGGAATAAGGGTAGCCTTAGAAACCATCTTTATGTACTTCAGTGGAACATCATAAACCGAACGTTAGTGCTAGGCAATGATTTGTTGGTATTTCATCACAATTATATGATGATAATCAGAAAGTCTTTGCAAATAAGGGAAATTGTTTGGAAGCCTGGTGTGATGGCTCAAAGTTGTAATTTGCAGCTTTTGAGGCATGAGATCAATGATTGAGGCCAGCCTGGGCAAAAGGTTTTTGAGATTCCATTTCCACCAATGGCTGGGCATGGTGGCATGTACCTATCACCCCAGCCACAGGAGAAGCACAATGGCTGGGTAGAGTGGTCCGTCTAACATCCCAGTGCCTCAGGAAAACACAAAGAGGAGCGTGGGAATCCAGGATGGCCTGGGTAGAATGCCTCCCTGGCAAGTGTAAGGTCCTAAATTGAGTTCAAATCTTAGTATCACCAAAAAAAAAAAAAAAAAGAAAGAAAATGTTTGGTAGTCCATATGTCCTCAAATGACTGATAAAGCAATTCTAGGATTCCAAATATTCACACTTTTCTATTTGAAGAGGCTGTCACCAGTTCACAGCTTTTTATTTCCTCTTCTTCATCACCATTTTGGCTTTGCATGCATTCGAAATGTTCTATATTTAGTGTAACTCTTTCCTCATATGAAATTGGGTGATATTATTGATGATTTTAAACGCTTACCAAGTTAAGTAGCTGTATAAGACAACTTTCCTGTTTTATAGATCTGGGGAGGGAAGTGTGCAGAGGGTTCACACACGCTAACACATACTCTACTGTTACAGTTATATACCTAGACTGGTTTGTAGGATCTTTAACACTTTTTTTTTTTTCTGGAATGGAATGAAAAAACACAGTAAAGATGCAGTTTCAAAATGAAAGAGAAACTTGGCACCAGTGGCTCACACCTGCAGTCTCAGCTACTCAATAGGCTAAGATCTGAGGATCACAGCTCAAAGCTAGCCCAGGCAGGAAAGTCCGTGAGACTCTTACCTCCAATAAACCACCAGAAAACTGGAAGTGGCTCTGTGGCTCAATTGGTAGAGCACTAGCCTTGAGCTAAAGAGCTGAGGGACAGTGCCCAGGCCCAGAGTTCAAGCCCCACAACCAGCAAAAAAAAAAGAAAAGAAAAGAAAAAAAATCTGACCTTAACTAAAGAAATTAAAGCATGAATTTTATGTTAATTTTTAGGTGATGATAGCATATTTACTAGGCAGGTACTCTACCACTTGAGTCACACTGCCGAGCAGGAGGTCAGACATATAATTTAAGCCTCCAATGCTATCACCTTTGTGGATACCAACATATGCATTACTCAAGTCTCTTATATTACATAGTGTAGTATTTACAAATAACTGATATGCATTCTCCTGTGCAGGTAAATCATCTTCAGGCTACTATAATAACCAACACAAGGTAAGGTAAGTGCTATGTGAATAATTGCTTTTTAGGGACTAATAACACCCCAATGTCATATGTTTAGCATGGACACACTTTATCATCCACAATGTATTTAATCCACTGACTCAGGCCCCATGGATACAGAATCCACTGTGCAGAACACATGAGCCACCACTATAGACCTTGCACTCATCGAACAACATGTACTAAATCTAGATATAACCTCATATTCTTTCAAAAGTAGCATTTGGCTAGCCCATTACAATCAGGGCCCTCATGAACAGGGATAGTTTTATTTAGATTTGGGTTTAAGTGAAATGATTTTTTTCCCTATGCTTAAGGAGGAAGAAACTTCATGAACCCAGATCCAATCTGTTCCACTTGTTCTAGATCCATTCACACAAGCTTCCTCAGCTTCCTTCCTAAAGCATGTGGACAGACAATATTATAACATTGAACTGATTCTCTCACCCACTGTAGTTTATGTAAAAATTTTAAATTGTGTTATTATTTCTAAGTAGGTGTACAAAAGGGTTACCATTCAGCAAATCAGTTTGAAGTATAATGATGTTACCCTTTTCATTCCTCTCCTGCATCCCTCCAAACCCAACCCCTCCCTTCAGGAGTTTCATAGGATACGCACTGACTAATTAGTTTGCTTAAATTTTTATCATTGAGTGTGTGGAATTCATATAGCCAATTATACAGCAACATATCTATGCTTAATTTCCAACTTTTTTGGTAAAATGTTTCCATAAACTATATCCTGATTCTCTGGATGGACATATTCTTTGCTGTATGCCCTTGAGGCCTACAGTGCTGAGTTCTTTGTGCTGAGGGAGACTGGAAGGACATTTAAGCAAGACCTTTCAGACCTTCTCCTTCTCCTCTTTCTCCCCAGAAGTGATCCCCTCAGCAAAGGCAGGGCATACAAGCATGAACTTGTAAAGCCTAAAACTTTTACTCTTTGAGTTTCTCCCTTAAAGATCCTCATTGACAGGTGTCCTGTTCTATGCCTGGAAGAAGAGATGCTACCCGGTGAGACCAGAAGAATCTGAACAGACAAGTCTTGCTGGGTACCTGTCAGTCTTTTACAGTTAGATAAGACTCTGCCCAATGACCTTACTATATGGCTGTCCAACCAAAGCATAAGACTAGAGGTTTTTCTGGGTCTTTTCTCTGCACTTCTGAAGACTCCTGTGCTATGTAAACCTTTGATTGTGTTTGTCATGCTTTTCTCTCACTAACCTATGTAGTTTTTTTTTTTTTTTTGCTGGTCGTGAAGCTTGAACTCTGGGTCTGGGCACTGTCCTGAGCTCTTCAGCTCAAGGCTAACACTACCACTTGAGCCATAGTACCCACTTCCAGCTTTTTTTGTGTATGTGGTGCTGAGGAATCGAATCCCGGGCCTCATGCATGCAAGGCAAGCACTCTACCCCTGAACCACCTTCCCAGCCCCTAACCTATGTAGTTTTATAGGACTGTCAGTGGTGATTCTTACATTGGGTAACATCTTTCTGCCTCTACATCTTCAACCCCTCATTTAAATAAAAATGTCTACAGCTAGAGCTTTGCCATTTATTGTAAAGCAGGTTGGACTTATATATAATGATGGGGTTTAATGGAATTTTCAAAGGTTAACTTTATTTCTGTATTCTGGGAAACCATGACAACATTGATTTGCTGGCAAAATGAAAAGAATAAATACTTAATTTTAGAGACGATGTTGTGCTATTGGAGACCCCAATACTTCTGCATATTACATTAAGATTTTAATATTTCTCTCTTTTTCTCCCTTTAATGAAGTAAAATATATTCTTATAGTCTCTGTCACAAGTCAAACCCTGTTCCAGTTTCCTAAGATGCTTCTTTTGTATTATATTTACTTGAGTTCATCTATACTAATAGGTGAAACATTAATTTATGTGAGGAAATCTTATGCTATTCTGAGATATTTCTAGTCCTGGCATTTATGTGTTATATTTTATTGCCTAAAATGAGATACTTGAGGATTTTAAATTTCTCCAAAAACGCTCATAAAGCAGATAGAGCTAAAGTTTTCATTTGTTCTAGCAAAAATAAGTATTGTGAGAATAAAAATGGATGCATTAGATTTCGTTGGGATTGCTATAAGAATTAGTTATTTCTTATATTTTATTTGCATGTATTAATAACATTCAAGGTATTCAATATAGACTTAGGTATATATTAAGCTAATTTGGTAGCTATTTTTTGTTATTCTATTATTATTAACTAAATGTTCATGGTCACACAAGTTGTCGGTAGCTAACCAAGTTAGGTCCACTGATCCCGAATTATCACAATTTCTCTCAACTCCTGAAATGAGTCCCAGCTCGACCTAACAAGACACTTAATCGTGGGTGGAAGCACCAACCCTACCTACACAGTGGGGCAAAGACTCCAGGCCAGCTCTTCCTCAGAGACTCAAAGAACAAACCCACAACTGGAGAAGACTAGCCCACAATCAGTTTGTTTGTTGTTTTTGCCAGTCCTGGGGCTTGAACTCAGGGCCTGGGCACTGTCCCTGAGCTTCTTTTTGTTCAAAGCTAGCACTCTACCACTTGAGTCACAGGGTGACTTCTGACTTTTTCTGTTTATGTGATACCGAAGAATTGGTATCATATATGCTAGGCAAGCACTCTACCACTAAGCCACATTCCCAGCCCGAGCCCAGAATTTGAATCATAATGCTGTGGATACCAGAGACCTTTCTCCCAAGTCTGGGGTCATTCTCAGAGTTACTTAGAACAGTTTGATTTATAGAATTGTAAACTCTCTAAAGATAAAGACACCATTAGCCTGGAGAGAAGAGCAACTTTGCTCAAAGTTGAGCCCACTGGCCAGGTACTGGTCGTTCATGCCTATAATCCTAGTTGCTCAGAAGGCTAATATCTGAGGGTCATGGTTCAAAGCCAGCCTGGGCAGGAAAGTCTGTGAGACTCTTGTCTTCAATTAAATACCAGAAAACTGGAAGTGAAGCTGTGGCTCAAAGTGGTAGAGCTCTAGCCTTGAGCAAAAGAGCTCAGGGACAGTGCCCAGGCCCTGAGTTCAAGCCCTATGACTGACAAAAACAAAAACAAAACAACAACAAACAACTAAAACTAAACCAAAATAACGTTGAGCCCACTGAGTACAGAAGACAGAGAAACCAGGATATTTTGGATAACTGTGCCCTTTCTGACAGTGTATCATGTCACCAGGCAAATCCAATGAATTCAGTTTCTTACAATCCATGTTTCTAGGGGCTGGGAAGATGGCTCAGTGGTAGAGCACTAGCCCTGAGCTGAAGAGCTGAAGGACAGCGCCCAGGCCCAGAGTTCAGGCCCCACGACCGGACCCACAAAAAAAAAAAAAAAAAAATCCATGTTTCTAATTTTGTTCTAAGTGGCCTGGGATATGGCCATAACTGGGGATTCTGATTTTCTGAGGAAGTGGTTAAACCCAACAGATGTAGTAGAAATATTTGAATGTAATTAGCAAGGACAGCAAAAAGCTACTAATGGAAAGTGATTATGCAAATATGGGGCCATTAAATGCTTGTGTTGCTCTCATGAATAATGTCAGCTTCTGCTTTAGACAGAAGGAAAGGGAGGAAGGATGCATAGTGTTTCCTTTCAGGAAAATTCATCCCCATTCTGATCCAGCTCCCCTCACTAAACAGATTTCCTTAGCAACAAGTCCTTGCTATCCAAGAGGACTAGGATGCAGTTTATCTTGCATCCTAGGCTGGTTTTCTTTCAGAATCTCCCTTTTCAGGTTTGAAACCACTCTGCCTTGTTTTCAGGACCAACCAAAATCAATAACATCATCAAGGAAAACACTTTAAAAATGTGGCCCATTTACATCTGTTTTGCTGTGACACATGTTTGCAGAGACAAAGTGTATCCATTTTGATTTGTCACCAGGCTGTGATGAATGGCTGCTATTCCTGTTTTGCCTCAGCCTACCCTTC
Source organism: Dipodomys spectabilis (assembly GCF_019054845.1). Taxonomy (NCBI): domain Eukaryota; kingdom Metazoa; phylum Chordata; class Mammalia; order Rodentia; family Heteromyidae; genus Dipodomys; species Dipodomys spectabilis. The sequence goes on along the minus strand of NW_024870701.1, from coordinate 12,420,401 downwards.
CCAGAACTCATAGAGTTTAGTGTTACCTCTTAGAGATTTCCTGGCTGGAAGAGGAAAGAAAGAAGTACTATGTATTTGAACTCAAAGCCTTGTTGTGTTCACTTGGCTTGCTTGTTTGTCTGGAGCTCTACACTCTCCAGACTTTTTGCTAGTTATTTGAGGATGAATTTTTTTCAGACTTTTCTGCCTAGTGTATCTATGAACTACAATCCTCTGTATCTCAGTCTCCCAAGTAGTTTAGGATTACAGGTGTAAACCACTGAGCCCAGCTTGCATTTTGATTCCTTAATCCAGTTATTATTAATGTAAAATAAGAGTACTTGTCTGATAAAGGATGTAGCTTCAACAATAGTTCTGTCATGTGCCTGAACAATCCGGCTGTGTTGTGAAAAATAGCACCAAGTAGGGAGGAACTTGAATGGTAAGACTTGAAGAAAGCACGCAAGAGAAACATTCAGAGAAGGCTTGCTAAACAAGAATAGGTTGGGAGAGACAAGCTTGGAAATGGATGATCTGGGTTTTAGATTACTCCTGCTACTTAGGTACAATATGATCTTACCTCAGCAATTTGAAGATAGTGCCGTCTTTGTTCTCCTCATAGGCAATGGCAACAAATGAGACTGAAATACAGAGCAGTATGTGAGAGATAGTCAACGTAGGGCCTCTGTAAAATCAGGAGGCAGTTTGATCTGCTTCTTTTTGTCTAGCACTATCTATCTATCTATCTATCTATCTATCTATCTATCTATCTATCTATCTATCTATCTATCTATCTATCTATCTATCTATCTATCTATCTCTGCCTATCTGGAGAGAACACAAGTGACAGAGCTGTCAAGAAAGGAGTGATCGGGCTGGGAAGGTGGCTCAGTGGTAGAGTGCTTCCCTCACATGCATGAGGCCCTGGGTTCGATTTCTCAGCACCATATAAGCAGAAAAAACTGGAAGTGGTGCTGTGGCTCAAGTGGTAGAGCGCTAGCCGTGAGCTGAAGAGGTTCAGCACCCAGACCCAGAGTTCAGCCCAGGACTGACAAAAAAAAAAAAAAAAAAGGAGTGATTTTATTTACAAAGAAAAAAAATCCTCTGTTTCCATTTCCTGGAGTTCATTTTAATAAATATTATTTTATATGGTCAGATACATATAGGCTTTACACCTTGTGTTCCTCCTCTGAGTATCCTCCTTTGGTCTCACTGTGTGAGAGTGTTTGGAGTACTATGTAATTTACTATGTCCTAGGGTATTTGAGATCTAGCTTCCGCAGATGAGCAAAAACATGTCTCTTTGAGCTTGGCTTACCTACTTAACATGATTTGTTGTAGGTCCATCCATTTCCCTGCAAACTACATAATACTATCCTTTCTAATGTCTGTGTAAAAATTCCATTGTACCACGTTTTTTTGGGATCCAGGAGTGTTTTTAAGACTAAGGGACTTTTGCTAGTGCCTCATATAAACCATGGAGTCACTCCAGGTTGTGTATGTGAGGGGCTTCTTCCCTGAGGGAAGCTCACATTTCTCTTGTAAAGCCATCCTGGGGTAGGATGGGTGACAAGAAAGACTGGGATGAAATTGCTTCTGGATCCAATTTGTGGGGATTCTCAGAGCTGCTCAGTTTTCCCATTGAAGGATCTAGACTGCTCTTGCCAGGCAAAGGCCTGTGGCAAACTGGTTAGGAATCCTTGAGGCTCTGTTAGCAGCAGTAAATAGGTAATCGCATTTCCTGCACCATTTTCTGTAGTCCCACTTTTCTAAAAATTCACAAAACCACCATCTGTTCTCAACTGTGTCCTGGGACAGTTGCAGCAGGATGCCTCAACAGAGAACAGAATGGCCATTGTGAGGGACAGCAGTCTCAAGCAGGAAGCTATTTTTCAGGGTTATCAGAGTTTCTGGTCAACAAGAAACGGAGGGAATTTTAGGGAGGTTACTTGAGGCAAAACCTGAGGGAGTTCCTCCCTGTATACACTTTGGAGTGAGAATGCCAGTGAGATAGAGTGAGTTGAGTAAGCAGAGACTAAAATAGTTTTTGATCACAGACTATGTGGCTGGCAAAATTGGGATATACTGTATCTTTAAAAAATTATAAAAAATAAAATGTAAATAAATAATAAATAAATAGAAAATAAAATATTTATAAATAAGTTTCCCAGGCACTGGTAGCTCATTGCTGTAATCCTAACTTCTCAGGAGGCTGAGATATGAGGATCATGGTTCAAAGCCAGCCTGGAAAGATGTTCAACCCAAGAGACTCTTATCTCCTATTAACCAGGAACATTCTGGAAGTAGAGATGTGGATCAAGTGGTAGAGAACTAGTCGAGGAAGGAAAACAAGCAAGAGTACAAGGCCATACTTTAAGCCCCAGTACAGACACAAAAATAAACAATTCCCTTCCCTTTCTTCCAGATCTATGCTTTCTAAGTAGTCTGGCCAATTTTAACAGCACTCTGACCAATACCCGGGGAAAAATAACTTAGAGGAAGGACTTAGTTTGCTCCTAGATTCAGTGTGTCATAGTGAAGAGGGCATGGTAGAGCAGATCACATCATGATGGACAGGAATCAGAGTAGAAGAGCAACAGGAAGATGCTAGCGCATGATGCAGCTTTGATTGCCACCTTTCACAATTCCATCACCTTGCAGTAATCCATTTAAATTTTGAATACGTGAATGGATTAACACATTCATTAATTTAGCACCCTCATGATTAAATCATCTCTGGAAATACCTCCACAGACACAGCTAGAGGTGCATTTTGTTTTTTTTTTCTCATCTCCTAGAAGTTGCTCAATCTAATCAAGTGGACATTTGAAATGAATATACCAAGTGACCATCAATTAATAATTGAAGCTGGATTACTGGTGGTTCATGCCTATAATTCTATCTACTCAGGAGTCTGAGATCTTTAGGATCATTTTTGAAGCCAGCCAGGACAGAAAGCTTTTCTAGTCTCTATCTCCAAAATAACCAGCAAAAAGCAGGGCTAGTGGTAGGTTCAAGTGGCATCTAAACAAGCATGAGGTCCTAAGTTCAAATCCCAGTACCACCAAGAAAAAACCCCAGCTTCTTAGGTATTTGTCATCAGGAAAAAGATTCTCTCTCTCTCTCTCTCTCTCTCTCTCTCTCTCTCTCTCTCTCAGCCTGGGCACTGCCCCTCAGCTGTTCAAGGCTAGCACTCTACCACTTGAGCCACAGCACCACTTCCTGTTTTTTTTGCTTATGTGGTGCTAAGGAATAGAACCCAAGGCCTCATCCATGCAAGGCAAGCACTCTACCACTGAGCCACCTTCCTAGCCCAAAAGAAGCACTATTTGTGACAGTGTACATTCCAGGTTTCCTGGAGGTGTTTAGGTTGTTTATAACCCTTTTGGTCTCTACGGCACCTTTTTGCTGTTGTTGGTGGTGGTGGTCATGGGGCTTGAACTCTGGGCCTGGGTGCTGTCCCTCAGCTATTCAGCTCAAGGTGAGTGCCACTTGAGCCACAGAGCTAATTCTGGTTTTCCAGTGGTTGATTAGAGATAAGAGTCTCATGGACTTTTCCTGCCCGGGCTGGCTTTGAACCATGATCCTCAGATTTCAGCCTTTTGAGTAGCTAGCATTACAGGTGTGAGCCACCAGCGCCTGGCTCTACAGCACATATATGAGTCTGATAAATATGACTCTGTTTTAAAAATTCATCTATGGTATACACAGACAAACTCAGACTTTGGTCCTGAAAATTTGACAGTGAGACTTTGGGTCTTTGGCATTTCTTTGTGTTGTCATTACAAAATACCACAGACTACAAATATAAGACTAAGGTTACTTAGGCAGTGCATTTGGATATCAGAAGAATTTCCTTTGATCTTCCTCTCTTGTTAATTTCCCACAAAACTCTTATAACTCACTCATTTAAGTCTAAATTTCTCTTTCTCTCCTCTTCTTTCTCAGCAGTTCTGGGGGTTGAACTCAGGGCCTTTCACTAGCTAGGTGAGTGCTCTCTATATCTGGAGTCACATCTCCAGCTCCCTGAAACTTTGAGTTGGACATCTCTAATAGTTTTGTCATCCTTTTAGGTACTGTGGCTTTTGCTTGCTAGGTAGATGCTCTACCACTTGAATCATGCCTGCTGTCCTTTTAAGTCTCCAAATAATACACTTATTATGTGGGAAGAACTCTTGGACACACGGATGAATAATTTACTTACATATAAATTTCCTAACAACACTGTGAGAGAGATGCTATTTACTACCTCCCCCACCCATTTTATAATTGAGGAAATTAAAGCACAGAAAAATTATATAAATTGCTTCAGGTCCCACAGCTAATAAGTACCAGAGCAGATATTTGAACCCAGCCATTCTGTCTGCAGAATCTTCTCAATCAATATATGATAGGATCTTTGTCCATTGTTCTTTCAGAGGAAAAACAAATGAGACATAATTATCTTCTTGGCTATCATCAATTTGATTCTCTCTTTAGAATAACTTCTTTCCATGAAGGCACAGAAGGAGAAATGATCTTTCTCCCTGTCTCAGATACATTCCTCTACCTAAGTTATAAAATAAAAAAAATCACAATCTCTAAAGTTTTATCATGCCAGCACCTATCATATCAAGTGACTGTGTGGGAACTGAGACGTCACACAACTCTGTAGCAGACCATCACAATGTCCTAATTTACAGTGACAAGACTAACTCCCAAGGAAACCAGGCAGTCATTACTATTCCTCTGCGATGAAGCCTAGTTCTCATGTCCTCCAGAAAACCCATTGTACTTTGTTCTTTAGATTTTCCCTGTGCGTACATAGCCATGCTACCACCGATTGTCATCATCTTCTCTATTACTGCCTCTTGTCATCCAACAAGTAGGAAGATTCCTTGAAGCAGAGGTTATGTCCAATTTTGCTTTCTATGCCTGGCCTAGCACCTCAATCATAGGAAGTGTAATTTGAACTTTCCCCCTTTTATTTCACTTGACAAATATTTATTGAGATGCTACTGTCAGCCAGACCTTGTTCTACCATGTATGGAGCATGCTCTACCTAAAACAGTTCATTGAGTGAAGGTTCCAACAGGAAATAAACATATGTCAGGTTAAGAAAAGTACAATAAAGAAGAAAAAAGCAGAAGACACAGAGACTTTAGAAGTATTATTTTGCACAGAGGGCAGAGGTGACTGTAAATAGGTGGCTTTGGAGTAGAGACCTGAATGAAGGGAAAGGACCACAGGCTGGCGGTGTTAGCATGAGTATTTGTGAAGCTACTGATAGCTTAGGATATCACTAAATGGTCTGACATCACTAAATAGATAGATTTTATTTTCCTTTTTTTTTTCTAGTACCAGAATTTGGACATAATGAGCCTTGTGGTCACTTGGCTTTCTTGCCTGTGGTTGGCTCTCTACTACTTGTGGTTGGCATTTTGCTGATTATTTTGGAGGTGAAATTCCTTCTCTTGCCTTATTGATCTAAGAACCTAAGCATTATATAGACTAAGAATGGGAAGAATAAATATCATGTCTCCTTGCTGACATTAGAAGAAATAATTTCAGCTTTTATTTATTTAGTACAGAGTTGACTATAGGTTTATCATATATTGTCTTCCTTATGTTATAGTGTGTTCTTTTCCTTCTTTAATTGAGAACTTTTATCATGAAAAGATACTGAATTCTGTCAAGGATTTTCTTGTATCTATTGAGATAATGATGTGCTTTTGTCTTCATTCTGTTTATGTACTATATTTTGTATATCAATTTGTGTATGTCGAACCTTTCTTGAATCCCTGGTATGAAACCAACTTGATCGTGGTATTGGATATTTTTAATGTGCTGTACCAACTGAGAAATTTTGCATCCGTGCTCATCAAGGAAACTGGCTTTTAATTTTTTTTGTATTTGTTGTATCGTTATCAGGTTTTGCTATCAGAGTAATACTGGATTCATAGGATAAGTTTCCTTTATATTTTATGGAATGATTTGAGGAATATTGGTGTTAGTTCTTCAAAAGGCTGGTCAAGTCAAATTTAGCAGTGAATCCATTCAGCCCTGGGCTTTTGTGTGTGTGTGTGTGTGTGTGTGTGTGTGTGTGTGTGTGTATCACATTTGCACTTGTTTGTTCCATTCATCCATTGAAGGACATGTGGGCTGTTTACATAATTTGACTATGGCAACATGGGTGTGCAAGTGTCTCTTCTGTATCCTGACTTACAATCTTTTGGATAAATTCCCAGCAGTAGTATGGCTGGATCACAAGGTAAACTATGTTTAGTTTAGTTTTTGTTTGTTTGTTTTGAGGAATCAGATCAGGAATGTTGGTGTCTAACTTCTTGGCACTCATTTCCAGAAGAACTCAGGGGACTTGTTGGTATACATTGCTAACAATATATTAAAATTTTAGCTTTATTCATTTGGGGTGAAAAAAAGAGGAACATGAAGAGTGAAGAAGAAGAGGAGAAAAGAGGCAGATATGACTGGGAAGGGTAGACTAGCATAGAGCTTCCAGGTAAGTATTAAAATAGCACAATGATGGCATGTTAAAGTTGGAGGGTTTGGAGATGTGGCTCAAGTGGTTGAGCACCAGCCAATGAGTGAAAACATCAGATACTGAGTTGAGTCTTGTCTCAGACAAAGAAAAAAGATTGTTGTTATGACCTTCCAATTACATCTTCTTATTTAATCTGTGAAACCCAGAAAACCTTCCTGAAATTCTGTAATTCCAGAAAGGAAAGAAAAGACAAAACTTACCTATAATCTCTCAGCATCTAAACATGCATTAGCCCCTCACACTTTTGAAGAATTTGTTGTTGTTCTAGAAAGAGAAGAGTCTCATTATTTCTAGGAAGACGGGAATGGTGATACTATGATTAGCTAGCATGAGGCTTCAGACTATTATGTGTTTTAAAAAAATTTCTGGGCAATTATTGTGTACCTGACAACAGGAATGGAAGATGTTCCACCTTTTTTTCTCTAAGTTTATTGAGAAGTGAACACCATTAGGGATCATTTTATTTTTAGAGTAATCTACAGTCTATTTTAAGTGCCTATCAATTTAAGTTGCTATGGTGTGAAATTATGGTGGTGGGCATGAGAATTTGTATGCAATATACTAGTTGCACATTATCATTCCCTGTAACCCCTCAATGATTCAATGTCTTAGAACAATTACAGCGGAATCTAATGATGAATTTCACTTATAAGAGAGAAATTTCTTAATGACTTGTATGTTGCGGTCAGATTTGCTGATGAATTTGGAGGTTTATAACCATTGAAAATTACTTAGGAAATAGCATTGACTTACTTATTGGTTAAAAATATGCTGTCTTCCTGCTTATGCTGACAGAATGCTACATTTGCAAAGTGGTACTATGTATAAAATGTTGTACAATATGTTTGAATTATAAGAGAACAGACTGTTTGGCCTTCTCAATCACTTGCTGACAGAGTATATGTGGTGTCAGCATACAATGACTTTTTCTCCTGTCTTGTAAGACTGATCAAATGTGCGTTGATACTACAATCTGAGCTAGCACAAGAAAGACTACAGATTCCATCTGTTTCATCGTTACACAGATTACTCTGCAAAGACAAAGTACTGAAGGAATTCACATGAGAAAGTAGAACAGGAAAGCATTGACAGGAAGACCTGTGAAGGCTGGTAAGGGAGACAAGAAAAGCAGGTGGGATGAGAGGCAGGAAACAGAAATTGTGTATACTGGAAAAGGTACATATTGTAAAGGCAATAAAAAGAGGCAGGGGAAGTTACTCCGCAAGGGAAATAAGGCAAAGAACAGAGGATGGATCTAAGATATGAAGGAGATCAGCAGAATAGCCAGCTGGAACAGGGCAGCCACGATGTTCAAATGGATGGAGCTTCAGTCTTGGGAGTACTTGGGTGCTGCTCTTGCTGGGCAGGAGGGTGAGCCATAGGAGCACAGAGTCTCCTCTAAAGTGAGGAAGTCTAAGAGAGTCTGAAGCAATGAACTGAACTAAGCAATAATCAGCTTTCCAACAGCTTTCTCTCTTTCTTAGTCCTCTTCCTTTCCTTCCTTCCCCTCCTCTTTCTCTCCCTTCTTTTTGTCCTTCTGCCAATTAGACTGAAACTCACAATCTTTTTGCCTCCACCTTTTTGAGTGTTAGGATTACAGTCATGGGTCACTATGACTGGCTCTACCACTTATTCTATTTCCCATTCAACTCCTTTGGCCAGACATATCTCATAGGATGCCTCAATTTACCCCTCAAAAAGAAGTAGATGCCGAGTGTTGATGGCTCAGGCCTGTAATCCTAGCTACTCAGGAGACTGAGCTCTGAGGTTCACAGTTCAAAGCCAGCCCCAGGCAGGAAAGTCCATAAAACACTTATCTCCAATAAAGCACCAGAAAACCAGAAGTGGCACTGTGGCTCAACTGGTAGAGTGCTTGTCTTAAGGTGAAGAACTCAGGGATAGCATCCAGGCCCAGAGTTCAAGCCCCATGATCGACTGAAAAAAAAAAGTGGTAGATGTAATAATATGACTTCTTCCAACAAATATGTTGGATAGAATGTATGGAGTCTAAACCTCAGTTAATGAAGGTTAGATTTTGGTGTAACTGACATCTTAACCGCTGCAGATCCCAACGTGTTGCAGGTTAAGAATGGACTTGGGCCAGAAACATCTGATGTTTAGAATTTTAGATCACCCAGTAATCGGCAACTGCCAGTCTTTCCCACCTCCTTAAGCTTTGTGCCATTGCTTGTACCTTTGTACCTTGGTGTAGTGGTGGGAAGAGCTAAGCCATGAGGAGTGAGGAGGCTCCTGCTATAATCTGGGAAGGAGTTATAGGCACTGGTTATTCTGAGAGTGGAATAAGGGTCAAAGCGATAAGACATTCATCTCCATCTGTTTTTTGTTGCTTCAACAGAATATACAAGACTGGATAATTTATAAAGAAAGACGTTTGTTTTTGCTCATACTTTTGGAAATCTAAGGGCATCCACTTGTTTCTGGCAAGGGCCTCATGGAAGGGGCAGATGAGCATGTGTGGAAGGGGAGTATGTATGCAAGGGCAGGGGAGGTGCTAGGCTTGCTTTAGACAAACCTAATCATGGGGCTGGGAAGGTGGCTCAGTGGTAGAGTGCTTGCCTTGCATGCATGAGGCCCTGAGTTTGATACCTCGGGACCACATAAGCAGAAAAAGCTGGAAGTGGCTCTGTGGCTCAAGTGGTAAAGTACTAGCTTTGAGATGAAGAGCTGAGGGACAGTGCCCAGGTCCAGAGATCAGGCCCCAGGACCAACCAACAAAGAAAAAAAAAAGAAAAGAAAGAAAAAGCTAGTCATGATAACTAGTTCTCACAGGAACTTCATTAGTTCCTTCATAAGGGCAGAGTCCTCATGATCCAACACCTATGAAAGGCCTTACTGTCTCTCAATACTATTACATTGCCAATTAAATTTCAACATGGGTTTTGGTGGAGAAACCCACATCTTACAGGTGCAGATCACAACTTGTTGAAGGTTAAGAATGGACAGGGGCCAGAAATGTCTGATAAAAGTTTTATGCTTAATATTAAGCTGTTCTTGTTTAAAGAGTTTTATGTTATGGTGAGATCCTTTGATGTGGCAAAGTGGCAAAATGTACCTTCTGTCAGAATATCAGTAACCATGTAGCACTTGTGGAATAAATCTTGGGACAGTGCTCAACAGGAAGAGAAGGAGGGAAAAGGCAGATCTCTCCCTAAAATAATCTGGATGGAATGAATGTAGGCTTACGTTGGAGATTTAGCATAGCAATTATGGTATGATAACATGTCTGAAAATGTCACAGAGGATGGACAAGAGGAAAGTGGAAATCAATTCAAGTAATTTACAGAAATTCAGTTTTCTAGGTTGTTTCATATAGAAATTCTGATTGAGTTGATGGGACATACATACATATATCTCTGTCTGTCTGTCTGTCTGTCTGTCTGTCTTCTCTCTCTGTGTTCCTAGCTCCTGAAACCCTTATAATTTCCTTAGTGATAGGGGAGAGCAGCATGTCTTTATTCTAATATTTCATTTTTTGACTCCAGTTCTAATCTAATCCTTGGAATTTTCATGAAAATTTGAATCTCTTTTGTTCTGGTGTGATGACTTGTTGCATTTGAGATGGAGATTTTATTATGTTGCCATGTTAGTCTCAAACTGGTCTTTCCCTCCCCCGCCTCCCATTCCCGGGGCTTGAACTCAGGGCCTGGGTACTGTTCCTGCGCTTCTTTTACTCAAAGCTACTACTCTACTACTTGAGCCATGGTGCACTGCCGGCTTTTTTTCTGTTTATGTGGTACTGAGGAATTGAACCCAGGATTTCATGCACACTAGGCAAGCACTCTACCACTAAGCCACATTTCTAGCCCTCAAATTGGTCTTAAACTCCCAGACTGGAGTGATCCTCCCATCTCAGCCTCCCAGGGACTGCAGATGTGTGTCACTATACCTGGCTGATGAGGTGACTCTTGGGTGGACTACGTGATGAGAACTGATGATCAGAAAGACCAACCCATGGTTCAAAGCTTGGAATCTCCTCTGGAGAGGAGGGAGGGGCCAGAGATTGATAATCAGTCCAAGTAGTGAAATCTCCATAAAATTCCCTGAGGTGTGGGACTTGGGGAAGTTCCAATTGGTGAATATATTCAAGGCTTAAGAGGGGGTGCACCTCAACTCTATGGGACAGGGTGTCTCTGTGCTAGACTCTTTTAAACTACATCCTGTATGACTGACTCTTCATCTGGTAGTTCACTTATAGCCTTTAAAAATCTTCTTTGAAATAGTCCTGCAAAAGTAAGTAATCTCTTTAATTGGTTTTTGTGAATCATACTAGCAGAACCTGAAAAGAGTGTTGCTGAAGCCTTTGATTTATAGCCAACCCAGCATAAGTCATGGATAATCAGGAAACGATAGTTTCATCAGAAGTGGGACTGAGCTCTTAACCTGTAGGGCTGTGCTAACTCTGGTTAGAGGCAGACTTGAGTTGAATCATAGGCTCCTGAGCTGGTGTCTGAGAAACAGCCAGTATGAAGGGAAAGAAACACACATCTGAACAGAGACGTGTATTGAAATATGAACTTAGCAGAAGGAAAAGCAATATCTGTTTTCCTGTCTCACAATACTTCTGGGGAGCGGCCTCGTTGGTGATTCTGATACAGACTCAAGTGTGTCAGCGTTTATCTCCAATTCTGAGGGCCTTAACTTTGTTTCTCATTAAAACCATCCATTTGTATTTTAAGCAAAGACAGACTCCACCTTCTACCATTTAAACTAAAATCTTTAGGAAGGGCTAGGCCATGGGTAGTTGCTTTTGTTTTGTTTTCTGTTGGTCTTGGGGCTTGAACTCTGGGTCTGGGTGCTGTCCTTGAGCTCTTCAGATCAAGGAGAACACTTTATCACTTGAGCCAGAGCACCACATCTGTTTTCTGCTGGGTAATTGGAGATAATAGTCTTATGGACTTTCCTGCCTGGATGACTTTGACCTGTGATCCTCAGAGCTCCGTCTTCTGAGTAGCTAGGATTACAGGCATGAGCCACCAGCGCCCAGCTCATGGGTATTTTTTTTTAAATCCTCCTACTTTTTTTTTTTCCGGTTGGTCATAGGGCCTGAACTCTGGGCCTGGGCACTGTCTCTCAGCTCTTCAGCTCAAGGCTAGCACTCTACCACTTGAGCCACAGCACCACTTCCGGCTTTTTCTGCTTATGTGGTGCTGAGGAATTGAACCCAGGGCCTCATGCATGCCAGGCAAGCACTCTACCACCGAGCCACCTTCCTACCCTCCTACTTGGTTTTTAATGTGGAACCAAGAGTGGCAAACGTTGCTTCAATGTGGATGCAGCAATTCATACTTGGTGAATTTTTCTGAGTAATATTCTCAGAGCCTAAATGTGGCAAGCACAATCCTTCCAAGAAGACAGTAAGTCATCTGGTTCATGATGATTTAGGGGAGAGTGTTTGATATTTGTTACATGTTCTAAAGGGAAAAAGAAACAATAAAACAGACTGGAAAAAAATCATTGAATACATAACTTAAAACATCAGTATGGTGACATCTGATGTTGAATTTTGATGTTTGTTTGGAAATTTAGTAATTTTGCTTCCTGGCCAACGTTCTTTAAGGTAAAATATAGGGAAATAATTTCTAGTCTTTTAAATATTAGTGATAAGAAGGTTTGGGAAGGCCAAGGTTCTCTTATTCAAAAAGTACATTTATACCCCCTTTTACCTGATAAGTTGGATCGTATGTGAACCTGTACTCTGCCTTCACTATCTTCAAGTAAGTGTGTGTGTTTGTCTGGATGAATGCCAGTTAGAGGCGGTGAGAAGCGGTTCTAGGTTGTTCTTCGGTGCATTCTCCTTGTGGAAATGAAGGAATCCTGAAGTGACCATTTCCCTTCCACCAACTGTGCACCAGTTACTGTTCTCCAGAGGGAAATACAAAGGCACTTCTGCACATTCATTTTCTTTAATCTTAAATAGTGAAAAACTGCCTAAGCTAACTTTTTATTTCCTTGAAATCTTAATGAGTTATAGAAAATAATAAAAGAGGATAGCCAGGTGTCAGTGGCTCACATCTGTAATTCTAGCTACTTAAGGAGACTGAAATCTGAGGATTGTGGTTCAAAGCCAGCCCAGCTAGGAAAGTCTGTGAGCTCTTATCACCAACAAAAAGCCAGAAGTAGAGCTGTGGCTCCAGTGGTGGAGCACTAGCTTTGAGCACAAAAGCTCAGGGACAGAGCCCAGGCCCCAAGTTCAAGCCTCAGTGCTGGCACACACACACACACACACACACACACACACACACACACACACGTGCATGTACATACTTACATACATACACACATACACACAACACACACAAATGTATAGAGAGTGTGTATAATTTAAAGGCTTGATAAAAAGTACATCTCATTCATAACACAATTCATTGAAGGTTAGGGTGTGGACATCCTTTAGACAGAAAGAGCAGGGGATCACATGAATCTGCAGGTAGAAATTTCAAACTAAGCTCAAATGATATGTACGTACATATCATTTAACTACTCTGCCACTTGAGCCATGAGTTAAGTTCTTCTTTTGCTTTCTTTGTTTGTTGTTGTTTTTTTTTGTTTTTGAGTATGTGTTGCCTTTTGTCTGGGCTGGGATGGACAACAATCACCTAGTTGTGTTCCCATCATAAATGGGATGACAGTTCCAGGCCATCAAGCCTTGCTTTTTATTGGTTGAGATAGAATCCAGAGAACTTTTTGCCAGGGCTGCCCTTCAACTGCAGTTTTACCAGTCTTTGCCTCTGTAGTGTCTAGGATTACAAGCGTGAGCCACCATGTCCAGAATAAATGGTCTTTACTTTTAATAATGTATTTAGTTTTAGTTTTTAAATTTTTTAGTTATTAGATTTTTTTCTATCTAATTTAACTTGTAACAGAAATAAGCCATAATTAAGTAATTTGGATCTTAATTTTTCATGCTGAGAAGCAGGCCACTTTGTTAATTCCATAATCATATCAACAAATAAACAAATTAGTGTTTATTCAATTTGTTACAATATTTGAGATCTTACTGGAGCAGATGCCTGTCTTGCCCATTTAATTGTAATGAATGATCTAATATTTCGGAGAAATGCATTTGCAAAATCAAACTTGGATTAAATAGGTTGTGACTAAGTGGCAGGATTATTAGTTTATCCTGTGCCCTGTTTCAGGTACTCCAGAAATCCCATCTTGAGGGCTTAAAGCTTTACTAACAAATGTCACTTCATAATGAGATTTCTTTTGGTCATAAGTCTACTGATAAAATTAACAAAACAAAGTCACTAGATTATCATACATCAATTTTGAATTTAAGGGTCAATATTCCATTTGGTAAGTAAGCTGGGGTTAGATTTTTCACTTCTTCCGTTTGAAGGATTGGAAGGTGAGGTATATTTGGCAGCTCAGGCTCTGAATGCCTGGCCCCAAACACCTGACCCATGTACTTCTGATCAGGTCCAATAGTCTCTATCAGCAGAGAAAGTTTGTGGCCTGTCTTTCTGGAATAGTTGTGGTGATGTAATATTGATATGTGCTACCCTCCCATCCCTCTTTTTGGAGAATCTAAGTTCTTTTATAAACAGGAAAAAGAATGCAAAGGGCATTTTCTTTTCACTTTTATACTATTTCTCTCAACTTCCAGTAGTGTCTAATGTCCCCAATGTTGTTGATTATGACTGGTTAGCACAAACCACACCTCTTTTCTCAATGGAAGGAAAACACTTTTAGGGTTCCTTGAGATGTTTACTATTGATTTCAAGGAAATAAACTTTCATAATTCTGGAAGTCTGACTCTGTCTTAAGTAGTTTTATGTTTTTTGTTTGTTTGTTTGTTTTTTTGGGTCCGGTCGTGGAGCCTGAACTCTGGGCTTGGGCACTGTCCCTCAGCTCTTTAGCTCAAGGCTGGTGCTCTACCACTTGAGCCACAGTACTACTTCTGGCTTTTTTCTTTTTGCTTATGTGGTGCTGAGGAATCGAACCCAGGGCCTCAGGCATGCAAGGCAAGCGCTCTACCACTGAGCCAACTTCCCAGCCCTATCTTAAGTAGTTTTAAAGTATGAAGAATGGCTAGTTGACATTATCGCACAATTATAATAATTATGATTTATGATAGTAAATCGTGCTTTTCTAGTATTTGAAGTTTTCTTTGATTCCTAACTCCAGCTCTATTTGGTTTTACCAATTCTTTAATGTATTGCTAGATTTGATTGATTATTTAATACATATTTCTTACCTGTATTCCTAAGTGAAAGCAATCATCAGTTGATTTATGAGTATGCTTCGTTTATTATTTTTAATTTCTCCCAATTTATAAAGGTATAGTTGATGAATAAAAATTATATCTATGATGTACAACACTTCTAAATATTTATACACATTATAAAATGATTAACCATGTATACAACAGTTCATATGGTTATTATATTGTGATGAAAATATTTAATCTACTCTTAAGCCAAGTGCCATTAGCTCACACTGGTAATCCTAGCTACTCTGAAGGCTGAGATCTAAGGACCACAGATCAAAGCCAGCCTGGGCAGGAAAGTCTATGAGAATTTTAGCTCCAATTAATCAGCAAAAAAAAGCCAAAAGTGGAGTTATGGCTCAAATGGTAGAGCACCAGCTTTGAGCCAAAAAGCTGAGTTCAAGCCCTAATATTGGCACATTAAAAAAAAAAAAACTGTTAACAATTTTAAAGCACAAAATACTGTAGCTTCTTGGTTGACTAAGTAAGTGACAGTGAACACTGAGCATGGGGGAGTTCTGGGGTGAGCCCATGTTTGGACACTCTGTGCTTGATACACAGGGAACAACCACATGGAATATCCAACATGCCTGAAGCTCAAGGCGTTAGATACTGCGGTCCAGAGTGCCTATGTGGGGATGGTGACTAAACCAGGAAAATGTGAGGGATGCGAAGACTCAGCACTGAGCATAATGATCACGTAGATCATGCTGGTAATGATTAATGTTCTGGAAAATCACTGTGTGTCTTTAGTCTGCTTTATAAATCATTTAAAACAATCTATTGCTCCTAGCTACTTTATACTCTTCAGCAATGCTTATTAGAAACATAATAAACATGAACTAGATTGCTTCTTTCTTCTCTAAGCCATCGCTAAAATAGACCATTATGTAATGCGCAAAGAATGTAATAGCAATTAAAATAAGATTAAATCAATTCTTTTCAGAAAAGGCTTAAAAGAATGTTTGAATTTACATGTTCATTACATAACAAACTTATTTGAGTCTATTTCATATTAGTTTAATTAACTCTCTAATATTATACTCCCCATAGTTTTGAAATTGTCAATAATGTGCCATAATTTTCTAACCAACAAAACCTAAAACAGTATTTTAAAGAAATTAGTTGGGAGTAAATGTGAAAAATATTACCAATGACTTGTGATGTCAGAAACATGTTGATTATATTGTTAAATTACCAATAGAAATGTAAATTTCCATAAACAATGTAGTTCAGTTTGTTTTCTCTGTACCCTGTGGCCAGAAGTGAGAATTGCAAAGTTTTTTCTATGTATTTTGAGTATGTCAGGATGACATTACCATTCAGTTCTTTGTGTGTGTGTGTGTGTGTGTGTGTGTGTGTGTGTGTGTGTGTGTGTGTGTGTGTGTTGTACCTGGGGCTTGAACTCAGGGCCTGAACACTGTCCCTGAGCTTTTTTGCTCAAGGTTAGCACTCCACCACTTGAAACACAGCTCCATTTGTGACTTTTTGGTGGTTCACTGAAGATAAGAGTCTCATGGACTTTCTTGCCAGGGCTGGCCTTGAACCTCAGCCCTCAGATCTCAGCCTCCTGAGTAGATAGTATTATAGACATGAGCTACTGTCACCAGCTATTCAGTTCACTCACATGGCAAAGTTTACACTCATAAATATTAATGAGTAATCATCTTACAACTTTATTTTGTGTCTAAAATTGGGTAATGAAGCAATATTAGCAAGTCTGGGACAATGGTGGCACACTGAGGAGCCTCTCTGCCAGTTCCTGGTGAAGACAATAGTGTGAAGTTGGTTGATCCTTTGGGTGACATGCTGGCCCCTTCCTGGGAGCAGCATGCCACCTGTTTGAGTCTTGGATCTGCAGCAAGATGTTCACATAGCAATCCACCAAGCAATAAGCAACTTTCACAGGAGAATGGTATGATTATTGGGAGGCCAGTTTCAAGATGATGGCTTGTTGACAACTCCCCAGCTAGATGGTATGCTGCTGAAATTCCAGTGTTCTATACAGAAAGGCCAGGTTTGAAGGCCACTGCCAGAAGCTATAGCTTTTGTGGCACTTACCAACAGGCCTCTACAAGGTTTTGGTCTGTGTAACCAGCTAACCACGTGTAGGTTTTGTTCAGTGTGTAGGCATCTGGTGAAGAAAGCCCAATTTGAACATTTGAGAGCAGTGGTTCCAGACTTTGGAACACAGTAGCATGGCCTTGTGAGCAAGTAGATCACAGATTCCTGACCAAGTGCCCTGCACTTGCTTCTCTTCTCTGATTTGGAATGGAAGTGGAACCCAGTGGAGAGTTGCTGCTTCTTCCATGGTTATGCAGACAGAATTGTCGATTCCTATTGTGGTGCAGATGGTGACTTTTATCTCATAGATGGAGATGAGTTAGCAACATTAATAAGCAGTTTCTTTGAAGAGCTCCTGGTGGAGGCTGGAAAAGTGTTAATATTGGTGCTGTGCAAACTATGTATGCGAATGGAAGTTCAATATGGCATCATGAGGAAGTTATGAAGGTATCTGTTTACTGCACTAACACTAGTGTCAAACATTTGCACCACAAGGCTCATGAGTTCGACATAGGAGTTTACTTTGAAGCACATGGGCCTGGCACAGCAGGGTTTAGTAAAGCTGTGGAAGTGAAGATGAAGCAAGTAACAAAATTAGAAGAAAGGAAAAGCTGCTAAGATGCTGGAAAACATCATTGACTTGGTTTAACTTGACAGCTGGTGATGCTATTTCTGGATTGAGGCAGCCTAGGCTCTGAGGGGCCTGGAGGTACCACAATGAGGGTGCTCTCTACACAGATCTCCCCAACAGACAACTCCAAGTGAACGATGCAGACGGGATAGTTATTAGTATTCACGGATGCTGAGAGACAAGCAATTACATGGCTCAGACTACAGGAAGCAATCAATGACCTGGTGAGGAAGTACAAGCTCTCCTGAGCTTTTGTGTGGGTCTCCAGTACAGATGTTGTCTGAGTGTATGCACAAGCAGACTCACAAGAACGTGCTAAGGGCCTTGCATATGCAGTGAGTGTGGCAGTATTTGAGCTGGCTGGAGGAATTGAAGAAAGACCTCTTCCAGGTTCTGAAAGATAATTGTCGTATTCTGAGAAATTGAATTTGTGAACAGTCTTGATGCACCTGCCACAATAATCGCAGCACTAAGACTTGTAATCATAATGTTGATGGTGCACCCGCTGGATTGTTTCTTTTTTAAACACTACCAGAATACTCCTTTAGAAATAGGTAAACACGCCTTCCATTCATGTGATTGAATCCTTAATTTTTCAGTATATGCAGGGTGCTAGAATTTCATGGTAATACACTTTATGGTGATAAAGGAGGTGGTAACATCTGTAAAAAAAAGTATTGGCATTTCATTAGTGATTGAAGACCCATGCAACTGTGTTTTAACATGCGACTTTGTGTCTAGAGATGTTTTTCATTCAAGGACCATCAGCCTTTCAGGGATCTACACTGCCTATTGAAAGGAAGGCTGGGAGCCACAGCAAACTATCCTCCAGCTCCTAGGGGCCTATGCTCACTCAGACTAACTGGAGCCTCTGATGAGAGCATGACAGAAACCTCATCCCCTGCACTTCTCCAGGTAGCCTCTAGAGGGTAGTACAGTCACAACTCGGGAGCTGCTGGCAGGGATCATACACACACACACACACACACACACACACACACACACACACACGCACGCACGCACACACACACACACACACACGAATAACATTATTTTATCTCCATCCTTTTCAATTCAAACGACCCCATACAGGTGAATGTTCCATTTTTAGATTTCTTCTCTTTTGTTTTTCTTTTAGATACATTTGAAAGCGTTCAAGAGGCCTGCTTCATGATGCCCAAGAATCAACAGGAGGTGAGACCTGGACACTCTCTGCTTCCTTCTCTGGCTCTGGGATTCTCAGAAGGGCTAATAATGCTTCCTACCTGGGAGTGCTGGAATCTGTGATGGCACTACAGCTGAATTCTGCCATTTGCCATGGCTTTGAAATCCCTTCCATCTCCCCATCCCATTCCTCAGGAAGCCCACCGGTCATCTTGGTGCCTCTTTGCTCTTTCCCAGGACACACATTAATACCCATATTTCTGACATTGCTCATGGCAAGAGAAACAACTAGCTTCATGCATTCCTCACATGTGTTTAGATATGTATGCCCACTGCACTTTCCACTCTAGGAGTTTGGTTTGTACCAAGAAGAGGAATATTGCTTTGTTCCAATGTAATTTTTTTTCCCTATTTCATTCATTGGGAATGAAAAATGGCATCTTTGCTTTTCCCATATATCAGGCCTGGCTCTTCCTTACAGTATGGGTGTCATTTTCCATATAGCAGATTTATGGTACTGCTGGCAGGGGTAGGTTTTGATATGTCAATTGGAGTTAAAGAATGAGATCAGGTTAAAGTATGAAATCGAGCCAGGAGTATTGGTGGCTCATGCCTGTAATTCTAGCTATTTAGGAGGCTGACATCCAAAGATCATAGGTTCTAAACCAGCTCCTGCAGAAAAACTTGGTCAGATTATTATCGCCAATTAACCACCAGAAAACAGTAACTGGTCCTATGGCTCAAAGTGGTAGGGCACTCACCTTGAGCAGAAAAGCTCAGGGACATCTCCCAGGCCCTGAGTTCAAGCCCCATGACTGACCCTGTTAGAGCGAAAAAAGCTGAGCTGTGAAGCCTGAAAGGATTGGGAATTTGGAAGGCTTTCTCCCAACATACTCTCAGAACTCTCAGAGTTTCCTGGAAAGGTCAATCAGTTCTGGTGTAACAGGAATTCAGATCTATCCTGGGTGTGGGCTAATTCGACCCTAACCTGCCTGGGATCCTGGAGATAGACTAAAGTTTATACAAATTGTAAGTTTTTACTGTTTAGCGCTAGATCCAGAGATGAAGAAATCATCTACCACTTGTACACAAAATATTGTCATATATTGGTGCTTATACCTTACTATCTGCACATACTTTCCTATACAAAACATAATAAAAACCTTGGTTAATGGAACCTTGGGACCTGAAGCTGGTGGAAAGCTTTAGGTCCTCTGATTCCCCAAACCCCAATTCCACAGTCCAGTCTCCGTCTCTGTTACTACCTTGTCCCTGAGTGTGGTGGGTTGTGACAGACCCAAAATAAAATAAAATAAAATAAGCCATCTGAGAGAGTGAGGCTCTGAGTTCAGGCCCTGATCCCAGAACACACACACACACACACACACACACTCACCATGAAACAATTTCTCTTCTGAAAAAGAGGACTTACTTTGGCAATGTCTTGTTAGAAGCTCAACATAAGCCCCATTTGGTGATCAGAAGCAGTACATCTAAATCTTTTGTCCAAGTAGCAGTTGGTTTAAAGAGACCACCGACCTGGAAATGTTTCTCCAAATAAATTATGGACTTCCTGGCTGCAGTTGCTTTTGTCATAATTAGAGAGGCGATAGCAATTGGAATGTCAAAGTTACCTGTTGGTAATTTTACCTTTCACCTACAAGAACTTCTTAGACCCAAGAAATGTTTCTTTTTTTGTTGGATTAATTAGTATTCTCTTATCAATCCTAGCATGCCTTCTGGCCAAGCTTGACCAAGAGATATGTGTGTACTTGGAAGTCTACATTGTACATCTTTCTTGTAGTTAATGCTGAAAATACAGCTATGGACTTTCATTCATTTTCTTTTCTGCTTTTAGCTGACTTTCACACAGCAATGTGTGTGCGTGGGGGGGGGGGGGAATTCCAATTTAGGAAGTCATATTCTAGAAGCTGTAACTGTAGAATTTTAAACATTTTAGTTACTAGCTATTTAAAAAATAAAATCTCTATTATTCTGAGTTGTTAGTTCCTCTAGAGGTTTGGGGAAGGCAGTATGTCATTTAAAACTAAGGAGAGATTTGTTATTATCTTTTCAGTATGTATAGCACATAATTATTTGCCTGTCATCATTTGACTAAAATATTCCCATAGTATTATTATTGATGATAAGTTTCTTGTTCCTCACTACAAAAAGAATGCCTTGGGATTTCACCACTAATTTCCACTGTCATGTTTTAAATGCACTGTTTCCTATACATTTGATCCCTGCCAGGATTAAGAATGGTGAATATCTGGCCAATATTCTAGTTTTTTCATTTCCCATACCCAGGACAGAATCCCCCATAGGATTGGACCTTGTTGATCCTGATACGAGTTTATACCGGAGATGAAAACCTGTTTGCCATCCTTATTTAACACAGAAGTGTTTTTATCTCATTTGAAGTATTAGGTAGGCCATGTGATGGAAAGCAGAGTCAAACATCTAGAAGAAGTAATGGAAAGAAAGAGATTGCAAGAAATCCCAGTATGTATTTTGTCCTTCATTAACATTATGAAGGCGGGGGTGGGGAGGGTGGGGGATGGCCGGAGAGTAGTCTCGGATAGTATAGTATGTGAGATCACCCAGGGCAATGCTTCTTAGTAAAAGGAGAAAGCCTGAGAGGAAATAACTAAGGGTGATTTGTGCCAACATAAAGGCCATCATTTATCTCCAGAAAATGCTGGGGCTTCTGTGCACTCTGATTTCTACAAAGACCTCCCTGCATTCCCTTCTGAATATGTTCCTGTGTCCTGTCTTATGGGCAGGCATCGGTTTCCACAAGTCCTGGGTGTCTGGCCTCTTGCTTTGAGCACACTCTTTGTTACCCAGCAACTTCAAATGGCAAGCCTGCCACCAGCTGACCAATCCCTGCCCTCCTCGTTATTCTCGGCACAATACCAGAATAGGCCTAGGGAGATTGTTACCTCAAGAGAAAATAGGCTTGCTGGTTTTTTTTTTTTTTTTCCCCAGTGATAGTGTTTGCAGATTAAGGGTAGGAACACATATGTATTTAAATGTTTTATTTTGCTAGCGGTCCATTCACTAGTGTAATATGAGTCTAGAAATAACTTGCGAAGTCATCTGATCCCTAGCCCCATAATTTCCGTGTAAGATGACTGTTTTAGATGAACACGTAAGCTCATACACCCACTGTCTACCAACCTCTGTGGTCTTATTAAAAGCAACAATGTTGTTTTCAGACTTACTAAAAAAATTTCCCTGTAGAAATAGTGTTCCTTGGTTCAGCTGTAAAGAACTTTGTATTATGTATTTATTGTGTTATGTATTTTGTATTTTTGTGTTATGGTAATACAAAAAATTGTATGACCAGAAGAGAGTGAAAAATAAAAGGAAACCATAGTATGGCAGGCCATGCAATATGATAGAATCGTATCTTATTCAGGGGCAGTATCGAGTGTTTCAAGAGGTTAATCAAGTCCAGAATGATTTTATCTTAAAGCTTTTCTAATTAGGTTCAAGTGTAGTAATAACTCATTCATGTTGTTACAGTCTAGGAAGGATTGTTCAGCTGTGAGAGAACTGGTTGGGTTTCAGCATGATGCTGAAAATTACCTTATTATCCAAGGGATAATAAGGTAATTGAGCATGGTGCCATGCTCTGAGTGCTTGCACTGTGCACCTTTCAACCAAGTATCAGTATGCAGGGATATTACAAGTTTCTCTGTCTCTGTCTCTCTGTCTTCTGTCTTTCTCTCTCTCTTTCTGTCTGTCTGTCTGTCTGTCTGTCTCTCTCTTTCTCTCTGTGTGTTTTACTGCAGCTTGAATTCAGGGCCTCGTGGTCTCAGTTAGGTTTTTTCATTCACTGGGACTGTACTCCTTGACCCATACCTCCAGTTCTGTCTTTTTGCTAGTTAGTTGGAAATAAGAGTCTTGTTGATTTGTCTGCCTGGACTGGCTCTGAACCTCAGTCCACACATCTCAGCCTTCTGAGTAAACTAGGATTATAAGAGCTAGCCACAAATGCCTGGCTAAGAGTCAATCTTTTTATGGCTTATAGAGAAGACTAAACATGACATTTATGAACATGGATACCTGATGCTCTATTTCTCTAATTCTTTTGAAAATTCACTTTTCTGTGTGTTTACCTGCTTGTTTTAGAATAAGTTAACTTCTTCTGCAGCACAGTGTTTCTTGTAATGGTGGACACAGGGTGTCTCCAAGGAGTCTGTCTGAACAGCAAAGTGAAAAAGATGAGTTCCTGGGGTGGCTCAGCTTCTGCAACCTCCCCTCTGCATGCAGGGGGGGCACTGAGTCATGTCTCCTCTGGAGACAGGGAGCCTAGTTTTATGGCTTCTCCCTGCTGCCTCTCTTTTCACGGGTAACCTTTCCCTGACCTTGTTCACTGCAGAGCAGAACACTAGAGCAGATCCGGTCCAGAGCTACTCATTACCTGACTGGGAGGAAATTCCAGGCTATGAACTAGGTGGCTGCGGTACATGAGCATCTCATTACTCAGTTTAACAACAGTTCTGGACATAAAACATTCTTTGAGGCATTCTCTGTTGTCAGTGCCATGACCAGTCTCAAAGCTGACTTCTAGACTATTCTAGATTATTTTGATTATTCACTTTGACTTATGTCTCAGACCTCTAGGGTTTTTGGATGTTGGCCTTTTTATTCTTTTGGTGCTAAAATGGAACCAAGGACCTTGCTCAAGCTGCTAAGTGAGCATGTATTTTACCTTCTAGTTATAATCCCAGCAAAACTAGAGCCCAAGTCTTTCCTGTCAGCTTCATAATTGACTGGTAAGTCAAAGAGGTATGAGTCAGTAGAGTGGTAATTGGTTACCTAGCTGTACTTGTAATGAAAAATTCTCGGAGCATTCTTCCTCTCTATCTCTCATTATTGTCATCTTTCATTTACTAAGCTGAATACTTACATAAGAGTTGAAATTAAAAACCAGAAGATCTGAAGTTGGGTCCTAAGTTTGCCATTTACTAATCAGTCATTTGGTTTGAAAATTTTTCTTTAAGTCTTTGAGCTACAATTTGCTCATTAACAACTAGACTCTGCCTTTCCTACTTTATAGAGGTTTAAGACCATCAAATAGAGCAATGTGGGTGGCAGCTTCATATCTGACTGTGGGAACATGAGCTTCTCCTGGAAAGACATTTCTAAAGGAGAGGGAAACTTGGCTAAGAGATCTAACACTGCTCAGCAGCAGACAAGTTAAATACAATCAGGGTTCCTGAGTCTCAAGGAGCATTAGTATTAGTAGAGACCAAAAAGAAAAAAAAATGCCAAAAGCAAACTAACAAAAAAAAAACAAACCGAACAACAAACCCTAACCTGTATTTTTATAAGAAGACCATTGGTATAGGATTTCCAGGTAAAACATATGTTACACAGCACATAAAACATATGCATACTCAAACTTTATCATTAAATCGGAAGCTCAGATTTAACTGTCTTGTACTTTCATTTGTAAAAGCTGCAACCTTACACAGGTGATCCTCACAGGCGACCTGCTTTTCAAACTACTGACCTAGATCTTGAGCAGGGCCTGCCATAAAACCAGGAAAGGAATTCAGGAGTTGCAGGGAGATGCTCTTGGACCTCTCTGATGAGAATAAGAAATTCTGCTCCATCATCATCTAAATTTGGCAGTTGATCTCAGAGTTTTACATCCTGCGATGTAAACATCCACAAGAGGTGAGGAGACTTGGGAGCATCTACCCTTTACACTTTACTGTGGTTGAAAACTTAAAACCAAGTATTAGAGAGAGATGTGGGTAAAGGCGAGGGCTTGGTCTTTGAGAACAGGAGAGGATGGAGGGTCAGGTCAGGGATATTGGGGATGCTAAACACACTTGGCCGGCTTCCCAGGCTTGTCCTGGTCTGGTATCTAATTTGTTTTCAGCGACTACAAAGCCTAGCCTGCGGATTGTCTGTTCACCCTGTCTCATATCCTGGGAGCAGTCTCTTTCACACTGTTCTATAAGTCAGTAGGTCCTGGCTAAGGACAAGACAGCAGCTCAAATTTCCTTGTTTGTCTAGTTCAGTGCTGTCCCTCAGAACTCTCTGCATGGGGGGTTATGCTCTTCCCTATCCTGTGCTGTGGCCACAAACCCCACACAGCTACTCCCCAAAGGAAGTGTTGCCAGCACACTTGTGAAAATTGGAATGCTTAGTTTTTATCTCTTTGTAATTAAAATCGAAACAACTGCATGCAGTCCATGACTAGCTAAATTAAAACATATGCTTTAAGGTTCTAAAACAGTCCTACCAGAGTCATGATCTGTGGCCTCAATAGATGGACTTAGTTTGCTTTTAACAAACATGATTTAGTCATGAACATTTAAGAATTGAGAGATTTCAAGTAAGAACATGAATTCCAGTCTCTCTCCCTCCCTCCTACATTTTTACCCTCCCTCTTTCCTTCCCTCCCTCCCTCTGTCCCTTCTTCTCTTCTTCTCACCCTTCCTCCCTCCCTCAGGTCCTTTCTTTTTAATTACAGGATATCTGGTACTACCAGGCCAACAGTCCTTCAAGGCATCAATTAATTTGAGCTTATCAGAAGGTATTTTCTTTTGTTTCATGACCTGCCTACTTTAACCATTTATTTTAGCTGCCTGGTTAACACAGGCATCTGGTTTTAGGAATTCTTATTTGAAAAATAAAAGTTTCATCTTTATGAAAAATATTTAAGTCCTAATTTTGCCTAAGGAGTTTGGACTTTAGCAGGTGCCTTATATTGATAGCTATTAGAAAGTACCTATCTTAGACTTGTTTTCTTTTTTAAAGCCAAATTCAAATTCAGGAGATCAGAGTCTTCTAACACTTTTAAAAGCAGGATTGCAGGCTGGATCCATCGTGTTCCAAGAAGACAACTATGAGAAAACCTTTTTACCTTTCCAAACTGTTCTTTTTTTTTTTTTTTTTTTTTAACAGTATAAAATAACTTTTTTTTTTTGTGGGTCATGGGGCCTGAACTCTGGGCCTACGTGCTGTCCCTCAGCTCTTCAGCTCAAGGCTAGTGCTCTACCATTTGAGCCACAGCACCACTTCTGGCTTTTTCTGCTTATGTGGTGCTGAGGAATCGAACCCAGGGCCTCATGAACTCAAGGCAAGCACTCTACCACTGAGCTACCTTCCCAACCCCTATTAAATAACTTTTATTTACATAATTTGTATCTATAGAACATACCTGCTTTCTTTAGAACAAGAAAATTTACAAATGACAGATATTGCTTCTTTTATCAAAGATGTCTCAAGCAAACAATATACATGGCCACTTCTATTTCATATGGTGGTAAATAGGAGATACAAATCTTTTAAGAACTGTTCTTTAAAATATTTTTAATATATAATTTTATTATTGCTTTTTGCTGATGTGGTACTGAGGAATCAAACCCAGAGCCTTATGCGTGCTAGGCAAGCACTCTACCACTAAGACACATTCTCAGCCCCAGAACTCACTTTTTCTATAACATGAAGTTAATAACAGTTAGATTTCATGAAATGAAATCTATAAAGAACTTAAGATCTATGTTTCATTGGTGTTGATTTGTTAGAAATACAGACAGAAAACAAGGATAGAAAAATCTTGCATCTGGATACATGATTTAGGAAAAGTTTGGTTAGTTTATGCTTTTCTAAGTCATAAAGTATTGACTATCAATTCCCAGAACAGTATTTAACCACTCAACCTTGCTGATATGCAAAAGAGGCAATGCAAAGTAGTTGAGCTCAGAGCTTTACATATTTCTCCACGTGGATTCTTAGACATCTGCTAGAATACCTGAGTCAGATCTGTCCTTGAGTGCATTCATCTGGCTCTCCTTTATTTCTATTTATATCACACATCTCCCTGGGATCCCTACAGCTCTAGCTATTTAAGCTCACTTTCTTAATACTGGCTGTATCTCCAACCTCGAAAATAGTGAAAATCAGCACCTCTGTTCTGTTGCTGAAGACTTTTTCCATGGCCTTAGGTTTTCTCATATCAGTTACTGTCCAAGTTGCTGGTTTAGGATGAAACTTCTTTTCTTGTTTTGGCAATGCTAGGGTTTGGACTCAAGAGATAATTACTTACTAGGCAGCTGTGTTATTGCTCATGCCTGTTTCATGCTGGTTATTTGCTTTTTAAAATTTTATTTTATTTTAAAGATGCTGTACAGAGGGGTTACAGTTACATGAGTAAGGTAATGAGTACATTTCTTGTTGAGCCTTGTTATATACTCCTTTGTTGTTCTCCGGCTATCCCTTCCCTTCCCCACCTCCCTCACTCCCCTTTGTGGTTATTTGTGGAGATAGGGTTTTGTTCCCTGCTTGGGGGCATCTGCTTCTGAGTAAGTGATCTACCTGTTTTAGGGTTCAAGCCATTGCTAGGATGACAGGC
Organism: Dipodomys spectabilis; assembly: GCF_019054845.1. Taxonomy (NCBI): domain Eukaryota; kingdom Metazoa; phylum Chordata; class Mammalia; order Rodentia; family Heteromyidae; genus Dipodomys; species Dipodomys spectabilis. Next base: position 12,393,407 of record NW_024870701.1, on the reverse strand, counting down.
ACGTGCCACCAGAATCCTCTCAATCATCCTAATCACATATGATAACACAGGCCATGAGAATATCTATTTTTTTTTCTGAAGGATTAGAATAATTTACAACTTCTTAGAAGTCTGTGTCACTTTTGTTCTCTTCCTCCTCCTTTTTTTTTTTTTTTTTTTTTTGGGTCCGGTTGTGGGGCCTGAACTCTGGGCCTGGGCGCTGTCCCTCAGCTCTTCAGCTCAAGGCTAGCGCTCTACCACTTGAGCCACAGCACCACTTCTGGCTTTTTTCTTTTTGCTTATGTGGTGTTGAGGAATCGAACCCAGGGCCTCAGACATGCAAGGCAAGCGCTCTACCACTGAGCCACCTTCCCAGCCCCCCTCCTCCTTTTTCTCTTCCCTTTCCAGCCTCAGTTATCCCAAGTAGTCATATCAATCATTCTTACATTTTTCACGTTTCCTCACTTTTTAGCCATTCCCAGACTCCCTCATCCCTTTCCAAATTCTTAAACATTTTTGTGAAAGAGACTGTATTTCTTCTTTTCCTCACATCTTTGTTATGGAGACCACCCTTTCCTCATCTGAAAAAGTTTTTCCCCCTATTAAATAAAATCATGCCATTAGGTATTTTTTAAGTCAAAAGGTTAATACACACTAAAAAGAAAAAAAATTCAGTAGTTAAAAAGAGAATGCAAGCTGGGCACTGGCGAATCCCATCTGTAATCCAAGTTACTCAGGAGGCTGAGATCTAAGGATTGAGATTCAAAGCCAGCCCAGGCAGAACAGTCCATGAGACTCTTATCTCCAATCAACCAGCAAAGAGCCAGGAGAGCAGTGGAGGCTCAAGTGGTAGAGTGGAAAAAGCTAAGAGATAGTGCCCAGGCCCTGAGATCAAGCCCTGTACCAGAAAAAAAATATATATATTTTTAAAGAGCATGAGGACAAAGAGTTCAAGCCCCAGTACTAGCTCACCCTACTTTCTTCTCTGGCTCTGTTGCTGCCGTGCTAACCTTTTCCTCCTGAGTCCCTCTCTCCTGCAGCCACTCTGGATTTCAGAAGGACAGGATGGATGCTCAGTTACAATCTTTATGACAAGAGTTGAATCTACCCCCTGGGCAGCAATGACTTTTTTTTTATTATGCTACAAGGTCTCTCCAGACCAATCCTGACAGGAAAAGGAATCAACCAGACCACAGCTTGAGGACTGTGACTAAGGAATGACACCTGCTTTTAGCCTCTTCTTTCACAATCTGGATGTTCATGTCTGTACCTGGCAGGGGGACCTAGCATCATTCAACCCTTTACCCATGCTTCCTAGTACAGTCAAGTTGAAGACATTTGTTTCTATCGTTCTCTACTGCTCATCTCTTTAATTGGCATTTAGGGATGGGTGCTGAGCCTAGTCTGTTGGGAATACCTTAGCAGAGGCTTTTTGACCCAAATTCTGGCAACTCATCCACAGTTTATGTGTAGTTTTGTTTGTTATTGTTGCACACAGAGTATCTAGCTTGAGGCATTGTCTGTAGATATTTCAAAGATAAAAGGGGAGCACTATACACAGTTTTCTATAGCTTAGCTGTCAGGAGGCATCAACTCACATGAAATATATTCAAGTCTTTTACAACCATTATTGTTCATTACGTTGATAGAATGTATTTACATAGTCCCTTAGTGGTGTTAACTAGGTTGCTTCCAGTCACTGCTGCAAATATATATTCTTGGGCATATATCTTCATATGTATATACAATCTAACTGCAGGCTCTTATTTTTTATTTCTTGTTTTGGTTTTGATGCCGGGGGATCAATTCCAGGGCGTTGGGTAAAGCCTGTGCTTTACCACTGAGCTTTACCTCCAGATCTCAGGATAATTTTTTTAAAATAGTAATTGCTATACCAAAGAGTATTTGTATTTAAAATATTAATAAATATTGGCAAATGCTTTCTAAGAGTTATTAGTTTATACTGCCACTGACAGTGTCTTGCCAAAGTAGTGAATTCTCTGCCAAACCAATGGGTAAAATACAGTATGCCACTGAAATTTTAATTTTCTTTTTTTTAAATTTACTTTAATTTTTTTGTGAACATACTGTACAGAGGGGTTGAAATTTTAATTTTCATCTTAAAAGTTTAACAATTGAGCTGGACACAGGTGACTCATATCTGTAATCCTCGCTACTCAGAAGACTGAGATGTGAGAACTGCCATTCAAAGCCAGCCCAGAGAACCAGAAGTAGTTCTGTGGCTCCCAGTGATGGAGTACTACTAACCTTGAGCAAAAGAGCTCAGGGGCAGCACCCAAGTCCTGAGTTCAAGCCCCACTACCGACAAAAATTTTAAAAAAGTTAACAATGTTCTTGTCAATTCCTTGTATAAGTAAAAGGAATAGGTTACTATTCTGTTTCAAAATGCTTGACTGGGAAAGAAGGTACAAAGTCCTGTTAGCCAGAAAGAAACTAGAGAAGATTGACCAAACCTTCAACAGAAGGGGGAAAAGATTCATATACTTTGTGATACTTGTGAGATAGAGGCATATGTATGTTATCTAAAATTAGTATGATTTAAGAATATGTTATCTTCCTTCTTATAGTATAATATGCATGTTTTAATTTTGCTGAGGAAGGCGGTTGAGTTCCTAGATGAAGTTAAGTTTTTCCTGGCACTCAAGGAAAATACCTGTAGCTGGAACTACGGTGTGCGCTATCATGTCCAGTTTTCTTTTATTTCTTTAGTTGTGGTTGAATAATTTGGATAATCTTATCTGCTTTAAATTCAAGAAATAAACTGAGCTATAACACACATATAGCAAAGGACGTACATCTTATGAGTAGAGATGGATAATTCTTTGCCTATGTGACCACCAGGATTCCAGGAGGTATTTTCTGGTGTCTTTGAAGTATCAACTTGCCAACAGTATTTCCCCTGGAAAACAACATTTTGTTTTGTTTTGCTTTGTTTTGTTTTTCGAGGCAGAAGCACCTTGACTTCAATATCAAACTGACATATAGAGTAAGACCTTGTCTCAATAATACAAATCAAGCTAAAATAATAACAATACAAACTTAGCCATACATAGTAGAATTGTGAGAATTCTAATAGAATAATAGAAATAGAATTTAGAGGACAGAAAAGAGAAAGACAATGAAATAAATCCTGATTGGTTAAATGCAAGAATTGATAAGAATAAAAGAAGTCAAAAGAATATAAATACAAGAGACACAAGTGTTTTTTTTTTCTTTCTTGCTATTGTTTCTATCATATTTATAAAGCACCATGTGATTTTTTGTTGTTTTGTATGTCCCTCCCCCATGGTATAACCCCTATTTTCACTGTATTTGATGTTGGTGTAATTTGGGGAGGGGAAGGGAAAAAACAAAATATTTAAATAGGGATATAGATTTGACCCATTGCAACAATAAGATGTACAAGACACTATGTTGACAAACGAACTTTACAATTTAGGTGGGGTCAGGGAGTATAGTTGTGGAGGTAAGAGAGAAGAGATGGTAGGGGAAAAACGAAGGAGGAGGCAACAATGATAAGAAATATACTCATTACCTTGCTCATGTAACTGTAACCCCTCTGTACAATATTTTCACAATAAAAAACGTATTTAAAAAAGTCTGCCTTTTTTAAAGTTAAATTTTATTTTTGAATTATTTTCAATTGCATTTATTGTTTTCTTCTTCAGCATTACCAAATTTGCTTTTGTTGAATTATGTTCCCTGTCATCCATTTTCTCTGATTTAATTAATTAATTAATTCTTGTCGGTCATGGCCTGGGTGCTGTCCCTCATCTCTTCAGCTCAAGGATAGTTATCTACCACTTGAGACACAGCACCACTTCAGGCCTTTTCTGTTTATGTGGTGCTGAGAAATCAAACCCAAGGCTTTATGCATGCAAGGCAAGCAGTCTACCACCGAGCCACCTTCCCCACCCTTCTCTGATATTTTTTAAAATTATATTTTTATTATCTTTAAGCAATGTTACAAAGAAGTTACCATTCAACAAATCATTCTATTATTTTACTGTACTTAGTTTTCTCCAGTATCTCAGATCAGACCCCTATTATGTTTTCATCAGTTTGTTTTAATTTCTGGTATCTTTGTAGCTATAATTTTGTGGCAATATTATTGTTCTCTTTGATTCCCTCTCCACCAAGCACATTTTGAGTCCTTTGAGTCCTGTTGACTCTATCTTTTTATTTGAAGTTAAAAAAATCAAGTTCAATCTCATTCTTGGCATAATCTTTCTGATATATGGTTATCTACTTTTGGAATATCATGTTCTTTTTCTTCCTCTTCTTTTAGTGCTTTATTCCAGCCCCTTGATTAGTTCAGTTTTGAATGGAGAGCTTCCTGGTCAGGTCATGGGAGATGAGCCAGGGACCAGGCAGGGCAAGCACCATGTGGCTTGTGGGATGTTGCCTCTAAAAGCTTTCTTCCTGGTTCTTGCCCTATGGCATGATTCTAATCCAGGTTAGAAGTTGCACTTGTTTTTCATGCATCTCCACACAACAGAACTTTTCAATAAACATAAAAGTATGGTCACCTTTGACCGAGATCCTCTGTTGTTCCCCTTATAAAAATTGGCAGCTCCGGTGCTCAGTCCTCCAAAGTTTTGCCTCCATGTCACAGCTAGAGCTCAAGTCTTACAGAAACCTATGTGTGCATTGTTTGTTGAATACTCTTGAGGGAAAGGGGCTCTCCCCGCAGTGTAGAGGTGTCTCCCTTTCTAGGGAAGATAGAAGCCATCTTGCCTCTCATGGCTTCTCCTGCCTCGAAGTGTTCTGACCTCTGACAGAGCAGACCACAGTATGCTGAGCAGTCTCCCTTACTGTGGGACCAGATTCCCAGGTTTCTTCGTAGATGACTGTTCAGAATTTTAGGTGTTCGTCATCTTTGAAGATATGTGGTTAATGTTTTTGAAGGGCAGGTGGCAGAGCTGTTTTTATTGCTTGAGTATAACCTGGAGCCTACCCTCTGCTAGTCTAGCCTTTGCTAACAAGCTTCCTTCTTGCTGTATGTATTACGTTGTAGGATTAAATGACTTATAAAAGATGGTTTCCCGGAAAATAAGATAAAGCCACTCCATACCTCATTTTAATGAGCGTTACTTCTCAGTATTAATATTCCCTTTCCATAGTACAGCATGGCTCTGTAGAATTGCATAGCTGATAGAGGCTTCTAGGAGATTAAAAAAAATAAATTTTATTGTAAAGGTGATGTACAGAGGAGTTAAAGTTATGTAAGTCAGGTAATGAGTCTATTTCTTTTTGAACAGTGTCACCTCTTCCTCATTTTATCCTAGAAGATTTTTAAAAATAATTTTTATTGTGAAAATACCAGACAGAGGGGTTACAATTACATGAGCAAGGTAATGAGTACATTTCTTATCAAGCATTGTTGCTTCCTCCTTTGTTTCCCTTTCCCATCCTTCCCATCTCCCCGCAACCCCCTTCCCCACTCCCCCCCACCCCCCCGCCCCGCTCCCACACCAAGGTTGTAAAGTGTTCGTTTTTCGACATGACTTGTACATCTCATTGTTGCAATGGGTCCACCTGTATCCCTAGTTAAACAATTTGTTTTTTCCCTTCTCCTCCACAAATACAGTGAAAACAGGAGTTATACCGTGGGCGAGGGACATACAAAGCAACAAAGAAATATCTTATAAATATGTTAGAAACAATAGCAAGAAAGAAAAAAACATTTGAGTCCTTATCTTGGGGTTCATTTCACCTAACATCAACTTATCTGACCATTTCTGCTTGTCTCAGACATAAACTAGTTATTGCAAATAAGGGAAACCATGGGACCTATGTTTCTTTGGGCCTGGCTTACTTCACTTAATATAGTTTTTTTCCAACTCTTTCCATTTCCTAACAAATGAGGCAATGTCATTCTTTCTGATGGAGGCGTAGAATTCCAATCCTAGAAGATTTTAATATCATTTTACAGGCAGGGATCTGGGAGTTCATCAAGAATATTTAAAAATAAAGGTCTACTTATTAATCACTATGCAACTCATGTTGTTAAAAATCACTCTGCTATTAACAGTTTAAGACAACAGAATTTTAAGAATCATGGATTTATAGAATGTAGCAGCATAAAATTTATTTTAATTGTTTTATTCTATTATTTTTACAGTTATATTAATTTGAAGTTTCTTATTGGCAAGGTTCTTGGTTTTTTTTTTGCTAGTACTAAAATTAGAACTCATGGCCTCCTGTATGCTAGGTACATCCTCCACCCCAGTAGTTTTATGGATTTTTTTTAATCATACAGAAAAAAAATAGGGAAATTTCTGTTGAAATAAGTCATTCAAAGACAACTTACATAAAAACTAGAATTGAAACAATATGACTCAGTAATAATTGGCACTTGCTACAAATGTCATGTGAGCAAACATCTCCCAGGTACCTTTTGTCTGATTTCTAGTAAAGATGTCACAGCAAAGGACTCTGGCTGAGGTCTTCTCATGTTCTCTTCTGGATACACTGGCTCATTTCACCCAGCTGAGAATTTGAAGAGGCTCTGAGAAGCCTTACTCAGGCTAGCACTCCTTTTCCTGAAGAGGCTGGGATGTATAATAATGTCTAGCTTGCCTGGATCACATCTGCACTGTGGGCAAGTGAAGGTATGGTACATCTACACTATGAATATTACCTCAGCCCAAGGAATAATGGTTTCTTCTTAGAAGGTGAGTCTTGTTCACAAGTATGGCCTTACATTCTTGCAGAAGATCCTGGAAACTCTTCCTGTTTACATCTGCCGAAGGAAAGACGTTATCCTTTCAAGATAGAATAAGCTTCTTTCTTACCTTGACAATAATATTTTCAGGCCAAGTCAGGTGAATAGTACTAGAAATATAACTAGGAATATAACTGGTTGTGATCATAAATTTGTTACTGTCAATCAGGGAGTTATACTCAAGGAGTTGTCTTTATCTTAGAAGCATGTTTACTGTTATGTCTTAAAGTATTTATTTTGGAGAGAGTTGATTGCAATTCTCTAGTGTGGTCATCTTCAACATTCAAGCTTATAAGTAGGCAGAACTCACAGTTTATAGTATTGAATTCCCATCCTTTGCATTTCAAGTCCATTAGTTTAATGCATTTCCTTTCAATTTCATCCTACTCTCGATTTCTGTTAATGGTATTATAAGATCTCACAGGTTTTCATTGTGTGAGGTAAGCTGTCAAATTTTTGCCAGTTTTGTAATATAATTTGCTATCTCTCTCATATGTGCTTTGTTATATTTAAAAATAGAACATGTTGTATGTATAAAAGGCATTTATATAGTAAATAATCTGTCATATTGTTCTATTAATGGTATTTCTCTCCACAGCTGAGCATGTTGGTACGCATCTATTCCTGCAACCAGAAGACCAGACAGGAGGATGGAAATTCAAGACCAGACCAGAAAACACAGTGAGACCTTCTCCAAGTTCTAAGTTCACATGATGTACTTGTAGGCTGTTCTGCTACTGTCTGTTCATTTCTCTACTTGAGCCGCTCCTTCTAGGTTTTATTTTAAATCCAAGGAAATAATTTGACACCTCTTTGACTTTCAAAGTCATAGAATCATGGTACTCTAACTCTAGTAGAGTTACAGTTATTATTATACATACATAGAGTTAGAGTTATTGTTATACATCCCAGCCTCTTCAGGAAAAGGAGTGCTAGTCTGAGAAAGGCTTCTCAGAGCCTCTTCAAATTCTCAGCTGGGTGAAATGAGCCAGTGTATCCAGAAGAGAACATGAGATGACCTCAGCCAGAGTCCTTTGCTGTGACATCTTTACCAGAAATCACACAAAAGGTACCAGGGAGATTTTTGCTCACATGACATTTGTAGCAAGTGCCAATTATTACTGAGTCATGTTGTTTCAGTTCTATTTTTTATATAAGTTGTCTTTGAATGACTACCAAGGAATGGGGAAGAGGACAGAAATCAGACTGCACAGTTGTGATTATTTACGATACATTCAAGGTAATACATGAGGAAGTAAGAATAACAAATCTCAGATAAGCTGGGGATGGTGGCACATGCCTGTAATCACAGCAGTTTGGAAGATAACTTGCCTCATTATTTTGAGGCCTGGGATACATAAAGAGCTTTAAAAATGTTAAACATCAATAAAAAGATTAGGAGATTAATACAAGTCTTTCAATAGCTTGAAGAGAATCCTAAACAGTGCTAAAAATGGAAATTATTTAGCAATCACTTAGGTACAGTGTCTAGAATATTTCTATAGAAACTATAGGATCTCCTATAAGTTAGAGTTGTAATTTCTAATTTCTAGGAGCATGGACCAGTTCAAAATTGGGTAAGTGTGTATGCAATTTTTGATTGCTTAAAAATTTCCCATTAGTTTTGGTGAATTTTTTTCAATTAATTTTTGTAATAATTACATAAGTTAAAATTCTTTCTTCCCTCTGCTTTTACCTCTTCATTTTCTCAGCCAAGTGTGTTGGCTAATTCTTGCCAATTTATATATTCTTCATAAGTTGAATAAGGATGATGCTACATTATCAGGATGCAACTCATTTGAGATAGGCTTCAAAAATAAGGTTTTAGCCAGGCACCAGTGGCTCACACCTATAATCCTAGCTACTCAGGAAGCTGAGATTTGGAATCATGGTTCAAAATCAGCCCAAGCAGTAAAGTCTGTGAGACTCTTATCTCCAAGTAACCGTCAAAAAAACCAACCAAACAACCAAACAAAAACTAGGAAGTGGAACTGTGGCTCAAGCCTTGAGCAAAAAAAAAAAAAAAGTTCATGAAAAGCACCCAGACCCAGGCTCCAGGACCAACACATACACACACACACACACACACACACACACACACACACACACACACACACACACACACACACACACACACACACAGATCATCTAGTCCCAGTTTTATGACGAGTTTTAACACCAAAAATGTGTTATTCCTAACAAATGCTTTGAACATTATATGCCGATAAACACATAAAAATTGCCAAATTCTATTAACCCTCAAGAAAGTGAAAATTAAAGTCAAAGGAGGGCATCAATTCATTTAACCTGAAATGCTAACAATACTAACGTTGACTCCATGTAGTAGTTGTTGAGGAGGTAAGCATGCTCACTTGTTCTTAGTGGGAACCACACTTAGAAGTTGTTTACCATGACCTCTGAATCTAAGCATGTATAGATCATAAAACCTCGAATTTCAATTCTAGGTATAAAGCAACAGATAGGCAAATATACATGTCTGTTTGTGCTAGTTTATTCATTGTTATTCTGAAATAAAAAACAATATCCATGAACAAATAATAACATAGGTAAAGAAAGTATGGCAAATTTATATAATGATCTACGTTTAAAAGTTTTCTTTTTTTTTTGACCTAATATATTGGGATTATTTTAAGTATCTGCCTAATGTTGCTAGGTGCTTGTGTTTCTGGGTCATTCCTTATTGGTTACAGTAAACTGGGCTTTTTCATACTTAAAGGATTTGGTTTCTTTCTTTATTTTGGATAACTCTGACATTCCTAAAAGTTTTAACTTTTATAGTAATATAGTCCTTCCTTGTAACTATGAACTTGTGGACTTGAGTTTGTCCAGACCTCAGTATTCTACAATTCTTTTTTTTTTAAATCAGATACAGACACACTGAAACATGTCATTGAGTATAGCTGCATCCTATTTCTATGTCAGTATGAACATATTAATGTGTCCAAAGTGTTTTTCTCCTGAGCGATTTAGTCATTAAAAGAATAAGCTAAGAAAATTCTAGGTGCCTTGTAACACTAAATATGAAAATAGCTTATGAATTTTACTCATTAAAAATTAATTATTCTGAGCTGAGTGCCCATGGCTCACACGTGTAATCCTAACTACTCAGGAAGCTGAGGTCTGAGGATCATGGTTTGCAGCCAGCCCAGGTGGAAAAGTCTGTGAGACTCTTATCTCCAACAAACCACTTAGAAAAAGCCAGAAGTGGAAGTGGCATTATGAGTGAAGTGGTAGAGCACTCGCCTTGAGCAAAAGAGGCTCAGGGACAGTGCCCAAGCCCCAGGACTGGCAAAAAGTTATTCTGTATCATAATTACATTTTTTGGATATTTTTAACTTCAACTATAAGATTCTTGATATGATACACAACACTTTTAGAATATATATTCTTTCCTCTACATATTTTCCTTTTTTTTTTTTTTTTTTGCCAATCGTGGGCCTGAAACCTGGGCCTGGGCACTGTCCCTCAGCTCTTCAGCTCAAGGCTAGCACTCTACCACTTGAGCCATAGTGCCACTTCTGGCTTTTGTCTGCTTATGTGGTGCTGAGGAATCAAACCCAGGGCTTCATGCATGCAAAGCAAGCACTCTACCACTGAGCCACCTTCCCAGCCACATAAACCTGTGAAGATAGCTCTTTTCCTAATATGCGTTAGGTAAGATAAGGTAGATTATTACTTGTTGTTATATTAAACCTAAAAGAATACTCATGATTATAGGAGAGTCTAAGAATGTGTCAGTCTATAATTGACAAGATCATCCAATTATTTATTGTCCTGTTTTTGTATTTTGCATAAAGTACCATTATATGTCACAAAACTGTGTTCAGAAAATGACATTTAAGGAATTCAATTGGATGACACCAGTTGTGTAATTGGTTAGTGCGTGATACCAATAATGAATTACATTAGTGATAGTGGACTAATAATGAATTACATTAGTGATAGTGGACTAATTTAGTTCTGTGTCAAGAAATAGTTCTTTCTCTCCCTCGCTTTCCCTTCCCCCCTCTCTTCTCTTTTTTCTTTTGTAGTACTGAGATTCAAATACTTGCTAGGCTAGGCTTTACTACTTGAGCCATGCTTCCAGCCTTGTTTTTTTATTGGTTATTTTGGAGATGGTGTCTAGAGGATATTTCTGCCTGGAGCTTGCCTTAACACATGACTCTCTGTATTCCAGACTCTGAAGCAGCTAGGATTAGAGGCTGAACCACAAATGCTTAACTTTTTCTTTTTTAATGAGAATACATATACCATATATATATGCTGTATATACCATATAAATACTAAACATACACATACATACATATACCCAGGATATAGGTATGTATACATATGTATATGCATATACATGTGCATGTGTGTTTATATGTGTATGCATACATATATACACACATACACATACATATATGCATACACACAGGAGTAACCAATTCAGGATTCAAAGCAGCTGAGTGGTCAAAGTTGCTGCATTCAGGCTGCAGTGTCCCCTAGAGGCATAAGGTTTGAACTCTACTACTGACAGGAAGTTATGTTTATGAACTTAGTCCCACTGACAAGCACACTGGAGCTACCATGTGCCTCAGGGTTACATAGGTGTGAAGATTTTGATTTCTTCCAGCCTTTGGGGACTGTATGAGGATCCTCAGAAGCCAAAGCCATGGATAAATGGAGGTAGCCTCCTGCAATTAAACCTAGGAGATGTGTAATGACCATCCCTTTCAAGGAGGATACTGGGGCCACCTTCTATGTCTCATGGCTACTTGGCTATCTTCTGTCTTTGCTTTTCATTGCTTTGGATTCATCCACCCTTTGAACCCAAAATCCTCTGATCAAGTCCTGATTTTCATCTGGCAGGTTACTTCTTTTTTTTTTTTTTTCCAGTCAGCCTAGGATTAACTACTAATCTTGAGTTGGGGGCCAGCTAGAAGCTATTTTCTGACAACGCCGATTCAAGCAAAGCAAGCAGTCTGTTGAAGAAACCTAGGATTACATTAAGAAAAATAATAAATAAAGCTGACAGAATCTACTAATTTTCTCATTTGATATATGTACTGATTACACACAAGGAATAGACAGAGGGGCCTTAATTTTTTATACCATGTTTTCCTTCCCAGTACAGGTTCCATTTATATGATTCCCTGACATAGAGGCTTAAGACAAAACTGGTTAAAAATCGTGGAAGCTAGGTGGCTCATGTCTATAACCCTAGCTATTCCGAGGCCCAAATCTGAGGATCACAGTGTAAAGCTAGCCCTAGCAAAAAAGTTCTGAGTCTCTTATCTCCAATAAAGGAGCCGAAAGCTGGGTTTAAACATGTTGCCCAAGTCATAGAGTGCCTGCCTTTAGTGAAAAAGCTAAGGGAGAACACCCTAGCTTTGAGTTCAAGCCCCAGTGCTGGTGTGTGTGTGTGTGTGTGTGTGTGTGTGTGTGTGTGTGTGCCAGTAGCACATATTTATTTGTAGAAAAATGCAAACCAAACAAACAAAAGGCAATTCACACTACATATAAAGGTTTACTCTGGTAAGCAAAGTATGTGGTATGAATCTGGGAGCTAGAGTTAGGAGAAAGGGCTTGAAGCAGGCAGACAATTTCTTGGCTCCATTCCCAGCTCTGCTGCCTTAATACCATGTGGCTCCAGGCTAGTCGTTTTACCTCGCTGGACCTGAGTTTCTCATCCCCACATGACATAATACTTGCCATAATACTTCCAAAAGGCTTTGTGAAAATGATGTGAAAGTGATCTGACTACTTGAAATTCCCGTAGGGCATTTGTGTAAAAGAATGATCTTGGATTCAAGATGAAAGAGTTAAAGGCACTTTGAGATCAGTGTAAAATTTGGGTCAAATGAAGAAGGGATTCTTGCAATGGTTTTCCCCAAAACAGTTTTAAACTATAACACAGAATTATTATAAAATCATTTTTCCCTCATGGACGATTTTTATATTGATGGCATGTGGAAACGATCACATTATAACATTATCAAAATTAATTACCCTTTTTCTTTTTTGGGGAGGATTGTAGTGGGGCTTGAACTCCGTGCCTTGTAACTTGCTAACTAGGCAGTCACTCTACTACTCAAGCCATGACACCAGCAATTTTTGCTTTTGTTATTATTTTTCATTACCTTATATTAGCTACCCAGAGGGGCAATTTGACTGTTACATTGCCACATGTTTACACTATATTCCAATCAATTTCACCCCATCCATGGCACTCCCTGACTTCCCCTCTCCTTAAAACACACAAGTATCTTTGTTTTGTTTGCATCGTTGCAAAGGGTATATTTCCATAGTATTAAACTTCCTTTATCCTTCCCACCTGCCCAACCTCTGTCCGCTAGGCACTACTATTATAAAATTCTCTAATATTTCATAAATACAATAAAAGATTACTAAATCATGGCTTTATGTTTGCACTTAACTGTAAGACCAATCTATTTAATAATGTTTCTAATATAAGCTAAATATTGAGCTAGGGAAGTAGCGGAGTGATAGAGCTTTTGCCTAGTAAGGGAAAGATCATGGGTTCAATCCTTAGCATGTAAATGTCCTAAATATTAAAGAGACTAATGTAATTTTTCCTCAACAGAATTCTACTGTACTTGTAATGAAAATTTTTATTTAAGAAAAGTTTCTTAGTATAACTTAGTCAAGTGTATAGTCAGGTTATTAATCATGCTAATGATCAACTTTTGTATAATGCACAGCCAATTTTGTAAGTCAAAATTCCATTTAAGCATAATTTATCAATTTAATAATTTAATTTAGCTGAATTTCAGATGGAAGACTATGTATTGATATAAATGTAATTACTATATATGCAATTTTTGTTACAAAGCTTGAAAGTAACAACCATAAAGCTGAGATTTCTATATGCTATTTTATTTTTCTCCCTATACACATAAACTAATTTTTTTGTGCCCAGGTTATCAATGAATTTAAAATACATGGTGGATGTTGTTCACCCTCATCCAACAAAAGCCAAATAAAATGTCACCTATCTCATTACAAGGATATTTTTCTGTTTTGCTCCCATCCTAAGCTTTGTAGCATAGTTTTATTAACTCATCTGGGTGTCTAGACCTTTAAGAGTATGGTAGTCCATACTGGTCAGAAGAAGGTAATAAAAGATATGGTAGTCTGATACCTCCAAAGCCTCTTCACCTGCACACAAAACCAGGAGTATAGAGGCCCAAGGTAGCAGTGGGTAAATGGATGAGATTCTGTCCATGAAGAATACGATTGAGTTAACAAAAATCTCCTTTTGAAAGAGTTAGGCCAAAGCTCCATTCAATGATGTTTCCCCTTCGACAAGATCTCTGGAAAGTACTCAGTCTCCTAAAAGTTTTTAAAAATTGTTATTATAAAGGTGATAATACAGAGGGGTTACAGTTGCATAAATCAGGCGATAAGTACATTTCTTTTTGAATCATGTTACTACTTCTCTTGCTTTCTCCCAGTTTTTCCCTCTTGTCCCCACCCATAAGTTGTATAGGGTATTTTCCACATAGTGTCTAATGAGTACCACGGCTGCATTTGTTACCCTTTATCCCTCCATTTCTGTGGCCCTCTTGCCTTCCTAAAGACAGAGAAATGAACAAGACAAAAAGACAAAATGAAAACAAGGAAGAAAATATATGGTAATAATAGAGCAACTGACTCAAAGTTTAGTTCTTTTTTTTTTTTTAAAAAAAAACATTGTAAGTCATCTATTATTATTACAGATCTCAGGTTTCCTTTGATTTTTTTTGCTCAAGGCACAGTTCAGCTTATGGCTTTTTGCTGGTTAACTGAAGATAAGAGTTTTACAAATTTTCCTGCCTGCCCAGGCTGACGTTGAACTCAGATCTCAGCCTCTTAATGAGGTCTTTTCCAATGTCATAGAAAAATTAAGTGTCTTTGGTTTCAGCAGTTATGTATCTGTTTACATGCTCTTGAGGAGTTATCAGTTGCTTGAAAACCCTCAGTTAGCCCTTCTTGGGCTGTGAATAGTTTTGCCTATCTCTATTTTGGAAAGTTGCTGAGGGCTGGGATTTTAGCATAATGGTAGAGCATCTGCCTTGGAAACCCATCCCAGCATAGTGTGTGTGGGAACATCTCTAAGACTCTTAACCAGAAACTCACCTGTCTCACCAAAAATTTGGTGTTTCCAAAGAAATTGCCAAGCATCACTTGTCTCTGCTGGCAGGGAATGATCAAAAGGAGAGATTTTTAGAGTGAATCAAAAAAGATTCTAATATTCCATTCTCTTCAGAAGCTCTGACTCACCGGGTGTCCTCCTCACAATGACTGCACTGGCTGAGCTTGCCTTTTGGTACGACAGGCAAAATGGTGCTTTATTCCAGGGGAAGATGAATTGATCTTAATAAGTACTGGGTTGCACTGGGTGAGCAAGACAAACCAAAGGAGATGAGGTTAAAAGTAGGAAAGACAGGCATATCCCTAAGTAGCCTGCAAATTAATCTTTAATTTTTATGATGCTTCTACTTCCCTCTTGGTTTTCTAGTAAGCTTTCCTTTAACAAAGACAATCAGCCAGGCACCAGTGGCTAACTCCTGTAATCCTAGCTACTCAGGAGGCTTAGATCTGAGGATCTTGGTTTGAAGCCAGCCCTGGCAGAAAAGTCTGAGAGACTCTTATCTCCAATAAACCACTCAGAAAAAGCCAGAAGTGGAGCTGTGGTTCAAGTGGTAGAGTGCTAGACTTGAGCACAAAGAGACTCGGGGAAAATGCCCAGGCCTAGAGTTCAAGCTCCAGGACGGGCAAAAAAAAGGGAAGAATGGCCCACTGGCAGGTCAGTAAAGACAGGGGTCTCTCTCTAGACTAGTGGCATGAATGGCTTTCCCTCTACTATAGAATGACTCTCCATCAATTAGCCTTCCACAAATTGCCATACCATTTGTGCTATGTCCCCAGCCCTTTTGTTCTTGTTTTTGAGACAGTCATGCTACATTTGCTTGGGCTGGACTGGATCTATGTCTCGATCCTCTTGTCTCTGTCTTTTAAGTATCTGGGATTACAGGTGTACAGAACAACATCTGGTTTAGTATCAACTTTGTAAACAATCAGTTGAACACATGCAAATAAAGTGGAAAGCAAAGGGGATTGGAGCAGGCAGTACTATAAGTTTTGCTTTCTCATTATTCATGGCTTTTTTGTTTTTGTTTTTGCTTGCATTTCTTTCCCCTAAGTGAGTTTGTTTTTATTTAATATGTAACTTTCACTTTGTATTTCAAATTCCCCTTAAGCATCTAAAAATGTTTAAGTGTCATTATTTTTCACATTAAATATGAAATTAGCCTGAGAACCTGAAAGTATGCCAGAAAGAAACTAAAACATTTAAAAAGGAATTTGAGCTGGGCACCAGTGGCTCACGCCTGTAATCCTAACTACTCAGGAGGCTGAGATCTGAGAATCATGGTTCGAAGCCAGCCCTGGCAGGTAAGTCTGTGAGGCTCTTATCTCAAACACACACACACACACACACACACACACACACACACACACACACAATTGAATTTAGTGATTTCTTTCAGCGAACTCATGGGATGTAAGAAAACCTCTTACGTATCAGGGACAATTGACATTTTACAACAGTTGCGCCGGTTAATTCTACAGCAGTGCAAAACGGTAGTACATTTATGTTTGAGGGCTGAGAAAAAACACAAGACATGGATGGGTATATAAATTCAGGCATCCCAAGATCCAGGTCTCACAGCAATAAATCAGATGATCTAAGGCATGCATACCTCGCTTAAGAAGGGAATAGACTCATTGGCAATCAAATGATAGTGCGAAAATATGGAGCAAATAATGGTAGTAGGGCATCCATTCAACCACTTCCTGATAATTGGTTGAAAAGGAAACATTGTTACACACGACACACGACACAGCTCAGAATGGGGATTAATTTAGCAAATAGAAGCCTCTTTTGAACAAAGGGTAGCTCCTGGCCCTGGGATGTGCGTTAAACCAGGAGCTGCTTGTCTTTAGGCTGGAAGAGGCTGATGCTAAGGGCTCATGGGCTGCAAAATACTACCTCGGGGGGTTTACTCCGTGACCAGCTGGAAGGCCCACAGTGCACCCAGATTGTGTGTTTCTACGGGAAGGGCGGGGGCTCATAAATCCAGGTGGGAAAGACGCCTCATTTGCCCAGTATTTGGGGAGGAAATCACCTCCCAACCCCGTTCGGGGTGCGGCATCCTTTACGTTCCATCCCTAAGCGCAGAACGCATCCCAGACCGCAGACGTGTCCCACAGCCCCGCGCGGCGTGTGGAGTGCGGGGTCCCGGGGCGGCGGCGGCGGCGGGCGGGGTGGGGGTGGGGGCGGTGACGCAGGAGGCAGCGGAGGGGGCCCTGGCCGGGAGGGGCGCGGGCCAATCAGAACGCGCGGTGTTTGGAGACCGGGGCTCCAGGTTTCCTCGGGTCTGGGCGCAGCGCCGCCTGCCGAGTTCCGAGCGAGCGAGCGGGCGGAGCCTGCGGCGGGGGTCTCCGGGCGCACCCGCCAGTCCGGATTTTCCTCGAGGCTCCCCCCGCCCGCGCGTGCAGGCCCGCCCCTTCCCGGGTCCCGACGCGGCTCGGAGGGCGCCCGCCCCTCCCTTCCCTCCCGGCTCTCCCGGGCTGTCCACCGCGCGCATCGTGCGGGGCCGCTCTTCGCCCGGTGTCCGGGGGCGGCGCCGGCGGGGGCGCGACACCCCGAGCCCGCGGGGGGTAATGCCGCTCTCGTTGTCGCCCTTGCAGCCGGACGGGCAGCGGGCCGCAGCGACCGAAGCCGGAGACCGAGTGGCAGCGCGCTCGCCGCTGGCCGGGACGCCGCCCTGGCCTGCGCTTGGCTCCCGCGGCAGCCGCAGGGCTCCGGAGCCCCGCACGGCATGAGGTGGAGGCTGCGCGCCGGCGAGCGCCCAGCTCCTCGGCCCCCAGGGCCCTCGCGGGTGTCCGCGCGTCGCGTGCAGCGGCTGCGGCCCGGGCGCCCACGCTAGCCCCGCGCGGGCACGAGACGCCGCGGCCCGGAGGCGGAGGCGCAGGCCGGGGCCCTCGGAGCGCACGCGGGCGGGCTGGACCCGAGTGCCCGGGGGGGGGGTCGTGGGGGGGCAGCGGGGGCGCGGGGCTTCTCCCGGACCCCACCGCGGGCGGCCCCGCCTGCTGCGGTCGGACACCGGTCTCCGCAGGGCGCCGCGGCGCGCAGCCGGCGCCTCTCCGCTCCGCACCTGCAGCCCCTCCTTCCTCCCGCCGGTGCCGGGTGGGGGAGGACGGGCGCCCGCGGCCTCCTCGGCTTCCCCGTCCGGGTCTCTTGGCTTGCCTCTCCCCTACCCACGAGGCCATCCACGCCTCTCTTTCCTTCTCCCCCTCCGTGACCTCTGGCCTCCCATTCATTCCTTCCTCGTCTTCCTCTTTTCTCCCTCCCCGCTCGGGCCCTCTCCCACACTCCACCCGCCGTGCGGCCCCTGCTGCGTTCTCGGGGTGTCTTTAGAGCATCCGTGGAAGTTTAGGGCCTGGATCGTGGCTCCGCGAGTCGCGCCCGAGAGCGCAGCCTGAGCTGCTGGCTGAAGAGAGGAAGATGTCCGTGCTCAGGCGGATGATGCGGGTTTCCAATCGTTTCCTCCTCGTCTTCATCTTCATCTTCTCGCTCTCCTCCTCTTGCCTCTACTTCATCTATGTGGCTCCGGGCATCGGTAAGCACCGGACTGGGACACACCCTCAATCTCCCCGGGTCGCCATAAATTTGGGGTGCCTGGGTGGTTGCTTTTGGGGTTTGCCAATGGGGCTCAGCGGTGTGTGTTGGGGGGGGGGGGGTTCGGAGAAAGCAAGCATGTTATTTGAATTGTTATCTCAGACCTGTCAAGTGATCTGCTTTGGGGCTTGGCTTGGATCAGAGTTTTATTCATGGATGCGTATTTTCGAACTTAAAGAATGTTATTAAGTGGATGTAGTAAGATAAGGTATGATGGCCTGCCGCGCTTCCTTGAGTATTTCATTACTACTTCATCCATTTGATTGCCTGTCTTTCTTAAGCTTCAGTGGAGGGTTCAGTCGGGGTTTTTATTCAGGCAACTGCAGGTATCTGATAATCCGTGGTGAAAGTACAATGGAGAGACCGCAGCATGGGATGCAATTGAGGTCGAGAGTGTATGTACTCTAGCGTTCTAGGTCACAGGTTTAGAATGGGGTCAGTGAACATTTGTGCCAGACTTGAGGAATTTTCAGGGGCTGAGTTGGCCTGTAAAGGCAGGGTGGTCCCATCAGCTAGCTGGCTTGAGTCTGTTTTTCAAGGGCAAGTTAACTCAGCTGCCTATTAGGGTGACTTCTGTGATTAACGCAATTGTGCAAAGCAGTGTGTAGTTTCAGATTTTTAACCTTCTCTTGACCACTGCAGGCCTTTGGTCCAAAGTGCATTTCTATCTAGTGTGCTTGAATTGGTTTCCTTATTAAATATTCTACTTTCTTTCCCTTCAGTCTCTTGATTGACAGGAAGACAATGTAGCATTCTAATGAATGAAACATAGGAAACCATACCAGCATTAAAGTACATCATAGTTCTGAGGGTGTGCTGAACTTCCCTGGGTATGCTGCATTTAAGGTGCCACTTCCTGTTCAAACACTAGTAGTCTTTTGAGCTAATGATTCTCCTCTGAGTTAGCTAAAAATGTAATGCTTTTAGTGAAAATAGATGCAGTAATTTGAGATAGAATTCTGATGGGCAGGTTGTCTTGATTGTAGTAGATGGTTGTAATGAATTGCCGGAGAGAAGTCTTAATCACACTGCTTCATTTCTTTCTTTTTCTTCACACTCCCCCCACCTCCCCCCAGCCTTTTTTTGGTGGTGCTTGGCTTTGGCTTAAACCACATCTCATTCTACACTTCTTTTCTTTGTTATTTTTCAGGTATGTATATCTCTTTCTGCATCTATCTCTATCTCTGTCTTTCTGTATTTCTCTTTGAAGGAGGGATTGCTGGGGCTCACCTTAGACACTTCAGTCCACAAATTGTTCTCACCTTAGTATGTAATTCGAGCACTTGGGAGACTGAGATATGAAAATCTTAAGTTGTTCCAGGGCTACATAGTAAAACACTGTCTCAACAAAACAAAACACAGCAGGACATATTTATTAATCCAACCATGTCAGCTACTTGATAGATGTCAGGTATATTCTGTTTTTCTTTTCATGTTTTTTTGTCATTTTGGGAGTCATAAACTTGTCATTTTGGGAGTCTTATAAATTTGTAGCTTTTCCTTGATATCTTTAGTTGATGTTTATTTTACCAGACATTTGACTTTGGAAGATTCTGGAGAATTTTTTTTCTTTTTGCACTTAGATGAAAAAGAAAACCTTTTTCTTTTTTCTTTCCTTGTTTGTTTTGTGGTGCTAGGGATTGAACCCAAGGACACATGTATGAAAGGCAAGCCCACTACTACTGAACTATATACCTAAGCTCCCTTACTCCCTTACTTTGTATTTTGAGTAATGTGTTAAGTATTATGTTATTTAGACAGTTAAATCAGAATTCCAGTGTTTTACTTGATAGTAATTTTTTTTTTGGTTATTGCCCTAATATATTATTTGTAGATTCTTTTTTTTTGGGTCCGGTCCTGGGGCCTGAACTCTGGGCCTGGACGCTGTCCCTCAGCTCTTCAGCTCAAGGCTAGCACTCTACTACTTGAGCCACAGTGCCACTTATGGCTTTTTTCTTTTTGCTTATGTGGTGCTGAGGAATCGAACCCAGGGCCTCAGGCATGTACAAGGCAAGTGCTCTACCACTGAGCCACCTTCCCAGCCCTATTTGTAGATTCTTAAGGGTCAATCCGTGTGGATTTTTCTTAGGTGATTAATGTCACCTCAGTAGGTTACACCATTGACAACTGAAATGTGTGTCAGATCAGGAGGGAGAGAGTCAGGGACGCACATGACAAACACATGTCTGGAAA
This sequence comes from Dipodomys spectabilis, assembly GCF_019054845.1. Taxonomy (NCBI): domain Eukaryota; kingdom Metazoa; phylum Chordata; class Mammalia; order Rodentia; family Heteromyidae; genus Dipodomys; species Dipodomys spectabilis. The sequence goes on along the minus strand of NW_024870701.1, from coordinate 12,372,735 downwards.
TGTAGGGAAATATAATTGGTTGACATCTATCAAGAATTTTGATGTAAAAGTACTTGTACACAGTATACATTTTAGTCATCATAAAATTTTCCTTGTAGTAATTTAGGCTACAATATAAAACATTCCAAGAACAGTCTCTGTACAGCTAATGATACTGTAAGAAATCTGTGATGAAATAATTTAGACATAGAAACATAGAACTTTTTTTTTTTTGCTGCCAAAAAGATGATAGTTTTCACTGTCTTCAGATGTTGCCCAGCATTTCCTGGGCTATTTGGGCCTTAATCTACAATGAGTTTCCTAGAACTCAGAGCTACTTACTTTTTAACATTTTTTTGCCTGGAGTGTTGAACTCAGAGCCTCACACATGCTAAGCAAGTCTCTACCATTTGAGTTGTCCTGCTCTCCAATACAATTGGCTTTAGTTGCTTTTTACTACACTGTGGTCTTTCTACCATTGTTCCTGCATAGCTGGGATTCCTGGTGTGAGCTAACATGCCTGGTTTGTATTTTGAGATAGGGTCTTACCAACATTTTGCCCAGCATGACCTTGAACCTCAGTTCTCCCATGTCCTCCCTAGAATTTAGGATTACAAGAAGCAGCCACTGTGTCTGGCCCATATTTTTCCTTAAAATTTCTAATTCGTGTTGGAAACACAGGGTAGTCTGAGGGAAACTGGTGGCAGGCAACCTCCCTTGGCTCTACTTTGGGAAGTTGATGGATGTACTGCAGTAACCCACACAGCAGAATGGGAGCCACAATATCTTCTGTATGCCTTTGTACTTGGCTGCAAAGAGATGAGCACAAGTTCCCTTTAAACTTTTGAGCTGGTTGCATTCAATAAAAAGCCATTTTCCATATAGCAACTTTTAGTCTAATGTCATTTTTTTCCCTGTGGTATCAAAGGAAATGAGCTGACTTACAAATTGCTTCAGCAAATACAAATGGAGCCCCCAAGAGAAGGTGCACACTGAGACAAGGGACACAAGGATGAGTAAAACACGGTTGTTGGTGGGGATGAACTCCACAAAGAGCAGTCCTTGTCAAGTCTGTGCTGCCGACTGTAGGCTGGTTAAAGATTCCCACAGAAGCTGGAGTTGGGAGTGGGCAACAGTTAGGGTTTATCTAGACTGAGCAAAGGGATTCTGGTCTAAGGGAGCAAATTGAACAAAGCTTCTAGAAAATAGCAGTCCTGTGGTTCTGTGGGTATGGGGTGCCATGGACTAATTGGGAAGTGTGACTCAGTGGCCTAGCCTAAAGAACATCACAGGTACCCTGAAGCTCTTGTCGTAGAGAACGGCTCGGCTCATCCAGCCTTGTCTAAGCTGTCTGTGATTAAGAAGGAAATGGATGTACCTCTAAGCAGTAGGGCAGTATCATGGGGATGGAGGATTAGGGTCAAAGACTAGCCCCAGGGATCAGGGATTTCCCTGTCGTTTGACTCAGTGTGGAGTCTTTGACCTTCTCTTGATACACTGAAGTTGGGTAGAGGTGGAATCTGGTCAGGTTACTTTGCTCTGAATCTCTATGAGCTCCCTTTGGAGTATTAACTAATAACCTGAGTAAGTGCTTGGTTCTTTAGGCCTCCAAGTGGTTTGTGTCCATTGGCCCTGGTGAAGTTGGTAGTGGGGGGGGTGGGTGGAGTATGGGTGGGACGTGTGTAGAAGCATGTATCCTGGGATAGGAGGCTTGGTAATGAACCACACTAGGCATTTCATTTTGTTTTTTCTCTGTGTTACCTCATTAGACAGTAACTTGCCCTTTAGCCTGCATTTTGCTGCCCATTTGCCTCTTGGGCCTAGCTGGGGGAGCCTAGCTGTGTTCTTTTCCTATGGTACAATCTGTTTTGAGTTGCAAAGGTCCTTGTGATTTGTTTTTCCTTCTCAAGTGCTCTAATCTGTGTGGCTATAGGCTGGGGTTCTTCTGATTTGGGCCATGGTATTGATTATCTTTTTCCCTCTGAGCCTTTTTACTGACCATGTGTCTGGTGCTGCTGCTGTTTTTTTTTTTTTTCCTTCTTGTATCAGGAAACAGCAGACGTTTTGCCAAGGTTCATGATGCATTTCTTTGTTTTAGAATAATCCTGGCGTGAACATGTAGAGGCATAGGAAAACAGGTAAGAAGTTGTTGCAGTAGCCCAGAGATCCAGAGCAAAGTTGATAGTTGCCTCAGGTCAGATCAAGGAGTTAACAGGATGGTAAAGGGAACAGCTGTAAGGTGGTGCTCAGATTCTAACTTCACTATCAGGGTAATTAATAATAGGAATGTGGAATGGTAGGTACTTTTGTTGTTGTTGGTCATGGGGCTTGAACTCAGGGCTTAAATGCTGTCCCTGAACCTCTTTGTGCTCAAGGATAGCACTCTACCACTTGAGCCACAGCACCACTTCTGGTTTTTGACCGGTTAATTGGAGATAAGAGTCTCACTGGGTCTTTTGTGCCCAGGCTGGCTTTGAACCAAGATACTTAGATCTCAGCCTCCTGAGTAGTTAGGATTACAGACATGAGCCACCAGTGCCTAACTATAGGTACATGTTTTGAGGGAACTATTTAGGTTTCAGAAAAACTGAATTAATGCTTGAGGGCCATCTAGAAAGAATTTTTCAGTAGATAGATGGAGGCCAGGAGAAGGATTTGGATGTCTTCAGCGGAGGTGAAAGACACTTACCTGTCTCTCCTCTAGCAAGTAAATTGTGCTGCAAATGGAAGTACTCATCAAGTCTGCACTCTTAAACTTGGAAAACTAGGGGTGAAGTCAGACTATAGAGGAGACTCAAGGGTAGTTTGGAACTGTCTCAGGAGGTTCTGCTGCCCCTTCACTCCTCTGCCTTGTTACAGGAGAGTCTGAAGGATCTGTCCTCACTTAAACTGGTGGCAGGCCCTCTTAGAGATGGTCTCACACAGCTGAATTGCATTTCTTCTGAAGCACTGCAACTTAGCCCTTTACCATCAGTTTTTTTGGAGGGAGGGGCTTGAACTGGGCCTGGGCACTGCCCCTGAGCTCTTCAGCTCAAGGCAAGTGCTCTACCACTTGGGCCATAGCACCACTCCCAGTTTTCTGGTGGTGAATTGGAGAAGCATTTAGAATACCTATTAGAGACAAAGACTATAATCCTAGGTTAAGGATGTCTCATAATCCTAGGTTAAGGTTGCTTCTCCCCCCCCCCCCCCCCCAGCCCAGCTTTTGGTGCTGGTACTAGGGTTTGAACTTAGGGCCTGGGAGCTGTCCCTTAGCTTTTCTGTTCAAGGAGAGTGCTCTATCACTTGACCCACAGATCCACTTCCAGCTTTTTTGATGGTTAGTTGGAGATAAGAATCTCATAGACATTTTCTAGGCTGGCATTGAACTTTGGTTCTCAGATCTCAGCCTCCTGAGTAGCTATAATTACGGATGTGAGCCACTGGTGTCCAGTTCTCATTTTTCTTTTGAGGCAGTGCTGTACATTAATTTCTTAACTCAGCCAAGTATTTTTTGGTGGTTTTAAAATATGCTTTAAGGTTTCTAACATTTAAATATGCTTTGATAAACATATTTCCTAGGCCTTATTCCTAAAGATCCCAAATATTGGTCATTTTTAGCACATAAGCCATCCTGTGAAAAGCTTGTTTACTGTAAGTTGCTCTGGACTCTTAACCCTTGTGTCCTGGTGGTTCTATCAGTGACTGCTGCTTTCCCCTCACAGTCTTGTGTTTGCTCCTCTGTACGAGGGCCCTAGGCCATGAGAACCCTGGACATGGCAACTTTGATGTCTCTGGTGTCAAAGCCATTGGCAAAAAAGCCTCAGGATCAAACTCCCAAAGATTGGTCTCTGCTTTATCTATCATTGGAATACCACAGTCAGCAGAGCTAGCTTTTGGATGAAGAAAGAGGGAAGGAAGACCGTCATATGCCCTGCCTTTATCCTCCATGTTGTTAGAATAGCCGATCTTTGCAAAAGATTAGCTCTCTTGTGCCTGAGTTAAAGGACATGTTATTTTGGCCTGGAAATCTGAGGCTTTGGGGGACATAGGAAGTTTCTTAAGGTTGAAGAAATGAGTATCCCGTAGAAAAGGCAGAACTTTGGATCACCTTGGTGGTAAGACTAATGATGAGACAGATTGTGGGCATGCAGGGTAATGGGTACCCATGCACGTGTGTGCACACATACACATCCATAAGTGACTGATTGACTAGACATCATTAAGTGGCCTTTATGTGGGTTTTTTTCCTTCCCTTCCCTTTTTAAAGAATTAATGTGGATGAATTCCTTACCATTTCATATACATGATACCTCTCTCCTTCTCCCCTGTCCCCGTTGGGGATAGAGAGGGTGCTTTGCTTGGCAGGGGCCACAGTCCTCTGTCCTTAACTTAAACTGCACATGTGTACTGTGTTGACCTTGTACTCTGGTGGCCAAACCTGTGCCACCTGGCTGGTTCCTGTCATGGACTTTTTGTTTCCTTTTTCCTTTTAAGCCTGCCTTTCATATTTGTTTAAGGGAAGATGTAAAGGTGGGAATAGCTTCCCCACCTAAGCAGGACAGCCTGTCCTTGTTTCTTCTTTTCTCAGTTTTCTTGTGCTGGTCCTAGGGCTTGAACTCCGGATCCGGTGCTGTCCCTGAGCTTCATTTTGCTCAAGGCTAGTATTTCACCACTTAAGCCACAGCTCCACTTCTGGCTTTTTGGTAATTTATTGGAGATAAGCGGCTTAGGGATTTTCCTGCCAGGGCTAGCTTCACACTGAGATCCACAGATCTCAGCCTCCGGAGTAGCTAGGATTATAGGTATGAGCCACCAAGCCCACTCCTTATTTCTCCTTTAGTCTTTTTTTTACTTCTCCCTTCACCTCTATTTCTTTTTAGTTCCTGTCCCTTTGATACTTTTTTTTTTTTTTGCCCGTCCTAGGGCTTGAACTCAGGGCACTGTCCCTGCGCTTCTTTTGCTCAAGGCTAGCACTCTACCACTTGAGCCACAGCCCCACTTCTGGCTTTTTCTGCTCATGTGGTACTGAGGAATCGAACCCAGGGCCTCATGCATGCATGGCAAGCACTCTACCACTGAGCCACCTTCCCAGCCCCCCCTCTGATTCTTTTTAATTTTTTATAGGTTATGGTAATTTAATATTTCAGAGACTTGCTTTTTGTTAAGATCATAGCAAAGACAATAGTATTCAAGAAATATTGTGATTCAAATTGAAGATCCAGTCAATTGAAAGTTGAAACTAAATTGTCTGAGGATACTTAGGATGCCATTAACATACCTTTGAATAATGAAGCATTTCCTCCAATTACAATTAGACACTTTTACCTCATACTTTGGTCTCACCTGAGAGTTTCAGGTCGCATCTCAGTCTTACTCATTTAGAATAGTATATCTAATCCTATATTGGGACAGTTTGACTTGTTATGCTTCATAGGTCGGACTGCAGTGGGCATACTTGCTTTTCGGTGATAGCAGAATTTGGTAGTTTGTCTTAAGTCACAGCAAAACCCTACTTAGCTGAAACAGTTTAAGGGATGTTAGGCTATGTCACTAATTTATGGTGACATAAACTGTAATTAACCATTTCTTCTCTTCCAAAAGTATAAATAATAGGGCATTTGGCTTATATGTATGTTTAGGACTAATCTATTTAATAAGTTTTTGTTCTGCCAAATTACATTGTTCTTCACTAAAGATGTGTTTGTAGGCTGTGCTAGCTTAGAAAGCTGTGTACAGGACACTATGATAATATAAGTTAATATGGACAGGATATTGTTATGTTGTTACAAATGTCATTAGTTATGCTTGACAATTCCAAAGGAATAGTTTTCAAATATGTATTTGCTTAAGCCTTATTTAAGGTGGTCAGCTTTAATAAGCCTTTTTTTCTGGAAGTATCACCACTTTGTGTGTGTGTGTGTGTGTGTGTGTGTGTGTGTGTGTGTGTGTGTGTGTGTGTGTGTGTATGTGTGCGTGTGTGTTTATGTAAGTGTGTGTGTTTGTACTGGTTCTGGGGTTTGAAATCACATCCTGGATACTGTCCCTGAGTTTTTTGCTCAAGACTAGTGCTCTGCCACTTAAGCCACAGCTCGACTTCCTGCATGTGTGTGTGTGTGTGTGTGTGTGTGTGTTTAATTGGAGATAAGAGTCTTAGGGACTTTTAGTCCCCACCTGGCTTTAAAGCATGATGCCCAGATAGCAGTGTCCTGACTAGATAGGATTACAGGTGTGAACCATTGGTTGGTGCCAGGCCTGATATTCTATTATTTTAAATATTTTTATTAGCATTTATTAGTTCTACCAGGGGTTGGTGTTTGTTGTGACATTTTTTTTTTTGTCAGTTGTGGGGCTTGAACTCTGGGCCTGGGCGCTGTCCCTGAGTTCTTCAGCTCAAGGCTAGAGCTCTACCACTTGAGCCACAGCTCAAGGCTAGAGCTCTACCACTTGAGCCACAGCACCACTTCTGGCTTTCTCTGTATATCAAACTGAGGAATCAAACCCAGGGCTTCATGCATGCTAGGCAAGCACTCTACCACTAGGCCATATTCCCAGCCCTGTTGTGACATATATACAATGTGTCTGGATCAAACTCATTTCTCTCTTTCTCTTTCCGTCTCTCTCTCTCTCTCCCTTTTTGCCTTCCCTTCCCCCTTCTTAAAACATTTTCAACAGAGTTCGTTCTTCTGTAGTCATATGTGCATATTTCATCCACATTCACTTCCATTTACCCTCTGTACTGGCCTGCCTTCACCCCATCATAGCCTGTCTTGTCATTTTCTTTTGACTCTTTTTTATGTTCTAAATTGTACAGAGGAGTTTCATAAAGGTAATTCTCATGTGCATGTATGATCATTTAGTCCGATTAACCTCATGTGTTGTATTTTCTTTTTTATGTTTTCTTTTTGGTTCGTATATGTTAACTATACAGATAAATGGGTTTTGATGTAACATTTTCATGTATGCATGTTGTATAACTTGATTACATGTATCCTGTTCACTGCTCTGATTTAACACCCCCCCCCCCCCCGCAGCTGCACTGGACCCCATCTTCCTCCCTAGGAGTCCCTTTACACATTTAGGACTTTCAGTAGAGATTATGATTCCAGTTCTGATTCATTTTTAGCATAGACTCCATGTAATTCTACTATGTATTTCCAAATGATGGAGAAAAAATTTAATGCTTGATGCCTTTAATTTTCTACATTGGTCATATTGTATCATTTAATCCTTCATAAAACTAATCTTACTCTTTGAAAACCAGAAAAACTTGTTTTAAGATTGAGGTAACCGTCTTATCAGGAGGATTTTTTTTAAAAATCCAGATTGTGTGTGAGAACCAGTGTCATATGCTCTTTTGTGAGTGCAGTGACTGTAAATGTGCTATTTAGTGTTCTTAATTAATAGATACAATGTAAATCATTTAACAAGATTAGTAAAAGTTCTTGAAGAGAACAGCATTATAGATTACCTAATGGAAATAATTTCAAAATAACATTTCTTGGCATTTGATAGCCTTATGATACCTACAGTGTTGTCTAAAGAGCTAGATGAGGCCAGTTGCCATAACAAGATATCTGGATTGAAATACTCTGTTATTTTTATATATTTGAGGCTTGCTAATGTTACTGTGATTTTCCTGAAACCATGTTGCATAGATTGTCCTGATAATTCTGTTTATCAAGTGCTGATACCGGTGTGGCCCAGGAGGACGCCTTGAGCCCAAGAGTTTGAGGCCAGCTTGGGTGACATAGTGGGGCCACATCTGTTAAAAATGGGGGAAACTTTTTGACTTTTCAATTCAGTGAAATTTCCAATTTGACTCATAGGAATCAAGAGAAATTGAACTTTACATTTCAATCAAGAGACTGAAGGTGAATTATCAGGTACCTTGTTTACTGATTTGAAAATAAGCTCTGGGTTTGGCAGTCTTTGAATTTCATTCCTCATCCAAGTGTCCCTTTTCTTGCTTCTTGTTTTAGATCATTTTCCTTTCATGAGTAAACTGAAATTTGAAAAGGCATTTTAATCATGAAAACATAAGGAAATGGGGTATTGTTGAAAGAGAGCACATATAGCTCATAGCTCTCACTGTATGGATAGAGATTTGCTTCACATTCATCTTGTGGACTATAAAATGATTTTACCCACCCTCTTCCCCTCCGAGATTGAGACTCAAACTCATTATCTGGTCCTTTTGCTCACTGGCTGGTGCTCTACCACCCCAGCTATGCCGCCAGCCCCAAAGCCACTAATTTTTTTAAAGTTCATGTTTCCTGGGTATGTTTGTTTATATTTAGATCTTTGAGTATGTATTATTTCGTTTCCTGATGTAGATTTTTTTTTTTTTTTTTGTCGGTCGTGGGGCTTGAACTCTGGGCCTGGGCGCTGTCCCTCAGCTCTTCAGCAAGGCGAGCGCTCTACCACTTGAGCTACAGCGCCACTTCCGGTTTTCTGGTGGTTTATTGGAGATAGGAGTCTCACAGTCTCTCTTGCCCGGACTGGCTTTGAACCACGATCCTCAGATCTCAGCCTCCTGAGTAGCTAGGATTACAGGCGTGAGCCACCAGCGCCCGGCTCTGATGTAGATTTTTAGAAGCAGTTTAATTGCCTGCATTTTCCCTTGTCTGATTCCCTCATTTCCTCCGGGTGCTGATTTTCCCCCCATCCCCCCAGTGTAGCTCATTAACTCAGTTCCTCTAATAGTTTATGGAAGCTATGCCTTTATTTAGGTGAATGGCTTTGTGACTGAACACTGACAGGATGCACAACTATCTTTGATTAGAGTTTCCATGTTACTACATTTATGAAGTCTACTTTCTAAGTATCAGCTGTTGTTAATCTAGGACTAGTTGCTGTAACAGCACTTCTTGTGTTTTAGGCAATCCTAGATACTCGTGCTCCTAGATTTTGTTCTTTAGAGAAGAATCCACAGGGTCCCCTGGTTTCTGACATTGCTTAGCAATAAGTATATAGATGTTGGGTAGACATATTTCTGTCCTAAACATTTTTTTTTTTTGGGGTCCGGTCGTGGGGTCTGAACTCTGGGCCTGAGTGCTGTCCCTCAGCTCTTCAGCTCAAGGCTAGCACTCTACCACTTGAGCCACAGCGCCACTTCTGGCTTTTTTCTTTTTGCTTATGTGGTGCTGAGGAATCGAACCCAGGGCCTCATGCATGCAAGGCAAGTGCTGTGCTACTGAGCCACCTTCCCAGCCCCTAAACATTTTTATTATAAGGTATTAGAACCACAATTTTCATTAAAAAGTGTTTTTAAATCACTATTTAAATACAAATAATCTCCAAAGTTTATTTAAAACTGTTTTAACTGTAGTGTGGAAGTGAAATAGAGATCTGTAAAGAATTTCCTGTTAATATTTAGTATTACCTTGGCAAAATTTGAGCTGTTGGCTAAGATTTGAAATAGATCTCTACTGCATGTGAACATTGCATTTGTTAGTTGCTAGGCAAAGTGAGACACTGGACACAGAATTCTTTCATTCTCTTTATTTGTTAATAAGCCATGAATAGGTTGATAATGGTTTGCACAAAAGATTTTCCTAAGCCTTCTACCTAGTTTTGCATTACTGTCACCATGCTATGATACTTTTTTGTTTTTGTTTTTTTTTGGGTCCGATAGTGGGGCCTGAACTCTGGGTCTGGGCACTGTCCCTCAGCTCTTCAGCTCAAGGCTAGCGCTCTACCACTTGAGCCACAGCGCCACTTCCGTCTTTTTTCTTTTTGCTTATGTGGTGCTGAGGAATCGAACCCAGGGCCTTGAGCATGCAAGGCAAGCACTCTACCACTGAGCCACCTTCCCAGCCCTACGATACTTTTTAAATAGTGCTTTAATATAACAAGAATTATTGGTTTAATAGATTGACATGGCCTCAATGTTTATATTTTTGTTTTTAAACCAAGCAATGTTTTTTTCCTAAACAGCATGAACAATATTTGATACCCGATTTGGCCTAATCTCGGGGTTACGACACTGTTATTGGAAATAACATTTTCTTTCAAGTTTGGAGGTATAATTTCTGGGGATTTACCAAGCATTGTTCTAAGTGTAGAAAGAAGATAAATTTTCAGTATGGTATTAGTGGCTTACTATTACAATCCTACCTACTTAGAAGACTGAGGAGAATCATCATTATAGGCCAGACTGACAGAAAAGTCCAAGAGACTTCATCTCCAAATCACCACTAAAAAGCCAGGCTGGAATCATGGATCAAATAGAGTGCAAACAAGATAATTTTTTTCAGCATCTGAAACAGATATCTAGGTTATTATGAATTCCTAGAAACTCAGAGATACTTGACAGAATATACTTGCAGGAGTATAGACTATAGCAATATTTTGCTTTTTTAAAGTATTATTTCCTTACATGATCTCTAGATAGCATGGAAAACTATTTTATCTTCTGTAACCTTTAAGTGTGCCTTCTAGCTAGACTCTTCCTCCCCCTATTAGTTGAAACCTGAAGATTTACCTTTTTCTTTGTCTTTCCCTGTCTTCTACCTCTTTGCTCTATTGTGTCACCCAAATTGTTTCCCCTCAGGTCTTGATTGAATCTGAGTTTTTAATTCCACCTGTATAACTTGCTTCTGAGTTTGCTTTTTCCCCTGGTCTTATCGTCATCCATGGTGTTATTAGTGTTGTAAAACTTAGATAAGACCTTACCACACACCGAGTGGCTTAGAATGGTAGAAATGTATGTCATTATAGTTCTGGAGACTAGAAGTCTGAAATTAAGGTATTGGTAGGACACATTCTGTTGTGGCTTTGGGCCTGTTGGTGATAGCCACAGCACTGTAGTTTCTGTCTCTGTCCTCACTTCTGTGTACATGTGTATGAGAACTCTCCCTCTTTTCTTTTGTAAGAGGAATTACCATTGGATTTAGGGTCCACTCAGATAACCCCCAAATGAGCTCTTCATCTCAAGATCCTTAATTTAATTACATATACCAGAATCTGACTCAGGACATGAAAAAATCCTAGGAGTTAGGATATAGAAATATCTTTCGAGCGGGGGCGGGGGGACCCCATCCTACTGGAGGTGATTATAAGAACCTGATGAAAAGTATATGTTCATTTACATATGTTTCTAGTTTTCATGTGGTCAGTGCCTGACTGAAGTTGCTACTTAGGAAATGTTAATTCATCTCCTTTGTAGAAACCTGTGCTGTTCAACAAGTACGCTCCTGGATGACTGCAGCAGATTCTGTGTTTCATTCCAGTTTACCCCACTACCATCAGGAAATCTTTACTGTGTGTGCCTGTGCCCTGGGTGTTTACACAGCTGTGTTCTGCTCCCCCTGCTCTTCCTCATGTGAACCCCACAGCCATGTGGACCTTCATTGTCTGGCTCTCTGTCCCCCATCCATACTGTCTCCTCTTCCTTTCTTTTTTTTTTTTTAAACCATCCACATACTGGGATATGCCAGCTTGTTTTTCCATTACTGCCAAACAACTCAGGTTGTCGATCATATCCTGGACTACTTTTCACCTGTTTCCTTCAGAGCCTCCACTTGCACTGCCTTCCTTTTTCTTCCTTTAGTGATGGAAATCATTCAGTTCTTTCTGCTGGCTTCTTTTAGTCTGTTGGCATATGTTCAGGCCCAGCCTCTTCCTGAGAACGTTTGTGTGATCTTACTGGTTTCCTTTTCAGAAACTTACTGCTTTCACTTTGTTGTTATTTCTCCAGCTGTTTAATGTTTTTGATTTGCTTCTGAAAGAAACTGCTGTCTTAGAGGTTAGTTTTTCCTAATGTGTTGTGGAGGGGTTCAAAGGAATGATGGTAAAGAGAGTACATCACAGCTAGACTTAACCACTCCTGGCTTATATGTGGCATTGGGCAGGTTACTTAACTCTATGTCTCTGTTTTTCTGAAATGGGAAGAACAGGACCTACCTAAGAGAGTTGCATGTGATTAAATAAATTGGTACAGATAAAACATATCTCTGAGCTAAGGATTCCTGGCAAATAGTATATGCTGGGCATTAGTTGTTGATGTTTAATTCTTTCTCCTTAACCTTTGTGGCATTAGACCTGTTTAATCTTTTCTCTTTTTAGCTTGTAGCTTCTTCACTGTGTTCAAGCTGAGAATGATCTATGGATCATTTATTTGGGGCCTTCTGTTTGTGGTCTGCATGCATTGTATCTCGATTTTAGGTTATTTTTCCTGTAATTCACCACCGTAGTTCCAACTTTCATTTAATATGAGTGTCTCTCCTAATTGTTTTTCTAGCCCATTTTTTTTCTTAGCTCCAGGCCTACATCTCTATAACTGCATTTCTGTATTTAAACATATTTGTAACCAGGGAAAGGTGCAGTTTGTCACAGCACCTGGATATTGAGTCCTTCAAAGCCCAGGAAACATTTCTAGGTTCTTGCAGACTGGTGCATCCTTCTCATCCTGACTATTCCTGTCAGTGACTGTAGCCAGAAGGGGGAAAGGTGGAGACAGATTTATAGCAGATCTGTTCCTTAATTTTCTTTGGCAAAAAATGAGGCAAGTTCATAAATCCTTTCTTATAAGCTCTGAGATAGAATGTCTAGAAGCTTTCATAAACTTACTGGTTCAAGTATTTTCGCCTCTTTGGTTCCTTTTTGAAAAGAAGTGTTTTTTTTTCTTTTAAAGTCTCCTATCCCCTGAAAACTAACATAGTACATATGTTATAGGCAGATAGCAAATGGATGAAATTAAAGAACACACAGCATGGTATTAATTAGCCCTGTGCTTTAGTATATTTTTCAGATTGTCTCTAGACCCAAGGGCAAGATTGAAAAAGACTTACTTATGTTCTGAATTGTAGGGCTTACAAAGGGAGGTTTTATGTACATGATAGTCAGCAACAATTTATCTGACCATAGGCTGATGTAGTTTCAGGGTGTTTTGAAAGTCCAGCACAACCTTTCTCATGCTGGTGTGCTTGGTGTGACTTTTGTAAAACATTGACATATCACTGTGGCCCTAACACTGTGTCATTCTGTATCCAAACACATCTTCATTTTCTATTGGGTTTTGATCTTTAGGGATTAAACCTATGAGGACCATGAGCCTGAGGAATGTAACTTACTTGACAGTAAATGATTTTAATAAATGAATAGATTTTCCATTGAAGAGCTTGTTTCTAGCTTTGTTTTTTTCTCTCCATGTACTGAATACTAAATTCACTTTTGGCAAGTAATTCGCCTTTGTCATAGGTGCCATCAGTAAAATTTTTCTAGTAGTTTTGTCAGAAACAAACTTTCTCTAACTATTTTTATTATATAACTGGATACTATATGATTTAAAAAATAAATTTCCAAAAGGTACAGAGCACTTATACTCTTACCTAATCTTTTAGCCAGGCCAACATCACTTACAGAAGTCTAGGTTTATTATTTTTATCCCTTTGTTTAGGTTAGTATAGAACAAACAATTACAATATTGGTAGCAGATTTTATAGCCCACTTTGGAATTAAGTAATCCAATGTGCTGTCAACCAGTTGGGTTTGATAATCTGTTTAATGTCTCTTCTCTTTTACATTTTAGATGATTTTACATCTTGGTATAGGTAGAATTGTTAGTGTTAGTTTGGCTTTTTAAAAATTGAATTTAAATTAAACAATTTAACTATTTAAAAATATAACTTAAAAATTGTGTCGTTGTACAAAGGGGTTTTAACTCAACATGTCACTTTTTGTCTTTTGTTGAAACATTTTTGTACATTTTTAGTTCTTATTATTTTAAGCTGTTTCTTTGCCTCTTCATTCTTTTAACAGCCATTCAAGTAAAAGAAGATTTTTTTGTAGTGTTGTAATCCCTTATAATACACTCAAGCCTAAACAAGTTAAATCTAATTATAGGACTGCTTTCTAGAAAGCATGTAGACATACTGTTAAAAATGACTGAGGCAAAGCTCACATGAAACCTGCTCATCTGTTCATCTGTCTTTCATGGGTTGAAAATGAAAAGTTACTTTATTTTTTCCTACTGGTTATATTTAGCGCTCTGCTCACTTACACTGTAAGTGTAAGTATATATAAAAATGACATAAGGAGTAGTAGATAGCATATTCTGCTCATCTCTTTACTAGAGATAAGGAAGTATGAATAAGGCCCAGAAAATTAGTTGCTATTCTTAGCTATTGGATTTTTTTCCTCTTTTTATATTTTGACTCTCATTACTGTGCTCAGTGACAACTTTCCTTAACATTGATAGTCATTAACTGAACTTTGCTGTTCTTGGCTTTCCCATGAGCGTGAGCTTCTTGACTGAATGGAGTTTTGGCTTTTGTGGCTTTGTGCTTAGACAGTACAGAAGGGAAAAGGCTTTAGAGAACATCTGGTGTAGTTCTACCTTTTTAAAATGAAGAAATTGGGACCCAGGGGACTGGCCCAAGTCCTGTGCTGCACCTCAGAAGCAGATAAGCAGAGGATCTTCTGAATTCACTCTGCTGCTTGCTGGAGCAGGGATTTGGTACTACAGTCAGGGGTTCTGAGCTTTGTCAGTTTCCCAAAAAAGTAAGGGCTTATTTTTAAAGCACTTAGCACCTAGAAATAAGTTAACCAGCCTTAACATGCACATTAATTTTTGACCCTGTGTATCTTTATGATTTGGATAGGTAGCTTTGTCATTGAAAGGGAGTGTAAAAGCTGACGTATTAACTCTTAGAAGTTACCAAAGTAAAAATTGATTCTAGGACATGGTTGCTTCCTCAAACACAGCAAGAATGTATAAGATCCATTGCAGGATATTTACAGTAGATACTATGGTGATTTGTGGTATACGTACTGTTAAATAAAACAATCTATCACTGTATAGTTTGTGATGAGAAATTTGACAGTATTAGGAAAAATGAATTTTAATCTCAGGATTGAGTACTTTTTTGAAAGACTGAATTTATACACTCTATGGAAGAAAATTATTTAAAGGCAAAGGAGTTTGTTATGACTGTTTTGTTCATTTAATGTCTTGTTTGATAGATATTGCAGTATTTTTTTCATTTGTATAGTCATTATATTCAATGTATGTATGTGAATATGGAACCAGACAGCTTGCAGAGAATGGAGGGTTGGGTTGGGAGAAATGGAGACCAGTGGAAGGAGTGACATTGATCAAGATGCATTGCACTCATGAACTATTATGTTGAATTGAAGCTTTTTTGTAAACTACTTAAAGATTTAAAAAGATTCATTTCTAGTGTTTAAAATACCAATTCAATTTTTATAAATATTAAATTGGAAATAGTTTTCTTATATTTTACTTTTCCTTCAGGCATAGTAATTGTCCAAAGCTAATTGAGTTGGTATGTTTATGGGGTATGTCACTAATTTTGGTTATAATCTTATTAAGAAAAGCTTATTGTGTTGTGACATTCTCCTTGTTCTTTTTCTTTTATAGCCAACACATATCTTTTTATGGTACAAGCTCGAGGTATAATGTTGAGAGAAAATGTAAAAACAATAGGACATATGATCAGGCTGTACACAAATAAAAATGCTACTCTCAACGGGACAGGTAAGATGACTTTCTTCTTAATCATGTTTGCTTTGCTTCTATCCTTATAGTCATAGATGGCAAATGAAATTGTTTGAAGTCTGGTTTGCCAACAAGTAACTCCATGTTAAAGATGAAAGCATCTCCTATCGAGTTTACTGGTAGACTACATTATTTTGGAAATCAGTTGCTGACATGTATTTTAAGACATATGAATCTCTGATCTTAAGCATCTATAATATGAAGATATTTAAGTTGATTTTTCAGAATATTAACAAAATACAGAGTAGCTTCTGGTGGGAAGTGATGGGAATACATTGTGTGTGTGTGTGTGTATATATATATATATATATATATATATATATATATATATATATGCATGGAAATGTCATGATGAAATCCCAACTTGTATAACTCATGTGTGGTTACACACACACACACACACACACACACACAGAGATAAAAAGAACAGCTTCTAAGTTCACTTACTGTATTTAAGGTAAGAATTAATAGCCGCAGAGAGTGACTTTTTTGTTGTTTTGTTTTAAATCTTTTAAAAATAGTTTTTTTTTTTTTTTTTGTTGGCTTTGGGGCTTGAACTCAGTACATGGAGCTATTCCTGAGCTTCTTTTGCTAGCACTCTACCACTTGCGCCACAGTACCACTTCTTTGTTTTTGTTTAAATAAAATGTCTTACTGGTAGCCCAGACTGGCCTTTCATTCAAGTTCCCACTGCCTCAAAATCCTGAGTGCTGAGATTCCAAGCATGTACTGCCATGTCTGGCTCATTTAATCATCTCAACGAATTAACCATACTGTTATGTTCATTGTATCCCTAAAATATTTGTTCAGTGGTGTCCAGAATGTACTGTTTTAAATTACAAGCCATTCTTGTAATTTAATAGTTTTATTTTAATAGTTTTATTTTAAAGGATTAATTGTAAGGAAAAGTGTTACAAAATTGCAAATCAGTAGAAACGTTCCCTGGAAGTGGAGTTTTCATTAGATTTACATAAGATTAAAATCTAATAGGTCTAGAAGAGGGTTGGCTCAAGTGGGTGTGATTCAAGAAGTGTTAGCCTTGAACCAAAAAGCTAAGCAAGACATTGAGAGTCTGAGTTAAAACTCTAGTACTGGCACAAAAATTTTTTAAAAAGATCTCATAGGCCAAACTAGTATTTTCTGATGGCAAAGTGGTTTGATAGACTTAAGGGATACGGAAGACTACTAATGCTCTTCTGTCAAGTTTCCTGCAGTATCTTCTAGACTATTACAGGTGTAACTTGAGAGATCAGTGGGTACATCAGTTTTGGCACCCCGTATATTCTTACTTTATGTAATTAACTTATTCTGTCTCGGTTTTCTGTCTCCTCAATGGAAAGTCTCCAATTCCCAACCATAAGTATTCTTTTTAAAATGAATGTATATGATTCTCTTCGAGAGAGAATTCATGACAGAAACATGCTGATTTACAATTTAATGTCATACATGCTTGTACAAAACTTGTTGTAATCATCTGTCCACTTATTTAAATTGCCAGAAATCAAAACATTCAATTTCCTTTTATCTTTAACCTTAAGTTCTTTTAGAAAAATCTGTCTCAACAGAGCAGACATTTTAATAGTGCAATAAAGTCTCACTATGGTCTTGTGCATTAATTGTTCTGAATAGTAGGTTAGATGCAGAAGTTTAAACATTTGTAAAGCTAATTTGGAACTCTCCTGACTCTATTACCTAAGCAGAAAGGGAAATGGAGTTTGAATCTGAAGCTTTGAAGCTGTGCCACATTCATTTAGCCAGCACATACCAAGCAATTAGCATAGTATAGTTTGTATACTTTAGATGTGGAAGACAGCATTGAGAGAAACATTTCTCCATTTAAATGTGGATCTCTCTCCAGGCTTTTTAGAGAGATGGAAACATAATGGGTCTTCACCATGTAGTTAGTCATTTCTACATGGACTTATAGACATGTATAAGGAAACAGTGGCCAATAAAGTGTACAAAGAGCTAATTGAGCCCTAGAGGAGAGTTCATTAACGTGTAGTGGTTCATTTAAAATATAACAATTAAAATGTAAATAGGTCATGGTATCTGTGGGTTCATTTAACTTCAAAATGGAGTTTTTAAATACTTCTTAATCAAATATAAATAAGTATCAAATATGAATAAGTATAATATTTTTTTGTATAGAAATGATGTCTGGTCGCAACCAAAGGATGCCATTCCTTGTATCAACAGAGCCAGAAAAATTAGTAAAAAAGATGTATTTACTGACTAATGACTGAGATAGGTAATAGGGCATGCAGATAGTAGGCTTGTTAGAAATAACTGAGCATACTTCCTTATTTGATGGATACACAAAGTAAGGCTGGCAGGTATGGCTCAACTGATACAGAGTGGTAGGCAGACCAAAATTCTCATGGTGCCATTACCTGTTTTTTAAGCTTCCCTTTGCAGGAAAAATGAAGCCACTAAGAAACACCCTTTGGTCTCATTCTCCTCATCCTTTAAATGATTGAGAGTTGAACAGAGGACCGTGTACAGTACCTTTCATTTGGTTTCCCTTTTCTTTGGGTGTGGCTTTCCAAAGGGAGGAAGCAAGTGGAGGGCCCAGAGCTCATCTTGTTTCCATCCACTCATTAGATGAAATAATGTCTGTCTTTTGCAGCAAATGCATCTGTTCCCCACTTTGAAAGCAGTGGTTATGCCTGATGGGCATTGCTCATCCAACCACTTTTGTAGAAACAATGATTTTGCGGGTTTATCACAGTACAGTCTGGGAAAGCTGAAATCCTTTTGGGCTATTTTATCAGTTGTACAGTGTTTATTTGTCCCTGCCAGGCCATAGGTACTTTATTAGATGTTGGAAATCAAAGATAGTTTTACTTCAATGAACAGATTCTCAAAATAGTGGCGAGTGGGGGATAGATTTGTATAGACACCGGATGATAGATGCATAAGTACCACTGGACAGAGGACTCAAGGACCACAGAGACAATTTTGTAACTCTTGCAGTGAGGTGAACTCTTCATGCTCATTTGTAATGATCTAGCCAAAACATTGGTCTAGCTCTAAAACATAGTATTTAAAGGAAGTGACTATAACTTTAGTTCTTTAAACCTGATCAAAGTGATGAATGTGTTCTGTTATTAAAGATTCAGTCATATTAGCATTGGAATAAAATGTGAAATTTCTTTCTCTGGCCCTTTTCTTGCCAGTCTCCCCAGGGAGGAATGGCATCTAATAGTGTGTTTGTAGCAGTATCTGGAGAGCTGGAAATGTCAGAGACTTTGGATTTGAAAGAGGAGGGGCTGCATAATACAAAAGTTAATAAATTATGCAGAATAAGAAATGCTCTGATTTAAAGTTGATACATGACATTAGGGGGTTCCTTGAAGTTTGCCTGATGAAGGTGATGTTTTCTGTACTTCAGGTTTCTTTTCTTTTTTTAAAAATCAGTTTTTGGACATACAAAGGCAGTAGGTCCTTGGGTGTAGCCTTATTTATTTTCTATTTCTGTCTACTGCAAATGTGTAGCGTATAGTGGCTGCTTAAGGAAAATTGAAAGATGGAAAGAAAGGAAAACCATTATATTGATGTTGGTAGACCATATGTTCTTTCTTTTACTTGTGCAAAAAAGTTGTGAGATGAAGCATGAGAGAGAGTGAGAGAAAGAGTTTTGTGATTTCTGCAGAAGAACTTGCTCTGTATTGTTTTAACTATTTAAATTGAGAAGCTACACATATATCTTGTTTTAATTTTGAGCAATGCTTTTCTGTTTTAAAATCAAAATAGAAAATAATTACAGTAAAAGAAAATCTTCTGTAGACTCCGCTCTGAGTCCCTGTACTTGAAGAACAACTTTTGTTTTTGTTTTTGTTTATGGTAGTGGGGCCTGAACTCTGGGCTGGGTGCTGTCCCTCAGCTCTTCAGCTCAAGGCTAGTGCTCTACCACTTGAGCCACAGAGCCACTTCTGGCTTTTTCTGCTTATGTGGTGCTGAGGAATCGAACCCAGGGCCTCATGCATGCAAGGCAAACATGCTACCACTGAGCCACCTTCCAGCCCCATTGGAGAACAACTTTTAATCTCCTTTAATCTGATTCATATTTTTTATTAACATAAATTGTACAAGGAGAATTTCATTGTGACACTTCCACACATGTATACAGTGTATTTGAACTTTTAATTTTTAACAGCTTATTTTGTCTTTATCTTCATTTCTATTTTGTCTGTCTTTCCTCTTGGCCTTTTTCCCTTTATTCTTCTGGGGTTGAATGCAGGGCCTGACTTCCAAGCATGCACTCTATGACTAAGCTAACCCCTACCCTGCTGTTTCTTGATTTATCATTGTAATCATTCCTGTTACAGAAGAAAGTCATTCAGTGCTTGGTGGCACATGTTTTCACATCTTCTTACTCCAGTATAATTATGTTGGGACTTATATTCAAATCAGTCTCGTTTAGGGTATGTAAACAATGGCTTGTTTGTTCTCCCGAGCCAAGTTGTGGGCAATGTTTACTGGACTGTTTTAATTTTACTAAGGCTACTCATTGATTCTTTTCTCCCATTTGCTGTGCTCTCTGTGCCTTTCCCTGAACTCTAAGCACTTGAATTGATCACACTTACAAAGGGTTTTGAAATTCCTACTTCATTGTTTCTTTCTATTCACTGTTGCTTTTCAGAAGTATGATCACTCTGCTCACAGATACTATGCACAGACTTGTTTTTTGTTTTTCATTCTGGAAACTTTTAGGCTTATTTCCCTTATTTTAGGATTGAAAACATTTACAAAGTAATTTTTTTTTTGGTCATTCTTGGGGTTTGAACTCAGAGCCTAAGCACTGTACCTGAGCTCTTTTCTTCAAGGCTAGTGCTCTACCACTTTGAGCCATAGCGCCACTTCCCAGTTTTCCAGTGGTTAATTGGAGATAAAAGTCTCAGAGAGACTTTTCTGCCCAGGTTAGCTTTGAACTACGATCCTCTGATCTCAGCCTCCTTCCTGAGTAGCTAGGATTGTAGGCATGAGCCACTGGTGCCCGGCTACAAAGGACATGTTTAACTTTAGTTTTCTCTTCTTGCTAAAGACATTTGGGTTTATCAATATGGAAATGATTGTCCTTGTGCAAGGAAAATCCAGTTTTAAAAGATGACTTTGACAGTCAAATAAAAAAAGAAATACTTTAGAGCTCAGAGTGCCTTAAATATTGATGAATAAAACACTGAAATGTGAAAAAAAGATGATGTAAACTTTGATAACTACCTCAACATATTTTAAAAAGGATCTGAAGGAAACAATTAGAGCTTTGTCGGGTTTCCTTATACTTATATTTGGTGCAGTGACTTAAAGTCTTTCAGATGCATTTGGGTGAGAGATATATA
Source organism: Dipodomys spectabilis (assembly GCF_019054845.1). Classification (NCBI taxonomy): domain Eukaryota; kingdom Metazoa; phylum Chordata; class Mammalia; order Rodentia; family Heteromyidae; genus Dipodomys; species Dipodomys spectabilis. The sequence goes on along the minus strand of NW_024870701.1, from coordinate 12,351,912 downwards.
GTGTGGACCCAAAGGAGGGTTCCATGGCTTTGGTCTGTTGTTGGGCACACAGAACAGGACCTGTAGAACAACTTGCCCCCAGCTCCTTCCTCTCCGCACTCCCTCTCCTCCCCCCCCCCAAAGACTTGGAAGATTTTTCTTGTAAGAAATTTTCCAGGACGCCTTCAGAGAGAGAGACTGGGAGAGTCGAGATTCTCTTCCACTTCATGGTAGAACAGGCCTCTGTGTTGTGGCTTTCTATAATCTAGTTGACACTTCATTGATGCTCCATTAAATTCACAACTGAGGTTTCTATGCAGTCTGTCCTTTGGAGTTGGACCTTCTCTGGTTCTATCTCTTGCTAATGGGCTTGGAGCCTTTGTTCCTTCTATGAACCTGTGCTTAGCAACCTTGGCAGGATGCTCTTCCATGAGTGGGCCTGGGATGGGCCGTGTCCTGCTCTGAAGTGCTGTCCTGGCCCTGGCTACAGCCCCATTAACTCCATGTTGATGATGAAGGGATAATAATAAACAGGGAGGGGACTGAGGGTTTGCTTTGGTTCTTCTCATATTGTTCACAAGTCTACATCTACCATTTTTCCATGGGTCCGAAAGTTTAGCTTTTATAGTCTCTTCCTTTGGAGCAGATAACAAGATTTGTATCTTCTAGAGCTTCATTTTCTGTGATGCACAATGGATCGAGGAGACACAGTAGTTAACTGTTGTAATCTCCTCAGTTTCTGTTCTTCAGTGATTCTCCTTGGCCAGCTTCTTCTGAGCAGCAGGAAACTGGCATGTCCTGGTTTCTCAGATTCGCATTTGAGAACTTTGCCTCAGAGAAGGGCTGGAATCTCTCTTTGCTTCCTGATTCAAAAATCTTGAAGCTCTGATTTATTTCTGTGTTCAGGTCATGTTTTGGTTTGGTCATGTGTTCATGACTGCAAATGTTGACTGTTTTTGTGAGCCAAGGGTTGTTCTGAGGTTGAGGTATTTTATCTTACTGAAATGTAAAAATGACTGTAGCAAGGAGACAAATGGAAAAATGATAATAATGGCCCTACTTTGAAAGCGAGTGTGTTTCTGGAGCAGCAAGGATTTGAATTCAAGCATTTGACTTTGGTGTTGCTGACAATCGCTGTTTATGTAGTAAACCTTGCTGGTGCCAAGGAGAATGGATTCCTCAAGGGCTGTAGTGTGCAGGTGCAGAAACGCTAAAGGATCAGAGTATGCTGTGTTACGGAGAAGTGGAGTGGGCAAACCTCAGTTTCTTATGCATGTGTTCTCTTACCCCTCTGTGCTCTGGATGCAGGTAGCACTGTGCTGGGGCTGTGTGGTACTTCAAGGTGGAAAGGATTCCCACCCTCTTTACATCTGGCCCAACCAGAGAGTAGGTGGGAGGAGCAGGTGTTCTCATGTTTGTGTGTGTGATAAGGATGGGCTGCTCTTTGGTCCTCTCCTGGGGAGTCATGCTGAGACATCCTTTCTAGCAGTGGGGTACTTTTTCCTAGTTCTTTCTGGGTTATTGCTTAAGTTAAATATTCTATAGGTTGCACATTGGAGACAGCTGTGCCATACTTTCTACTAGAAGCAAAGTGAAAACCAATGCATGAGTTATGACTTTCTTTTTTCTCTCTGTCTCCAAGATTATCCAGAAGGCAATAATTCAAGTGACTATCTTGTTCAAACCACAACGTATCTCCCGGAAAACTTCACGTATTCACCATACCTTCCCTGTCCAGAAAAACTGCCTTACATGCGTAAGTGTGAGATATTTTGATTTTACTGTTTACTGGTGTTATAATGAAGGAACAAAGCCATGTGATTCATGCAGGGTCAGATCATCATTACTGTGGGTATGAGGTTCATATTATATAGTGTGTTACTGTATTTGGGGAGGTAAAATACTGTCCTGGAGGTGGATGATTGAAAAATTAGAAAAAAAAATGCAGGAGAGGAAATGTCACATACCTATGGTTCTCTTTCCTAAATTTAAAAACAAATACTTTGGTTTACATCCAGATTGATTTCTAGTAGCTCTTAAGAGAATAATAATAACTGGTCTTCTTTTTGGATATATTAGGGGACAGTAAGATTAATATAGTCTTTTGTGTTTTTATTTTGCAGGGGGCTTTTGTTGTTACTGTTGTTAAGACAAAGTCTTTGCTATGTAGCCCAATCTAGTTTTGAACTTAAGAGCCTCCTGTTTCAACCTTACAAGTGATGGGATTATATAGGTGTGTACTGCTATACTCAAAGCTAAAGTCCTTTTGGTGGCCATCTCAATGCTAGTTCTCTATATCCCCCAGCCCAAGAAGTAATTCATTTCTATTATGAGTTTGGCCTGTATTTATACAATTTATTTAAATTTTTTATATAGATAGAAAATACACTTTCAAAGCTTTAAAAAATTGTAAGTGATGTTAAAAGTACATTTCAGGCCAGGTGCTGGTGGCTCATACCTGTAATGCTAGTACTCAGGAGGCTGAGATCTGAGGATCTAGGTTCAAAGCCAGTCTGGGCAAGAAAGTCCCTAAAACTCTCATCTCTGATTAAACACCAGAAAACCAGAAGTGGCTCTGAGGCTCAAAGTGGTAGAGTACAAGCCTTGAGCAAAAGAGCTCAAGGACAGAGTCTAGGCCCTGAGTTCAAGTCCCATGACTGACAAAAAAGTACATCCCATTGTGTGATTTTTTTTTTAAGTTACTTTATTGAGGTTGTTACATAAACTTTTATTACTCTTCACTATTGTAGAACATGTCTTCATAGAAATGTGCCACCTTTCATTTAGCCTGCTTCCTATGTTAGCCTGCTTCTTAGCTGATGGACAATGATACACACACACACACAAATACTCTTTTTCAGTGACAAAAATAGCAAAAAACAAACCAAACAAAAAAACCCACAAAGCATCCTGGTTTTATTTTTGAACTTCCATTGGAGAGCAGTGAGTATATTTGAGATTCTTCTGTGCACATGCATATGTGTGCTTACGAGTTGATGCCTTGCGCAGAAGAACTGTTCCATTCTCTGAATTCTAGTTTCAGTAGCACCAAAGTACACCACAAATTTTCATTGTAATAGTTCTGAGGCCAGGCTGCTGATCCTTGGTCCACAATCTGAGGCCCCTGATCACAAGGAGTCATATATTACATTCCTGGCTGCAGATGAATTGCACAGACCTTCCAACTTTCTGGCTTTACTGTTCTAATCAGAAGTCGGGGCACTAGTTTTGGAGGAAAAGTGATTCTGATCTCTGTGAGTACCCCCATGGAAAATGAAGAAGTGATTTATTTAGCCACATGTTTTTCATAATTTTGTTATTACAGCCTTGTTTTCCCCAAAGTGAATGTTTTTCTCTGTGCGTTACTAAATGAAACTCCTGGGTAATATTCTGTTGAAATATTGGTTACAGTAATTTCATCTTCATAATTTGCATTTTCAGGATTTGATAGTTTTAGAAAATCTTTCCTTGGTATAGTTACCCTTTTCTCAACTAGTGTTTTATGAATGCTAATTAAACTGCTTGATAAAGAGTGTCTGCAAGACCATCATGCTAGGCGGCCCCTCCTCCATTCCTCAGCTCCTTATAAATACCTCCCTTCAGGTTGGTGCTTGAGATTGTGTCATAGCTGCTGTGGCAGCCCTTCCTTTGCTGGGGGTCTGGCTGCTGCTTCTCCTTTCTCCTGCTTCCCTTTGGATACTACACTCTTTTGCAGGAGAGGATCATACCAGTTTTTCAGCTGCCTTTTCATAGCAGACCCCCTTGTGAGCTGCTACTTTTCGGTCCAGCACCAATCCCATTTCCAGTTAATGGTGGCCAGAATGGCTGGATTAATGGGAAGGAAAGACAACCTGAGTATAGGTAGCACTTGGGATAAAGAACCACAAGTATAACCAGTGTAATAAGACAGTATAATAAGTCAAGAGGGCCTTGTGTGAGCTGTCCTGAAGAGCCTTTTCACTGTGATCTCTGCAAAGCAGAGCCTTCCTGTAGCTAGCTGCAAAACCTGGGATACTTCAGAGTATTATGTGAGGTTAAAGCTCATATGAAGTAGAGCTCACTGCTTGAAGTTTGATGGTGTTCATTTGATTCTCCCTTTCCTTCTCCCTGCTTCTGTGAATGAGGGAGCCAGATTTCAAAATGATCTAGGGAATGAAAAACCCAGGAGAAATGTATGAACTTGTTTTATACTTAGCCATTCATTTGTTTTAAAATTAACAGGGTATTTCCCACTGGTGTTACGGAACAGCATAATCAAATACCTAAGTGTAATATCTTGTTATAATGACAAAATAATTGAATCTCTTTCCTCCCCAAATAATTGAGGGATTCTGTTTGAGAATAAAACCATTCATGCAAGAATGATTTAATTTATCTAAATCATCAAAAATGAAGTTAAAATTGATGTGCTTGATTATCTTAGGTGAAGATCTTTTAAAAAATTTATTTCTAACTAGTATAGCAATGGGACTGCCAGTAGTGGATTAATATAAGGTAGTTTGAATTTTTCAAACTAGAATTTAGAAAATGCACTTCATGGATTTCAGCAGTGTTTAATATTCAATAGTGGTCAATTATAGTTTGCAACCTGTGTCTTTTAATGTGTATTACTTACATAAAGAATATGAGTGACTTCTTCATTACTGTCAGTATTTATAGACTCTCCAGAGGGCAAATCCACTTTCACTTTCAGCTTTATTGAATTTATATAAGATTCCTTTGTGCTAACCAAGTAAAATAGGGAGGACTGGGTGGGGGCGGGGGAGGGGGGAGTATGGGAAGGGATGGGAAGGGGAAACAAAGGAGGAGACTATAATGCTTGAAAAGAAATGTACTCATTATCTTGCCCATGTAATTGTAACCCCTCTGTACAGTATTTTCACAATAAAAAAAAAAATTTTTACCTTATCTAGAAAAAAATAGAAACAGTAAGTGCTTAGCATGGATGTTTTTATTTGGATTTTTCTGGGTGCATTAGCAATGGGAGTGGATTATATCAATAGTACATTGTGCATTAAAGCAAAGGCAAGCATGCTTTTAGTTTTCCTTTCCTTTTATTCTTACTTATAATACATTAGCTGTTATACAGAATACTGCTATTTGTGGAATAATTTCTTTTGTAATTTAACCCTGATACTTTCTATAATTACTAGCCTTATGAATATAACAAAATCTGTAGAGGCTTTTTGATATGAATTTAAACAATTGAAATGAAAAACAACAAACAGGGGAAGTATAAGCAAATAAACTCCAGAAAAGCTCAAATAATGCTTAGTACTACAAACTATCACATGTATGTTTACTACAGAAAGAGGTAGGCACCATTGTAGGGTAAACAAGCGATTGTTGAGCATACACAGAAGGCCTGGGTATTCACTGTGGCAGGCAGAGCAGGAACAAAGGGAGTATGGTTCTATAATGCAGGTAGGTTACCTGCTTCAGGTAACACCTAGAGAAAGGCAGCAAGCGGCTGGGAAAAGCACAGGATGAAGCGAAAGGGAGACAGTGAGGACTGGGTATTCAAGATGGTTCTGTAGGTGGCTGAGAGGGCAGGGGCTCAGGCCAGAGGAGCTGGGTGTTCTTGCAGTGGAAAGGGGTCGACTCCAGTTGGAGTGTGTTTGTAAGTGGGAGCTGTGAGAGGTGAACAGCTTGTATAAACACTGAGGGCTTGTATAAGCCCATCCAGGAGATGGGCTGCAGGGGCAGCAAAGCCCTAAGATTGTTTTCAAAGGATTGATTGTGAACCTAGGTGCATTTCTCTCAGGTAAGAATACACAATTTTCTTTTTTGGCGTTTTAATTTTTTAATTTAGATTTCCTTAATAGAGTAGTTGTATGAAGAGGTTTCAGGTTTTACAGATTAGATCTTAAGTACAGTGCCTCTTGATCAATATCACCCCTTCATGGTTCTCCATCTTTCAAGTTCAGCGTTTACATAATGTACATGGAATATCATGACTGTATTTGCTCACCCTTCCTTCCTCCACTCATGACCCCCCTCCTCCCCCCTTCCCTGAAAAACATGTTTCAATCTTAGTCAATTTTTATGCATATATACATATAATTCTATATGTTTGTAATTTAGATCTAACTTCCACACATGAGAGAAAACATGCACCATTTGTCTATCTGAGCCTGACTTCACCTAACATAATTTTTTTTCTAGGTCCATCTATTTCCCTGCAAATGACAAAGTGTTATTACATTATTATTTTATTATGTATTATTCTTTCTGAAAGTATGTATTTATCACATTTTCTTGATCTACTTATCTGTTGTAGGGCATCTGGGCTGTTTTCTTAACTAGGCTTTTGGAGAGTACACAATTTTCTAAGGACCTTGGGGCAAAAAAGAATAAACCAAAAACCAAACAAAAACACTGTTCTAGGAGAATGAAGAACCACTGAAGGTCTGGACAGATGAATGATCAAACAGGCCTGTGCTTTGCAAAGACTATGTATATAAGAAGTTGAAAAAATGGGACTGGGAAGGTGTCTCAGTGGTAGAGCGCTTGCCTTGCATGCATGAGGCCCTGGGTTCCATTCCTTAGCACCACATAAGCAAAAAATAGCCGGAAGTGGTGCTGCGGCTTAAGTAGTAGGGCGCTAGCCTTGAGCTGAAGAGCTGAGGGACAGCACCCAGGCCCAGAGTTCAGCCCCTACAACTGACAAAAAAAAAAAAGAACTTGAAAAAATGAAAGTGAAAGAGAAGATGCTAGAATCAGCATCACCAGTGAGGAACATACTGCAGTGGGCCAAAAGGATAGGATAAGACATGTGCCAAGTCAGTGGCATTGGAAAGAGAGGCCCCCAAAAGAAGCTTCTGGGTGCACTAAGCCCCAGTGAAGGGCTAATTTTCAGCTTCCTGGAAATAAGCAGGGCAGGATGACATCATGCTTGGAGAGCAAGGAGAACAGCATTAAGTTCATTTGGTAGTTTTGTTTGAAGTGCAGGAGAATTAATGTGGGGTATGGATGTTGCAAAGGGATGTGAACTGGAGATAAGAGGAAGTGGGACCAGAAGAAGGCTAAGAATGGGGCCTGAGAGGATCAGCACTTGTGTGGCTGAGAAGTGGTCTGTAGAAGAGGGAACTAAAAGATACGCAGAAGTCAACTGGCAGTGTGCTGGGAGCCACTAGGGGAAGAGTCTTCCGAGGAAAGCGGGTTGAATGAGGAACTGAAAAGGCCATTGAATCCGACACAGGAAATTCATGCAAGCTATCTCAGTAGTGTGGTGGGGTTAGGCAAAGCGTACTCTGTGGAAAACTAAGTCATATGTGTCTTTTTCAAAAGAAGTTCGGTGGGAAAGAGGAGAATGGGGAGGAGGGGGGTTCACTGAAGGACTCTTAGGAAGAGATGGCTGAGAGATTGTGTTAGGCATGACAGAAAGTGTAGGAAGAAGAGGGACCAGATGGAACTCAGCATAGAGACAGTGGAAGGAAGCAGTGCCTCAGTTTGGATGGTGGTAAGGGTAACTTTTCCTTGAGGCAAACAAAAGGCAGTCTCTGTGGATATGACATAGAGAAAGCTAAATCCTTATTTTAACATTCTGATAAAGTAAGACACCTTTTGTTCAGGGGTAGGAGTCGAGGTAAGGGGAGGCAGCCAAGAAGGACTGAATAGCTTGAGGGCAAGGGTGAATGTTTTACAATTTTTTTGTAGAGAATTAAAAGTGAAGCAAAAGGTGACTGACTAGATAATCAAGAAAGTCCTCCTGGGAGCCATACATCAATGACAGTTTTGGAGGCCATAACCAGACGTGGTCATCCTAATGGTGGGATTAGTCTGTGTGGTTATGTGATTTTTCTTCAGTGGTGTTTATTAGGTGGAGAATTCAGGCATTGAAAGCCATTGCTCCAAGGTTGGGGTTGACCATCCAGGTGTTCCATGTCCAAAAAGGACAAGAAATAATGGTGTTGGTGAACATGTAGTATCACGATGTGCACAGGAACCACTATACCTTAGTCAGCAGGAATGCAGGCTATCTATCACATGTGTGGGTTCTTGGCGGCAGACCATGGAATATACTTTATATGGTTTAAGAAGGTAATGAATCTATAGGAAAGGACTAGGGAACCCACAGAGATACTAGGTGTCCAGAGAGTTGGACTCAGACATTGAACAGCACAAATAAGACCACATCCCACCCGTGGTGCTAACATCTGCAGATAGAGTGTCACTGCTTAGAGCCACAAGCTGTGCCACTACTTTTCCTGAAAAGTAGTTTTTCAAAGTTCCCCTGTTTTCAGGTTATTATTGCTTTTTCTCAGTCCCTTTGAGTGTATCTGGTCCTGTAACTGCTCAGCCAAGCAGCCGAAATGTTCCAAGATAAAGTTAGTGGGCACAGACATGATTCATGGGCATCTGCAGAGTCCCCAGATTAGCAAACCATTTTATTTTTAAAAGGCCAGATAGAAGGAAATAAGGAGGTGGCAGTGAAGACTTCTTTCCATCAGGCTGGCTCAGAATTACCTGGGAAAGGAACGAGGCTTTATGCAAGAGTTCTGTGGCATTGAAAGGCAATTGTTTCCAGGGTGACTGTCGGGATGTGGAAACAGAGTTGATGTCCAGTGATGCTGTATGGGACTGGGAAGGCATCTATTGTAAGGCTACTGTGAATTGGAAGGTGGTGTGGCTAGAAGCATAAAGTGTATAGGAGGTGGATTTATAGAAGATGGAAGTAGCTGGCGACTTGTAAAGTGCAGGTGTGAGTCTATAGATAACTTTCTTTTATGTATACCCTTCATTCAGCACAATTTGAAAGGAATAATACTGGTTAAAGTGAGTTGTGCTGGAAGTGATGGTATTCTATACAATCATTGAAGACATCTATGGAAATTTCCTGGCAATTTAATGGCTCCAGAAAACACGTATGACAAGGCAGGAGGAACAGATGATAAACTATAAACTATTTTAGTAAGCAGACATATTGTTAATTTTATAATGGCTTTTTTGGGAACAAGAATGAATCAGTGCATTTTAAGGCACACATTGTAGAGTGTGATCCTGAGTTAGCCTGCCAAAACATGAATGAACGTGTATGTCAGAACTAAGGAAATACAGAAGGTGTAGCTGTTGACTATGACTCTGAAGGAGATTTTCAGTTTATCAATCTCTGGGGAGTAGGATGATAATTTGAAGAAGTCTAATGAAGGATAAGGCTCCTAAAAGTGGGCTAAGGGTTCATCAGGTGTGTTATCAGACAAAATTGGGAACAGAGAACAGTGACTCTTAACTGGTGGTTACAGTTAGTCACTAAGAGTAAATCAAGACAACTATAAGCAAGGGGAGGAAAATGGGTATAAATTGTGTACTACGATCAGCCAAGAGTTTGAGCAATTGCCTGGTATTATTTTGGGTAATCTGTATACATGACACACTTTTTATATAAAAGACATGGGAATGTCTTTTATAAAGGGGGCGGAAATGAGGTGGTAAAGGTGGAGTGGCACAGGAATGGACAGACAGCTTTGTTGTGCCTACCTACTTGTCCTTCTAGCTATTCATCTTGTGTCCGGTTATTATACAGGGGATATTCGTGTGTGTGTGTGTGTGTGTGTGTGTGTGTGTGTGTGTGTGTGACTAAAACCACATTTTTAAAAAAATTTAGAAAGCTCACCTAAAGAATAGTTGAGTAAGAAGTCATTTGTTAAACAGAAGTTACAAATTATGGATGTTGAGAAGGCATTTTAAATAGACAGTGTCTAGTGCTGCTTTCAGAGGGGGCCATAGGTGACCAATGAAAGAATGACTCAGAGCCATTCAGCCTCAGAGCTGTGCTAGAAGGCAGTACAGAGAACGGGAGAGGAAATGTGCCATTTACCAGAATTCTTTCTGACCCTGGAGAAGAATTCACCCAAAGGACATTTCAGGGAGAAATTCAGGTCTTTCACACAGTGTGGTTAACAGCTTTGGGGTTGTGCACATTTAAAGCCCTGAGGGCAAAACAGTGATAATGGCTAGAGAATTCCAATTATGCTTTTTATGCCAGAAAACCAGGTAAAGGCTCCAGATTGAAGAAATCATTTAAAAGTGTTGGTTTATGAAGAAAAGAATTCTCTGCCTTATGTTTTATTAGACATATAAGAAGATTTGTAAATATATAGTCCATGTTGTGTTGGTTAAAGAATTATATTTTAATAGAAAAAAATCTTGAATTATATCATGTAATATATCACATGACAATAGGCTTGTTGTTTGGCGCCAAGCATACCTAACAGTTCACGTCCATTTTCCCTAGAGGAGAAATACTGTTGTATTTCTTGTAAAGGCAGCATTAGGAAAGTGTAGTAAATGTTCTTAACCAGTGGTGCAGTGAACTCTTCTTAAAGAAATAGTCGGCACAGGAAGCTTGGCTGTCCTGAAGGATAGGTAGCTTTACATTGTCTGGAATTCCCTGCTCTTCATCTTTCTCTGTGGGTGCTTGGCAGACCTTCCTCTCCCAGGCTTTCAATTACATTCTTCTACTTTGAACCTAGCCAATTCCATTTAATGACACTTATTATAATAAATGACATTGTTCACATTTGTTCCCTGATTGATCACACCATCTAGTGAATGGATTTCAGTCAGTATGTTTGTTTATCTATTTATTTTTATGTACTTTTGTGCTGGGCTGTAGCTCTGAGGGCCTGGGCAGTGATACTGAGCTTTTTTTTTGCTGAAGGCTAGCACGCTTGTCACTTGATCCACACCCCTACGTTGAGCTTTTTGGTTGTTAACTGCAGATGAGAGTCTTAGAAACTTTCCTGCATGGGCTAGCTTTCAACTTTGATCCTTAAATCTCAGTCTCCTGAGAGGCTAAAATTACAGATATGAGCCACCAGCACTTGGCTGCTTATTTTATTTTTTGTCAATTGTGGGGCGTGAACTCAAGGGCCTGGACACTGTCCCTGAGCATTTTTGCTCAAGGCTTGTACTTTACCACTTTGAGCCACAGCTCCACTTCTGATTTTCTGGTGGTTAATTAGACGTAAGAGTCTCTTGGACTTTCCTGCTCAGGCTAGCTTCAAACTACAATCCTCAGATCTCAGCCGCCTGAGTAGCTAAGATTATAGGTGTGAGCCACTGGGCACCAGCTTTTTTTTTCTTCTCTTTTTAATGCATTTCTATTGTTATTGTGAAGATGATGTACAGAGGGGTTATAGTTATATAAGTCAAATAAAAGTACCTTTTTGATCAGTGTTACCCCTTCTCTTGTTCTCTTCCGGCTTTTTCCTCCTGTCCCCACCCACAAGTTGTATAGTTTGTTTTCAATGTAGTATTTAGTGAGTATCACTGATGGAGTTGTTCACCCTTTGTCCCACCATTTCTGTACCTCCTCATCCTCTTCGAAAGACAGATAAATGAACAAACAAGACAAAAGGAAAACAAAATAAAACATAGCAACAAAGAAAAAAAAAACCCTCTTGTTTCCATTTCCTAGAGGTCATTCCAATAAGTATTACTTTATATGATCACATGCACATAAGTATTGGGGACTCTGTGCTCCTCCCTAAGAATGGCCTCCTTTTTGACCTTGAAATCTCTAGTGATGAAAGCATTTGTTCCCAGGTGAAGATTTCACTTTTATTTATTTTTTATGCTTTTTTTAATTGTGAAAATACTGAAGATTTCACTTTTAATACAGAGAAAAAGAAGATGGGAGTCCTCTGGACCTCAGCGGATTCTCTCTTTATTTTCCTTGAAATCTGGGCCAGTCAAGGCTGGGCTGAGCTAGCCATTGGCTTAGTTTCCACATGGAAAGGATGTGTGTCTTCCTGGTTCAGTTCCTACTGGGGGATTACAAAGGTTCTTCTTCTTCTTTTTCTTTCTTCTTCTTCCTCCTCTTCCTCTCCCCTTCTTCTTCCTCTCCCCCTTCCTCTCTCCCTTCCCCTTCCCTTCCCCCTTCCCCTTCTCCTTCCCCTTCCCCTTCCCTTTCCCCTCCCTCCCTCCCT